>NC_134366.1:75307755-75932755 GCF_035582795.1 Mycteria americana | reverse complement strand
AGAAGAGGTTACCTCGGAAGAGCAAAACATTCTTCAGACTATGTTAAAAACAAGAACCTGAGTGGAAAAAGCAAAAGAGACTCTGCTACCCTTATTAATGGGGGGGAAAGGGGGGGTGTCCAGGAAGGCAAGAGAAGACTTTCTTCTTCCTACATTTTATTTGGGACCATGAATAACACTGTCCTACATCTTCAAATGCCCTCAAAGTCCTGCCTTCTTGATATCTAAAGTAAACACTATAATATTGAAGCGGGGAAGCAAGATCTCTGCATAGACACTAGCCTTGCACTACTACTTACTGGTAGAAAAATTAATTTTTCTTCTGGAAGCACATTGTTAGAAAGCTTCCCATAATTTCTGACCCAAAAAAAGATGCCCAACTCAACAATGTATTCTATTTTGTAATAGAAAAAAGGATTCCTGAAGGTGTGCACGGCCTCCAGCCTCCACTTAAAGAAGTTTTTGTTGGTTTGCTTTTTAAGTTGGGAATGTCAAGTTCTAAAAGACATGTCCCTGAGCAGTGAGAAAAGTCTTGGGGCAACAAAGCACACCCAGAGGACAGGAGAGATCAGAACAAGTGGATAATATCACAGTCTGGAAATCTGCCCAGATACTGAAATATTGTTGTCTGTCCTTGTGTCGAAGCCTACTTCAGCCCAAAGAGCCTTTAAAAATTGTTACATGAAAATATGGTATATGAAGATTAAATTCACACTTCCCTTTAGAAGACAGAGTAACAAGAACTTCTAACAAATTCCCTTTTAACTTGCCTTTTTCATGTTAAAAATTAGAAATAATGATGTGACAGAGCTGCATTTCTAACAACATCAGAGCTCTGTCTCAGGAAAAGGATCTTCCTCTCCAAGAGCTGAGAAGAAACAACAAACAGCAACAGGTCTAGACCCTGCCTTTCTCACCCATCCTAGCCCAGAAACTTCCTTCCTCCATGGCAAGCAAACCAAGTATTTTGGCAGTGACCTGTCAGTGTTTTGTAGAAACTGGGAAATTAGCATACAGCTGCATCCCCAGGCTGACAGAGGGCTTTGAACAGCACGTAAAAACCCGATAAGAGAAGTAAATCAATCTGAAGCCTTGAACTGAAGACAGCGTAACACACCAAAGAATGAGACACACATGCACAACAAACAGCTAAAGCAGTTATATTTCCTGAAGCTGGACAGTTTCAGAGTAGGGGATGGGGAACCAGTGCTCAAGAAGATGCAACTAAGAAGCTGAAAATAAAGACCATAATTTGAAGTAAAGTTCCACATTGGGAAGTTTCTATGACTGAAATAAGGGGAACACAATGTGGTTTAGGAAACATGGGGTACTTTTGTTATCTGAGCTATTTTCATTGAATTACCCTGTAACACCAAATAAAAATGTAAAGGAGAGATTATTCCATTTTTACTATGAATGGCACATACTCTTTGTACTCCCATTGAATTAGTAACCCTGTACATAAGCTATAGCTTCAGAGGAAACAGTGCAATGTAGGACCTTCAACACCAATGCATACTCGGCACAAAACGCTTTGAATGAACAATCCCGTGGGTGAAGAGAACGTCTTTCTCTGCCACTAAAATAATCAAGTACCCAACAAGTGTAAGACCCAGATCAGCAGCCATCCATTCAAGAAACACTAAATTTCTCAGAGTTCACACTGACCAACTTCAACAGAGGCAGTAAGCCAACATGAGCCAGGTAAGAGCCTAGGGAAATACATGGCAGAGAGTATATGGCATCACTGATGGCTCATTCTGTGGTGTAAAACTGCAGCATACATAAAATAACATAACTGAAAAGGAAAATAAACAAGACTTTTTGCTGAAGAATCTGGAAAAACAGAAGGATATTAAGCAGGGCTACTCCAAGTGCAGTCAAAATCAGGGGCACTTAATTTACAGCATTCTTCAGCCTGCAGACATCTTAGGAAAATGTCTGACCCACTGAAATCAGTGACAAATAAGCACTGCCTTTCAGTGGATCCAGGAGTTAACTCTTGTTATTTAAAAATGGATTTGGATGCAGTTGTGCTGATAAAGCACTCTCAAAATCCTCCTTCAGGGAGATAATTTCTTTTTTGTTTATTTATGAATATCTATGTTAATTTAATATCAGAACAAGGAAATGGAGACATAAATACATAAATCCAAAAATAGACACATGTATATAAATAAAACATATAAATAATATAATTTATCTTTACTTTACTCTTCAAAACAATAAACAAATATTACTCTGATCTTAAATCCCTCAAAACTCTGCCAATTGATTTTGAAGATGGGAGAGAGATACAGCGATTAAGTGACATGCAAGGCCACACAACATGGCAAGAATTTGAACATGCATGTTCCCTACCCTGTACCTACGGTACTAGGCTACTAGGAGATACTGTGATATTGCACGAAGAGGAACAAATGTTTAAATTCGTGTTCTAGTAGTGTCCTGAGACTATAAGCTTCAAGGAAGAAACAACCTTTTTTTTCACATGTTCCTTTTCTGAATTACTCCAGTTAATTCTCCTGATAAGAATAGTGTGGCCTTTACTCAAACTTATCTCCCCTGTTTTTCCATTTCTCATCTGATTCACCTTTAAAGTTTATTTTGCAGTCCATCTGGAAACTGGAAGCAATTAAATACTCTTAAACTGGTACGGCACGTAGCACATGCATCAAGAGTAAATTTGACGGCGAGATTTCTACATAACAGAAATGAAATAAAACTGATAAAAACCAAACCTTGATTGCATGGTAACATTTGCCTAGGTATGACTAAATACTTACAATCTAATTTTCAGGTAATGAGAAGATTTCATAGGCCTAGAGACATAAAAGCAAGGTTCTCGGAAATTGTGCCACACCTGGTTTGTCTTCTTGTTCTCTTATGAATCAACCGGGTGGGATGAACTAGATTTCAAGAAAAATCAATAGCAGTCAATTTTTCCTAGCATAAGACAAACATAAAAAGTCCAAGCACACTGAGATATCACAATTAGCAGGCCAGCTTGGTTTCAGGCTTCTGACCCAAGAGTCAGGGGGGTTAAAAGATTTCTCAATCCCTGTTAAGAAAACTTCATGATTTTGAATGTGCAGGTGTAAGGAAGACGACACTAAAAATAGAAGTAATCAAGAAAGTCCCAGCTGCTCACTTTCACAGCAAACTAGACGTATGCAAAAGAAAAACATGAGACTCCCTTCTAAAAAAAGAGTTGATTAAAATTTTAGAGTAATTTATTTTTAAATACACATTTTGCTTGACAACTTGCAGAACAAATTGTCACAGGGCCAGGAATAATCTAAGGCATAATAAAAGAGCACAGAAGACAAAAAGCAAAGGGTTTCAGAGTCTTTCCCTCACCTCACCAGGAAAGAGGAATGACCAAAAGAGACGAGGTGTTTGCTTGCTTACAATAAATCCAAGAGCAATGTTACCCCAGAGGGCTGAGCTGATCAGGGCAGCCTGCGATCACCCAGAGAGGTTGATGCTCCTCCTCTTCGTCTTTCTCCCCATGGCCACCTCTGCTGCGCTCACTGAGGTGCCTAGGGGATCTGTCTCTCAGACCAGTCCCACTAACGTAGCAGAAAACCATCTGCCTTTGCTTTTGCTAGGTGGCAAACCATGCCAGAGCCAGCACAAATAGGGTCAGGAAAGCACGCTCCTCCTTATCATGTATCCCCTGGCTGCATGGCGGGCCATTAGGCTGTAATTTCAACCCAACACTCTCAACAGGAGGCGAAGTGATTTGTGTTATCTGACCAACAGCCCAAGGTAGGGTATTTATGCAGTTGTAAAACAGAGGGACTTCTCAGTAGGGTCCTGATTGTGGAAAGCCACAGATGACAGCGCTCAGCACACCAAACGAAAACAGTGCAACATCACAATTCATAATCACCTAGGGAAAGATCTCCCTAAAGAAAGAGGGAATACCTCTGAAGATGCAGCCACCATAAGAAACAAGCGTTCATCAAAACAGCAGTGCAGCTACATTGGCTTTCTGGGTGGGATGTCCCCTCGGCCAGGTAGTTGTGGTAGAACTTTTTGGTTGGAGAGCACATTTCAAATCTCTTTCTAAGTCATTCAGCAAACCACTGACACCAAGTGAAACAACACTTCCCCAAGACAAGGGGTTCAGAAATACAATAGCACACATGCAAAGGAAAATATCCTATCTGTTGCAGAATAGGCAACTACCCAAGCATCCACATTTCTCTGTTAAAGCTGGAATATATAAAGCTGTATAAAGAGCTATCAAAATTATGATGAGGTGCAAAGAAAAGTCTCTCAGACTTAAAAGGCTAATGATGTGTTGTCTCAAGTTTTCATTTCTTCATCAGAGAAATTTTAACTTGCACCAGAATATGTTTATATTGAATTCCAAAAGCTGCCATTTAAAATAAATAAATTCTAAAAGCTATCCTAGACACTCAGCACGCATACATATATACACACACGTTACCAGTTAATTCATTTTGCAGAATTATGACTCCAATGAACAGAAAGATCAAATCAGATAATAGCTCAGGAGTGACCCTTTTAACTAGGGATTCTCCTCACTCTCTACTCATACCCCAATTTTTTCATTCATATAAACAAATATCTACAGGATTTCATGAACATGAAAGTGTTACAAGCAAATGACATGTTGCAATAGAAGAGATATTAGAAACAAAGTCTGTACAAAATCTACTCACTTTATTGAAAAGATAAATAACAGCTGCCGGAGCTCCAGGAAAGGAGGAGTGCAAGGGAGGAGAAGAGGAAGAGTGGACAGTCATCTCCATAGTAACTACCACTATGAAACTCAGGGGAGAACTTGTCTGAAAGCTGAAAGAAGGATGCTACCAGTGGAAATAGACTAATACAACTGGAAAAAAAAAACCCAACTTGCAAATAATTTGCCACATGGTCAATGATCCCTTAAGCTTTAGTTTATTTAATCAGAGCCAAGAACAAATACCAAGAGAGAAAAGCAAAGAAGGAAAGCATAAAATCAAAATATAAAGATGACATGGCCATTACTGTACAAATTATTTAACAATAAACATACCATTAAAATAGTAAAAATACAAATGTTCAGGTTAAGAAGAAAAAGAAAAATTAGCTTCCCTCAGGAAATCCTGTGCTACTGGATGCAGCAATGGAAGAAAATAAAGGAAAAGCACTATACCAGCATAAGCTAGGTCATATAGAAAAGTCACAGGCCTTTTACATATCAACACAAGAGACCTGAGAAGATTCCAGAGAAGATATTTACAGTAAAAAAGATCTATGCTTTTCAAATTCAGTTCAGAGCTAGAAAACTGTTACACTCCCAAGCTTCAATGCTGGTGACAAGGACTGCCCTATTTCTGACCAGTGCCCACACCACCCCACACCTCTCTCATCCATCTGGGAGTCTTGAGACCCACTCCCTACTTGGCATAACATCTGCTTTGATCTGACCCATAACAACACCAACACCTACACTGCGGTCAGTTTTGGTGAATCAGCAGTAGCTGACGCTCACACTGCCATGTGCAAGGAACATGTCAAGAATATATTCGTACCAGTCACACATTGCCCAGATCAGCCACAGGAATAAATACAGAGTAAGATTTCCTATAGTTTAGTGTATGCCAAACCAGCATACAGTATAAATACAATCTTCAAATACTTATAAAAATACACCCCACCCCCCAAAATATAGTTAAAACTCAACGTTAGGATACACTTCCACTTTAAAACATTAGAATGGTGCCCTGTTTTTTTAATATCATTATCTTTGCAGAGCACATAGGACAACATTATGCCAACCCAGACTGGCTTTTAACTCAGCACGCATACAAAATACTCGGGTCAGAATTACAGCAGAAATTGTTGTATGCAAACAGCCCATGGTAAATCTCCTCTAAGTGTCCATATAAAAGAAACTAGATGCTTCCATCACCAGTTTGGTTAAATATAGGTTAAAACACAAACTAGGAATTACAGCGCTTAGCAGCAAGATCTTCGGAGATCTTGTCTGGAGACTGGAGAAGCTATAGTAATACAGCCTACTAAATCATGTCCAGCCTACCACAAGAAAATGAAAAATTTCTTCTGGCAAATCAGCCTTACATTCCAAATGTTAGACTGAATTAAAAGATTAGGAGCCCACTATTACTACAAAGTAGAAAATATCAAGAATCTTCAGACTGTACTTCTCTTCCCATATCCTTTGTTTCTTAATCCTTCAAAAGACCACTAAAAAATGCCCTTACTTCATAAAATTGTTACTAAGTTTAACCTCAGCAAACTACTTACTGCCAAATATTACAGCATTTTACATCTTTATTTCAGGAACAGGTTTCTGCTTTTCCATTCTTGGCCTTTTATTCTTGCTAGAATTATTTTTATCTGTTGACATCTTTTTAAGTTCAAATTTTAATTTTATGCGAGAAACTGAATCTGTTTAATTTAATTCTGAAATCTTACCCATACTTGATGGTGCTGAATGTTTTCTCATTAAGTAATCTCTTTTTTTCCAAAAGAATAAGACCACTGCAAATGCTAGGATGGCTAATTTCTAGGAAACAAAATTTTAAAAGATAATCCCATTCTTTAAAATAGCCTAACAGAAAAAAATTATGGCATTGCCGTGATCTTCAAAACACAATTATATGCCTTTTTTTTCTTCCTTTCTTTGATTTTATATTCATTTTGGGGGAATTATGACTGCAGAAATAAGTGGAAAGACACTCTTTTGTAATACATGTGAATGTTCGGATTGGGTTCCCCCCCCATTCACGCTGCAGGATCATGGAAATTGATTCATGGAGTAAGCAGACAGAGCTGTAGGAGATGTCATGGGCCTCAATGTTTGTCTGGTGAGGATGCAACATTTTACCTATGAGGGTAACATGACCCAAACCAAAAAACATACATATTTCAAGTTATCCATGTTTCTACTATTTAGGATGAGACGGCCTGGCTTTGGAACAGCAGCAACAGCCAGAAACAGCTAAGGGCACAGCAATGAGTCCATCTCTGCTGACATGACAAAATCCCTGGGAATGTCCACCACATGTAACATTTCTTCTGAAATAGCATAGGGCTTTAGGAAGAAAAAACACTCACTGGCTGTCCAGATACAGTCCTTGATGGAAAATGGTTTTAATACCAACCTGTCTTTTTGAAATGCCACCAAAGTAGATTGTCCATAAATGCCTTACTGTCTGGTCAGGAGAGTAATAGAAAGATTTTTCTATTTAGAAAGAATTTTCAGGGAGGAACGAAGTCAAGAAGGTTCTAAAAAAAGGATCAAATTGGACAGGTGGCTCTTCTCCCCCAGATCTCAGTGGCAGCAGTCTGGGCACTGGGCTGAGCCATCAGTCAGCAGATGAACTGTGGTATCAAGGTAAGAGAAGGCCAAGCAACAACACAGACACACGTGGAAAATGACAGAATGAATCAGATGCAGCAAAGAGTTATGTTAACCCAAATATCAGGCTAGAGTCTTATATAGACAGTGACTTATGTGCCACTGTCTATATATCAAAAAAGCTCTTTCACATTGACACAAAAATTTGCTTGGAAAAAGTGTCTTTCAGTACAGAATCAATTATTTCCTACATCGGTTCAGAGCAACCTCTCCCTGGTATTTAAGCAGTCAACATCTGGCCTGTCATACACAGGGGTGAGACATACGAATAAAGTGACTGACAGTAGGGATGGGTCATCAAGCAGCTGAAAGTGTTTGCCATACACAGAACCACAGAAACAACTGCACCCATCCAGTCTGGCTTTGAAAACTCCTCTGGTCCCTCAGGGGATGAGCCCAAGCTCAAGGTCATGAAGAGCTCCTCCTGCAACCCTGACTTCTAAAGAGAAGGTGGCAGGTGAGGACAAGCGAGTTTGAATTGGACATTGCTTAACACTTCTCAGCTGCTATAAATCGTACCTTCGTCATTATTAAATTACTACTTGAACAAGTTGTTTACATAGCTGTCTACCCACAAAGTTTAAGTGTTCCCAGATTCTTGTACCTTGTTATATCTTTGGCTGTTGGATAGAAGAATCCATGTCAACAACTTATGTTTGTTCCTTATGAAAACGCTGAATGAACATTAATCACCTGATTTTTTCCTTTTCAAAGTACATAGAATGATCTCCTTGACTTGCTTTATAAAGCAGGTAATCTGTCTTTTTACTATTCCTGTGCAAATCCACTGCAATGGACTATTATTGTTTTGTTTATAAGTCTTGTTATTTAAATATAAGTGTGCTGCACTAAAAATATATTCCACTCATATGAGAATTGCCAGAGGAGGGTAAAAAAAAAAAAAAGGTCAAAATTATTATACATAAATCTTACTGCCATTTTGGTTTCATTGTGGATCAATGTAGTTCTTCATAAGCAAATAACTAGTGCAGATTTGCATAGCCTACTGAAATTAGAAAAAAATAATAGAAGCACCTGGTTGATAAGTGGGATTACATTATCTGGTAGCAGGCAACAGCTGAACACAAATACATTATATAGTGTTTCAATTAGTGAAAAGACTATTCACTAAAAAGGTCCTGGAAAAACACTTTGATATTACAAGCAGTCTCCCGCTTTCACACCTGAGTCGTAATACACTGCTCTCTCCATCACCTACAATACCGAGTAGAAATCCCTCACAAATTTACATATGTGGGAACAGGATTGACCTTGTTTTATGTCTTGCATGGAAGGTGCTAAGTCTAGTGCTAAAGAGACTGTTCATTATTAACTATAAAAACAATTTGACAAGAAAAAGAAACCAACCCTGAGTCCCTTCAATCTTTTGACAGCTCTGCTGCAAGAAAGTCTTTTGCAGCTCAAGTTGAATAGGATATATCACTAAAAGAAACCACTTAAATTAGCAGCTTGCCTAATACACAGAAGCTTGTCTACCCTTGACTGGCTTTTTTTGTGCTGGGGGTGCAATGCAGCTCTGCCAGCCTAGCAGCTGTGCGGCCACCAGCCAAAGGAGACCAGCGTACTCACATCCCCCTCCTTGGCCACATACTCCCACCTTTTCATTTGACAAACTCATCTTGCCCCACAGTGAGCCAGCTCAGGGAGTTAAATTGGCATCTAAAAATAAAAATTTTTAAAAAAAAGACAAACAGGAAAATGGAGCAGGCAGCAGGGAGCCAGCACGAGGCAAGGGGCAGGAGCACATCCCACAGATTGGCCTTGCTGTAGCACACAACCACACTTCTGATTGTCACATGCTTGAGACCATTAGCAGAAAGCTGCTGTATTAATTAAAGGCCTCAGAAGATTCCTAATAAGCAATTTCTGGCCAATCCAGCTGTGGCAGCTTAAAACACTTCTGCTCCCCAGTGGGTTGTCCCTTTCTCCTGCTGCCAGCAACCTTCCCTCTAGCAGAACTGGACAACGTGTCTTCTCCCGGGAGCTGTGCACACCCTCAGTCCGGGGGGGAGAGGCGCATCTGCTCTGCCACTCCTGCAAGGGGGGAAAATTTCTTCAACCCTACTTTTCTTCTAAACTAAACAAACCGCTTTGTCCCCCTTAATGGAGAAAATATTCTAACATTAAGTAAAACAAACAAACAAACAAATTTAAAGCTTAATGACTATTAAAATCAGTCAACCTCCTCCCACTTCTCACAGCCTTCTATTAACAGAACTTTACAATAAAAGATAAATGCATTTGTGCATTTGGCAATTCCTTGTGTGCATTTCTGGGAAGAGGGCCATGTAAGTGAGTAGCCACCTGATTAGTAACAGGCAGCAAGCACTAGCCTACTATCACCAAAGGTTAACATACTGTAACATCAAGTCTGCTCTGCACGTCTCCTATGGGGTAAGGTAAGCAACTGTTGCTAGAAAACATATAGCTGTCTCTGCACACTATTATTAATTGCCAGTGGTTGTAGTCTTAAGAGTTGCCCATAAAAATGTACGAATATCCAGCACAGTGACTCAAACACCTTTGGCCTGTTACCTATTGACCTTCTCAACTGAAAATCATAGCTGGAAATTAGAAATTCATACTAAGAACATACAGCTACACTGAGGTTACACTTCTCCTCCTTCAGCAATTACCTTTTTTATGGGTTTTTAAAATGCACTGTCTTTACTCAGTGAAGACCATCCAACCTGATAGCTCATCAAGCCTGTATACCAAGGCTTTTGTTCATCTCTCCCAAAACCATTGAACAAACTAGCAACTGCTCTCACATGGCAGTTAGACAGCAACCCGTTACACAACTGATTCAGTGTAAGATTTGAATGCTTAGCTTTTGCCAAATGTTAGAATAACAGACACCTCTTTACTGGCTGAAAGTAGTATTTATTACTCAGGATTAACCCTCTGCTTCCCCCCCCCCAACCTGGTCAACTGTAATAGACACAGCTCAGACCAAAGCAAGCATTGTCCATTCTTAGATTTGTTTGAGTTTCCACTCAAAGTGTTTTGAAGGCCTGAGCTTGCCACTATTGCCACTGCCAATCCTCCTTACACCCCATTTATTCTGTAAGTAGGGCTTAGAATTTTTGGACTGATTGGGAGACTTTGCACAGGCAAAGCTGTACGTATATTTCTTGTCCTCCTTACTACCAGCAAGCTATCACAGCCGAAACCAGCAGCATCACAAAATGGCAGGTTGCACACTTTCAGTATTGTTCCATGATTTCTGTTACAATGTAAGACCCTCCACTTAAAAAGAAATGGAGATGGGACTTTCCCCACTGGCTGCAAATCTGGCTGTGTAAGGAAGCTTCCTCCAGCCCCCAGAGAGCAAAGGTGTTAATTACTTACAAAGTACTTACAAAGACTAGCTGGAGCCATTTGAAGCCTGTAACAGCACCAGGCCACAGCATTCAAAACCTGGTCCATCAAACAAAGTATCTAAGTGAGTTTCTGAACAAAATCTGCAGCATTATATTAAATCAGCATACTTTCACCAGAACCTCAATCTCTTTCCTCTCATCACGATGCTCTCTTTACAGCATGTGTGGCTCTTCAATCAAGTTATGTTACTAGGAAAGGAGTTTAAACTGAAAAAAAATAGATGTGATAAACCTAAAGCAGTGCTTGGTTGGGGGCTCTACTGTTGCGTTACACAGCTTGGCATGTATGTGTGAAATAAGGAATACTCGGCAGTAATCCCTTCACTGGTCAACAGGCACACTGGTAGGGATTTACCTCCTCCACAGATGCCTGTCGGCACCTACCTATCTACAGCTAAGTCCTCTGACCAGTAACTCTCTGGGAGCATCCACTGCCTAGTTATGACCCAAGGAAAATCTACACCAGAGATGGCTGGCATAGTGAGACCACAAGGCAACGATAATTGCTAGCGAACTCACCCTCCACTCAGCTTGCTACAAGAATTGGCACTTGCTATTCATCCAGACTCTCGTGCAAATCATCTCTGAAACTGGACGAGTTTGGATCAACTATAAATGCAAATTAAACACACACATGCTGCACGCACACACACACGAATCTATCTCCCTATTCCATTTATATAATGTGACCTGCTCTAGCAGAGAGGAAAATGCTGCCAGATCAGTCCACGGAACTGACCAACCTGGGGGCCAGAAGATTGCAAGACATGATGGCTGGGAAGAGGAGGGAAGATGAAACTGGGAAGAGACTGTTTGCCTCCACAGTACCAGCCTGCCCTTACACTGAGGAACTGCAAGGTCAAACCAAAGCCTTAAACTACAACACAAACTGGAGCCCCTTACAACAGCCTCCCTTATTTACTATGCTTACTTGCTTAGCACTCTTTTTGTTTCCATCACTGGTGTGAAATACAGATGACTTATTCCTCTAGATGACAGGTTCAAGTTTCCAAAAGAAACATTCCTGCCATACACCAAAAAAACCCCCACCAAAACCCCACAACCCATAAAAAACTAGATAGTAACTTACATATATGCACCGTTTCAAACACCACAGGAAACCTGGTACTCAAAACTTACTGTATTATATAGAACAAGTTCGAAACACATATGCTTCACTAAGTGCACCAATCCCTAAAATCAGTTCACTGCATATACCACCAGCTACATACCACAGTATTTCGAGAAGACAAATACTTGGTTTGGGGAGGGGAAAAAACTGCATGAAGTATGTGCTAAAGTGTTTAAATGTGTATTTTAGTACAAGAGTGCCAACAGTTGCACACCCAGCTGAACAGACAATTGAAAAGTTTGATTTTGAGGAAGCCCAGGAGGAAGACAAGGAGGGCACAATTTCTCAAAACTTGAGCTGAGGCAGTGAACCCATAGATCCCATTTCAGTCCCATCCCCCTCCTCATCCTCCTGCATATCCTTTGTGCACTCAATATTCCTGGCACAACTCTTTGTGGGATCCCAAGATGACCTGGATCGAGGAAACATATTCAGCTAAACAAAACAAAAAACCTCAAAGGAAACAAGAGGAAGACATCAAAACACTAAACATGCTGCAATACAGCTTAAGAGAAGGAGCCCAGAAGAGGTCTGTCTGCAAAGAGGAAGCTGGGGGAGGAAAAAAGTAGACAAAAGTCTGTGTAGGGTGTAAATGGAACCAAAACAGGAACATTCTCCTTCACAGCAACTGCAGCAACAAACGTACTATTATGTCAACAGTTCACGATGCATGAAGAAGAACTGAAATGATGCCTTGTCTTCCACAAAAGCCAGAAAGATATTTTTCATCTTAGCTTCTGTTTTCGGGGTTGTTTTTCTTTGGTTTTTAACCCAAAAAGTACCAAAGGCACTGAGTTCCCTATTATTAGGCCTGAACCACCCAGCTGCTTCTCAAGTGTCTGAATTCCCACAGCCAAAACCTAGCAAATATTCCTCAAAAAAAAATTTCGCCTGCAATAATCAAATGCAGTTTCTTGGGATGGTGATGTAGCAATCCCACTGATTTCTGAAGCTGGACTGTGCAGGGCCCCAGAAGCAGGGACAGTGTAAGGGACAAGCCCTCCTGCCCCTTACCAGCCCCAAGAGAGGAAGCAGATGCCCCCTCGGTTGCACTGGCAGGTGCTCCTGCAGCCATGCTGTGAACAAGAGATGAAAACTCAACGCGGGTTAAAAATAAAGAACCCTGGCCAAAAGCCTCAATCCATCTTCCTCTCACTATTATTTTTAATCCTAACCAGCTCCTTGAACCTACTTATGGTATGACCCTGCAAGCGGTTGTGTCAGCACGGCTGAGGAACAAGGGGACAAAGCAAGTCCAGAGGGCAGCAAAAATTCCTTAAGATAAAGCGCAAGCAACCGTGGCAATGCTGTGAAACAACGACCACTGTCTCTCAGGATCACACCTACAGTGGATGTCACCTAAATTTCTAAGCAGAAATAATTTTCAAGCCTCCATTATATGTCATAAAGTGAAAAATAAACACACAAATATTTTTTTCCCCTGACCAGCAGGAGGATGCAATTTTCCACCAGTATAGAAGGTAACACAAATTTTACTCTGATACACCAGAGGAGCTAAGTGGGCATATTAGCTAGATTTTGAGTTTGTTGCTCAGAGGGTAGAAAAGGTTGTGGGAACCAGGGGTGGGGGACATGGGTACAGGAACAGAAGGGTGTCCAGGAAAGCGCCACTCTCCTTACCCTTTGGGCTTCTCAGGGGATCATAAGGCCACACAGAAAACAGGAATACTACTTTTGTTTGAAAGAGAACTTTATTTTACAGTTCGTTTTGGCTTGGGACTAGGATGCAAGGAGAATGGAGGAAAAAGGTTGAGAAAGCATTTTCCATTTCTCTCTTTTAAATGGTATTTTTCAGACAGCCTGTTTTGGTACTTACTTCATACAGAGGACAACTCCCAGCATCCTGCATTCTCAGCATATTTTCTATAATAGATTGGCTTGAGTCCTACGATTTTAACCCACATTTTGCACATTCAGGATAAGAACTTGAAAGAGTTCAACAAGAACCTCATAACTGACTTCTAGGAAAGAGGAGGCAGCATGCTACAGCAGTATCTCAAAGGAGTCCTTTGCAACCAATAGCCACCATACTGCCTTACCATACAGTTTCTCTTCTCAGAAGCATCTGTTCTAGTCTTTTTTTTTTTTTTTTAACTTCACATGGTTTCATTCACAGAAAATTAAAAATAACAACAGTAACACTAACTGCTTTAGTGACGCTTTCCTTGAAATTACACACACATACGTACTGACATGTCCCTGAGAGGCCAAAGCCGGGGAGGGAGGTCAGAAGTGGAGAGTCTTAAGACATTTAATTTAGCAGTCACCTACTACAAAACAACTGCTTTTCCGTGCTTTCCAAAACAAGAAGAACCATCTATACTGATGGATGAAGCAAAATTTACTATATCCTCACTGTTACTAGAAGGACTCCACACTGGAAAGTCTGTTTATGGTAGGGCAGCATGTGCAACCATACCCTACTGATAACATAATCAGAACCTTATAGCACAAAAGGGACAAAGCAAAAAGGCTGTTCTTTAATTATAATGCACTACTGACCTTTTCCTCGATGGCCCTTCTTCAAAATCTGAAGAACTAACATCGTTGCTCGTTGAGGACACTTGCGATGCATCGTCCTTCTCATTCTCCAGCTGTTCTGATCCCGGTCCTAATCCTTTAGATTGGCCATTAGTGAGAAGTCCTGTAAACATGACAAAGTAGTACACAGTATTCAAAACCTGCAATACCAGTCCCAAATGGATTTTATAAAAATTCACGTGTGACACTAACAGTAGAGGGTTGATGCCCAAAGCAACCACCTGGCAAAGAGATATGCTGATAACATTGATTTTGCACAGAGGTATCCAATAAGAACCTGCCTGATTTTGTGTTTCCAGTTTGGTTAACTGTAAGCCCCCAGCCCCAGATAAGTACACTATAAATACTACTGCAAACACCCATAATCTTGTCACATCCCTTACTCAAAAAGGGACACAGCTTAAGAGTCATAAACTCATCCCTGTTTTACAGAATTCCTGACTGGCATAGATAAAAGCCTTTTTTATTCTCTGTAGATCAATATAAAATTAAGCTGCTCTTTGGTCAATTTGTCATCGTCCTGCTCTTTATTCTGCTGCTTCCAACTATTACAATTTATGATTCTTTTAAAAAAAAACCTAAATCCCAAAGGGGTGAACATCAAATGTCTGTTTCTCAACTCTGATTCTTCTAGCCAAATGTAACTCAACTACAGAAACTCCAGACTGCCAGCAAAGGTACACAGGGCAGGGGAAATGTCTGCCACAGCTGCCTTCCCTTTTGTGCCTTTTCTGTCCTGGAGGAATACTACAGCAAGCAGAGTCACATAGACGGAAGAAAGCATTGGGCCCTATACAACCATAAAGTTTAACATATTTTGCATATTCTACTCAAATAAGTAATATAATTTGACTCTTACAAACAACAGCAGACAGTGAAGCCACTCAGACTTAAGGAAGAATTAAAATAGTAACATATTATTCAGTAGGCTTTGGGATGAGAGGGAGGAAAATTACTAAGAATTTTATCAGCTCAGTATTTACCTGGTGTTTTAAGAGCTTATTACCAGAGGAGCTGCAATTTTATCTAGGAGAATGCTTTCTCATCTCTCCACCAAAATACTTTTGTTTCACAGCTTTATTTCCTCAGAGAAACACTGGTAGGACTCCCCTCCCTTGGTCATTTCAGTCCCCCTTTCTATAACTGCACCTTAGAAAGAAAACAGGGAGGGGGGGCTGGCCCCTTCCAAGATAAGCCAGGCAGCAAGGCTTAAGAGTACTAAACCAAAAATGCTTACTAATAACAGCAGTTCAAAACTTTCCACCAATGCTACATCAGTGCTAAACCATTTCAGACCTCTGTTTTCAGGAAAATCACTGTTTAGCACCACCAATGCACTTACTCATCGCATAACCAAGCATTCAACAAAGCTCAGCTTCAAACAGACACTGAAGCATAACCAGAGCAAGAGCAAGGCACCTCCTCCAGCAAGCTGTCTGCTCAAAGTACTGATGCCTCGGCCACAGCCATGGGCAAACATTCCTTCCCCACAAGGCCACTTATTCACTGCTCGCTTGGGCACTACAACTCAGTGTGTCACATTGTCTGCTAGCGGGCTCTCGAACCAATCTAATCGCTCTGATTGCCTATTTTTAAACAGCCTAATCCAAAGTCTGCATCATATCACTAAATCATATCACTCTCTTCTTTTTCCAGTCAAAGTTTGCTCTTACTCATGCTGCACTACACCAAATTTCTCTTGATGTGACGGCGTGCTTCCCTAAACCCCTGACCTTTATCTCCTGTAACCCTACTCAGGTGATAACTACCAGTGGCAGTCGGTCAGTCGTAATGGATGCATCTGGTCATGATGGCTGCATCAGGCTCCAAGTGGATTTGGGAGACAGATAACAACACAATAGCCTAGGGCTACTGTGCAATGCACCCACCGAAGAAACTAAAATCTGTCATCAGCATGCAAATATGACCAGGAGTCAATCATCCTACCCCCATAAATAGTGAGCAGCCCAAGAGCCCTTGGAGCTCTCCTGCTCGGGTGCGGGCTGCACGCCAGGATATCCCCTTGAGTAGGGACACCTCTCAAGGTTACTCCTCGAGGTTGAGATTCCTTGCCGCAACAGATCCTCAGTAAGTGACTAATAGAATGCTAAACTTTGAAATCTTAGCTAAGTGATATAAAGGATTGATTGCACATATATAATCCTTCAGACATAAATCGTTGACCAAGTCTGGGACTAGGATTGGATGTAGCCACACCTAGACTCGTCTCTGAGAAGCAGCTTAGAAAGCAAAGGGGTCCTTTTCTGAACCTCATAACTCAACGGGAGGGTCTCCCTGACAGTTTTCACAGAATCGTATAGGTTGGAAAAGACCTTTAAGATCATCGAGTCCACCTGTAAACCTAACACTACCAAGACCACCACTACACCATGTCCCTAAGCACCTCATCCAAACGTCCTTTAAATACCTCCAGGGATGGTGACTCAACCACTTCCCTGGGCAGCCTGGTCCAATGCTTGATAACCCTTTCAGTCAAGAAAAATTTCCTCATATCCAGTCTAAACCTCCCCTGGTGCAACTTGAGGCCATTTCCTCTTGTCCTGTCACTTGTTACCTGGGAGAAGAGACCGACCCCCACCTCTCTACAACCTCCTTTCAGGTAGTTGTAGAGAACAATAAGGTCTCCCCTCAGCCTCCTTTTCTCCAGGCTAAACAGACAGTTTTGTCTGACCCTGTCCTCTATGCAGTAAATAATCAAGTGTACCTTGCCATCAAATCTTCTTAAATAACTGTCGCATTGAACTTTGTTAACTCCCTATTCTATATCAATAACGTATATTTTTGCTTCTCTCTTACGAGTGAAGTGCACTCTCACTCCATCCGTGACACCTGACTTGGAGTCAGAAGTGAGGCTACGTGGTGGCCACATCCTGCAGGTTTTGTATGCTATTTTTAAAATACTATCTACAAAGCAGAAGCCTGGATTTTTTTTGTGGGGAAGATGCTGTGAACTGGTAGCTCAATTTTTTTCTTCCTAATATGGAGCCCACAAAGCAAAAGTTGAAACTAAGCACCAATTTTTGCCTTAAAATGTCTCTTCTAGCCAGCCCGAGACTGGCAGGGAGAAGTTAAATGACCCAATTTACATTTTCACTCCCCTTTTGTTAAATTCCTTTTGATACTTCCTTTCCACTAAAGAGATCTCAAACTGTGACCCAACAAATAATACAATTTTCAGTACCAGCACATGATACTACAACAAGGTTTGTAATGTAAGACAGTGATATGACGCGGGGTGACAGCATCCCTTCAAAGCATTCCCGAAGAAATGAAGGCGACCTTTCAAAAAACATTCAATAGATTATATTTCTATGCTGAATTCACCCTCACTAGAAGCCCTAGTGCCCAAGTATATTCTTAAAAAAGTTTCAACTTTTGCTTTACATTTTTCCATGAAACTACTGCTGATAAAATTTACAATTTTTAAACTCCAGAGAAGTCTAAATCAAGCATATCATTTGAGGCCTGATACTCAGTAACTTATGGCAGAATTTGATTAGGTTTTCCAAAAGCAGTATTTGTTCTGGAGACTTGCCATATGTAAAACCCGGCAACCTGAAGTATATGAGTCAAGAAAATCACCTTTTGGGCTGTCAACTTGCACGCAGTTGGAAAGCAATTTTTATTCATCCTTTCACCCTGCCAAACCATCAGTGCACTTGGAAGACAAGTATGATTTGTGTTCCTTAAGGAAAAATATAGGTTTGTCTACTATTATTCATCATAACCAGCACGATCCCAAAACACAATAATATTGCAGATAATTGAATTTAGCTATCATCAGCTGAAAACAATTAAAACAAGTGCCCTAAAACGGAGTCATAAAACTACAAATGAGAAATACTGATAAAAAACGGGAACGGGTGTCATGTTCTACAGGTTTTCAGGGCCAGCATAATTGCAAAATCCGTTCTGAAGTGATGAAAGGCACAGACAGCCACAGTCCACAGCCTCTTTCCAAGCACTGGAGAGAAAGCACATGCTGAAGTAGGCTGTTATAAAGTTTATTGCCACTCAATCATTTTTATATCAAACGCATTCAGTTTGCCCCCAGACACCTTTTCCTTCAAACACCCTTCCTGCCATCTCTAACTGCGACAAACCACATTCTTTTCTGCTGTGCATCAATTGGGAGCTATAAAGGGTCTGGAGACCCCAGGGTGAGGTGGGGACCCCACAGTTGTGCCAAGTGACACTTGGGCACGCCCATCACCATTAATGAGTTGGCACTGGTGCAGCTGAAGGGACATACAGGTCTGCTGGTGCACTGCAGGAACAGAGTCCAGCGTACACCCATTCACATGGGCTGACTCTCCAAAGTTAACCAAGTTACAGGAAGCAGCAAACATTCGTATTTCTTAAAAGCAAAGTACTGTAGTGTTGTATGTATGTGAAGAGGAAAAAGCAACCGAGCCAGAAAATGGTCTTTTGCACAGCCTGAAGAGCTGAACCACTCTTCAATCCTGGCTACTTCAGAACACCCAGCAGTAGAAGGAACCAGCAAGCCATCAAGAGCCAAATAAAATCAAAGGGACAAATAGCTTCTCTACTGCTTTTCCATGGCTGTGCCCTTCAACCTGTAAATCACGATGCCAGCGAGCCCTGGCTCATGGCAAAGCCCGTGACCGGTTACATTCTCAGCTGCCGGAGAGCTGGCAGCGGCTGCCTGCCCCTTGCCCACTGGGCTCATCTCAACCCCAGCTCTCACTGACTCCTCCCCTGGCAGCTGGACTCATGACCAACCACAAGGCCTGAATAACTAGGCAGAATAAGTCAGGGTTGATAAAAATAGACTTTATTCCTGTAATATAAAGTGTTTGTTTTAAAAGTCAAATTAGATTTTTTAATATTTTAAAAAAACCCTAAACCTCATTAAAATTAAATTTGAAAGTACAGCAACTTGGATTATAAGTCAGTGTAGGATTTCATATATTAAAATGACTTACGTGAAATAATAATTTATATATAGAGTGAAGCAGTACATATTTGCTGCCAAAGTTTAAAAGGAACTGAAACACTGAATGGCTCAAAGTCACTGAATAAACACTGCTTTAACTAAGTCACTAGTAATGAATTATTTAATTAAGTCAGAAATACAGGAACTCACATATCAAATGACATCTATGGTCCCTTAAATACACTGTCCTGGCTCTAACTGATCAAGACTAGATACTTTAAAAGAAAGGCCAATTCCTAGTAATTAAAAAGGGTAGCTTAAAACTGAAACATGGAAATCTTAACATCCTTTCTAAAATATATCTTAGCCACATAAATGTCAACTTCACAGTTTTGCTGAATTCTTTTTTAAACTTCCGCATAAGCTGTGATAGCAAACTGCAATTTGAGTTACACACCGCTTAAAAAGACACAAACAAAAAAAAATCCACTTATCAGCTTCTAACTGCGATGAGAAAAAGCAGCAACTGTGATTATTACATCCACTCTGTTACAAGCTGGGGAAAGCAGAAAAACCCCTTCTGCCCTCTGCACCACAGTCATGACTAGAGAGACTTCTACCACCTCCTTTTTATTTGCCTTCCCCACTCTGAATGTTTTCATATCTGTCTGTGGTTACAAGTTTGTTTGTTTTTTCACATGCCAGAAGGGTTCTGCAATGAGCTGAACTGTACCCTCTAGGGTGATCCAGACAGAATCCGGATATCATGGCTTTACAACCTTTGCAGAGCATGCTCCCTCTTGTTCCCACTGCATCTTACTATCCCCTTTGCTTCTTGACTGTAGTTGTTAACTGAGTGGAGGTCTTGCTGAGCCTTCTCCAGCAATGGCCATGTCCCTTTCACCAGAAACAGTGTGTGTAAAGAACAGTTAAATCTGCTTAAATGAGCTTACTTCAGGGGGCTTGCACTGACTCAAGCAGATCGCTTTTCATAATAGTCTAGCAAATAAGACTTACTATTCCAGTGCAGGCAGGGCTTAATTTATATTGGTACAAATTCACTACCCTTACCATTTTTGGTGGTACACACACTTTTAGCAGAAATCTACAACTCTATTTTCAAGCCACGATCTAACCCATTCTGGTCATCTGGAGAAATGGCTGACACACATATACAGGGCAAGCCGTGGGAGCACCTGAACATATGATGCAAAATCACAGTACCTGGGAACACACCATACAATAAAACACCGTGTAAGTATAAATACATAGGATGAAAACCGACGAGGAAAAGAGAAGCAGGAAGCAACAACATAAGGGAAGACGGAAAAAATGCAAGGGAGGGTTTGAGGTTAGTTAGTTGGTTTTAAGAATAGATGAGATTACAATTACTGGTATGTTCTTCATTATTAAAGTTACTGAATAATCAGGAAAGCAAAGGGGAACATCTGAACAAACCTCAGTACCACGTGGTTAGTTAAACACAGTGGTTGGGTGAAGGGGCTTTCACAATGTTTCCAAAACACTATTTCTACATCACTTACTCTAATGCCAACAAGGCATCTGAGCATGAACATTTCCATGTCCTTACAACAAGACAGCAACACCTATTTTAGTTTGCTGTTTCCCAGTCCTAAGGCGGCTAGGAAAAGAAATACATTCAATTGTACTTCCAGTCAGTTCTCACAGTGAGAGGCAACCCACAAAGCCATCACATTAGAAAAATCAGCAGTCAACACCACACAAACACAAGCCAAAGATATCAAAAGCATTAACTGACCTAAATAAGGGGGATTTCAACATGACCGTATTCACAGCTTTCTATATGGCATGAACACCTAATGTCAGCCAGTCCACACAGCTCAGGGCAGGGGAGCCATACTGCAGATCTCAGCTATACGTGAAATACATAACTCTGCTCCCAGGTGCTTCTTGACCACAGAGGGACACCCGCTTCCCACTGCAAAGAGATACTGGGTTTGCCTCTCCCGGGCACCCCCCTCCTTGCATTCCTCCCTGATCCCTGCAAGCTGAACCGCTCTGGGCTACTACAAAAGGCCCAGTTTCCAGGGCAATTGGCAAAACAAAGAAACACAAGTTACAAGAAGTTAAAAAAGTGGATCTACTCGAAGCAGCATTCTCACCACACTGGGACGACAGTGTTACTTATGAGAGCATGCAATAGCACGGATTGTAGTTACGTAGGCACGGAGCTAAAGTTTTGTTCCCTTAGGGATTAACGTACCTGTCCCAACTTCAGCTGTGCAGTCTTGAGAGTTGCACAGGAAATCTTTGTTTTAAAAAAAAAAAACAAAAACCACAACAACAACAAACAGGTTTTTTCTTCTTTTTGCACTGTCCCTTTTAGGAAAGCTGCCACAAATGTAATTGCAACGTAAGAAAGCAAGGGGGTTAACCATCCCACACCATGGTCTGAGAAGTCTGTGCCACCTGAACACAAACTCTTCGGTATAACCACACCATGGAAGACCACCAACACGAGTTCTATGCCTAAAATATAGAGGGGAAAAAAGTTACTACCTCCAGCTCTTTAAATACTTACTCTGGCCCTTAGTTTCAAGCAAGTAATATTCTGTATGAAAATCTACATATAATAAACTGATGGCTCTTGTTTTCCTTCAAGAGCTATAACTTTATACACAAGTTTACTTACAAAGTATCATTAATGTATAGTCCTCATCAATCTTCCAGAAGTAATAGACAAACAGCTGCAATGCAATACAAATTCACATCCCATCATCTGTAACCCTAAATTTATCTTCTACCAAAAACGCCCTTACTTGCCAGAGTACATTCAGAAACACTACCAAAATCTTGGTAGGCATGTTAAATAAAACCATTAATCATTTGATGCCAAGTTAAAACATACTGGTATCCCCAAAACATCTGCAACAGTCTGCATTAATCAGCATACTGTACAGAGTTACTGTATTTAGCTGTTGTACAGCTATGCACAAAAGATAATTTAGTTTTATAGTGCAAATGCCATCTGTCACATTGTCACAGCATGACAAGGTATCACATTACACATTAAACAGACAACACGCCTCGAAAATAAGGCCTATTTTCATGCCATGGTTGTCTTAGAGACTAAAGAACTGGGTTTTCATGGTAGTAACATAATTTAAAAACAAAACATGCCAAAAAATTTTTCTCTGGGATAAGATATACCTATTCCCTGTCCATTTTTTTAAGGATAGCTGTCATAAAGAAAATGCTGTTTTGATCTCCTTTGGTAATGCAAAACCACAACAGTTTTCTGTCTCTAAATAAAAAAGCCACAGCATGAAATAGTCGTTTATACCACACCATGTTCTGTGTTGCCACCATGATGGTAATTAACGGTATGTGGGCTTTTCAGATGACAAGCCACCGGACATTAGGTTGATTGTGGTGCATAACAGAGTATACGCATAAAGCAGTACTGTTACGCCAAAAACTGTTAGCAAATAGCTTGTACAGTCTTCATAAATGACTAGAAGAGTGCTTTTATATGTAGATATACATCATTACTATGGAAGCCAATCATGAATGACATTACAGCACAAGATGTGTTTGTCAGCCTGTCAAAAGACAAGATCACCAAAGAGAACTGATTAAATAATACAGGTTGAAAGAAGCTCCTTACTCCCATTACATCTCCATCCGAAATTGCTATTAAGCAACCAAAGACATTTATGTGACTGTTTCCTGCATGTGAGCCCATTATCAAGTACCTGTTAAGAGCATTAATTGAAATTATATCGTTCTGGTGTTTCAACACAACACTTTTAAAGGTGTTTTGTTTCGTGTTCGTTTGGAGGGGGTTGGTTGGCGGGGGTGGTGGTATTAAGCTGATAGAAACAAGAATATAACAGTCAAAAATGAACCTAATTTAATTCTGCCAGGAAACTACCCCAGGCCATAGGACATACTTCACCCCTCAGTTTTATTTATGAAATATGCATCTGGAAGACATTTAAAACAAAAAAATCCTCTAATGCCTGCAACATATCACATACTGAGAAAAACCTCACCTGAAGTCTATACTTCTGTTATTTTAGGTTCATACAAAGAAAAAAAAAATTATTCAAAGGGACACACCTCTCTGATTGAAAGATATTTTTCCACTTTTAAGGACACAATGAAAACTGCAACCCCCTGTTTCTCCCAGGCAAGACACACGACCCCGTCTGGCAGCTTATTCTTCATAAGGCAGAAGGAAGGTCATCAGCCTGGGCTCCATGGTGGCACGGGGAGCTCGGGGAACTCCCAAGCTTGGGAACAAATAAATAGTTCGGGGAACAAATAAATATCTCCTAAGATCACCTTCCTACAAATGCAGAGCTAAGTCAGAGCTTAAAACCACAAATAGCTACCTTGAATTTTCCCAAATTTTTTAAATTTTAAGAGGGGAAAAAAAGGAAACCCAAGGAACGATTGCCCCAAGACCCAAAACCTAGGGCTGTCCTGAATGAAGCAGAACAGAGAGGAGGAAAGAGAGCTGATGGCCACCACCCTACCAGCTGCTCCCTCTCTATCGGTACCATGGCGCTATCGAGTTCCTACCAATTGCCCCTGGAGCTGTATGATAAAGGGAGAGCAGCAGCTTTTCTAATAAGTAGGTACCAGGCCGTGTAAAGGTCATTAAGTTTTGACAAACAGAAACACAGTTAATTTTATAGTACCATAAGCACTCCCTGTTAGCCCTGAGGAAATGAGGACCATGTACTCTTCCCACATGTTGCCAAATAACAGTATTTGATGTCTTCAGCTTGCATCCACCTCTGTCCCCAAGCCTCCTTGACTGCAGTCAGAAAGCTTCGGAGGAACAAGAGGACTCCAGATGCAAGATCCTAGCTATAGACCTTTGCTGTTCAGAGGGACATAGGTAGAGAAGGCATAAAGCCTTTTGCAGAAGCAAGGGAACACCACCACCAGGAAGAGAGCTCGGTTAGGACGCGGGGACCTGGACTCTGTCCAGATGCAGCCACCACCCAGCAGGTGCCCCTGGAGAGGTCACCTCCCCTCCCTGAGCTTGCCCACCTGTAAAATAAAGGTTGTGAGATCATCCACCACAGTGAAGTGCAAGGGAGGGGTACAGACAGTAAGCACGACATGAGACGTGGGATTATTATTAAAATCCCTCAGTGGTGTGTGCCTCATGTTGATTTTGGTGCTGGACAGAGTGGCTTTATTTCTCTCCAAGGAGAATAAGTGCCCTTTGACTTGCAGCTATGCCAAGGACATCTGTCCTATGGGACATCTTCTCTCGTTTGGTAATAACATATGCAATCTGGAAACAGAGTTAAACATGCATTTTATTTGAAATTACAGGCACAAGCAGGTCCACAAGTGGAATTTATCTCTATTTAGTTCAGCGATATAAGTGACAGAAAAATGGGCATAACCTCTGAGAGAGAGAAAAGTCTAAGTTCTCAGGTATTAACAAAATTATCAGTGACATATGAATAAATTATTCTTTGGGTTTTATGCCAAAACGATCATGTCTTGTTTATCCTGCCTTTACCGGGGAATTATATGGCTGAATGGAGAACCAGTAGGGTAACATCCCATGAGGGAGTCAAGGAAGCCCTCAACATGCCAGGGAAAGAAAGCATTTCATTTTAAAATGTTTTGTTTCTTCCACTTGTATTTGGTTTAAATCTATTTGACAGTTATTTGGAGAAAAGTTACTGACTCAGTTTCCAAAGTATTTTTGCCTGTTCTTCACCAATATCCCCTCATGTGAGGGAGCGTGCATGGATTATTCTCATAAGTAAGAATTAAGTAAAGCAAGCTAGTCAGCATTTTAGGTCTATATGTGAGCACCAAGTGAGGGCAATTCCTCCCCCTTCTGAATCACTTTTACAGATCCATCTTAACTGTAATACACCACTATAGCAGTCCCATTTTTTAGTCAATTATTTCCCTCCACCTCGGCATCACTGGGATTTGCTTTTAGACTCCGTAACATACCTTACCCTGTTTCAGAGTTAAGCTTCCACTAGGAATGGATGGACAAAGGAATAATAAATCCACACTTCAAAAATACCCATACCTTGGCACCGAGGAACTAGACAGATTAGTAAAATTGAAAAAAAAGTTTAAAAAAAGGCATTCTGGTATTTTAAGTAACATGAGAAAGAAAAAACTATGCCAAGAGCATGTCTCCAGACAACAGCTATTCTACACTAGAAAGTAAAAATTAGCAATTGCGTCTCCACAGAGTATAAACAAAGGAGGAAGAAAGAAGGTAAAGGCAAACACAGTGAAGCAAGGAAGAGCCTGCTAATTGGAAGAAAACACAACATATGAATGTGCAAATAAAACAACAAGGGAAATAAAGAGGCATGCAATGTCTCACTGCTAGCAATGAATACTTGGGAGCCTGAAAAGGGAGAGGTGTGCAGCTAAAACCCAGAGGCTTAGCAAGGCTTGGGTATATTTGTTATGATTTCTAGGAAACCCTTGCAGGCTGTATAATTCAAAACCAGCATATCTGCATGAAACCGGACACAACAGCAAAACAGTATCTTGATGAACATTTGCTACACACTTTTCCTCTAACAAAGCATGGTTCCTACTGATCTGTGGTGAGGGATCACACAAACAGGACGGGCTCATGATCTCAGCTGATGGAGGTGATGAAAGGCCCGTTTCTGGAACCGGAGCCACGGTCGGCCAGCACCTTGAGCCCGCAAAGTTGATCACTGGCAGGGACTAGGCCAGCCCTCCGCTGCGCCTGTCTGTGGGAGCCCAGCCCTTCAGAGGAGCAAGAACAGGCAGCCTGAGTTAACTTCTTTCTCACATAAACCAAATTAGATTAAATGACTGGAGGAATAAATGTAGGACTTGACTTCTACATACACCTCAACAGTGAGCAAAACATCAGACTCCGGAACAGGAGGAGGATTCTAGCACAGCAGCATGCTGTAGGAAAAAGGATGGGGAAAGGACAAGAGGAGTGCCAGAAAGCCCTTTTGAGGAGGTTATCCTCTGCTTAATTGTCTCTAATTCTGCCCCTGTGTGACAAAAGCCATGAAAGGCAAACGCTGAATGACATACTTCTAATTGCATAGTCCCATTTGATATTTTAATACATGTCATTGAGGATTTGCCTTTCATGACTTTTGCCAGGAGCACAGGCAGCCCTCCAGACAGACAGAATAAATATTTTTTTCCCCCCAATGTGACACAAGCTACAAAGCTCTTGTTTGCTGCAAGAAAACACAACCCGGTGATGCAGCAGCAGTGACCCTCCCACACAGAGAGCAGACGTTGGTACGGATTCAGCCCTTTCTTCACTGGAGATGCTTTGAGCTTTCAGTCAAAGAAAAGGAGGGAAAAAGTCCTCCTCCTGTCCTGAGAAAAAATAATTGAGCTAAATGCTAGATGTTCTACAAGAACTCAGGTCACATATGACAGATATTTGAATTAAACCGTTTTAATTACTTTCACTCCACATTTTCAGTAACTTTTTAGTGAACATGCCCTCCCTAACTCTGAGATCATCCATCGGCCAGCTCCAGGAGTCAAGCTGTCAACCTCTTTTGCTGACAAGGATTTCCCCCCCACCCCCCCCCCCCCGGCATGCCACCTCCTTCTACTAAGCGTTTGAATTATGATCTCAGAGATTAGAGCAATTAAATATTCACTGACTTCAAAAAAAAAAACAGGTCACAGTCACTTCTAAACTAACACCCTAGCCTCTTCAGCAACATGCCAGACAGCCCTCCCCTGCCCCAGGAGGCCGGGGCAGCCCGCACAGCACGGCAGGGAGGCAGGGTGCCTCCCGCAACGACCGGGATGCTCCGCCGGCACTGCCTGCAGCCAAATTTCCAATTCCCTGCCAGCCTGAGCGCTCGCATATCTGTTGAGAGCCCTAACATAGGCTTGACAACCACGCCAGCCCTGTGACATCCCAGGAGGAGGGGAGAGAAGAAAGCTGCCTGAGCAATCCTCAAACACTTTTTTTTAAGCCATTGGTTTCCCAGGCTTTTGTCTGTAACCCTAAATTTCCCACGATGCTTGGCACCTCACTGCTAGTAGGGAAAGGCGATTCTCTTTGGGGCAAAACCAGCAGCCGCTTTTCCTGGGACTGAACCCTTCTCCTTGACACCAACTACCCAGTGTACTGTTTATTTCCTCTCCTTCACAGAAAGCATCTACAAGGCAAGGTAAAACAACACAAAAACTCAAACACCTGGAAAGCCCCCAAAACTCAGCCTTTGAACTTTTGGGACGCCTTCCTCCTTGTCACTGGTTTTACATCTAGCTTGCTAAATTGATTATAAAAACATAAATTTTTTTTTAAAATACTTGGCATGATTTTAACGTATGAAACAGCAATGTGGCCATAAATACCTGGCATGATTTTAACATATGAAACAGCAATGTGGCCATAAAAAGTTTTTTTTCCATACAGTAAGCAAACATATTTCAAACATATTTTCAAAAACACGTTGCTTAAAAAAAAAAAAAAAAACACCAACAAAAAAAAACAACCCCAAAAACCCCACCTATCTTTCTGCGAAATCTGTACTTACAGAACTGTATTCACCCCTTCCCAGGGGGAAGGGATTTTTTTTTTTATTTGATTTTTTTTTTAGTGGGGGCAGGCAAGTAACATTTCCTCACTTTCTTAAATTAAAGGTCAGAGGAGTATATTTCATGCTCGGGATGAAGAGCTGCTCTGCTGTTTTGACTCAGCCCCCTGTAATTTGTTAGCAGACGTATTGTCAGGGGAGAGGAGGCTCGTGACAGTGACAGTAAAATGTTTAGACCAACCGCCCCAAACTGAAATCACAAGTGCAATATGAAAGCCCAATGTGAATGAACAAATTGTTCTGCCATACGCGTGCACAGGAGCGATGACATTTCACCTCTATTCGAGCATTAAGCCTTTGCCTAAGGTAAGGATCCCAGCCTACCTCCTACATGACGTCGACAGCGGCAGCAGGGGTTGGCAGACGTCTCTCTGATGCACAGCAGCTGTCTACCTGCTGGGCACATGCAGTGGAAAAAAACCACACCGGGAAATAAATCTGTAGCTGGAAGATGCTTAGGAGAAACCCCTGCCCTCCCAGACCAGCTCCAGTGCTGCAGTGACTGGAGAGCAGGTGAGGGGACAAAGCAGGAGGAGCCCATGCTCGACCGTCAGCTGAGCTCCAAGTATCTCTCCACAGGAATGACATACAGGTCAACGCAAGAGCAACACAAGCTTAAATGCATAAGATAACATAAACTTCAGCCACCTGCCAGAGAGTATGTGGAGACCGTTCTCATTTTAATTCGGGGGACAACTGATTCTCACCAGCATTAACGCAGTTCTCCAAAGCATTGGCATATGAAACGTCAGCGCTCTAACAGCCTTTAAGGAAACGCTCCTCAAATGCCAAGCAATTTCCATCTCTATTTCTAGCTCTTGAGACCAGCAGCTTAACCTTACTTTCACCTCCCTTTTGTGAGCTCTACAGGCGAACCACAGGGAGAAGAGATGAGAGCTGGGGTAGGGGGCCAGCCACTTGAAAACCTGAGGCTGGAGAAAGAGCTTCTGAAATGTTAAGGAGACTTCCCGCCACACCGCCCTCCCAGAGGAGTTAAAGAAATTCCACTGCCATGAAATACTCTGCTGCTATTAAACAGCTTTTTTTGCTCATGTTTTGGGGCATCAGAAGGCAAAGTGAAACATTATCTGCTTCCTGACTTAACAGAAATCTTGGAATGACCATCATCACACACTTATACAGTCAAGACTATACAGTGATGTGTATTTAACAATTTTGTCTTTCCAAATAAGCAAAGGAGATAAAGTACTATCTTGCAATTTTTAAAGAATACCGATTCCCACCCCACCCCCCCAAAAACAGGAATTCGTTGCACAGAATTTTCCTTCCATCCATTCATGTAACTGAAGACTGATACCCCTTTAGCATATTTCTTGTTTTAAGTACAGCATCAGAGAAATGGGAGTGAGGGGGTGGGAAGTGCATGCAATGGAACAGCATAGAAATGCAGGATGAAAACAGCAAGTGAGCTTTCAAAATATACCCAAGAGGCTGTGTGTATGCTGAAGTTCGCCACTGTATTATTACAATCAAAAAAACTGATTTAGGGCCAAAAGTACATTACTGATATTCAAAAAAACACTGCATAACTCTCTTTCAAGATGATGTGACAACACTGAAGGAAAAAAAAAAAAGAGACAAAAATGACAACTGGAATCCCTCTGTACATTCACACTACCCTATAAAAAGTTAGAGACATATTAAACTGAAGCAGTTCAGACAACAAAAGTCTTCCTGGAGTTAGAGCATTCCCTCCCTACACTGTTTCAAGGCATCTCTACCAAGCTCAACTCAAGCTGCAAAGATGATTAAATAGTATTAATCCTTAGCATGCATTTAGCACTTTG
Source organism: Mycteria americana (assembly GCF_035582795.1). Lineage (NCBI taxonomy): Eukaryota > Metazoa > Chordata > Aves > Ciconiiformes > Ciconiidae > Mycteria > Mycteria americana. Next base: position 75,902,920 of record NC_134366.1, on the reverse strand, counting down.
TGTGTTCAAAGTGCTAACACACACACACACACACATCCCCCCCAGCCTGCCAAAAAACACCAAACAAAACCATACTGAACAAATGGGAGAAGAATTCTGCCTGTCCCCACATGGCACAAGGCTATAGCAACATTTATGCTGCAGTGGGAGAAGACGTCCTGCTTTATAACCATAGCCCCACGTAGTGGGAGGAGGCAGAAAGGACAGCGTCAACCACACCATGGGTATTGGAGCCACCCTCCCAACAAGGGAGGATGGACCAATCTAATGGGAAAGGACAAGGGGCAGTTTTGGAAAAGGGGCAGTACACGGAGCGGGAATCATTGTTGTCAGCAAAGTTGGGACCCCAATTAGCCCGTAACGTGCACCAACTGCTTGATGCACTGACAGCCTTTTGCTTCATCGCATGCTCAGGCCACCCAGGTCAAGGTTTAACTCCCATGTAAAACTGTTTATTAGTAACACCAAATAGCTACACAGTAAGGGTGAGAATAAATGTGAACAAACCCATCATTGCAAACACCTCTTCCCCACCCCCCTCCCCCAAAAGCCCCCCATCCCATTTAATGGTAAAAAGAAATTGTATGACTGGATCCCAAGTGGTGAGCAGGACATGAGAAGGAAGGGGAGTCTATTTTTTTTTCTCTACTGGTATGTAAAATCAGGAAAGGCTTTGGCAGAAGCTAGATAGATAAAAGTGGACCACTTGTAAAAGAATGGGGTGGACTTTTTACATTTAATTTCTTTCTGAACTTAAAATCTGCCTCAGAGATATTACGGAAAACACTTTCAAGTTAAAAAGAAAAAAAAAGTCATTGGGGACATGAAGGCCTCATTGTTTTCCCCAAACTTTATATGTCAACACATACACATGCATAAAAAAAATCCTTACCTCCCTTCTGAGACATTAAATCCACACAATGTTTCTTGGAGAGGGTAAAAAGAAAATGTAGGTCAAGATGTTGAGATAGGGATTGCTTCTGAAAGATGAAAGCATAAGAGGACTAAGCTTTCATTCCTTATGTTTCTTTGAGATTTCAAACAGAGTGTTATTTGATAATGGTTCCTTTCAGAAAACTGGAATTTAATATAGCTAATTATAAGTTAGAGAATTAATGTACAGTCAGTACTCCAACTGAGCTGGTATACCATGCTGATGCTTTTTACCAGCATGTCCCCAGTGCTTATTATAGATCTTTTCTCCAAGTACTAAGGCCAATCTGCTCTCACGTTAGGCTGGATGGCCCAGGAGTTGGGGGTGGGAAAAGAAATCTATGATCTCCACGGCTGTAACACTGAGCCTGCAGCAAGCAGCCTGGAGTTGCCCTCATGGCACAGCACAGTGCAGGAACAGACCCTCCCACTTCAAAGAGAGCAAAGAAAATAAGAGGACAAAGACAGAATGAAAAACACAAGTTAGCTGGAGAGGAAAAGTACATGGAGAAACAGGAAAACACATTTTCCTCCTTCCGATTAAAAGGGAGGGAAAAGGACGACGACAGACAATGAAGAGTATAGGCAAACAGATGGAATACTTCTAATTCTCTGGTATTAACATGGAAGTATCTGAGAATTATTTGTCCTATGAGCAATCATAAGCTAAAAATCCTGACCTACATTTCACAGAGAGCAAGTGGTATAAATAGGAATATCCCTCATGACAGGCACCGGCAGCAGACGCAGCTAGATTTGGACCAGGAGCAGTTTCTCTGCAATTCAGAAGGAAGTCAGTGATTCAGGGACCTACACAGGTTTGAGATGCTCTGTTTCTAGAGATGGCACAAAATGCATTCAGCAACGCATGCACATCACTGGTTAGTACGTAAAGTAAAACTGTAGCTTGCATAGTCTTAAACACAGATTGTACTTGAATGAATCCTGAGGGGGGAAAACATGCATCATAGGAAGCTCTGCAATCCACAAGGTTCCAGCAGCCTTCCCTTTATTTTTCACTGTAGTTTCCAACTAAATACTAAGCCAGAATATGTCTTTAAGTTCTCTGATGGATGTGTAAGCTCCTGCAATGAAATCCTGTCATTGATCAAGGCACAAGCTTTGTGGTAAGGTCTCAATCAGAAGGGCCATACCCAGTTTCTTCCTCAAAATGGTACCTATGTTCAGTTGAGCTACAAGCTTCTGGAGGAAAAAAGGGCACTTTTTTGACATAATCAGTAGAATTTTCTTACACGTTAGCAGATTAACTCCTCAGAAGTCATATTTTCATTTGGCATGTCCCCACCTGGGTTAGAGCAGGACGTTCCCTATGACAGTAGGTGTTGCCTTCCAAAATATTATTCTGCTCCTAACAGGCCACATCGGGACAAAACCTGCCGCCTTATAGAGGGCACCTGCCCCCTCTTCATACTGGAAGAATTCCCCAAATCCTTCTGCTGAACATGGCCCTACCACCCGCTCCCAAACCTTGGGGCTGAGGAGTGCTCGCCTTTCCTTAACTTCTTCCTTCAAGCTGCAGAATAGCATTCATTTTTAGAGAAAACAAAAACAAATCAAAAACTTGGTGAGCGCTTCAGGGAACTCAAGTCTTCTCGTGACAAGGGGACACCAAAACAGTACTTTTCCATCGCTTTCAACCTGAGTAAAGGGAAACAGAGCCAACACGGACCTTCAGTCTACTCTCTGGTTCCTGTTGCCTGAAGAAGAACCTGGTCCACCTAGGTCAGGAGGGAAAGCAGTCACTGGACAAAAGCTGAAAGCTATTTTCCTAAAACCTTGGTAAAGTTTCTGCGTCCTTCATCTGTACTGGCAGAATTTCTCCCCAGAAGTAGGAAAGCACAAACTGAAGAGCAGCCTGTCTGTCTCAGGAGAGTCTGTTCCTTTCTAAGTTTTCCTGCAAATTTAGTTTTCATGAGGCTATCCCCACTGAGTCCAAGATTATTTGAGAAGCTTTAAATATAAATTTACTTAGCAGTTATAATTTTGATCCAGCCAGATGGTAATCCAGCACCATCTCGACATCCAGCTACACCAGGGAAATCGAAGCACTGCAAAACCATCTTCCCCATAAACCCCAATATTCAAGTTCACAGCCAGTATCTTAAACTCCCTTTTCCAATCAGTCAACTATTCTAAAAAAGGATCTGCCTTCCAGGCTGTTAATGGCAGACACCTAAATCCGTAACAGAAAGGTGTTTTTTTGCACTAAGCAATGCCTTAACTAATGGCCCATTTACTCTACTTTATGAGCAGAGTCTTTGTATATAACCTTGTGTTATGCTCTGGATGTTAATCAACCTTCAAGACTTTGCATGTTACTTTTACTGGAGCACCTTCCATGCTGGCATAAAGGAGACTTTGTACCAAACAGTCTTCCTCCTGCCTAGGAGAGATCAACATCAGCTCATGGCTCAGAAACCTCTCTTTCACAAAGAAATTTTACTCTTCAATTCTGGTCTCTTGTTAATGAGACTTTAAATATTCAAGGACACCATCATACTGTGTGAACGTAATCTGTGAAAGAGTGCATTTAAATCTACAATTCCAAATGGGCTATGTTTATCTACTTAGCTAAGACAGCCTTGTCCATTCCAATTAGAGAAGGTCATTTTCGGGCAAATGTAAACTGGCATTTGAAGTTCATCCCTGCAGGACAACCGAGATGAGGTAAAGCTTCTGGGACAGGTTTCCATCTAAATGAAACTTGACAAGTAGTCGCTAATCACAGACCTCATTGCTGCACAAAAGACCATCTTCAATTGATTTTGGGGATGGGGGAACAAAAGTAGCGACAACTATGTTTCAAGAAGATTTGGAATTCAAGCCACATTCTGATAACTTCTATCCCTTATTCATGGCTTCCACCTGGAGGTAGTCGTTGCTGACCTCCCGAGATGTAAAGCGACAGAACAACTACTGTAGAAAGCACCAGATTTTACTATGTTGGCAAAACAATAAAAGTTCTTTGCTTACTGTCCTGTCAAGTAGATTGTCATGTTGAAGAAGTGTTAGGACTCTTCTCCTTGGAAGAGAAACAGCATGTTCCTGGACAGACACACCACAGGAAGCAACAGGAGAGAAGGGGAATCGAGCCCTCCATGCAGACTGCATAACAGGAATATGCCTGTCCCCAGCCCCAGCCCACTCCTGTATGACGCCTCAGTTTTGAGGCTCTGCGCAACCCTACCGCTTCCTTCTGGCATACAGAGCCAGAGGGTGAAAGAGAGCCTGAGGCTCTGAAACGAGATCCCAACATCACAGCAAGGGAGCAAGGGTCAGGAAAAAACAGAAGGGAATGAAATTCCTCTTCAACCCTCTCCATCCAATACACCTGCATCTGTACGCTTCAGTACAACCCAGATGCCTTTCCTCAATGTCCTGTATGAGAAGACAGGCTTCTACCATTGCTCTAGCACCCTCTTGCTAACATTGTGACAGCATTTCTGCCCTGAAGCAGAAAGAAAATTCCCACATTGTGAAGAAAGGGAAAAACTGTACTCCCTCTGTGCCATTTTCATCACTTTTAAGCTTCTTTCAATCTCTCCACATACACAGCAGGCATGACATGAAAACACTGGGGTGCTTTGCAGCCACAGTAAACAGAGCATCTTTAAACACAGTTGGCCATGAAACGCTTTCACCTTTCACAGCACCAGAGGAGACAACCACTGTCTGAGGGAGGTGTTTTAGGAAGAACCTGCTTTTGAGGCAACCTGGCTGAAACAGAACATGTCAAGGTGTGATTTACCTCTAACACATCCGTTTACACACACAAAGACTAGGAAGAGGCTGAAATATTTTTAAGGTCGACTGCTACTGAAGCTAAGTGAGGGATGAGCGAAGGAGGAGAAAAATGCAATTAAATGCTGGTGCGGTCTTTGGGCATTACTCAGAATGGCTGGCTGAGGCCAAATCTTTTGCAGGAAAAGTGGCTTATCTCCTGGCTTCCCAAATTGCACCAGAGGTCAGCTGAAGAGGTTTCAGGAGTTTGCCAGCTCTGTCCCTCTGTGGAATCCTTGGCAGATTACTCCAGCTGGGCTCCTTCCAGCTCTTCCTTTTTTCCATTTTAGCATATAGCTTGAATAAAGAAAACAAGATGAAGGCTTTCAAAGATAACACAGTCTTTCACAAACAGATGCAGAACAAAGCACAGGAAATTCTGAGCAAAGTAAAAAATGAATGTTGTCTGTTCAAGGCTTATCTGGAATGAGTTAGCCTCTTAGTGGACAGATCTGAAACATCACACGGTCCTGCCTGCAATTGCAACGCTCACTAACAGTCTTGTGAGGGAAGAAAACAGGATGGATAAAGGTGGAAATTCAGCAGCCTTTAGCTCTCAGAGCTGGAAACTCCTTCAGATGTACCAGAAACAACACTTGCGAGTCAAGCTTGTCATTGTCATCCCCTGTCGCCCTAAGCACAAGGCTTCTACATCTACACCTTTGACTGGACACCCCCTTCACAGTATTAAATTCATTTAAATTGAGAAATAAAGGACATCAAAGGCAGGTTATTGAAAACATGTATTCATCTAATTCTGGATACAACATCACATTAACTGCATGTAATAAATCTGTGCTAGTCAGACACACAAAAAAGATTTTAAAATGCATGCACATTTATTACAATGTAGAGCAATCTGCTATGACTTAACAGTATACGTGCTAAGCTATATTTATTTTCCAGAAAACATTCACCCACAAGCGCTGGGAAGTATCTGCTATGTGATGAACCTCTCATCATCATCGGTTATCAAAAGACAGCAGTTATTTCAGAATCGTTTCTTGGAGATTTTAAATCAAAAAATCCCACCAAAACCAAACCAAAACGTGGAGGCATGAGCTCAGAGCACCGACCAATCTCCCAGGCTGTTACAAGCCGTGAAATGAATGTGACTAATTCCTGAAGAGTTTCATTGCTCAAAAAGGCAACTGATTTTCTTGCTTCTCACAGTAGAAATTCTACATTCAAACGTGGGTTGATGACACCCAAAAATAACGCTGTACTAATCTACTGATGTTTTCAGTTTACTCCACGTCACTACAAGGATCCTCAAATCCATTTCGACTGGCAACCCACACGCTTAACAAGTCAAAGCCTGGGAACACAGGTAATGGAGGGTATTTGAAGTAAAGAGTAAGGTGCATTGGCAGCTGGCAACTTGCAGAAGTGGCTGCTGTGCCCGTCAGCAGTAACAGCCATCTGTCGCTAATCTCTACTTTTTCTTTTAAAACCACTTTACTGCCAGGGTTGACACGATAAGGTTTACAGCACACGACATCTGCTCTGATTAAACACAGCCTAATGGCCTTAAGAATGTCCTGCTGGACCAAATAGTTCTCAAACTCCATCCACTCTTTCAAACAGCAAGCCATTTCTAAAATGCCCCCCACGTCAAGGAAAAACTGCTGTGGAGGTCGTAAGACACAAGACAGGCCCTTGAAGACTGAAAATGTGTTCTCTCTAATACTCTGAAAGTGCTCCACAAAATGTAGTCTTGCAGTAACAGCTCAAAGCTATAGCGTAAAAATAATTAGTGAAAGCCTTACTCAAAGCTAAGCACAGACAGAGTTTCAGAAAATACAGTTCCCTAGGACTGACTACAGTAAACTCTATTACACAGTCTGTGTGTATGACTGAAACTTCTGCTTTTACTTGTGACACTGATTTTATTTCCTGTTGTATTCCTATTTTCTTAATAAAAGAGTATGCCATTTCAATGACTGACTTTTTCTTTCCCTGCTGCTTTCTGGTTATATCCCTTATTGTCTGTCCTTCAAATTAAAAACATTAGTTATTTAATGCACAGTTTCCTTCTGCCAATCATGGGCAATGGGGGAGCAACAGGAATACTGAAATTTAAACCCTCTTTACAACAGCAGCTATGTATTCCAGCCTGCAGACCTTTGGTCCCCACTAGAACATTTTAATAAACACTGAAATAATAATAATAATGATAAGCATTGGGCATCAGACAGACAGAAAGAGGTTAAGTATCTTTCTCCTCCCTCACCCCATGCCTTCTGAGAACTATTGCTCTTAAACAGAGAAGCACTGTGCTCACTTCTTCTGAGCATACTGCTGGATTGCTGCCTTCATCTCCACTTTGTGTCTGCACTTTGTGCAAGTTTTCCATCCCTTTTGACTGCATGATCCACCAGACGAATCATGCTGTGGAACTCCATCATTTACACCCCCTTTAACAGCTTTTAATTTTGTTTTGATTTCTATGTAAACCACAAGTTATCTCTTTACCTCCTCTTAACACAACTCAACAGCTGAAGAAAGTAACCAGCACCAATCACCAGTTCTCATCTCAGCAGATCACCGGCATGAACTTCATTCATCCCACCCTGTCAGTTTGAAGGCCAATGCTTTAAGTAATCTCTCTGTTTTTTAACATCCCAATAAAAATCTAGTCATTAAAATAAAAAATTATTAACAAATTTAAACTTCTTTATCTGCCAACCAAAGAAATGGTTGAGTTAGAGGCACCACTTTGGATTCTCACTTAATATTGCGGTCAAAAAAGCAGCTTTGCATAAGTTACGTCTTACTCTCATTTCTAAAATAAGTGAACTAGAATGGACAAAAGGTACAATTCTTGACAGAGCTGGCAATCCTATGAGGTAAAACCACCACCACCCTTTTGGTTGTACATGCCAGCCAAAAAGATGCCAGGGTGCAAATGTAGGCTGGCTGACAACTTTATAGCTCCCAAAGACAGAATGAAGCAGTTTGCTTGTCCGCACTCAAGGGTGCTCTCCAGATTGCTGATACAAACAATAAATCCAAGGCAGCAGCTATGCAGAATGACCCTGAGTCAAGGAAAACAGTTGTTGTCCCCTGTTGCGGTTAAGGCAAAATTTTGTTTCACAGACAGTCTATGCAATGAATTTCACCACTACATCAGTGGTGGTTTTTTGGTTGTGGGGTTTTTTTTTGTGTTTTTTTGTTTTTTTTTAAGAAATACATAAATCTAATACCTACACTTGTGAAGCACTTTTCAACAGATTTTTAAGCTGCATCTTTTTTTGCTCCTATTTCTGGCAACAGTTGTCCCTTCTAGGATCTGAGGCTGTGGTTAGACAAGACGACTGCGCCAGTCCTAAAGCTGTGGTTAGACAAGATGACTGTGCCAACTGAGCAGCTTGCTACTATCAAAAGGGACAAGTCTGGTCTCCTCCTCCTCCAGCTTTCAGTCAAGGTACTCTGGCCCCTCATTTCCACTAAATGAGCACTCAGTGCTCATCCGACCTCTTGATGAACCTGTGTAGTTCATTAAATGAGAAGAAAAGGACTTCTTTTTTTAAATCATTTTTCTGGGCTAGTTTTCTGCCACTTTAGTACACTGAACCAGCTGCACTGCACGGGCAGACAAATGGCAGAGCCAGCACAAGACGGAAGGTGGAAGGAGGGGGACCAGACCCATCAGCCGCTACTGAACCCTTTCTTACCTTTCCTCACCTTATTTATTTTAGACCTACAATAACTCAGTCTCCTACAGATTATGCACACACCTTTGCAGATTCCTCATTGCCGTTTTCATTTTCCATTACCTACAATTAGCAATATGCAGGGAGGCAAGGTTATTCTTAGAATTACTTTGACTAGAAATGCACTTAGGAGCAATAGCAACTCTTTTTAGATGGCCATGAAATGAAGTTTTAAGAAAATTAATTACACAATTCCTCTGTTTCTCTGGTTAAAAAAATATCCACCTCTGTTATGTTTGAGAGAAAAAGGATGATGGGTGTCCTGCAAGAGAAAATTTTCTGGCAGTCTTGCCAAACACTGAAATTGTATTAAGATAGGAGCACAATTTGGACATAATCAAATTGGGTAGAGATCACTGAGGGCGCAATTTGGCCTGCAGAATTTTTATAACTGGTGATGACGGAAAAGGCAAAAACAGCCTGTGTCAGCCGATGAACATGCAAGTCCCTGGCAGGCTCAAAAATGAATTCTGTTCTACAAAACAAAGAAAGGAAAAGAGATTTGGAAATTTTCAATGGAGGCCAGCCCCAACATCCTGTTATTTATTTGTTAATCTTTAAATTCACTTGACAGCAAGCACCAAAGTGAAAGTGATGTTGAGTGCCATGACAAATCTGCTCAAATGCTTATTTTCTGAACCTTTTAGTTGAAAACATCTATATTTAATCACAGTTTAAAACTAGCCAAAAAGGCTGTTTACGCTGAATGTAAAGGAGAAATATTGCAAAGTTGAAAGATGTATTTCTGTTTCTGTAAATGCATTTTAAAAATCCACTTACACAGACAAGGGTCCTTGGCACACTTACAATCTTCTACTAAAGCTTAGGAGACAGACAGACATTACCCACTGTCAACAAATGCAATTTCACATCACTGATGGAGTGAAAAGCTCCCTAGACAAACGTTAGCATAAAACCTTCTTCCAGTATTTAATTGCAGCCTTCAGAAATAAGAGAGATTAAGTTACCAGTATATTTGAACCATGACAGTGAATGAAGAGGGCTACTTTCTTGTTCAAAATCAAAGGCTGGGTGGTGGTCCAGCCTACGTGTCTGCACCAGGGAGGAAGGAGGTCCATGCTGCTCTGGGCACGTAGGGGTGCAGCTGAGACAACAGCACTTCCCTGAGGGCTGCTGTGTTTTCATCTGTGCAAGTGGGAAGAGAAGAGACATGGCCTCAGCCCAGAGAAGACTTGGTTGCCCTGCTGGCAGCTGCTGCCACCCCCACATAGTTGGCTTTTGGCAAACAATGCACGGCACTGAGCTGAAGCACCCAGCTTAGCTGTGTTTAGGCATTTCTACCATGTCTGTCGCAATTTTTATACCATGCCTGGGGTACCATCTACACGGCCAGGGAAAAGAGGTTTCACCAACACCTTGGAGTCGGATGAACCCAGCCCCATGCCACCCTACCACTGGGCACCTTCGTTTCGACATGGCCTGCTGGGGCGTGTCGACAGAAACCCCCATGCAGCAAGCAGGAAACACCTGAAAATCTGTGCAGCCATGACAAAAGTAGCTATTTCCAGATCACACTGCTGTCTGCCCCAGCCGGCCTGGCCAGCCAATGCGACAGCCAAGGGATAGGCAAACCCAGGTTGTCGGAGCAGGCTGCTGCTGCTGGGTCCAGCACCACGGTCCCGCCACAGGCTGCCTCAGAGGCTCCTGCCTCTCTATGCAGAGACATTTCATTTTTGGAAAAAGCAAACCTCCAACAAAAGTCACGTTAGCTTTTCTGCAGCAACAGCTGAGGGCAGAAGCAGACCAGCACAAGGGAGGAAGGGGCACCACAGCCATCCGTGGACTGATCACCACCTCTATCAAAGTGCTGGCATTGTTTCTCTGTTTAAAGAACACACATAAAATGAATAAATGACTTTAAGAACCCTAAATGTAAGGTGAAATATCTCAGAATAGCAAAATTACATATTTTTACTCATCTCTCTATTTACCAAATGAGCAAGACTTCCACTTTCTGCCTTGAACCAAAACATTCCCTTGCATACATTTGATTTCCCAACTAGATCATGTTTGCCAGAAGCTTAACCTAGCTGGCGCGTTTGGAAATTGCCATAACACCTTTCTAGGACAAAGTATAGCTGGTGAAAATGCACTATCTCCTTGAATAATTCTAACGTCTGGTTTGTCATCTCTGTAGATTAACTAACCACCTTAAACAAACAAGCAAAGTTTGGTGCTTTTTCCATTTACAAAACGCTAGCACTTCTGTATCACAAATTTCTTCTTCATCACAAGTTTTGAAAAATAGAATTTAAAATCTTATGTCATAAAAATTTGCTTTATGATATACTCTTTTGAGGGTATTGGATTTATTCTCATAAACAGAACACAAGCAATAATTACATTTTTCATTGCCTTTTTTACAGCCTTATCTCACATTCTAAGCGACACAAGAAGAAAACGATTTCCCAAGGGAATTAGTTTTCCTTTTAGATGAGGATCTCTGAAAATTGGTATCACTATTCCAAACACCAATCCCTATTCTTAAAATCCTAACGCAAATGACAGGCAGCAGTAATCAAAATCACTAAAGACGTCCCTCTGGGTTTTCCAGCGCACGACCTTGTTTCCATAATCAGAGTTCCAGTATCCCATCTAGGGCTGCAGAGGGTTTCTTGACAACCTGCAGAAGCACCTCCTTCAGATTTTATATTCCCACGTGCTGGAGAGGAACACGTAGCAAACAAAGGCATACTGTAGGGTGTCATTCTGTACTCTGCAAATATCTAGAATCAACACAAGCATGCATGAAATATATCCACTGATACAACAGCCGTAATACACCTGCTCACCTTTCTCTGAAATCCTTCTAGCTGGGGGGGCAGAAATAAGAGTAAAGAAAGCAGAAAAACAGTCAGGATGAAAAATAACTGGCAGCACAAACAAGCAAAAATTATCAGGTGAAAAGGAGACATTTAAAAAGGCAGGAGTAAGGAGACCAGCAAACACACTGCCACTCCCAAACAAAAGCCTGCTACTTTAATCAGAACCACCTAAGTAACAGGGTTTCAGCCACAAACTGAAAATGGCAGGATTGTTTTCAGGATACCAAATATCTTTAATAGTGACACGGAGACAGTCAAGGTATTATAATACATATAATCTCCAGAAGTAATTTGAATTTTTATTTATTTATTTTAAATTTTATTTTTCTTTTATTATTCAGAGAGGCATGGAAGTTAATTGTCTCTGTGCCACCACCAGCACATCTTGGACCTTACAGAAATTTAGTACAGAAAAGACTCCTGTTAATGGGTTAATCTCTCACATTTGAAATGAACTTGCTTTTTGCACTATCAATCAAAGAGGCACCGTTATTCCAGCTACCCAATCATTAATGATACTACTGTACTCACCAGCTGAAATACCACTGACAACCACTTTCATACAAGTTTAGTTGTAGCTTGGCAAACACTGGCAAAGCAACTTTTGTAGCATGTTTATGTAACTTCAGCCACTTCAGATCCATAAGAACTTCTTAAAGACACCAGTTGCAAGGGGCTGGTGCATATTTTACCTTCTTCTATTGCCAAAAGTTAAGTACTTTCTACTGAAACAAATTACAGGTTACAAGTCTATAAATAAATAAATTTAAGGGATGACAGTTATAAAACCAGAACAAAGAAACTCTGCACTACAGATGGTGGCACTAAGATCAAATCCTGCTACCTAGTTGTTCGTGGTCCCCTGAGCTCTCAGAAGTATGTGAGACCAATCCTTGCTTCCACATTGAGCAGGGAGCTCGGAGAGCTTGAACCCCGCTCAGACCCCTCCTTTCCCACTCCTGGAAATGGTTAAATTTGCCAGGTACTGGAAGGTGACCTGTTTGATTTTCAACAGCTGAAGGAGCAATACCCTTTAGAGTTCACCAGGGACAGTGACAGCGTTGTGCAGCACAAACCCGACACTTTCCTTTACGTTTGCAAGGCCCTAACCAGAATTCAAGCCAGGGGAGCCCAGCTTTACAGAGGCACTGAACACATTTAACTTCAAATTATTTCAGCTAGATTCCCCCCATCCCCCTCCCCAAGAGCTATGGGTGCTGAATATTAAGAAAGAGATTGCTCACATAAAACCATATTTAACTGCATGCTACCTTTTGGAGTAACGCACAAGAAACACTGTTTCTGGCCTGCATGTTGGAAAGGACATATGCAAGGAAATATTTTTTACTCCAGCAGTATGAAATCATGGATCTAAGGCTCACCCTTAAAATATTACGTTTCCCTAAATTCAGAACAGCTCAGTAATTTCTTAGGATGACCTGCTTTTTCCTCAGTCCACAGAGACCTGTGGATTTGAAAATACATGGCTACATTTTTTTAAAAGATGTAAGGAACAAATTGTATATTTGAATAAATTTTGTTAATGTCACTGCACAATATCAATCCTCCTCCCTTTTGCAAATCTTCTTTCTCTGTATAATGGAACATTCTTCCAAATATCAGTGGATTAAAAAAGCTTTTGGACAGTGATGTTGAAATAGAGCAGCGCTGAGACAGGACATTTAAAGAATCATTTAGCAAACAGAAAAAGTAACACAGAATATCATTCTGGTTAAAAAAACAAAAAAAACCCTACTAAAAACAACACACAAAAACCCCCACACCAACAAACAAAAACCCCCAAAGAACTGATCACCTACTTCTGTGAGGAGAAAAAGCACCGAACACTAGAGTTCTCAATGCGAGAGGCAAGCTCTGAAGACGCAAGCCATGCTGCTGCCAGAGGAAGCTGGTGGCATACTCCACGTCTGGTACCTGCACCGACACAGCATTCCCAGCCAACTCACTTTTCATCTAAGCTGCCTTTGGAGAAACTAGACACCATAAAAACCTCAGTCATCCTGTAACCTGGCACACCATCAAAGCCTCCTAACACACAATTACTGCACTTCACGCCTTTAGACTTTTTTCCTTTGACTAAACAAAACCCCTACAATGGAATAAGAAACTTTCCAAGAGAAATTGTGTTTGACAGAAGATCAATGATGCAGAGGTGTTGGAGGGAAAAAAGCCAGCGCTGTTTTGTGTACACCTCCAAGCTTATTAATGGCTTGCTGCTAAAGCTAGATGCCCCTTCCCATCAGATCAGTATTTGATATTATTACTGAACTCAGAAGTCTGAGGTCTTCTTTAATCACATTAAGAAGTTTGCAATTGCTTACACAATACAGTAACTTTATCATGCTGCCTGTAGTTATGCAGTCATTCCCCTAGGTTTTTGCCTTGTCGGCAACAACTCTCAGTGAAAACGCAGTGAAATTTGACTCACCATGTCAAAAACACAAGCTACATATAAATATGAATAACCTACCAAGTAAGCACCCAGCTGCTGCTTTAATGCATTAGCACATGTATAGTTATGCACATGCCTAAAAGGAACTGCCATAAACCTCCATAAAGAAACAAATAAGGTCTTGTGAGTGAAGAGGAAACTGTAAGCCTGCCCAGAAATCTGAATCCTGCTAGTCATCACTTTCAAGGCTCAAGCCAGCATGACAAAGCCTTTTCAAGAAAGGGTCCTGTGTCAGGGCATGAATCTGAAAGAGACACACTTTATATTCACCTCTCACGCTTTTTTAAGCAAGCTGTAAGGGGAGGGGGGGAGCAACAAATAATAATTGGCCAAAGGATTAAATAAATAAAATTAAACTTCTTTCAAGCCCGTCATCTAGGTTTGTCTATGTCTCCTTTTAAAACCTTTAAACAACTGCTCTGTGAACTGCTAAACTAGGGGAGTCCAACGTCCCAGCATTTGTCCTCTAAATCTTTATGTAGGTCCTATGCTATTTCACCTCTGGACAATAGACAGCGTGGACCGAGATCACTCTAGAGTTACAGATGCTGGTTAGCTGGTTTCTTGCATCTAAATGACACAGAATTGGTAAATTCTGTTCAGCTGTCCTTCCCCAAGATAACTGAAGCCAATCACCTTTAAATGGATACCTTCTCTGTTGACATATTCAGCACATCAGGTAGCAGACCGATCAGAGGGGACTTCCTTCTCTACTGAACAGCAGCCTGGCCCTGTCCTCCCACCTGACACCTACCCTCCACCCTGATCCCCATCTCAATTGGTTCACCAGAAACTGGAACGGGCATTTTAAGCACTTCAGAAACAAGTTGTTCTGTGCAGATCAAAAGGGCACAGTGCATGCCAGATGGTGCACTGGTCTCCTTCCCCGCTACAGCGGAAAAACCACATTGAAAAGGACTGAGTCCTTCCAGTGGTACAGTACTGCAGAGGCAGCTCACCATTCACTGCCTTGAGGCTTCCACTAATGCCATCGCCGTGCTGCCGCTTCTGTGCGTTCTTGAACTCCTTCAGAGATAAATAAAGGACCTTCCGCACCACCCTCTCCTCTGACCAGGGAATCCCATCGCTGTCATCCTGAAGAAGAAGGAAACGGAAAGGAAACATTAGTTGCATGCAGCTGAAACAAAAACAAAACAAAACCCAACAGCCTAAGGCTACGCAGATTATTTGTAATTAAGAAAAAAAAAAAAAAAAGCTGAAGAAAAATACTGTGTAACAAAATGCAACCTAAACTCGACCAGCTCTAACAGAGAACGGAAACATAACTATTATCATCAAATCAGAGCATTTAGTCCATCTAATCCTTTATCCTGCAAACAGCAGTAGCCATGTACCAGGTGGTAGACAGGAGGTGAAACTTATTTGTTAAAATCCTCATAACGAATCCCTTATGGAGAAATTTATCACAGCCAGAAAGTGCTCTCCCAGATAATTAAGAGGAGGGGGGGAAGAAACCCACAAAATTGAATGTTGCAGAAATTTAAGAGGTAAGTTTTGTGAATTCTCTTGTTGCCATTTTGGCCCTGGTTTGTGCCTCTTGGCTCAGGATTCTTTTTTCTCTGGTTTAGTGATTTGCATTTATTGCAGCGTTACAATGAAGTTGTACATTGATAACAATGAAGTTATTCTGAATTTATCTCAGCATAAAGCAAAGTGGAATTTGGCCCACAGGGCATATGTTTCCTACTTTATTTTTAGGAGAAAAGTGCTATATTGTCAAAAGGAATACTAGTGTATGTCATATTTAGTACTTGCTTTAGTTAAAAGATTAATTCCCTGGAAAAGCATTTCCCTAAAGCCTTTAGCATTCAAATAAATTAAGTCAGCAAATTGATACAAAGACATAAGTGAGATCAGGTAAGTCATCATATTTTCATAAGCCCTGTAATTGTCTTGAGGTCTTTAAAAATCACTATTTGAGCATTCTTGCCCTTGAATTCCTCAAGGGCTACATCACTGCCAAGCAAAAAGATTAACATTTCTAAGCAGGCCTTATTTAGGTAAGTGTAACACAGCACACTGCCACACTCCACTGGAAACACCAAAAAGCCCTATCAGTGATCCACATCAAGAGGCAGGAGAGTTTATACCATCTCCTGTGTCAAAGAAGTGACCAACACCACAAATTTAAAAAGTGACCACTGATAGCTTTTTCTTTGCTCCTCTGTGCATGCATGCATGCTCCTCCTCAATGCAATGATATTGGCATTCAGCTGCTGAATTGTGATCAAAAACATTTCCTCCCCCCCCAAAAAAATTGTATGACGAATTACTTGGGGAAAAAGAAAAGAAAAAAAAAAGGCAACACAATTACTGCAGTGAAGGCAGACGGCATTTTGACAGCAGGATGGGAATTTTGCACGAGGGACAAGCTACTATACTCTGAACAAGGCTGAGCTATGCCAGGGAGCTTTAGAGCGCAGGCAGCTCCGGGCCAAGAAAGCAAACTTTGTAACCCAACACCCACAGCAACCAAAAAAAAAAAAAAAAAAAAACCTCCAGGCAAGCATTTTAAAAGGACTAGTACATCCAGTTATTTTGTCAACAGAGGTTTACGCAAACAACTCCGGCTTACCATTTTGCTGCCAACACAACTTCAGCCGTAACCAGAAGCGACAATAAACACGGGAGGGCTGCAGCCTGCTCGATTTTAACAAAGCTTGCCCAAAGATGCCCCATTTACATTCCCACTGACGGGTAGGTATGGAGAGGAAACCAAGACAGGAATCACACTGACAAGGGCCTGGCAGGATGTCACATATTTCTGTTGTCACAGAAACTGCTTATTAAATCCTCAAGGGAATCGTGCTCAGTTAAGAAACAGTCGTACGCACCTCTGGCACCCGTCCATATTATGGACACAGGCCTACAGACACCACTTGCTCACTTCACTGGCATTTGTACAAATTCCTAATATAATGGGCAGCAAACGTGAGGAAGAGGATGAAGAGCCCTCTGGCCAGGCACACTGCTCCTGACTCTGAAGCCTAGATGAGTTACACAGAAACCCACCAAGAGGCAACAAAACCATCACCCTGTATTTTTATATACTTTAAGCCAGGCACACACAAGACACGTGTAACGATCGAGCCCAGTTAACACAAGCCGTACTCAGAGACATGCCGCTTTCCTTAACCTCTGTCAGCCCAAGGCCTCTCTCCTGTGAACACCAGGCCTGTCCTGAAGCCATGAACAAACCCTTTCCTCCACCAGACCTTGCAATCCCCGAGGAGCTGGAAGTTGCATGAAAACACCCATCGGTTCCTGATCTCACTGGCCCTTTTATCCCTGCTAAAAATGCATCCAAAATACCTAAAAAACAAAGAAATTATTCCCACTTAAACCCACTTTGTCATGACAGCTCACTGCAAGGAGCCCATGGCAGCATTCACTGTTTCAGTAGCGACAGGGTGAAACCTGCTGACAGGATTGATCTTTAAATCGGCATGTGCTGACCAAGCGTCCGACTGCAGCAGGTAAGTGACCTCTGGCAGGTACAACCCATGCCCTGGGACACGCCGGTTACAGCCCCTCCTGCAGGAGGGAAGGAGATGATCACCACACACCAGAGGCCTCTGGTCTAGGCCACCATCTCAAAGTATTTCTGTCACCTGGCTGAAGTCATCTCCCTCTCCCCAGACAACGTGCTGGACATGCAGAAGGACAGCGTGCAACCCGGCACCCTATTTTCTGAGGGACAAGGCCACCGAGATGTCTTCCTGGTGCCAGGTGGAGGCTCCAGCCCTGCTGCAGGAGGTGCTCCCGCCTTCCCACCGGCCCAGGGGCTGCGTGGGCCATAGTGCCACCGGCGAAGAGGCAGGTCCCAGGAGACAGGAACAGACACCTCCCTCAGCAACCCCTGAAGCAACGCAGTAACGTTTCACACCACGCTCGATACATGGAGCTGTAAAACTCGAGATGAACCATATTGGCTTCATCCCCCCTCTCTAACAGCAGCGCTGTCAACAGAAACACACTTGAGGGAGCGTCTCCACACCAGAGCTCCTACCAACCCAGTGCAGAGGCTGCAGCCACCATCCTGCCTACACCGCTCTGTTCTGGGCTTTCCCCACACCTATCACCCGGCTTGAAAAAAGGTCCTCAAGTTCTCCAACACCATGTTATCCAAGGTCAGCAAAATAAGGGGCTGAGCCGCTGCCAGCACCCGCATTCACGCGGCTCCATATGCAGGAGCAATAAAAAGGTTTCACAATCGTCGACGGCATCTTCCCCCGAGCCTGCGGCACAAAAGCAGCCGCAAGCCGGAGAGCAGCTGACTCGGAGCCCAGCTGAGCTGCTGCTCCGCCGGCAACGCAGCTCCAGCTCCCGACACGTTTAACCATAATTACATGGGTCAGATCGTCTCTGCCTGGTCACGCCGGTGGAGGGAGAGCCGCCGCGCGCCTGGCTCTGCACTCACACCACCAACTGGAAGTTATCTCACTTTAGCAAAACAACATACACACACCCAGAACTGTTTAGAAATATCCTCACGTGAAAGCCTTGAGGAATTTAATCTACGTAACTTCTCAAAACCAACCAAACAAACAAAAAAAAACCCTCAAAGGGACTGACTCGATCGCTGCCTTTAAATATTTCCACAGGGAGTAGAAATTTGATAATAGATGGCTCTCAAGGCTGGCAGAGAGGGGTATAATATCATCCAACAGCTGGAACTCGAATTCATAAAAATGTAAGACAGAATTAAAGAACAATTTCTGCAACTGTGCAAGTAATTAGCCATTGAAACAACTTAGGGGGAACTAATGGATTGTCCATTATTGACTTAGACCCAAAAAAGGACCGAATAACATCTTAAACTGTAGGTTGATCACTGCAAGCCCATAGCCTTCACTGTGCAGGTCAACGAAGATGATTTCTGCCTCCCGATGTGACAATAAGATTAGCTTATAAACTCAGTAAAAAAGTAACTGGCGCAACCAACCAGGGAAGCCCTGGGGCAGAATTAAGAAACAGAACTGCATCATTTCCTTTAAACTGCTAAAAAAATTAATCATGCCACCTTCTTTGTTATGCTGTTTCGGGGAACCACACGTCATACATTTATATCTGAACTTCAGCTACCAGGACAGCCAAGCAACAGTTGAGCAAGTTCAGTCCGAGGGGATGGGGAAAAGGAGCACAACCTCCTTTTACCTATGCAGTACATGCCTGCACAGGATGCTACCTCGCGGAGAGCAGAGCAGCTGTCTTTCGTGCTACCTGGCTGGCAGCTTGCTTTCAGCTCTACAGTTGTAGAGGTGATGTTTGTAGAAAAGTGCAACAGGCTACTGCCACATACTGCTAATTTGGGAATAAATATATATACGTACACACACGCACGTGTGTGTGTGTTTTTGCTATATGCATATTAAATGTATATAATACATTAAATATATGTATATATTTGCACTGAAATCAAAATGTGCACCACTTGTACCTTTCACCATTCACCTACAGCTTAGGTGCTTGTTCACTGTGGTTCAGCTGCCTAGCTTGCACATGTGTCCTGCATGCAGCCTTCCTATTTCTGAAGTTATACTCAAATCCAAAAAAAAAAAAAAAAAAAAAGGCAAAGCAGGCAGAATTGAGAGGCAGGCTTCACGCCGCCTCCTGGGTAGGTGAAACGTCAGCCTGAAGTAGCAGGCACTGCTGCATGCTGCTTTGCTCCACAAGAAGCAGCAGAAGCATACGTGTACACATGACTTGAGCTTTTCTCCGTTCATTCATCGCCAGATACGGCATTCTTGCCTTAAGCAAGCAGGAGTCACAGTTCACGGGGTAACACAGAGCTGGAACAAGGGAGAATGCATGCAGCACTCCATGCTATTTGTTTTACTTTTATGTAAATACTTTAACAGCAGTGATGGTTTTATTTGAAAAGTCAGGACTTTGTAAGGTACAAAGATACTTATAAGCATGTGTGTTCTGACTCAGTGTGGCTGGCGTGTTTCCAGCTCTCTCTTTGGGTCTTTCCCAAGCACGCATCTCCTGACCCCATTCTTCATGCCAGGTTGCAGAAAGCAAAACAACAAAACACAAACCCCCTCTTTTTTCTTTTTCCAGCGCTGCAGCCAACACTCGGGTAAAATCACTGTGGCACCCAATGCCCTAAATGAATATGCTTTCATGGTTCAACAGCCCCCAGAGAGTCTTTCCCGCAGATGTAAGAAGGTCATTTTGAAGCAATGGGAAAAATAAACCACAAGCTTCTACCCTTTCCTCAAGGATATTTTTGAAGGAGAACTATTTCAAAGGGTGTTTTTTTCACTGTTTAGTTAGCAACAAAACAAAAATCTGTCTTTTGCATGAAAAACAGACAACACATTTTCAGAGATCATATAAATTACTTTTCAGCTGAAGGACCAAAATGAATCTAGTAAACAAACATTTCCAAGACCTGCAACAGATTTTTGCCTTTTGGCTGTACATTATCAATGGAAAACAGTTATACCTGTTTTTCTCTAAAAGCTAGACCTAAGAGAAATTGGTGGAAAACCTAGATACGTCTTCCAAGGCTGAAAGAGATCTTCTGTGCAGTCTTGGGCGAGTTACCACTGCTAAGTGCAATTAGCAAGCTTATTCATTTACAAAGCCCACTTCCTCGGCATACGTATGGCACGGCGTGAACCACATGAGAAAGTGCAAAGACTTAATACTATATCAACACGCGTACTTCCCCCGTCGCATTAGCAGAGGTCTCCTTTGTATCGCAAAGTCCCATCAACCTTCTCACCATGACGAACGCACACCGTACTCACAGAGGAAAACCCCGCCGTTGGCCCACTGGTGCAAACCCCCTCGCTACATAACTTGCAGCAGCAAGTGGGCTGTTCAACGACCAGACAGCAGAAGCTCTTCTCAGTAGAAACTCCTAGCAAAAGTTTGAACTTCCAGGGTAACGATTTGAAACCAGACTATAATATATTCAACTGAAGCTACATAAATAAAGATTTTTGGCTCCTTCTGGCAGCTATCATGCTGCTTGGACTTCTTACAGCCAAGCGCAGCATCGTGCAAACTGGATATATCCGTATACACCCACAGTAATATCCTTGCAGTCTTTTGCTTACTATCAAGGTCCTTCCACTCCCTTCTCCTCTCAGAATAAAGTTCACACTTATTTAATATTTAACCTTTTAATCAAGTTTCACTATCCAGAGAGGATGTAGCAGTTTCTCATTTAAAACAAACTGCTTATATTCAGTGAGAAAAAATAAAACCTCATGAATGGCTTAAGTTGATGAAGATTGATACGGCTTGGAGACTTTATAGTACAGTGACTCATGCCTTCTGGAAAATGTAATCTGTTCTGTCTAGTTTAGGAAAATAGGTCATGTTTTAAAAATGTGCTAACTAACATGAAGAAAGGGGAAATTTTCTTTATTAATGGTTCTGTTACAGCATTTAAGTGTATTATACCAACATTTCCCTCGTACTTCCAGAAAACTTCCCCAAAGAACTCGCGTTACATTATAGCTCCTGACCAGCAGAACCGATGTTAACACGGCAAAGAAATGATGGAGGAAAATAAAAATCTCTCTTCTTCCTGCTTTAGCACTTCTCCTACAGCTTTCATCCCCTGCAATCTCCCGTTGGTTTGTGCTCGTTCGCCGCCTCCTGCTGCACCGGGGATGGTGCTTCCTCCTTTCAGACCAAATTCTTCTAAGAGCAGCATGGGAGAGAAACGCTCTGGTTTTTGGGTCACTAAAGGCCTCAGGCACTTTTGAGTCCAGTGAGCTTCAACCTGCTCTTGCAAAAATACATCAGGGTAGAAGAGTTACAGTCGAAGTTTCCAAACACAAGTCACTAGTGTCTTCACACAGGCTCCCAGAATTGAAGCATAAAAAATAGTTCCTAACTTTATCTTGGGCCTAATAATGAAATATTTACAAATAGTAGGTTCATGTGTTAATTGTTTCTTTTACATAAACACAGAGGCCTCAGCAATGTTTCTGCACCTCTAGAAAGCTACTACTCAATATGAAACCAGTGAAAGCTTACAAGACATCAACTGTTTCCCGTGTTGGTCTGCCAAGATAAACATTTAAAAAAAAAAAAAAAAAAGCTATACCCAAACAAATTCAGAGTAAAGCCAGGTCTAAAGTTTCCTAATTTATCAACTTACAGCAGGACTTCAACTCAAACCATCTCCCACCGATAGCAGTGACTCCACAGCTACAACTTTCTCAGGCCAGACCAGGAATCTAATCAACCATTTTTCAACCACAGTGCCAGAGTTTTGGGCTCTGACGAGAGCCGGCAGCACGCAGAAGGAAGCCACAAAAAGCCAAGGGTGGCAGAGTGCTGGAAGAAAGAGGTGTGAAGGTACAAGATAATTATTCAGACTGGGGGAGCAGTTTTCATAACTGGCTTAAGTGAATTCACCTGCAACCACATGGGATGCACCTGCCCCAACCCCGATGCCAGCACTAGCCCTTATGCGGCCATTTGACCAGCTAGATTGGGGAAGAGTCCAAATCTCACCCCAAGACAAGAAAAATGATTGTTTTCATCCAGATCAGCTTATTACTCACCATGTGGCCACATGGGAGCTACTGCTGGGGCAGAGAGAAAGGCAGGATTGGCCCTTTTAGCAGCAACCCACACTTGGAGGGATGCAAGCCCATCACGACACCAAACCATGATAGTCACCGTAAGGAAGGGAAGGCATCACAGGTGGTATTCAGGAAATTAAAATCACTTTGCTTTAATGCAACTATTGTAAACCCCAAATATCTCATTGCATTCAGATGAACCGTACCCCCTTTTCCCATGATGAATAATTTACTTTAGGGGAGTGACAGGGAAATATACAGGGGGTTTACCTGTTAGAGGGACAGGGCCTGCAACATTTCAGGTAGGTCACAGCCTGACAAGGTACAATCTTCTGTCTGACCATCACTTGTAGCCAATTTATACCCAAGCAAAACCCCTGACTTGATAAATAGGTTCCTTATTTGGTGCTCTCTTCAAGAAAAGGGAATGTCTCCTAAAATGCACGTTGAATTATCTTTGAAAGGGTATGCTGTATACAGACACATGCCTCCCGGGGAGAAACCAAAATAATTTAAGCATCATTTCCCATGTAGGTGAACAGGTCTAAATCCTTCTTAAAAGAAAAACAAACCAACTGACTTGATAGGGGACACTCATGCTGCACATTTTCACTTCTCTGAAACACCATGAAATAACATATACTTATCTTTGATTACAGACTACTAAAAAACTACAGCTGAAATTGGATTAGAAACTTCTGCTGAAAAACAATTTATTGCATAACACAACTCTGACAGCCTGGGTTTCTGGCCACCAACTGAGCCTTTATAAAAATCTGCTGGGCAGCTGCCAAATCAGCTCTTTGAGTCTTGGCATGTCCGACATCTGAGACAGTAGTCAAGTCAGCCACATGTCCTGTGCCATCCACAACCCTGCACTTTTATGGTTAAATGATACCGTCAAAGAACAGAGTAGTACGAGCCATCAAACACACAAAGGTAAAAATCTCCTGCAGCTGTGGATCTGACAACTCTGATCAGGCTGCAGAAGACCAAGAGCCACAGCAGGATTTTTTTCTTTTTCAGGATCTGGTATTAATTTGAACATAAAAGTAGCTTATTAAGGAGAGTGAAAAAGAGAAACGAGAAATGGTAGCAACTCCAAAAAACCTCTGCACTCCTAGCTGAAAATCGCTGCCATTTATAAATTTCACATTCCAAATATTCTTACTCTGTCTCCAGTTCTAATTAAAACTCTCCACCAAGTACACTTCAGATAGACACATAAAACCCACTATGCACAAAGCGTATTCAGCAGCTCAGGATAATTAAATTCAAATATATTCTTTCTAATTAATTTCATTTTGATTCAGTTCATATTTTTATAAGGTGTTCAAGCTCCAGTATGCAACCATAAGAATACAGTCCAATAAAAAGCATTTTCTGCAGTTTAAATGCCTGCTAATAAGACCTATAGATGTGAAGTTTAATACGGTTAATCCAATCCTGCTGCATATTACTAATTATCGTAAGACCTTTTTCCACCCTCAAACAGAAAGCCTGATCCTTTACTTGAAAAATAGTGACCACTTTTGCATGCCAAAATAGTGTCAAGGTAGTAGGGAAGAGAGAAAGACACAACTGGTGTGTTACAAATTTGCCTTCACTATTTCTACGGGAATTTAAAGAGATTTGATTTTTTGGCATCTCACAGCATCTAAAAGGTCAGTAGTATCAATATTTTAGAGAAGCTGGAGTACTGTTGACGTGTTTAGCATCTATCTTCACAAGTACAACAGAAGGTCGTGCTTACGTAATTTCTTTGGTAGGACTTTGGTACCTGGATGATGAAGCCTTGCCTATAATAGGAAAGGCTTCATCTGTCCTCATCTATCTGCTTTCTAGGAGTGTAGCAGTATATACCAGCAAAAACGTGCATCTGCCAATATAAAACCTGCATTGCTCCCTCAGTGAAATAAATACACTAGCCCAAAGCCTGCATAACTTAGCTACATTATTTAATATAGCTGTGCCCGTCAGGAACACTATGCCTTCACAGGCTTGAGGCTGGGGATGGAGGTCCCCTTGCAGACTTGGGAAGGTCACCTTATCCCTGCTGGATGACCCTGCACCAAACAGCGCAGCTGGCTCACTCCCATTTAAACCTTTCCTGTACGAATGGGTTGGGCTGGTTTAAAGAGATGAAACAGGAGGTCTTGGCTCACCTGACTCACTTTGATCACGCTGCAGCAGAGCATGCTTACACAAGTAGTTCCACCGCCAAACCCCTGCAAGAGGACCACGGCCAGCAACGGGGCAGGCGGCATTGCCAAAGCTGGGGCATGGCAAACTCCACCCATGGGGTAACTTGCACAGTGATGGACCTGCAAGTTTGCATAACTTTGACCCAAAGCAGGTATGGGTAACACAAGAAGTCCCTTGCTTGGAAATGTTTAACTTGGTTTCCTCCTCTTTCACATCAGTCTACAGGATGCCCCTCATTCAAGCGATCACCAGGTTTAAAAGAAGACTAAAAAAGAAACAAAACAAACAAACAAACAAAACCCCCAAAAACCCCAACCAAAAAAAACCCCATCCCCACAAACAAACCAACCAAAAAAACCAACCCATCTTGTCAAAATTTAAACCCAGGAGGGGTAATGACAGAGCCAAACGTGCTGAACCTATTGCTGGGAAATCTCAGGATACTGGGACCTGAATCAATTTTACTGAACCAGATGGGGAACTAAATCAGTTGTATCGACACAGGCTCCTGGGATGGACACACTGATACTGCGCTAAGAGCATGACATGTTGATTTTACTTGAGGTACTACCCAAAAAGTGAGATTTTTATCAGACACTTTTTGTCCTTGTTTACATTCCCGACTGGCAGAATATCCTTTAAAGCTGGGGGGGGGAGTATCCATCAAAGCTGGGAGAAGTAAACCAAGCCTGTACTCTTCACTCGTAAGCCAATTAAAGAAGACATATGAGGAGACTCTAAAGCTACTCTAAATGTATTTTCAGGTCAGTTTAGTTACATCAGCAAATTTTCTGCACGAAGATAAGCTATATAATCAGTGCAAACCTATGCTTTAAAGCTTTACCAAGCTCGCCCTTCAGTATTAAATGTATTTGACTTCCAAAATACTACCCAGCAAACAAATGATGGTATTTTAGTAGTGCAGGGAAGCAAATAATAAAACCGGCATTTGCTCCGTGAGGCAATCGCTCAGTAACAAATCAGATGAATGTATCCCAGTAACTTCCCAGAAGGCCCACAAAACATTTTTCCAAATAACTAGTGTCAGAGGAGGGTAAAGGCCATTACCTGGAATTGAAGTTGCAGCAGATTGCTCGGGGTACCGGAGTCAAGAATTTCAGAGCTAGGCTGAAACACTGCTCTGCCACATGCAAGCTTCAGTTTTTACTACAATTTGAAACATAAGGGAGGAGGAAGAGATAATGGCTACTGGCAAGTCCAAGTCTAAGATCTGGCCTGATTTGTGAAGCCAAACTATGTCTCCCTTGAATGGTTAAATTAAGACGGTAACGGGCAGCTGGGAGGTTTTGTGGGGAAAAGGGAAAAAAAAGCCCAGTTCTTTCTTATGGAGATAGCAGGCTTTCTTAATTGCACAGAATGATTTTTAACACACAGGTGCTGCACAACAACCGGATCTGTGTTAAACTGATAAGGAAAAAACATAATCAAGTTTCAACCCTTCCATGATTTTTTTTTTTTTTTTTTTTTTTTAAACCAACAAGTCAGCGTGAAAACTTTCAAAATAACGGCACAATCGTTTTTCCTTCGCTTTTGCAGGTTTCTCGGCAGGCAGCGCTGGGCCGGCGGCAGAGCACCGGGGCGGGGGCGACGCGCAGGCGGGTGCCAGGTGCCCACGCTGGCACAGCCCGTGCAAGCCGGGGGCTGCAGAGAACAAGCCCCTCCGCTCCTCGAGAACTGTTTGGGTTAGCGTTCAATTCCCTCATCCCTCCTCCACTCCCTGATCAATGGCAACATTCAAACTTTACTGAAGATATTAGAAGCACATCAAAGACAACCATTAAGCTTTTAAGTGCACTAATTGACATTTTAGCACTTACAAATCCATCTATGTGTTCTATAACTCAATTTAAGAGACTTGCTTCCCCGCCTGGTAAGAGTTCCCCATGTTTTTAGCGGGCAGAGGGGGATTTTCAAAGCTTTTTTTTTTTTTTCCTCAGACAGGATTTTAGAGAATTCAAATTACAAATATAATGCACTTCAAAAAGTAACACGTTTCACAAATTTAAGAGCTCTTCCATAAAAGCTGTAAATGGCATCACAGCTATAACTCACAGGCTTCTAAGCTCCAATGAATTCTGCAGCTGTTACGGCACGTCGAAGCCAAATCATTGTTACCTTCACACCACCACAACTGAAAACCCCAGCTATGATATTACAAACTGCATGGTGCTACATGAAAAAGGGGAAAAAAAGAGGGGGGGGAAGAGAAAGCAAAGAAAAAAAAAGAACCCCTGGGTGATTTTGCAGCTCCTTCTTTCTTCCTTCACAAAGCTAACATAAAACAGACACTAAAACCGTGAGCGACTGCTTTAGGTTTTCCTACAGTGACTATCCCACAACAGGATCCAGGGAAGCATTTCAGAACAACCCCCCCATGGATGCTGTAAAATCAGAGGATACAGCACTCCCCTCCCCAGGTACGGAGACTTACAGCAGACGAGCCGCTACCCAGCGGCCAAGCCCAGCCTCTGATTGCAGAGGAGCATCTCAATGACAGCAGGTCTGGACCCTTCTTCTATTACTGTCACATACCAACATGTTCACCTTCTGTTCTGTTAGAGAAATCCTCATTCAGTCCCAATATTTAAAGCAACAAGAAAGATCAAATTAAATTCTCAGGGTTTTAAGCCGTTCAGTTCATTGCTAGATCTATTTTAGGGTCTGAGGCTGCCAGCCACCCCCACAGAATCTGCGCGCTAAACAAGGCTTTTGACAGGCTTGTTTATGCCTTCTGCAGCAATCAAAGGCAAAACATTACAAATCAAAGAACCAGGAGACAAATACAGTACTGTGCATAACAGAAACCTCAAAAAGCTAGCCAGCAGCAAACCTGCTGCTCAGCGAGCCCCGCGGAGCAATACGAGATAACGCAGGGAAACAGAAATGGATAGTTCAAGTAACAGCAGGCTTGTGCTGTACATATGCAAACATCTGCAGGCAGGACCTCTGAAGAACGCATCTATCAAAAGAAGCGGATGCAGAATCGCAAGACAAGGAACAGACAAAATTACTCATTTGCTCCAAAAGTACCACAAGGGAAAGGTCACAATCGCAGGGGACTTAAGATTTTTACTGGTATCAGAAAAACCCAAGAAAACAAGCAGGCATGGACAATGTACTATATTTCTGTGGCTGGGATTTAAATGGAAATGCAAAGACTGTAGTTTGGGGCCTAGGCAGTTACGCTACACAAGGCAGTTACCTCCAGTCCGTGCCTTTCCTTAGAGAAGGCAAAATCACATATTTTCTGTTCAATTCATCCCTATTTTGAACATGTGATAAGGACAGAGTCAGTTTTACTCAGTGCCACACACTGTGAACTGCATCGCCCATACTTTAGCAAACCCATCACGTCAGGGAAGCATCCAAGATGTACGTTAAAATTACACCCAGAAGAAATTTAGTGGTACGCCTTTGCTACTGTGTTCCTTTAAACCTTTCACCTCTTAAACTGCGAGTTCAATGTCAGATTATAAACATCATAAAAGCTCATAAAACTGCCAGCTCATTTCAAGATTACTCGCTCTTAGCCTCGCAAAAACATCATGAGCAGTATGAGAATTGCATCATCGCTCTGCAAACCCCAACCCCTCTTCGTTTGCATCAAGCTAACATCACTGCAATCGTCCTGTTGGTGTCACTGGGACGGGCAGGCGTTGCAGCCTTACCTTGGCGGTGGGCCTTCGCAGGTGAGCTTCGCAGCACATCACCCACCTGCTAAACCATGCTGAGCAACGTCCCCGACATCAGCCTCTGACGAAATCACTTGCTACTTCACCTTCCCCTTGCAAAACCTAACTTTGCATGTTACCAGCACAACTGACAGAGACATGAAAACCTCCTGCAACTGCAGCAGAAGCAAACGCCAAGTTAAGATTTCAGGGCATCTCTATGGGCCACTCCATCCCACGCAGCACTGTCTACCTCGAGCCTTGCCAGAGGCTAAGCCAGGCAGCACGGCAGCTGCCCAGAGAGCGAGCAGAAGCACAGGCTGATAGATACTTCCCCACACATCATTAGCATCAGGTGCTGGTTGTTCCCATTAGCCTGCGGTAGGAAAAGAGGCAGCATTTCGTTATTTGGGCTGGGCTTCCTGCATGACCAGCCACATCATTTCACCCCTCTCTAGGGAGAAGACTGTGGGCTGGATGGAAGCTGCCTTTTAGCTTCTCTGTGGAAAAAGACGGTTTTAGTTAAATGAAATTGTCACGGGGGTCTAGGCAGAGCGGAGCTTACCAACAACAGGTTTATGCCAAAACATTCCAGGAACTGGCTAAATCATATCTAGCATAATGTCAAGCAATGCCACAGTGAAGTAATGGTTTTGAAGGCAGACTGCGATCAAGTCTGTGATTTGTAGGACAGACCATACCCACCCCACCTACAATAAACTCAACCCGACCCTCACACTTCAAGCACACACCAAACCACTCTGGTTTTCGGCTTTGCTGTGCACTTGCAGAAGGCAAAACAGGGTAGCCAGAAAAGGGGAAGGAAAAAAAAAAGAACACAAACAAAACAAACAAAAAAACCAACAGAAAAATACCCAAAGACTGGATTAGAGAGCAGCAGTACATCTTTAGGCATGGATCAGCTCTTGCAGTCTCTTGGCAAACGAGGTGGCAGCAGAGAATCATCCAGGCAAGTTTAGGAGCTGTGTTTCTGTTTATTTTAATTTGCAGTCTATTGATTTTACTGTTTTGTGAGCTCACTCATGAGTAATATTGGAACTGGAGGCTGAACGCAATGATGGACTGGGCAAGGCAGATGCTCTCTTCGGGTGGGTGTATCTCCTCTGCTGCCAGCCTCTGCTCCCAGCAAAAGCGGACCGGCTAGAGCCCAGCACCACTCCCGTGATGCTGCATGCAGGCAAAAGATTAACCATCCATCATTACAGTCCACTGCAATTCCTTATCAAATCTCCCTGACAGATACAGGGAGGAGGGACAGACTAGTGATGATTACACTCCCTGTTGTGGGCAGGCACAAACTGGGTAGCTCGATTTTGCTACTGGAGCAGTCTTAGATGCACCAGGCACGTGATTACATCCAGTCACGTTACACGAATGCAACAGCCTCTGAGAGCAGCGGCTCGAACAGGACGCAGGGATGGAGCTACGTATGCCTTGGGAGAGCAGATCGTGCTGAATCCTAATTAAATTTAAAAAAAAAAAAAAAATGGTGTGACTTGTTTAAATGCCTTTGCATTGCTAGGTGACCTACTCCTCCCTGCGACTCCTGCGTCCTAGCCATCGCAAGTTGCTGCATACAGATGTAGCAGCAGTGGTACGGCTTAATCAGTCAATGTTTTCACAACACATATTTCAAATATTAAGCACTTATTGAAGACTTAGAATTTACTGTGTAAATATTTGTATTATATTATACTGCTAACGCTTCCTTGCCAACTGTGGAATTTTAAATCTATCTCGTCTGATAAAGCTTTATTTACATATCACTCTGCTCTCGATACTCAACAAAGTGAACTGACTACATTTACACCAACTCCATTCAAGGAGTACATGTCAGCAAAGAGCAATTCAATGATTTTTTGTCTCTGGTATGTGACTAAACTAAACCACAGGCAGTCACAAGGCTTGTTTTGGGTTGATGTTAGCTGTTTTCACTAGGCGACAACGTTCACGGGGAAAGCATTGGAGAAACGCACTTTGCTCTTAAAATATCCCACAACCAGCACGGTCTACACCAGAGTCTTATAGTAAGTCCCTGCTCAAAATTTGGGAAGCCGGTGCTGCCCACAGACCTTACATGCACAGCACTGCTGCAGTCTGCTTTAGCCCCCTGAAGCACTCCCAGGACACTACGATGCCCCCAGGCAGCGCAATAGCCCCAGGGATACCAGAGCTATTTCCAGAGGGGAAAGGCAGGATTTCATCCACCCGCTCAACGTGGAGGCAAGCGGAGTTTGTCACTCGTTTATTTGGGTCAGATTATCACCTCCCACTATTTTACAAGAGGAAGGCCGTGAGAAGCTGCTAATGCTCAGACAAGCAGCTAATGCTTGGGAAAACATGATCAAGACGCAACCAGCAGCAAACGCAAACACCATTATTAGTCCCAGACAAAGTACCTTATGTGGAAAAAATAACAGCCACCAAAACGTGGTGACGTTTTTCACTATTTCTGAAAAAGACGACAGATTTAAATGGGCTGTTTTTCCACGCATGCATTAGGAAATACTCACTGTGCAAACCCCTTTTTCCTGCCCCTCCTCTCCTCCCCCTGAAAAACCCTAAAAAGCAAAAAGGAGACTTATGGGACTCCATATCGACTCCAACAGTTGATACCAAATTGATCATCACATCAGCTTTGAAAAATCTGTGCGTCTAAAGCACCCGCTGTATTGAAGAAAACCCTGTAGTGCGATAATCTGTTTACTCACTGAATCCAACTCGCAGATTTATTCTTTATTTTACATACTGAATGAATATTTACTCTCCGATGAATTTAGTTAGACTTGCACAATCATATGTTGAAAAGGGAAAAAAAATGGAGTTGAAGTCGCATGCTACCTTTCGACAGCTCTGCCAGCTGGAAATATGCCATCAATTGTCTGTTCGGTACGTGACACGAAAGCAGAGGAGCCTGCTTAATAGAAATTCACTCAATTTCACCATGTTTACTTCAGGTTTAAGAAAATGGTCATGAAGAAGATAGATTAAATATTTTTCCTTTTACGAATATCCTCCTGTCTTATTTTGTAACAAGCTTTTAGCCTCATACCAAGTTTATGACATTTCTAATTTAAAATGCTATGGAAATTGGAAGAACAAAGTAGAAACGGAAATATTAGCAGAATTTTCCTTCGTTTCAAAATCTGAACAGTATCATACTGAGAAAAAAAGTATGTCCAAGCATTCTGTATGTGTTACTACCAAGCTATGCATTCATTAAATATATGTGCATTTCTGTTCTGGAAAAATATGGCCCGCTTCCACAGAAAGCCAAAGACATGCATAAACAAATAGCAGAAAGCAACAATTTTTGTCAGCTGGCTTATCCAAGAAAACCAAAATTCAGTACATGGCACTTCTGCACAAGTCTTTCCCCTACCTTTTGCTATGCACAGGAAAGGACAGACAGACGTACACACAAAGAAATACATGACACGTATTGCCCATGAGTTGCCGCGTCTCAAGCTTGAGGCTGCTAAGCTCAAGCTCGCTATCGCTCACAGCCCCATGACAGTGGGCCAATTTACTAGCCCCAGCCTACTACAGATAAATAAACAAGCAGCACGTTGTTCACAGACATCTGTCTTTTTTTTTTCCTCCTTACCACTCAAGAAATGCTACTAATACAACAATTACTTAACCATATAAATCTGAGGTTAATAAAAAGACCACGCTTTGAGTGACAATATCTACTCTGCCATCGCAGAACTAACTCTTTATTCCCTATAAATAAATGTTATTATCCGGGAATTGAACTCTGAGTGGTGAACTAGTAGCTTGCTTTCTTAGATGCTTCAATACATTAAGTGCTTTGCATTATGGGCAGATCAACAGCCCATTCACTAAGAAAGGTTACCAAAGTGATGCTGTAATCTCATTTAGCTCCCCCAGTGTTTACCTTCTACGGCCAGTCTTGGATAGCAGGGAAAAAAAACTGTGCAAGAATAAAGCTGGGACATTCAAACATGGAAAGGGAAGAGAAAATATTTACCTCCTAGGTTAGAGACCCTTTTGCTCCAGCTACCTCACCAAAAAGGTATGGTGCCAAAAGTATGAAGAGGCAGAAAGTGATTTACAGATTGGAAACATTTTGAAATGTAGATGAAAAAGAAGGAAAATCAGAACACTGTGAAGTAACTTAATTGTTAATCTAGTGCATTTTACAGCAAATCTCATTGGGTAAAAACTCGGATCCATGACCAAAAATACACACATAAGATCAAGGCAATGAAAAGGAGGACAAAAAGGCATAAACCACCAAGTTTGAAACCAGTCATTCCCTTTGCTCCTTTTTTCTCTGTTTCTGCCCTGTAACTCTCGCCAGGGATGGCAATCGGGGAAGATCCCCACAAAAAAACCTGCTTCCTGTAATAATAATACCCCTGATTCCTGTTGCAGAATGGGCTTCTGACCTGAAAACTGCTGGCACTTGGAACATCGAGAGGGAAAAGAAAAAGCTCAAAATTCACCTCCAGAAGGACTAAGAAGGGAAGGGCAGTAAGAGAAAAACAAACAAACGAACAAGGTTACTGGCGCAAAAAGAATATATTTTGCCTCAGCCAGGTAAGAAACATGAAATACTAATGAAAAAAAAAAGTTAAGAGACATAGGACAAAAAAAATTGGCAGTGAGAGAAGGCTGACCAGAGCCTTCGGTTTAGGCAAAACACCAACCCAGGGAACAATTTCTACCTTTGGACAATAACCAGCCTTTGGTGCACGGTGCGCTGTGGAGACCTGCTGAGTGTGGAGGAGCGGCAGAGTAAGCCTGGGTGAAAGGCCAGCACAGCGCTGGGAAACCCAAGGCGTACATCTGAGTCTGCAGAACTAAGTCTAACAAATGAAGCATTCACAGAAGTCAAAGTATTTAATATTACGATGTTGCGTACAGTAAGCCACTGCTGAATGCCACGTCCAATTTCACCCACAAATTAATCATTTTTACATGGACTTTCCAGAAGCTAATGCATGCTTGCCTACCTCTGCTGAAATCACCCCTTTGCTTTGCTTTGCAGACATACATAACCAGAAACATGGTTGGTCCAGGATAAGCAGTCAAGGACACAGCACCATCTATGACGCAGATGGCACTGCAATCAGGTTCTATAATAAATCTTATTTTAATTTAGAAAACAGTTTTTAAGATTCCAGACACATTAATTAACTGGGACTAGGTGATGCTCAGGGAGAGGGACCTGTCCGCTGCAGCTGTTAGCATCTGCACAAGAGCATCCTGCGTGCCGGGTGGGGGAACTGTGAATGGGCCAAAGCTCAGGAGAGGATCAGCAGCCACCCAGACAGTGGGATGAGTTTATGACAAGCGACTGGCACAGCCGGAGGTAGTTGGTGTGGGCGCTCATGCTCACGTTGTAGAGCTGCCATCGGCCGGGGAAGGAGGGAAGGACAGACATCAAAATGGGAATCCAGAAAAGGGGGCTCCCAAATTGTCCGCAGGACTGTGGATGGAGGGTGGTGGGGCTGCAGCCGGAGCAGTGGTCCTGGACCAGGATGGGGAGACATCAAGCACAGAGGGATATCAGGAAGAAGGAGACCCATGCAGCTGTAGGAAAGGTTCCCACCATTTTCCCGCATGGCACATCTCAAACACGTCAAACGGGTTCATTCCCTCAATTTTATGCTACAACATTTCTCTACTTACTTGAAAGAGAGGAATAGACAAAGTATATTTCTGCTTGAGCTGAAACTCAAGTTGCTAAACCACCTTGGGCGCAGGTCGGCAAGATTCCACTTCTCAGGAACAGAGACTTGCTCATCCCCTCATGCCTTCACACAAATTCCCCAGCAAGCCACAAGCTCCAAGGGCCACCGTGTCCGAAAGGCCACTGCACCCGAGCGCCAGAAACCCACCCCACTACCCAACCCCAACACTGCTCCGCTCCTGAGGCCGGCTGCATGGGGCGAGGAAGAGGCAAGAGGCAGGGCACCCGTTCTGCCGGAGCACCCACTGTCAGGGAGGGGGATGCACACAAACCTCCCCTACACACAGACGAGCCTGCCTGCAGGGATGTCCAGCCTGGAAAGAAGGAGAAAAAATGGCTTCACTTGCTTTTTGGTTTGTTTTCCCCCCTCTCCCTCTTATCTCTATTGCTACATATAGCTGCAAATAAAACCATTACGGAAGTTCGAAAGTGAAATCAATTAGTAAATAGAACAGGCATCTCTCCATTTTAGCCGAGCATCTTACAGGGCCCAGCTGCTGCATTTGAGCAATAAAAGCGGGGCTGTTTGTTTAATTACTCGTTTATCAGAATCAGGCTTGGGCGCTGCTCTGGAAACATGGGCACTCTCCTGTCCGCTGGCAGGGAACAGGCAGGGCGATGCTCTCGGAGCAGCTTCCCCGGCTGCTGCACCAAGCAAGACACAAGTAAAAGATTTATCTTGCACACCGTGTTCATAGACATAAATTTGACTTAATTAAAACAAGTTGCTCCGTGAGCAGCTGAATTAATGAGACCTGACTGCATGTGGACCCATGTGCTCAGCTTCCCTGGCACCGTGCTCCCCGCTGACTGGCACGCGGCACCTGGTGGCCAGCTGCTGGCCACTGCTCCTCTGGGAAGGGCCACCAGCTTCCCTCCCGCTCCTCAGTTCAGCCACGCCACTTGCAGGAGTTATCTTTGAGAATCCTACCCCTCTTTCCAATTTCCTCGAGATCTGCCCATGGATTACGAACCTGCCGGCAAAGGGCAGAAGGATGATGGGAGTGCACCAGTCTGCTCCCCGTGCCCAGTGCCCTCTTCCCTTCACCACATCCTTGCCTCGCTCCTCCTCACACCTGGTAGCGCAAGCATGGCCCAAATTCTCCTGCTGACCGTCAGCTCCCCAGGCCCTCCACCAGCTTTCCTCCTCTCTAAGAGAGCACACTGGATTTCTGCTCATGTACTTCCAGTCTCCCCCGAGAACAGCATTCGAGACGGCTGTGAATCAACTTACGCTTTGCCGTAATTTTCCCAGATTTTCTTGCAACAGCTTGGCAGGCATCTACCAGTATTACGCCTTCAGGAAGGAGGAGGAAACAGAGGGAGAAGGGCAAAGCATGTAATTGCTAGAAAACTCACAAAACCGGTGAAAGGACGTCAGACCCTCTAGTCCATTCTTGGCATTATCTCACCCCTATGGCACAGATGCTCAGTCCAGCCCAAAATACTCCAACAGCACAATTGCAGACAATACCTGCAACTGCCTACCCTTGCAAATATCTGCAAAGGAAGTCAGAGTTGTTATAATTTTATGAATGCAGCCCACAAATTTCCAATAGATTTATCTCCTTTTTGGTGTGTATTTCTCTAAATGCAACTTACGGCTGTCGCTTTTTCACTTTTGGCTCGTATAAGGTCCAGCTTCCTTTTCCTTCTCAACACTTTTAAAATATTACACCAAGTTTATGAGCAAGGTAGCCAAATCTTACAAATCAAGTATTTAAAAACAGGTGCTCCTTTCTGAAATGTTTCCTGCATATTCTGATATCGTCCCCCTCGCCTTTGCAGACGAAGAGAGCATCTTAGTCCATCTAAGCGGGCACACGCTTAGGTCTGGGTTAGCAAACCTTTCACATGTATTTCTTCATGAACTAGAAACTGGGGAAGTATGCTACCGTTCCCATGAGCAACCCAAGACTTCCAATTTTTTTTTTTTCCTTCATGTCAGTGAATTCTAAGATTTCATATCAATCAAGACTGCATAGCTCAGTTTCTAACATAACACAGTAACTATGAATGAATGAAGACACACATATAGACCAACACTGGCCTGCTTCTTCTCCATCTCTCTGTCAGAAGAAATTACTTTTTTCTTTAATAAACTGAACAAACAAAAAATCCATCACAACAATGATATCCGCTTTAAAATGCATCACAGTTCTGAGGTCAAAGAAACAGCTCAATTAGTGAGAGGGGCTCTGCAGTTTGTTCTAGAATCTGGATGGAACTGAAGATTAAATCAAAACACCAGAACATCATAAGGTGGAGTTCATAAATACTATACATAAGGGGACTGGTGTCTATTGTGTCTTGTGACCACTGTCACAGTCAAGTTTCTTCTCATATACTTTTGTTTAAGGTTTCAGAGCTGTTGTGGCAAGACAGCTTCTGGACAGGATTACCTGAGAAAGTCAACCAACACAAAATTGAACAACACGCGTGTGGCGCACACAAAAAAACCTTCTGGAAGAAAATATAGACGAAATGGTTTTCATCAAATTGTGGTCTCCAAAAAGGAGGCTGCATGAGGTCACTTTCAGTGCACTGATCAGAAAAGTGACAAGTGACATCAGACTTGGTACGCAAAGCTCATTACCTGCTTTCCAGCACTTGCCGCAAGTCAACTGCATTTATGGGAAGTTTCACTGCACTATGGAAATGCTGAAGGCCTTTGTAACAAAACCAGGATTCATCTTTCAGTTACGGCAGGTCCAAACAGATGTCATTTCAGCAACGTCGGAATCGTAAGGGAGGCATATCTCAAGGAGTCATACTAACAATTTGACATTCAGCAACAAACACTGCAAATTCACCAGGAACGATGTACTATAAACTCAAGCAAGCAAACAGCTAGCTACCTAAAAATAAGTATTTTCCATTCTGCACAAATTTTGCTGTTTTCAAATGTACACCTTAAGTATATGAAAAGGATTTAAAATTACTGCATGAGAATTTAAATCAAGAACCACCATGTCTAGTGGCACGCACTGAAACATAAGGTTTTGTTTCTGAAAAATCAAAGTCTTTTCGCAATCATTTTACCAAGAATAAATGACTCCAAACATCTAAAAAATGCTGCTTTTTTTGCAATTCAGCATTACAGGTAAATAGCACAGCTTAGGCATTAACAGTCTTAGAATAAGAGAGCCACATTAATAGCTGGATAGCAAGATCAGGAATCAACTGGGTAGTGTGACTGGAGAGAGAAGTAAAAAATCTGGGGAAGCAAGGGCATCTGTCAAGGACAGAGAGAAGACATTAACTATTACCTATTTCAAGGTCTCACTCCTTTCCTTCTGCCTCCAATTCCAAACCCTTTGCTTCAGCTGCTCCTAAACATCAACTGTTTTGTTTTTTTTTTTAAGAAAGAAGAAAGTACTAAAGCTGCTTTCATGCTGCTACTTGTGATGGAGCTCAGAGAAATTCACGGCAAACCTTTTTTTCCTTCCATGTTGGAAACGTACTTGGCCTGTAAGAAAATACAGCACATCATTCTGGTCTAACCTCAGGATCGAGTCCCGCATCCACGCAGAAGCCAAGGTGCTCTGGGGGCCGAGAGCTGAGCCGATTTCTCCTTTACACAGACCGAGCTCCCTCCAGACCCAGCTGTATAGAAAACGCTCTTACTGCGAGCAACCAGCAACTTGTTTCTCACACCCTTAGCTGAAGGAACCTTTGAGACAGATCTTCACGTATGTCTGTCTGATTTTGTAAAGGTTTTTAACTAATTTGAGTAAAAGCAGCAGTAAGGATGTGACAGCACAGGCTTCAGCCTCAGCTACCAAACTACCACCACCTATTTTGGGCGTCCGCAGAAGGCTCATATTGCAGTTGCTTGCCCAGGCTGAAACCCATGCTGCTGCATCCTCACACATTTTATTTTCTTTCACATATCTACATCTCTGCTGCCAGGTTAAAGCCAGAGCAGGCAACGCCTATCCGTGCTGAAATCGCACCTTCGTGTTATTACACAGACACACATCATTACAAACGCAATCAAGTCAGGAAATGCAGGTACAACAGCCCAACCTCTCGTGTAAACAGAACTGTAAATCAGCCCCTGTAATCAGCCTGGCATTTAGGAAAACACTTTTTAAGATCCCATCTAGGCTTGCCTGGAACCGTGGTTCCACGCAGAGTGGGGACTCTCCAGCCCTGGCACGAAGGCTGGAGCATGGAGGTTGCCTCTCACAG
The DNA here is from genome assembly GCF_035582795.1 of Mycteria americana. NCBI lineage: Eukaryota > Metazoa > Chordata > Aves > Ciconiiformes > Ciconiidae > Mycteria > Mycteria americana. Next base: position 75,864,738 of record NC_134366.1, on the reverse strand, counting down.
GCGGATGAAAACCAGACGGGCCACAGAGCCGCTCAGGATGGGCCAAGGGATGCAGAAGAGGAGCTGGAGCTGCGGGAGCGGCGAGAAAAATGATGAAGGGTAGGCACACGTCTGCGAATCTGATTAACATTCCTGCCCCCGTTAATAGTAATGCAAAGAGATTTCTTACTGTGGAAACAACATGGTTAGAAACAAAGGAGGAGCCTGGGAAGTTAAGAACCAATTTAGGGATTTTGCAGTGTGGTTTTGACAGTCCTCTACTACCTTACCGCTGAATGATCACCAGCATTCCTAGAGTAACAACCAGGCAGATAAAACCAGAAGTCCGTAAGTAGGGTGCAATGAATTCTGTGTCGGTACACTTTAATTCACCTGCAAATCCTTACACATGGTATAAAAATAAAACACTCAGACACACCAACTACCACACACACACTCTCATCACCTTAACAGCTGGGGGGGGAATGTTTCTCAGCCTCTTAAAATTAGGAGGCATATACATCCAAAAAGACACACGATATAAAATTATAGACTCTTTGGAAGTCAAAGGCAGAAGTCAGGGAGATTTTCATCAGTTGAGGATTTCACTGAGAAGCATATATAATCCTCCCACGATGTCAGGGGAAGTGGATACGGTGGGTATATTTAAGCATTTCAGCAGAAAGTCAGGCTGAATGGAAGCAGGCAAAGTTTAAAAATTATACTCCTCTGAATACACACTTGCTACTCCATAGTAATAGAGCTGAGCTTAAAAAAGAAAAAAAAAAAAAAAAGCCATAATGAATTAAGAGGATATCAAATGCATTTTATCTGCCCAGTAACCAAACTGGGCGCACCCAGGAAGACCCACTGATTGCAACACACCGTATCTTAATTACTCCTGGCGATGTCTATCATACGGCTGTACGTGTTCACATCTGAGAGCAGCATTTCCTTTAGGTCTGCATGGGAAGCTAGAGGGGCAGAGAAGAGTTCAGCTCAGGCAAAGCTGTTAAAGCTTTTTTGTCTTGGCGAGTATGACTTTATCAAGTGAACTTCGTTACATACGACTACCGCCACTGGAAATCCCGCACGCTTTAGCACTTGTAAGACCTCTAGGTGTTGGCAAGGAAACACAGAAGGATGCACAAGATTAAAACCAGAGCTGGAAGTTGAAAATTGGTTTTTGAGTCCCTTGCATGTTTTTTTTCCTTTGTTTAGCTGATCCAGAGCTGCAGTCTGCAGGGGAAAAAAAAAAGAAGTGTTGGCATTTTCTTCGCAGGCTTAATTTCCCTTTATGGTATCCTTCCTTTCATTCAGCTGTTCCACAGGAGTTACGTCTGGCAAGCCAAGACCTATAAACTTTGTCCAAAACTACACTTCTAAAGCTGACCAGTGCCAGAATCCAGCTTTATTTCTATGGCAACTTTACTCTTCTTACTTTTTTTATTTTAAACCTAGCCTTTACATCGAACTACTTGCTGGAAATAGAAAAGTATTTCCAAAGAGGATGCATTTCATCTCGAGGCCTTTCTTCACCAATCCACCAAATTAGGTAACTTATTATGAGGAATTAACCAGAAAAGCATGGTCAGCTACAGGTCTGAGTTAAAAGGAAAGACATCTGGAATCCGTCTGGTTCTTCTAGAAGTATTCTGAATTTCCCCCCAGGTTTCAGTACCTCCAGGCACAGCTTTATTAAAAATAGTACAAATCAATCCTTACATTTCTTTACCTTCCATCAAGCGTTTTCTGCGATGGCATAATGCCCCAAGAAGGTCCCCAGGAAGTCCCACTCAAAATGTTTCTGTCGGAAAGTCAGGGGGGCCAGTAACTGTGTAGGGTGCGGACATCAGAGATCCCAACGGGTAGGCTGGGAGGTGGTGGCACTGCTAGACATTACAGCAAGCAGGCTGAAACTCATAAGCTGATGTGTAACTGTCCCCCAAGCCAGACCACAACCTGTAATGGGGAAAATCCCATTACATGCCATATTTCCTCCGGAAAGATTGGTTTGTCTTGATTTTTACAAATACTTTAATAATTGATCCGTGAAATAGAAAATACAAAAAAATATTTTTTTGTATAAGAAATCTAGCTTTGGATGGTGGGAGCATTTAAAAAAACCTGCAGTATTTGCAACCAACACATTGTATTTTTGACACTAGAAAGAACAAAATAATCTACCTAACACCATTGCCTAAATTAGTTGGAAAGAGAAGAGGTGATAAATAGATTTTAATTTCAATCTAATGATTCACAGTTTATGGCCCCCAGCCAGATCCAGCCAACCAGAAAGGTTACTCATTTTGGGCACCATAGTACATACCCTCTTTGACAGGGTTAGCTTTACTTAGCAGCCCATGAAACAAGCAGGACAAATCCATGTGGCTTATTACTAGAAAAACCTTGGGGATGCACTGTTTAAGATCACAAATACTTTCAAATTTTAATTTTTTTTTTGTTTTCTACAAAAACTTGGTTCAAACATTCACATCATTGTATCTATCCATGACACATACACTTGAGATTATTTTTCCATTCCCAAAGAGATAAACTCTGTAGATGACTACTTTTCACTCAACCTGAAAGTGGTGGTCTGCGTCTTTAAGTGCAAAAAAAACCTTCCACCCCAAATAATGAAGCTAAACCTTTCCATCCAATTCTCCTTTCACCACAGCTGCTTCTTTTATCACTCCAGCTGTACTTTCCTCAGAGCTGCAACATGATGCTCAGATCTGGAAGAGCTTAGAAATACTTATTTTTTAACGCAGGGGTTTGTTGGTTTTTGGGTTTTTTTTTCCAGTAGACGTAAAAATACCAGGCTGGAATGATCCTTTACATCTTTCTTCCAAAACACTAGTTCTAGATGAAACACTGATTGCTGAACAGCTCTTTGTATTTTATAAATTTTAAAGACCAAAATCTCTGCCTGAGGAGGCTAAAAGACTGCAGAACTTTATCAGGCAATTTCTATAGTCACCAAAAACCAGTGAGCTATAGATATTTTTATTATTATTATTTTTAAACCATTTTATCCATTCTCAGTAAGTTTCTGTGATGGAAACTTCACTACAGGCCTTATGTTGCTAAAATGTACTCAGGGTAAATAAAGGCAAAAAACCACTGCAGCTGAAAGAACTGCCTGAAAAAGCTGGGAAACCAGTCACAATTTCTAGTAGGCTTCAGAGGCTATGGGGCACTTAGCATTTAAGTTGAGACAAATGTTTCAAGAATCCTAAGGAATACAGAACATAATGGCAGTAATTTACATTTTGGAGTTAAAAGAAAGAAGGCATGCATGTTACACAGAGGGAAAACACAAAGAAAGAATTACTTCAACAGCTATGAAAATCCCTTGGGAAAATAGTATTTCAGTTTGAATGTGTTTCTTCCTATTTCTTTCCCCTTCTGGAAAGAATTACTACTTTTTTTTTTTTCTTTTTAACAAGTATACACATATAATATACACGTATGAACTACATTTAAAATTGTTCAATAAAATTACTACATTAAAGAAACCACACACATTTCCAAGAGAATCAAGACAGACAGACAGACCCTGTTCTCACAAACCAGAAATACTGCCAGATACACAGGATAGCCCAAAGTCACAGAACAAAGAAAACCCATGCAGATGAGCAACATGTGGCAAACCTTTAATCAGCCATTTTTTCTATGCATGCTAACACCAGCAAAAGCCAGCACCAGGAATGTCAATATTTCACGGAGCAGAACAAAACCAGCCCTGACAGCACGGGGGCATCTCACAGTGCCAGCAAACTGCAGCACTGCGCAAGCCGAAGAAGAAACACCTTTGCAAATCAAAAACATAAAGCATCTTGGACGATGCGTTCAGATTATTTGGGATTTTAAAGAAAAAAAAAATTCAGTTCTATTGTAATTCAAACAAACTAATGGCAGGCAGTCATCCCGTACACAGCAGAGTGCCTACAGAAGACATTTATTGAGACACAGAGAGACCTGGCTTGCCAGAAGAATTTCTTTGGCTCTCCTTCTCCCAGAGGAGGAGGACACCAGGAGTCCCTCAAGCACAAAGAAGTGACAGGCTGCGGGCAACTCATCCTCTTTCCCAAGGGTCCTGCCATCCCTCACCTGTGCCGTGACGGGACACACACCCACCGTACGCCAGCACTACTCAGGAAGCCTCTGTCTCCAGCATAAGATCTGGAGAGATGTTGGGGACCGATGTCTTCTCTTTGTCTGTGTGATGGTTTATCTGTCCTGCCATCTGGCTGGATCCACTTACACAAATGCAAAAATGCTGCCCCTCACCTTCTTTCTTCCCACCGGACAGGCACCCATTAGACGGTGGAGCACCTACACCTACATTTAGACGTGAGAGATGCAACCCTTACTACACATTGAAAGGCAGGCTGGGGAGGGATGACAGCCACACGTGCCCTCCTAAACCACGCGGTGGCCAGAAGCTCATGAATCACTGATTCAAGTCCCCTGGTCTAGACCTGGCATGCACGCAGTGGCTTACTGGAGCCACCTCAGAAGAACCAGGTTTGTTTCACTGGGCTCAACAGAGAACAAATCTGCCAGTAGGTTCGCAGCTAGGTTTGCCACCCCTTCGCATCCCAGACCCTCCCCAGTAAGGAGTGGGCAGTATGGTCTCCCCGTCAGCTTCAGGAGAGCAAGACCGGCTCGCAGCCCACCGATGTACTGGTCCTCCTCGCTGGAGGCACTCTGCATACCTCCTCCGCACCTCAGTCAGCTACACGATGGAGAGCCAAGATGCATGCTTCTAATTCAGGTTATGCAGAGAGGTGGCTTTAGAAAGCACAAATTCCCCTGCCTCCCCAAAGCCCACAGAAAAAATGGGGAGGTGGGGAAAGTACTTCATAGATTTAAAAAAAAAAAAAAAAATTACAGTGCAATGGAGGGAGGTATCTGTAGCCAAACATGAGTCACACTGGCCATGACGATAGAGAGAAATACTTCATAAAGCCGCTGCTGGAACTTTTATTGTACTTTTAAAAATTCTCCTAAGGGCAAGGCTTTGTTCAGGTTTTGCTCATTAGATTTCTGCAGTTTCTACCCTATATAGGGCTATTGGACATTATAGGTTGCTCTAACCCACACAGACGCATCAGCCCTGCATCAGAAACCTGAGAGGAGCTGAGAGATCAACAGCCTAAATCGTTTCTTGTGCTGCGGCTTTGTTCTCTCCTCTTACCTCTGATCTGGGAAATTAAATTCTGTTTAACCTAAGAGTCGATATTGTTACTGATTTGCATGTACTTATTACAGACGCACATGTGGATTGTCTGAGAGTGAACATTTTCCAGAGTGATCTGATGAAGATTAAGGTAATTTACTTGATAAATGCATAAACATAAACTTTAAAAAATATTTAAAAGCACATTTCACTGTCAAAACCTTCGTATTCTTTAGATCCTACTCTATGTATTTAAGCATTAAGTAGATCTGCATTTTCAGACTCATAACGTTTTCATCTTCCTCCTTTCCTCTGCACACTCTCAGCCATACTAAATTTCTCGGTGAGAGCTTCTGCTGCCCATTAACAGCTCAGAGCACAAGATCAGAGAGTTACCACAGCCATTTTAGATGGCCCAAAATCCAAAAACAGAGCTTAAAAAAAAAAAAAAAAACCAACCAAAACAGGGAACCTGATTAAGAAAAAATGGCTTAACCTGCATTTTGAGCTTTTGTTTGTCTATTTTAATGAACAGTGCGTTGCAGGGGATGAAGACTGATTTATAAAGAGCCACGGATGTTCCTGCACAGAAGGCAATCAGTTCCCAGTTTAATTATTCACCATGAAAATAAGATTCCCTTTAACCATTTCGAACATTGCCTTTTAGTTTGACTTAAATGCCTCCTTGCCTTGTGTTTGCCCCTGCCCTGGTTAAAGGATCGTGTCAGAAGTCTTGCTGGAGCAGCAAGAGAAGCAGTACGACCTATTGTACAGCAAGGTTAAATACAGCAGCGCTCCACTTACTCCTGCTGTACGGCTTATTATGTTGCATGCTTCTGCCATTTAATTTCTACCCATACGTAAATGGCTTACGCATTCCTTCATTAAACCCACCTGCCTACATCTCGCAAGCATTTACCTTTTCATCTCAATCTCTTCAATTCCACCCCCCCAACTACTTTTTTTTTTTAGAAGAAAAAAAAAATTCTAGCCCTCTATTCATTGCATGATTCATTTCTGGCCAGCTTTTTATTCCGTCAGTATTCTGAGATGAGCAAAATTATACAGTTTTAGAGCTGACGTCAGACCACCAAATTCTATAAGAACAAAGAAGTTTCATAATTATATTTCATTCTGTTCTGCACCATTTTATTTCACTTCTGTTTGACTATCGATGCATGCTATAACAGAACATGAAAAGGTTTGCGAGAGCCGGGCTGGGCGATGCCCGTATCTTTTTTCCTCAGTAGTTACAGTTAATTTATAACCCAGTAACATGCATGTCTCGTTCAGATTATTCCTTCCAACGTGCATTACTCAAAAATTAATTTTATCTTCCAGCAAGCTGCCCACAGAGCCTACCGGGGCTGTATATCACATAATAGAGGAAGGAAGACACTTATTTGGTCTCTGGGCTACAGCTTGTAACTCCATGACCAAGGAATACAGCAATGGCACAGGCTGCCTGCAGATAAGGAGAGCGGGGCGAGCTCCGAAGCCGCTCCGAAACAACCGTCCTTTATGGCAGACGGTCCCTCCGCTCCTTTCCGGCGCAAGCAGGGATGGACGGAGGCAGGCTGCGTGGAGGGGGCTGCAGGCTGGCAGGGAACGCAGGGATGCATTTATAACCTTAATCCCGCACAACTCTAAAGCAGGTGGGTTTGGTGTGTTGGGTTTTTTTTGGGTTGGTTTTTTTTTTTTTTTTTTTGAAGTAAATCTCTGTGTACACTTGCAGAGCTCTATAAATAAAAAACGTGCATTTATCTCCAATTAAACTCCTATGTAAATTTATATGCAAATTAAGTGCAACCCTCAGGCTCCTGGCGAGGTGCCAGTTCAGCCCCTGGTACCACAAAAGTTATGCACCACCGACGTGAGACCTGCCACCTTCAAGTTCAGCCAGGAGAAAGCACGGATGGTCCCATCCAGGGGTGAACGAAACCAGGGGGGGAGTTTGCAGGTTTTGGAATCTCCGAACATGTCGCATCCACACCATCAGAAAAAGCATGCACGTCACTCAAATGCAAGGGAAAACGCAAATGAATGTGTCATTTTGTGAAGAGCAGATTTCTTTCAAGCTCTTCTCCCCCCCGCCCAGTTCTTCAACGCTTCACCCAAACCTGCACAGTAGGAGCCAAAACCTTTTCATAGGCTCTGTATACAGGTGCAGTAACACCACACCCCACACCCCCCCACCCCCCCCCAAAAAAAACCCCAGGAAGACAAGCAGGAGGCTATAGGGGAAGAGAAGGAGGGGGGGAAAAAAAACCAACCAACAAAAAAAAAAATTTCAAAAGCACATTAATCTGCTTGACAAGCCACGAACCACATCACCGCTCTAATTAGAAGCAGAATCTGGGGAAGCAGAGGGAACACGGAGGTGCAAGCATTTATAACAAAAAAGGGACTTGTGATTTAATGACCTCCTCTGCTAGTTTAAAAATTAATGGGGCCAAATCAGATTAAAGCATTTTTAATACACACCAGTCTGACATTTATCACTGGTGTCAACTGTAAGGTGGCTCCCCCATCATTTCAGCAGAATAAGAAATTCTGCTCCTTCTTCATCCAGGCCGGCTCCAAAATTAATTCTTAAAGCCGCCTCGTATTTAAGGTATTTCTGCTGTGGTTCACTGCATACTGCTGACTTTCGGTCTCAAATCCCAGTTATTTAGGATGACTCTTCCCTGTCTCGCTGCTCCAGGCACAACCAGGGAAGGGAGATGGGGAAAGCCCAGCCCACCTTCAGACAGCCAGGGCAGTGCAGCGAGCTCTCTGCACACCTGCAGGCCAGAGGGGTTTTTTCCTCCTCCTCGCACCCCAACGACCATCACGACTGCTTCTTGCTCCGACGGGCTTTTTTTTGCACGCTTATTTTTAATCCAGGCCAATGCAATGCTCCATTTCGCAGAGCGGCCCAAAAAGTAACTGTGCTGGCACAAGTGGGAAGCGGCAGACCTGGGCGGGATGGACACGGTCAGCTGGAGGGAGGACGACCGGCTGGATGCCATCCACCAGCCTCAGGGTGACACCAAAGCCCTCGCACGCCGCTGGGCACTTCCTTGCATCAAAACCTGCCTTTGATTTATAGTTTGCAATTTCCCATCGCCACCACGGAGAAAGGGAGGAAGCATAGCAAGCGATATCCTCCTGACGGAAAAAAAATCTTTTTGAACATGGCATTTCTGCAGTGCTTTGAAGGCAGAGCCAGCCTAGAGAGCTGCATGTGCCAAGAGCGTGGGCTTCCACATTAAACCTTCGGGGGGGGGAACAAAAAAACCCCAGAAAAACAACAAACCCATCTTGCAAACACCGGTGGATGGCGAGGCGATGGCAGAGCCACAGTCGCAGCGCGCCGGTGCTCTCACTCCTCTCCTCCTGCCCTGTCGCTTTGGTTCAGTTTCAGTGATAAAAATTACGAAAACAATCATCTGAACATCGCTCTTTCTCACAAAAGATTATACCCCAGTTATTCCTTAGAAAAGTAATTTACTAAATTGGGAGTACAAAATTCTGGGATAGTCAATTAAAGTACTGAAAAAGTCAGCCAACTGCAAACAAAAGTTAATTTCCTTTGGACAGGTATATAAAACCCCCTATGGTTTAAAGGTTAACATCACAACCTTAAATAACTCTTTCAAACCAAGTTACCAAGACCATAGAAAGGAACCTAGTTTATAAACTTGGGTGATTTATTTCTCAAGCGCGTGGGATTTATATTTGCTTGCTTACCACTGAGGGTCAAATTTTCTTGAGGGATATGAGCCATTTACAGAGAAATATTCTTAATTCAAAGTGTATCACGACTTGAGTTTTACTTCTTACAGATGCACAGTGCCCATCAAAAAATAAGGTACATAGAGAAGCTTTGAGCCACTGAATGAAAAACAGATTAGATCAATCCAACACATTCCTGAGGCGTACAAAGACACTGACGAGAAACAAAAATGAATGCAACCCCAAATCTGGTATTTTGCTCTCTCTCCCATCCAAGTATCGCTATGTCTCAAGCCAGAAGAGAAGCCCCTCTCCCTGCCCCAGCTGTGGCATGGGAGGGACTGGGCTTCCCAAAGGGTGACGGACCTAAACCCACCCACCGCTCCCAGCACACCTGGACACCTCTGTGCAACTGCCTGCGCTGCATCTGTAAAGCACCAAAATTAAACCTACAAAAGCCTATTAAACAGCAGCAGGTAGTTAAAGCTGCAGAGAAACAGCCCATTATGCCACTCCGCTTAGCAGGTAAATGGTCTCATCTCTGCCACTGCTTCCCTGGAAAAATACGCAAAGCTGGGAGAGGAGGAAGCCCAGGGAGAGCACTTTTTGGCAGTGACAACTGTCAGAAGGAGCTCAGTCCGAAAAGAAAGGTGAAAAGCTTTTCCTCACTTGGACCTTAATGGCATGGAGGGCGCTTCATGTTATATATTAAAGCAACATCTATTTTTAAAAACCTAAGAATATAGTATCAGTACATACTGCCTCGGGGGTTACATCAATTTCCTGCTTATTAATTAATTGGCTTGTTAATACAACAATTTGCAGGCCTGTACTGCCTAGCGAGCTCAAGGAGCCTGTGTTCTCCCTGCCAAGATCAATGTGCATTAGTCTAAACCCTCTGATGTTGAGCAGGCTCTGCTTCTGTCAAAGATAACTGAGAAGCGACATTAACTCTTGGAAACATCTGCTCAATATTGGAGGAACGACGAACTACACGGCATAAAGTTTAACTCCAAAATGTCGGATGAAACATCCCTTGCAAGACCAATACAAAAACTAAACCAAAAAAACTTACTTTGTCTGTCACCAGTGCTATCAATGAAATATAAAAATGAGAGATCTGTAACCATCTTGCAGGTCAGACATAAAAAACCCTATAGCTCCTGCACTCTCTACGGTCTGGACCTCTAGATAACACGAACCTCACGTTACTGAAGTGTATCAGGGGAAAACACTCACCTGGCTGCAGTCTGAATACAAATAAACCACCTTTGAGGCACTTCCCCAACACACCAGCTTTGTTCTTTGGGTCGCGTTAACATTAGCCCAATTAAGTCCTTTCACTGAGCACATATCAATTCCCAAATACTCATGGATAAATTTAAGAGGCATCAGGACACAGCATATTTATGCATTGTTCGCCTCTCTGTTTTACAAGGGCTCACGTAATGAAGACTAACGGGAAGAATTTAGCCCTGAAACCTCATCTAGTGTAAAACGGGACTGCCTGCTAACAGCAGTTATGTGCTTTGGGAGCGTGCGGACCACATGCTCCTTGCACTATGCCGGCCTCCACTTTATCCCTCTGTTCAAATCCCGGCGCTGGGCCAACGCTGAGGCTTCACGCTTCAAGCCCCGAACACGTGCTGGAGACTTCCCACCTCCTTGCTTAACTCACCCATTGGGCTTGACCCCGAGAAAAGCCCCGGCTCTGCACTTGCAAGCACAGTGCCTAGCATCCGCCGTACAGCAGCCTCGTCGCTGCCACACAACCAAGGCATTTCCAGAGGAAGGCTTCTGCTTTCCCAGCAATTTTGCAAACTGAATGGGTGGGCTGAGGAGACACAAATCTGAATACGATCTTCCTACATATACAAAAGTATGCTTGCTCTTAACAGGAGTAATGAGCAGAGTATCAACACTGCCCTACTTGCATCATTTTTCCAGCTCATTCCAGTAACGTACGTTAACCTAACTTTCACAACATTGTGATATTTCTTATTTTTTATATATTGCCTCAAAATAAAACTTATCACTTCCCTACGTCTTTTGAAAGATACAAATATTTAAATCAGTGCTTATGCCACCTAAATGAAAGAAGAGAAATAGTTTACTAGAGTGAAGCAAGATGCTAACAAAAAGGTCTATATTTAATACAAGCAGCATGCAGTCCACTGTCATGCTAAAACCACTTCGTTTTGTTTTGTTTTTCTTCCCCTCCTTGGAATTTGAGCTCCAGAGATGGCTCCCCCATGGCATGGCTAAAGTTGAGTATCCTTAGCTTTTACCAACTCCTCTGTATTGATTCAAATTAGCCTCCCCCAACTGACGAACAAAACAAAATACCCAACAGCCTTCCAGAAATAAACATGCTTAAATTCCACTTGTTTTCAGTTGTTGCTTGTAGCTGGTTTTTTTTTTTTTCCCCATGAATTCATTCATTTACATAAATACCTTTGGAAGGAAAGCTTCCAGTGATGATAAAACTTATGGGGACGGTTTCATGCTTGGCTTAAGCTGATCTAAAAGCAGGCTGTTGCTGACAGGGGCACTCCTGCTCTCCGCTGAATTATCCCTACGTTTATTTGTAGCCAAATGCTGACTATAAAACAGGAAGGAGGGACAAGCTGCCAGCAAGAAGGGGAGAAGCAGATCTCAGGCTGGCTTATGTCAACTGGGAAATCACATCCCAACTCCTACGCCGCAATCTTTGCACTTTTTCACACCATTTACAGTCCATCGCTTTGGTCCCTGCACATGGGCAACGACCAGCACGAAACTCCAAACAACTCACACAGCACCTCGACGCTGCCTCTACTCATTTTATCTCCAGCAGCAGCCAGATGTTTTCTAGGTCAAATCCCCAGTACCAAACCGCCGGCAAGGCGACAGTGTTTTTTTGCAAGGCCTTGGTTTTCATAACCTGCAATTGCGCAGGGAAAGCGGCACATGGGAAAATCCAGAGCTGGAGTACGTGGGGCGGGCAGCCTTCCTCCATCTGACCCATCCTGAAGGGACACCCCGTCGAAAGGAAGAAACTCGGGAGGCTGGATACGGGTTGCACAACCACGTAACTGTTGAGAAAAACCCGACAAAGCAGCAGCGTGTGCGTGTACGCATTAAAACATCTCTCTATGGATGCCTGCATATACATACAGTTATCTGCTCAATAGGCACGTTTTCACGTTATGGGGAAAAATAACAACTGCAGCCTGCTATCAACATTTTCACTAAGAGCAGAGCAGGAATTACAGTATCAATTATCTACAAGTCATCCAAACTTCTCAAACTCTGGACAAAAAAATAATAATAAAGAAAAAGCAGGGTTCTTTGCCACGAGAACCAAAATTTTAACTGACCATTTAAAAATGACTCAGCGGTGAATAAATTCCTTCTAACTGCGTATCAAACTTTAGTCTCCAAAAGGTAATTTTATGGATGAGGCCAAAAGCCACTTCTAGTAAGAATTTCAAAGGGTGTCACTGCAAAAATTAATTATGAAGTCGACGCACAGAAGCAGACAGGTTTGTTTTTAAAATACTTCTGTTACCTTCCTGTATATTAAAACACATAACATTTAAAAAACTGTGCAGATTGTCCTGTCTCTCATTCTCTCTGGGCCAGTGCTCCACCAGACAGCACAGGGACCAAATGCAGTCGTTCTACTTTCGCAGCAGCAGAAGACGAGATGGAGGAGCTCTTTCGCTACCTAACTGCCGAGGAGGTACTTCATCACAGCTGGGCTTGACCAGGTAACACGCTGCTGGTTAAGTAAACAGAACGGAAAGCATGAAACAAATGTTATTTTCAGATCCCTAATCTCTATCAACATTACGCGTTTCCTTAAAACTGCCCCCAAGATGCAACCAATGACTTGAACCCCATCGCACCGGGCTGCTGCGCAACAAGAGAGTCTTCATGGTAGGACAAGACAGAGCGAAAGCAGGTATACAGAGCTGCCAGGGAGTGCAACAACCACCACCACCAGCACCGGATGGGAAGGCGAATTAGTGCAAAGGCATCACATAATAAGCCTAGCTATATAAGCATTTTCCCAGGTTTGGTTTGATAAAAATGTCATATATGTATGTGTGTGTGTGTGTGTGTGTGTGTGCACGCGCGTATGTCTAATACATATTTATATTTTATATAAAAATATATTTATATATAAAAAATATAAATATATTAAAATATGTTTATTTTATATATACATATATTTGTATATGAAACCTATATAAAATTATAGATATGGTATATTACGAGTACGTCGCTATGATATAACGCTGCAATGATGATAGCAAACAGTGTAAGATGGCCAACTGAAGAAAGGCCCTGAGGACATGTGGAGGAGCAGAAGGTTGTCACCTTAGACACTCGCCCAGGGACGACGGTCCGTGCACACAGAACCAGGCAGATATGAGGTGCACACACTCGTGCGAGGTGCAAGCTGAGAGGATGGTGACCAGCACTATTAGCAAGGCAGGGGAAGGCACCCTGCTGCCTTCCCGTAAAAATTCAGGAGGGAAGAAGCGGGGGGGGGGGGGGGGGGGGGGGGGGGGGGGGCACAAACCACCTGCCCTGCAACACAAACTTCATGTCACGGTTCCTTGGGGAAGGACAACAGAATGGAGCAGCATTGTAGTCTGTCTAAAATAAAACAGTGCGTGAGACTGAGCTGTATGAACTGGGTACCAACCCCAAGGCCATGGCTCTTCAGCATCATCCTGCACTCAGAGGAATGAAGGTCCAGAGTTTCAGCCTCAGGGGTTTAACCCAGTTGGTGAGGAAAGCACCATCCCCTGGCCGCTTCCTCCTCCCCCGCCATCACTACCTCTGATCGGAGCAGTTAACACGACCACTTATTAGCCCATAAAAGCCCAGACCTCTGACACAAAAATGAGTATCCTGAAGAAGACACGTTAATGCAACTGGAGGCAAAGTGCTAAATCTCCAAGTCACAGTAAAGACAGAAGAGAAACCACACTGGCAGATGCAGCCGCTGCAGCAGCGGAGGAGAGAGGGACAGAAGAGAGAAGCCAAATAGTTTCGTAGTCAGAGGGAATATACCTACAAGGAGATTCACTCTGTTACCAACATGTGAACTGATGCAGGCATTGCTTCAAGGATGTAACAACCCTACCAAAAGTCACGTGGGCCTCTACAGTAAGGATTACTAGGCATAAATTGCTTGGACAAGTTAGAAGGCAAAATAAAGAAAATCGAAAGATAGGAAACACTGACGACGTGTCTAACGGTGGATATTACCAAATGCTCTGCCAAATTTTTTTTTTTTTTTGCAACCGGTTGGAGACAATTCTTGCATGACTTGCCCTCTCCAGTACGTACATTGCAATTCCCTTTCCCCCACACCATAAAATAGGAGGAAAAAAAAAAAAAAAAATCACTCTAGTTGACTGTTGTATCTCAAACAGGGGATCCCAGTAGATTTGTGAAGCTAGCCAAGCAAGTCCTTCAAGCACGAAGCAAGGGTTAGCAAGGGTTTAATCAAATACAAGGTGTGCCAGCTTAGCGGAAGCCTCTCTCACAGAGATTACGTAAACTTTTTAAAACACTCATAGGAAAACACCTCAGAAGATTTAGAGGATTTGTAAGTTGAATGCCTGATGATACCCTGAAGGGAAGGAGGACTTAAGATAAGATGTGGGCTTGACCTTACACCGAAGGCATCCTCTAGCAGAACAGAAAGCACCGCATGCGAGGGAGAGCAAAGGCAACGGGATCGCCAACACTTTGCCATCGACCGCGATGAGTATCACCGAGAACTCAATTTTCTTGTGTCCTTACGACACAAGAGAAATAGAGACGTTTTAATTCAATCACGTCCAATAAAGAGCGGAAGACATCGCACCAGCTGCCCTGGGAATGAGCCCTTGTTAAACTCTCCCTCTCGAGCACATTTGCCAACCGATGCCTCCGCACCTTGCGATGCGGGAACTGCCAGGAGAAGTTCAGGCAGCCTTTCAGTGGAGCCCGCCACAGCCAAACCATTTCCCAACCTGCCTCCCAGACGGTATTTATAACTAGAACACGGCATCTTAATGAAACATTTTATCTTTCAAAATATGTAATGTTTTCTCAACAGAGATGAACTGAAGTGTCAGGTGTTTCAGTGTCTAGTCTCCTGCCAAGACTGATTTGCAAACGCTCTACTTATTGAAGAGACTCCAAAAAAAAGCTCTTTTAGGGCTGTCTTATTAAATATCCGAATTCTCTTTAGACAATCAAAACGATGCAGGCAAACCCAGTATTTCTTACCTCAAACCTTAGTCAACGCCCCCCACGTTTTCCTTAAAAGAAAAAAGCCCAAATAAAAGCAGAAGTGCGCACAAATCCAAAAGTCACAAAGGGTCAATCTTCAAGCAAACGAAGCAAAGCTGTATTTACAAAGTAACATGGAAACTAGGGATTTTAAACATTACAGCAGATTGACCGCAAGTATTAATAAAGTTTGTGCTGTGCCAACATTCCCCTTATAAAACTCGTATTTTCAGGGCTCTGTTCCATGCTGAGCACGTCGTTCAAGATTTCAGACCACAGTGCATCTAGCAATGGTATACTCAACTCCTGGACATCAAAGTATAAAGAATAAATCTTTCCCTGTTTAAAAAATAAAAAATAATCTTTAATTACTTTGTCTAAAGGCCCAAATTTTCACAAACCAACTTAAACTACAGTTGTTAGAGATTTTCAGAGCTGCTTCAGGGCAAATTTGACCTCAAAACTAAGGTTTAAGAAAAGCAAAGACTTTTACTTTTGAAATGTAAGGATTTTTATTGGAGGTTATACCTGCAGACCAACTGTTGTGATACTACGTTACTGGGCCAGCAGTGAACTGCTGACAAGGCGAAAAAATATTTTTAGTCCATTTGAAAAGATCCGTGAGAAGAAACCAGCAACATTACAAGAAATAATAAATGTCTTCCGGTATAATACTATGAGATAATTCTTGTTGTTTTCATAATTTTCTTTTAAAATACCTGAAAATTGAGAACATCTGCCACGTTCAGACAAACTCACATGGAGGATTCTTATTGTTAGATACACCAAATACATTCATTTTTAAAGAGGTACTTACTGAGGACACAAAATTTTTCCATTTAACGTTTAATATTTTATCTAGCACCATACATAAGGACATTTCTGAAATACTCAATTGTATTATTTCCAAGCAGTTTTCCTTTCAGCCAGCATGCACTTACACCAGCTATTAAAGTCAGAGAGCTGGAGCCTACACACAAAGACATTAACAAGTTGTTACAGTCCTTTGAAAAGCTCTGTATCAAGCTGAGACATCCCGGTACTTTTAAACCTGGCCTATGCTTCTTCTAACTAACTTACATATTTTGTAGCCTCTTGCAAAGAAAAAAAGCAAAAGTTAAAAACTAAGCTGGCAGGAGAAAACCGGAGAAAGAATGGTCAATTATTACAGAGCTTCGAAGGGAAGCGGCTGGACGTAGCTTCTGCTGAATTCAGTGAAAAATTTCAAGATGCTGTATTAAAAAGAAAAAAAAAAAAAAAACAAAAAAAAAACCAAACAAAAGCCCAAAACACAGCAAAAAACCCCCAAAAAACAGACAAGGACCCTTACCATGAGCATACGTACATGACCTATAGCAACTCCAGAAATGCCCCGATAACCCCTTTTTATCCAAAACCACACCTGAATCACTCCGTGGGAAATAACGGTTATTCACAAACCCACGAGGTCCAACCTCCCTACTCGTACTTCCCCCCACGCACACCCCTCTCCCCCGGCCGTGCCCCGCTTACGAGCGAGGCGGTGCACACATGGACAGAAAGAAGATTAATGCACTGAAACCTGGTTCGCATCACACGGATCTGAAGAGGCGGCGTGAGGGAACTCAGAAACCACAAACACTTTTTGTTGGGTGGGGTTTTTTTTCTGAGACGCATGCTGAAGCCTACACTAAACCTCCCTGTTAATTTACTGAGAACATGTTTTTGGAGTTTCCTTGGAACACAGATTTGCGTGTTATACCATTCACACAGTTCTCACAGTAGTAGCAGCATTAGCACGCTGCACGGCCCGGGCTGCCTAACTCAAATGCAGAAGTCTGAATTTCCTTCGTGTCCCACCACCGACCCGCAAAATGACCAAGGGCTCTGCAACATGCCGATGACATGGCGTTCACTCTTTTTTTCAAGCAAAGATTTTGCATTCTTTTAACTTCTCCCCCCCCCCCCCTTCCACATTTCTGAATAATTTGGGGCATATGAACAGCATACGTGAGAGGAACTCTGCTATTAAATAAAAAATGGAAATAAACATAAAAATTTAAGGTCTCTTCATTAAAGAAACCCTAGGAATTTAAGCTGTTTAGCTTCCCGAGAGATAAAAGAAATCGCCACCGTTTCAAATTGCAATTTGACGATACCGAACTCTCGCAGACATATCTGGGGGATTTATTCCTTTTGAAAGGGCCGTCGCTGAACGTACCATCTAAACACTGACACTCGGAAGCCCCGCAGTGACTTGGAGGCATGTCAGCTTAATCCTGCGCCAACGCAAGCGGCTATTCTCGCTCTCGAGGTGCAACAAGTCCCTTCTCAATCCCCAGCACGAACGCCCAGCACGAATGTCCTCGCAGGCACCCGAGAAGGTCCCTGGTAGGGTTTCACTTCTGCTGCAGCTCCAAAGCTACAAACAAGGAGCTGCCACCGCGGCGGCGGCAGCTGGAGGCAGAGACAGCTTCAAAAGTCCCAGCCAAATTCAGCGCACCGTGCCCCTAATTACCACTCTGTTTTCCTCCAGCTATATCCCCTTGGGGTTTGTTTTTCTGAAATCGAGAAGGCCGATGGAAACCAGTCTGAAACAAAACCCTGTCCTGCCCGCGTTCCTGCACCGTACCAAGCTGCCGCAGTAAAGCGCGTAGCGATAATGAGACGACGATGGTACTTTTGAAGCTGCCACTTATCTGTTTAGATTTGGAGAGGCAGGAGTTTGCCTGCCTGCGACTGTCAGATGTGTTGCCTTTATCACCGGTCTCCAGGAAGGATGCATAAAAAACTTAGAAGTCATGCAGAATGTCTCGCAGAGGCACTTCCAGCTTCAACGTCTCAGCTACAAGCATTTGCTTTGTCTGTTCGAGAGAAAAATGATCCCTCGTCCCACAAGCTGACAAAACTATTTTTCTTATTTGTAGCTTTTGCTCCCTCCTCCCGTCAAGTCTTGCACCTTTTCGTAAGCCCAGGGGATTTTGCAGCCAAAGGCTTCTGCAGGATTCCTCCAAACCAGAAAAGAGGCTCTTTAATAAATACCATTTATAAACCTAAATGACCCAAATTTACTTCTGGGTAATGGAATTTTTATGTGTATATTTTTAGCGAGACTTCAGTCCTAGGATTAAGTTGAAATTTATGTAGGTAATTACCATCACTGGAGAAAAATACAGGATAATCCACATACAACAGCTTCCTCTTGTAATTGTAAATACTGGCCACTGTGTCGTATCAAGAGCCGGCCACACAAGTGGATAACTTAACCATTCCTGTACTCGCGCAGGATGTGCGCAAGGTGGTATTAATGAGAGAAAGGGCCTGAAGTAGAGCTCACCAGACCAAATAACCTCCTGACCACACAAGTAGAAAATAATTAAAACAACGCACCGCTCTAATTTGGTTTTTGGGACCAGATGGCGGATGCTCAGGCAGCCAGTGGGCGAGACAGCAGCGATGCTGTGACAGGGGAGGGGAGAGGAAAGGTAGCCTAGGCCAGGCTCGCCGTATGTAAATACCCGAAAGGTTGAAGGCAGCAGTGTCCCCCTGAGCACGGGACCCCGGAGCAGGAGGCTATTTCAGGGCAGCCCATTTCACTTGGGCACGCCAGGCGGGAGCTGCCTGCCTCTTAAAGTCAAGCCACAACATCTTAAGCGGGGAGAGAAATGCCATGTCCTGCTTCCGAATTGCTGCCTTCAGAGCTGAGTATTTAAACACGCACGCAAGCGCAACGAAGGGGCTGGGGGGGCGGTTTTGGGGGGGAAAAAAAAAAAAAATCCTCCTTCTAAAAGGCCACGTACAGCAGAAAAGCATCCCTGGAGCAGAGCAGGGGGAGCGGAGCCAGGCTCAGCCCCCGCGCCGGGGCTGCGTCGCCCTCCCGTACCTGCTGCTGCAGGAGCTCGTAACGCAGGGAGAGGAAATCAAAATGGTAGCGTGACCTTCACAGGCTATAGACAGCTTGAATTCAGTTTAACCCCAGCATTAAGGATGAAAGCCTCTGCTCATGAAAGGCAGGCATTAACTAATCTGCTTACCCGGACGAAAAAAGAAAAAGGAGGGGGAAAAAAAAAAAAAAAAAAGCCACGTACACACCAAAAAACACACTGTGGTTTACGGTAAGCCTGCCAAGAATGTAGCAGCATAATCATAACAGAGTTTATTTCAACACATCATCGCAATCATGCTCAAACATTGTTCTTTGTACTGGAGCAGGCAGGCTGTCAGTTACCCCCTAACGCCTATCTGCAGAGGCTCGGAGGCTCCGACAGCTCCCACGCTCCGTCCTTTGCTGCGCTGTGCCTGGCCAGTGCCAGCCGATGTGCCTCCCCGAACCTGCCCCGGCCCCCTGCCGCAGTAATTGCGAGCAGCCACGCAGTATAAATCAGAGGCTGGAGCCACATACGACAGAAAGCCGGGGGTGGGGATGAGGAATTACCAAAACAAAAATTAAAGCGCATTTGCTTGCACACGTCTGCCAACCCAGTCAGCTGAAGGAGCGGGAGGAAAATAAGGCATGAGAGGAGGGGAGACAATTATTCTTCTCCCCTTCGCGAGTATTTTCCTTCCCGCATCGAGCGTGTTCCTTCCCTGCCTTCTGATCCCTTCGCACCCTACATCCCTGACCAGTACACCCCAATCGAAACACAGTTTTACTGAAAGTTTTCGGCATATGAATATTTCGACTACGGACATGGCATAAACATATTAAATAACGTTCCCTTATCTTCCTCACATGGAAATCCCTTGCCCTTGGTCTCTCCAGTCTCTAAATGAATTTGCTTTCGTCTAGTCAGCAATGCTTTTTGGCTCGAGTTTAATTAAAATTTCAACCAGCCTATATGAGAGAGATGGTATCTTTCCTTTCAGAGACAGAAGACAATATCCTCTAAGTATTTCATATCCTCATTTCTTAAAATCAGCTCATCAGAAAACCACACTCCTCAGCAACAAGTGTTAGATTATCTTTAGCCACCAGCATCAGCGTACTGAAAGACTGAAGCCATTTTATTGCCTCACTGAGATTTTATTGTACGTTTCTCTTTTCTGGTGGATTTCTCTGCCTTTCTCTTTCCAATGTTATTTTATTACACCAGTTCCGTCTGTTCAAAGGATTCCTTAATTACGCACAAGGTTCCCGAACTAATACTGTATCTTCAGATTTCATAAAGACTGAAAATATTCTGGGGTCTGCTCCTGTGGGGGTTTTTTTTTGCTGTTTTTTTAACCTTTTGGTTCAGCCACACAGTTGACATTTTTCAAACTTCCCTGTAAACCCATGGGAGCTGGAAACACTGATTTCAAAATGAAATCTGATTTTCTCACACAGGTGAATAGCATCAGGATCCAAAAGACTTCTAAAAAACCTCCACAAATACCATCCAAGTAGTTGAAACTGGATTTCCACAGACTGATTTTGCTTCTTTCCTCAACTCTGCCCAGAAATACCTTGTTAGGGTGTACCAAGGTGCGTGGGTGGGTGCCAGGTCTGAGGAACTCTCTTAGCTAAGCCCTAGCCACATTTCTGCTTCCTTGCTCCCTTCTCCTGCATCCCAGGGCAGATCCCTTGCACGAGAAAGAAACTCCAGGATCCTCTCCCAAGCCACTGCAGCGGGGCACATCCCTCTTTTGGAAGGGAAGGAATAAAGGCAAATAAAACCATCGGCGCAATCCAGCTGGACCTCCAGCGGGAATGTACCAACTTACAGGATATGCTGGAGCTCAAATCCAAATGCCTGTCTCCAGCTGCATTTAGAGAAGAGCCCCCCGACCAGGGACTTGGGTGAGCACAGACCTCTGATTAATACATCCCAGCTCCAGAAAGAACCACCCAACTAAAAATAAACCCTCTGACTTTTAAAGGAAAACACCCTCAAATCACTTTCATCATTAAATGCACTTAAACATTGGGGGGGGGGGAGGAAAAGGACACGACGGATGGACGCACTCAAGTTCAATCAGGATTTTCTACCAAAAAAAGTAATAATCCTCAACAAACCAAATTCTTTGTAGTAATACTCATGAAATTCACTGTTTACTATCACATAAAGTATTTGCATATTTGAATATTATTTTTAAAAAGCTATTTATTGATAGGACTATTTCCTCACTTGATGAGGCAACTTAATTATACTGCATAGCAGAAACTACATGATAGGTCGCAGGGTTAAAGCTGCCACATCAATAGATCATTATCAAATATACAATTTTCTCATTTCTACTGTTTATTCTAGAGAGCTGAAAGTCAATGGATAACGCCACTATTAAAACTGAACACACACGTTTGCCAAAGATGATGCTGGCCTATTCATCTGCTCAGGATCCCTTATCAGGACACGGGCTGGTGCTAAGGGAACTCCCAAGGACACTTCAAGGGCATATTCTACATGCAAATTCACAATTAAGATTACAGCCCTAAATAATTTTTGTTTGATTCATAGATTTAATGTCATGGAAATTCATTGTAAGGTAGAGGAAGAAAGCCTTATATTTGTATATTTGCACACAGATATATGTGCAGGCGCTGCTTTTAATGCATTCATTTTTTAATCAACATTGAAGCAATTTTCTTTTCCTTAAAATGACGCAGTAAAAATTAAGTTGAATTTCAGATGGTTGGTACTTTCATCATTTTAAAGCGGACAGGTCTCCCACTTACGCAAGTCTTGTTCTTTTACCACCATCGTCACAACCTTCTGAAAGCTATTAATATTTATCTTAATGCAAAGCAATACGGTCAAACTGCTGTTTCCCTCAGAGGCCCCAAAGCCATTTGTCTGCTTTTCCTACCCCTCCCTCCGAGGTTCTAGGCTGCATCCCGTGGCCGCTGTCGGGACGGAGACCTGCAGGATGGAGATGTTCGCAATTACCGTCTGCTGCCGCTCCTGAGAAAGACCTCATGCAGGAAGCTCATGCCATTGACCTCATTTGATCCAGGCGAAAGGTAATAATGGAGCTCCTGTGGCTAATTGCCAAGAGAGAAACACTTAAAGGACTTGCTTCCGACATCCTCCTCTCCTCTGATGAAGATCTAAACCAGCAGCTCAAAACAAGCTTCTGATTAGATCAAAGTAGGAATTTCATGTTATTAGCCACATAGTTTCATCTTGTTTAGGAACCGCACCATAATGGACCCCAGACGAGTTAAAATACAGTAGCTTGCAAAAAACATGATTATCAGAACGTGATTATTCACATCCAATATGTATCTTCCTAGTAAATGCTTGAAAATATTTTCTGTCCCAAACTTCATTGGCATTTAGTGCAGATTAGCATCAGGTTTTCTAGTTTACGACCTCACCGATATTTGAAAAGATTGCTTCTGTAAATAACCAGGAATGTTTAAGAAACCAGTTTACTATAAAGACGTGATATTATCTCAACAGGAAGCGATTATTTTTCATAAACTAATTCCCCCATATCCAGTTGTCTAAATAACACAGAAAATCTCTTGTATACAAAAAACATCCAAACACCGTCGCAAAACTAATCCTCCAACTACCGGTGTTCACATCGTGCTGTATAAGGTGAGATACAGCAACACTTAAGGATTAAAGGCATCTTCGACCGATTGCAGCACTGCATTGTCGGAAGCCACTGGCCCCCGGCTGAAGCTGGTTTAAGCAAACCTGGCTGCCTTTGCGCAGCAGAGGAGGTGCAAGTCGGTCAGCTGTGTTTTCAAACTGCTGTAATGTAAAGGCAAGGCAGCCATCGGGCAGTGAAGGCTGCAAGTCCTTACATTTCTTGATGTAAACCAAAGCTCTCCCCCCTGGTGGGACAGGAGGCTGGAGAAGCAAGTACTTGCCCACGAGAGCAGGGACGCTGCAGTTTCTACGCAGGGTACGACCATGGATGTGGGTGGCATTAAAAAGCCACTTCTGCCTCCGTGATGCATGGCAGGCAGCGGTATGCTGAGACAGGGTGCTCTTTGTTCACCTCTAAATTTCTTCACCAAAAGCCAGAGATTACTCTGTCTCAGGCTTCAGCCTCATTCACATCCTTGAAATGCTGCCTCCATCTAAATCTTTGTCCAGAAAAAAAAAAAAGTATTGATGAAAAAAACCACCCCTATGCACGTATTACATTTTGTTATCATTTCTATATAAATATGTACACATATACGCAGAGTTCCCTGCTTCAGCTGCACGAGGTCTTTATGCAAGTTATTTTCTTCTCTGCACAGCGTACGGGTAATCTCCCGGTATTAACTTTTCATTCAGGCTCTCCAGTTATGCACGAGCTTTCATCTCTTCTTTCCTTCCTAAGCAACAGCCTGACGTTACACCTAATGAGAGCCAGTAGCCAGCCTAAGCACGCAGTGAGAGCAACAACGGGCTGCCATAAAACATCTGAACAGACCAGAAACAAACACGCTTTCCAATTCTCTAGCGGCAACAAGACCCTAAAGGGAAGCCTTGTCTGAGCTGCTTCCTTACACCTCCTTAATAACACCAGCCCTAAGCCAAGTAATGGCAGTGGAAAACAGGATGGAAGGTGGGTGATTTCTTGCCACTTGCCTCCAACATCCTTTGGTCAAAGCAACGGCATCTCCGCGACCCTTCACAAGATCAAAAGGTGGCAGCCCTATTTACAACATCCTGAGCAATTTAGGCATCCCACTCGGCATTGTTTCCTACCTCCCGCCCAGTTCCCTTTTAAATTGGATGGTTTCTAATGAAACCTCTACCCTTTATGAGTTTATAGCCACGACGAGTCAAGGAGTGCCGCGCAGACAATTTTAAAAGAAATAAAGAAGAAATTCTCCGTCTTAACCTTGTTGCACATGAAATGGTAGTGCATGAAAGGAAAAAAAAAAATTGCTCGGTATTTTTAATTACTAACTCGAAGGATTTATGCTGCTGTGTGTTTTACGGTCTGCCTTCATTTCCCAGTAACATGTATGGTACTTGGGAGTGTGCAGCTTCTAAAGCAGTTGCTCTCGCTCTATGGCAGCTTAGCATTTTAGGGGTAAGAAAAAAACCCTTTAAATGAAAGTGTTTGCTAAATGCACAGGATGTTGCAAGCATCTGCTCTCTTTGCACCTTCCCCCCCCCCCCCCTTTTTTTGTTTGTTTGTGGGTTTTGTTTTCTTTTTACACAACCTGTATTTACAACTTTAGGGCCACTGTCATACCCCTCAGCAAGTGACAGGACCGGTAAGGGATGGAAGGAGGACACGCACACCCTAACGAGCCCCATAGAAGAAACCCCGGAAGAAATTCCCCAAAATACGGCGTGCAGGTGTTAACAAGCTGCGCACACACCGCCCTCCTCTCCCAGCAAAAGCAGGGGCACAAACCTGCCCAAAGCCAGGGCCAGCCCAACGCGGGCTCCTGGCCAAGGGCCGGGACACGGGCACCAAGGGCCAAAGCCACTGTTCCTCCTCCCGGCCCGTGCCCCCCTGCAACGTGGCTACTGAAAATATTTAAGAGGCTGATGCTCATCTGTCCCCTTTTAACCAGAATGCATGGGGCAGAGGGGATAAGCAACATCCCCATGGTCCTTCAGAAACACATTTCCCTCATCTTAAGTCACATCTGCTGTGAGCATTGAACACTTTTTAAAGACAATCCTATTTTTCAGGCGTGTAATTTCTTTTTCGTCTCTCCCTTTCTAGCTAAACCAGTAGTTTAATGTACTTCATATACTGTCAAATAAGATGTGTCTGTGTGTGTAAAAGCAAAGAAAATTAAAAATAAAAAATATTTTAATTTACATAAGAAAAAGTTATGATTACAGTGTCTTATAAAACTTCTAATTTCATCAACTTATTATATGTCATTCTTCAATGGAGAGAGCACTCGCAGTATGAAGAGTTCTTAAATCAAAAACACACTGCTGGGGAACAATCTTCATTTTAATGATGCTCAATAACCGGGATTAAAATATTTTATGAGTCACAGTTTCCATTAAAAAAAGGCAAAACAAAAAAAGGAGAATGGTGATGATTTTGTTCAAAGTGTGGGACTTGTTCATTAAATACCCCCCCCCAAAAAAAAAAAAAAAAAAAACCACAAACACAAAACAACAACAACAAAAACAACACACACACACAAAAAAGACAAAACAAAAAAACAAACCCACAGGTGTGGGGAGGAAGGGAATAGGCATCTGAAAACATATATACAGCATTGTACTTTAAAGCACTAACTACTTTTCCCTTAATTGGCTTCCCCAGCTCCCAAGGAATCTGCAAACCCACCAGCTCCACAGCACAAGCAGCCGCTGTCCCGGCCGCTCCAGACAGGGGATGAAAGAGCCCTTCAATCTACAGATCTATTTATATTCCCTCACGTGGCGACTATAAAAAGGTTTCCTTTCAGGCTGAGGTTTCTCAGCATTAAAGTCAGCAACTGTTCGAATGTGAAAAACCCTATGTACGCCGACTTTTAAAACGGAGGAGACGCCTTTGTGTTTGGGTAAATTCGGTTTAAAGCAGCAACAAGGGAATCTCGCACGCCTTCAAACTTCCCACGTAGTGCCTTCACAAAAAGAAAATGGGACCCAAGCCCACCAAAATAATGCATTAAATAAATGATGCCACTGATTCTGAACGATAAAAATATTTGACCAAATACTCCCTACCACAGTCACCTTTGCATTCCCCCCCGTCTGCCCGTGGGGCAGCCAGCCCAGCACGCCATGCCATTGCCCAGGGACGGAGAGGAGCACTGGGTGCTGATGTTTCTCATCCGAGCCTGCCCCGGCTTTCCTGGCCGGCCTCACACAGAATGGCTCTGTGCTTCCACTTCCTCCTATGTAAACACCAATAATTATATTTCCATACCTCACAGCGCGTAGAAAGGAATGACAGCTCATACCTTTCCACAAAAAAAAGTCTCCCACTCTGCCGTGTAAGCTGCTCCAGAAAGAGACTTGTGGTGAAAACAAATTGCTTAAAAATTAAAAGGCATACAATAGAAACTTGGTGCCAATTACTACAAATCCAGCTCTACCATGGGAAAGGAGATCACCGCTTTTAAAGTCAGCAGAGAAAGAAGTACTGTGTCTGGCTAACGTGCGTGGTCCTGGTCTTCTTTTCAAGTTCCTTTAACAATTTATTCCTTCCATTAGCTCAAGAACAACAAATCTAGAAGGCTAATTATTAAGGGTCAGTATGAAAAGTTCTAAGACTGAGACTGTAAGCCAACTCCAGCTCTCAAACCCACACACTCCTTCCTCAACTCCAGCCTCACGAGTGAGAGCCTGGGCTTCCTAAAGGCAAATGAAATCACAGCTCTACCTTGGGAAGACCATGACAACGTCTTGGGATGACAATGACTTTTTTTTGGTTTTGTTTTACTTTTTTTTTTTTTTTTTTAATTCACAAGGCAGTGAAAAGAGACTGCTGTGAATAGGTCCACGGCTTCGGCACACAAAGCTCTCCGAGACAATACCGCGTGACGGCACTCCTGCTCTGCCCGTCGCCCACTGCCACCTCCACAGTCACTCCACACCGTGCCTGCATCCACCCTGTGTGCATTACCTACCGCTTTTAATTCGCATCAGTACTGCAAAGCAGCCTTGCCCGGGGCAGTTAATGCCACCCCCAGCACGAGACCTGCACTTGTGGTTGCCCGAGCAAATGCCAAAGCTGGGTGTGTAAGATGTTATTATGGCCACAAAGGTAGCTTTCCCAAAAGATAAGTATTTTCCAGTTTGGGTAGCAGAAGTAAGAGTGGGCTGGCTGGCCAGCCAGACAGCCAAGCAATGGCCAACGCATCTCCTCTGGAGTTCAGTACCAAGCTTAGCAATACCACTGCTGCCCCTGGTTAAAGCAGTGGAAATGCCAAGTATTGGCTTCTAAGGCTTATTCCCAAGTCACAGAAGGGTAACAGCAGCAGTATTTGTCTCTGAACTGTTGCAACACACGAGTGTTTCTATTGCAAAGGGATTTTTAAAGGAGTATGTATCCAGTTTGGGCTGGCACAACTAGAAAAAGAGAAAAAAGGAAAAAAGAAAAAGGCTGTCCTAATCCCATTATTTGTACCAGAGGAAAGACAGGTAATTCCTTAATGGTCCATACAGTTTCTCCTAACGGCAAAAGATGGCTTCTCTATTAGTGCACATTAGTTAACAGAAATTCAGAATCATACAGAAACTGGTAAAAATATTTGTACGCAATCAAGTCCTCTGTAATCACACTGCACTATGAAAGCAGCCTCCCTTTGCAACGACCGCTATTGCAAGAAATCAGGACTCAGAGGACAGAGTTTAAAACCTTTCCCACCTCTCCCACAGTTGTTCTCCCCACTCTCGCCCACCCTACGCACTGCCACAGGGATGGCTCTAACTGGAGCAACCGGTAATGAGGAGACATGATGAACAGGCCAGGTGCCTTGTGTACCAACCAGCAACATAAATTATTATGGGGTTTTAAATACATACCCTGTTCCAAGAGCTCTTTTACTCGTTATGCATATTTTAAATCAAATTCTATGGAAAGTAGCTTAAAGGACATTGCAACCGAGAGCCGTGCTGGCCCAATAAAGCACATCAATCTCCCATATTCAGGGAATGAATGGCAGGTAACAGCTGTTATGCTGTACAAAACTCTTTTCTGACCTAGACCGAACATGCATTTGATCAAATTGTCTCCAATAATGCCAGGAGCACTGCTAACCAAAAGATTAAATATTCTGATTGCATTAAAAAAAAAAGGAAACCCCAAGAGGCGATAAATATTTTTAGCTCCAAAATAGAGGAAAGAACATTCTGGTTTTCCCATTCTTTGAAGTTATATTCGAAAAAATTGACATCCGTCCTAATATCCAGATTATGTAAATCCTGCACTGCAAAGACACAACACTCGCCCAGGATTGAAGAAATAAAAACGGAAGAAATGTTCTGGGGTCAGGATGAACCATCACGTTATCTATAGGGACAAATTAAAGAAGCCAGTTTTGCATTTTGTCCTGAAGCAACAGAAAACAAAACTCTTCCTCCTGACAGGTTCTTCTAATGACAGAGATAGCGAGGCAGAAACAAATCCACTTTACCAGAGACCTGGTGTGCATCAAAAGCAGTGTCTGAAAAGCAGGTGTTTGTCAGAACTTGTAAACTGATGGAAAAGTTCGCTGACTCACACTGACTGATGCCAAAAATGCCTTCCCTGTAAATCTGCCTTAAAGGTAGCATGTATAGAAAAAGAAAATTGGCAGCGTATATAGAAAAATGAAATTACGTCCTTTGTTTCTTCACAACACACAAAGAAACCTTGTCAAGAAAATTCAGAGGGTAGATCGGCTGGTTTTTGCTTTGTGTTTAAGTACCCACAGAATGTGAGGTCCTGTTCTCCCTGAAAGGCTCCTGGCAATTACAGAGCGCAGAAGGGCAGTCTGTCCGGTGGGACGAAAGCTGTAGGAATCAGAAGAGAGGAGTTTATTCGCAGTCTACAGCTGCGTGCTTCTTTTCCCCTCCCCACCAGCGGCTGATGAAGACGTAGGAGTACGAATGCCTTCGCTGAAGGCTCCGCATCCCTCCTGCTATCATAAAAGGTTTGAGAGGTTTCAATACACATCAAGTTCCTCCCACAATCTTCTGAAGCAAAACTAATGAAGTATCCGTTTGACTTGATGTTTTGGGGACTATTTTTTGTTGTTGTTCATTTGCTTTTTTTTCCTAGGAAAAACAAAAGGGAAAAGCCAAATATGACTCCCCTAACATCAGACATTAGGGAGAATGGTGTGCAGAAGATCAAAATATCATCTTCCTACTCACACAGCATAAAGGACAAGTTAGTTTTAATAGCCTGTGCATGCAGACCACAAGCTCCAGCCTTTCTGAGCTCTTCAGAGCATTCTTAAAAGAAAAGCTTTCCTGGACTTCAAAAGGAAATCTTTAAAAATTCACAAGCAACAGGGGACAACCACAGAGGAGAACCACGAATATGGGAAGAACTGCTGTTACAGATAAATTCCCTTATCAGGCAACGGGACAGGTGTCGTAAAAGCAAGAAAAAAAGAATGGCAAATTACTAACACTCGGTACACTCTGAATTTCCCAGCTAACTCTAATAGTAAGATGAGGAGAATCATATACACGTCTCCAGCCTTCCTGCAGGAAAGAGGAATCAATCATTCAGGTTGAAGGATGCCTGAAAACTGGCAGCAGAAAATTTCAGCTCCTAAGGTATTAAGTAATGATGTGATTCACCTGCTGTTGAAGCCTCCATCGAGACAAAGTTCAGTATCTCCTGGATGAGAGCTTGGGAAAAGTAGGACTGTGCATGTGCTCCCTGCCCACCCTCCGCTCCCAAGCTCCAACCTGAGGTGCTCCACAGAGAGGATGAAACTCATGGAGTCCTTCCAGGAACAGCATCTCCAACACCGCGTTTGCCCAACGCTCATTAAACAGGCACCGGAAAGACACGGCTGGGGATGAGGGGGAATGGCCTCAGGGGGCTAAGGGGAAAGAGCAGAGGGTTAGTTGCAACCTCCTGGAAGGCAGAAGGGAACTGGAAGCAACATGCAGCCCAATGCCCAGCAACCTCTGAGGATCCAGAGTATTTTTTCCTATTTCCCTGCCAACACACATCTTTCACGCATACCCTCCCTCTTCCTAAACCAGGCTGAGGTGACACCTCTGGGGAGGGGAAGGACTGGACAGGCCATTGGGGTGCTGCAGGAGCCAGGGCCATCTGGCCAGGAGGGCAGCAGGCTCCGCAGCTCCTCATGGGGCATCTCACCAGCCTGCCGCACCACGTACCCTTGGAAAAACCCCGTGCTCGGTTGCACAGCCGGCTGCCACGTAGCCCCCTCCAGTTACTTCTGCACGTGTAAAATGATGGGAGCCAATCCCAAATCTGAGAACTGGAAGTGATGGAGCATCAGAGCAACCCGAAAGCGGCATGTCGCTTGCTCTCATTAAGCACAACACCCCTCCAGCAGCACCCCAGAAGTCTTTTCTACGCATGCTTTCGCTAAACCGATGACACCATGCTATGGGATGGCTGGTCTTTACAGAGAAGGATTGGAGGGGGAGGATGAATTTGAATTAAAAACAGCCTCTTTAGACAGATTCAGCATGATTGTCCAAGGTGCACCCAGATAATATAAACTCTTAATACACCTAATATACCGGAGTGATGGTCCTAACTAAGAAAAAGGCACACGCTGTGCTAAACAAGAGTTACCTTGTTGGTTCTCTTCCACATTAAACCACCCAGTTTTGCACATTCTTAACATGATTATCTAATAACACTTTGGCTGTTATTGGCTAAAATATGTTTGGCTACATATTTTACATATAGCAGTGCAGAACAGAGAGGTACTGAGAAAAAAAAAAAAGGTATAAATGTGTGAAGCTAAATTATACATATTTAAGCAAGCACATGCCTACCTGAAAATCTTGCACTGTGTTCAAATTCACGTTTTGTAGGAAAGGCCTGGCGATATTTGGTCTGCTTAAATAAATATTTATTAATCTCAATATAAAAGATCAGACACCAAATTTATATGAGCTGAGCACAGTTCGGGCAGAAGCCAATAATAGCTGCTTTCAGACTTTGCAGCGTTGGAGTTTGCCAAATGGAAGTGACAAGTCTGGACCACTAAGAAAAATGAAGCCATTTGGTAAGTTATACACTGCGTAATAAACAGTCTGTCAGTTTGCTTCTAATCCCCCCTCTTCCACAAGGGGTTTTTTTTTTTCTTTCTTTTTTTTTTTTTTCCTCCTCCTTTTTCCTGATGCACTCTGCAGAGCATGTGCGTGTTATAAATTAAACAGAAGCTACTTTAGCTCTGTGGACCACACACCATGGACAACTTAGACAGGTCATTGTTACCTAAACAGAATTTGGTTTTTTGTTTGCATTGTACATTTCCTTTCTGTTTTGACAGTAGGTTTTTAAAAAAGGATGTTACCCTCCTTAGAGCTTTGAATCATTTACGAAGAAAAGAGAAAAAGAAGAAGTTCTGCGACAATAGCACAAAAGTAAAGCCTTGCAATTTTTCGTTTCTTCCCATGACATCTGTGGGTAGTCCTGTTCATAACGCCTTTGTTCGGGGCTGATTTACCGCGGTTTGAGACAAGACACCATTCAGAGTCTATTCCAGGAACTACGGAGGAAGTAGACGGAGGATGCATCTAATTTGTTAGCTATCGTGACATCGCCGCTTATGATTAATACAAGGCATTGAGAGAGCAGAATGTATTTCCTCCAAGCATCCTCCATCTCAGCCCCTTTTTGTATACATTGAAGAGGGTGGGGATAGCAAGGCTGCCACGACAGATTTGCTACTTGCAACATGGCTTGCCAACGGCACAAGGAAGGAAAACACCTTATATTTCAAAAACTACGCACCCTAGCTTCGCACAGCCAGCCAGCTGGCTCTGCCCGACTCCAGCTCCACAGAAGAGGACTCTGCTGGTGTAAGCGGGATGGCCAAGAGGCACCGCTGGTGAAGATGGTCCTGTGGTAAAAACCCAACTGCAAGGAGCAGGTCTGGGGAAAGTTCCTCCCTTGTTTGCATGTGACTCCCAGCAAATTGCTGTGTACACTGGACTCCTCATTTACAGAAGCATGGTCATACGCCCTCCTGCCTAACAAGATTTGTAGGAGGAGGAATTAACGTCTGCAAAATCCTTGAAGATCTTTTCATGGCAGACATTGCAAAAGTACAAAGTATTAATAAACACTTCGAAGGGAGAGCGGGCAGAAACCATTCAGTCCAAAACGCTAAACCAAAAAAGAAGTCCCCATCTAATCCCTACCTCCACCCAATCCTCCCACCGGCAGGCTACGAGACCTTACTCTGGTGATGGGGGAGGCCACACAGCTCACCCTGCCCACCCACCCCACAAAACCTACACGCGTGGATGCGCTGGAACCATCAGACTTAAGTGGCACATAAACCACAGGAGCTTTGCTTGCAGCACACAACACAGGTACCAGAGTAAGTGCCCACCTACTCACAGATCCCTTGGGGTACCAGCCAGCCAAGGGAGGGTCACACTGCTAGAATAACTTACGTCTTCCACTTTTTGGCTCTTGCAAAGGGCTAGGAGCACGCTGCAGGCCAGGTAATTTGCTGTGGTGGTGGGAGCCCGTTCCTGGCGTGGCCTGTTATGTGACCACATTCACAACATGGCACAGCGTTACCCAAAAAGCCCTCCAAGACAGCTGGTAGCTGGAGTGAACTGCTGTCTCCATACATCCCGTCTGGCAAAGCCCACTCCTGCTTGGCCCTCAGCACCAAAGCACGGGCGCCTCGGCTCACACGCTCAGGCTCACCGGAATTATTCTGCAATATCCATCTACTGTTGCCGACCCCCCCCAACGAGCAACGTCCCTGCTGCGAATACCGACTTTGGGCCGCCCGGCCGGCAGTTCTGCCTCCTGTAAAATGGGCACCAAAGCACTTACAGTGGGTTTATACCAGGTCTCAAAATCAACGCAACCTTTGTAAAGTAACGAAAAAACAAAATTGCGGAATAAAGTTTCTAGAAGTTCCTCAACATCATGTGAATGGAGTAAAACTTTCTTCTTTTCTATTAATTTTCCCTTTTTTTCCTCTTTTTCGTGCAGTTACTGCTTCCAGGAGCTTATCAACAAAATGAGCCTGCTCACATTGGCAAAATCCCAGTTCACTCATTTTCTTAAGCAGCGTGTTATCAAAACGTACCGACACAAGCTGTACTTTCTGGATACAAAGGAAGCCCTTACAACAACTACAGTAACACCACATTTGCGACCGGTTAGGTCAGTCCTGCAGCCTTCCCTCAGCCTCTTCCCTAGTCTGCACTTAGGTCAACCAATTATTGACACAGGGAGGCTGACAAAGACTCAACAGCACTTTCTCGGGCTCACAGCAGATCAGCTCCGTGGACGACCCTGTCTACTCCTATTTGCCGTCACTGAACATAACCCTTGTCAAAAAATCCTCTAGGAAACAACAGGAAATGTTGCTATTTTTTACAGGGTGAACCTACGTTATCCTTCAGACTTTGGCCAGGCATTCTTTCCGTAATGTAAAACACTCCAGTTTTGATGGGAAATATACAACTGCTTTACCAATTCTATAACAAATTACATTCTCTAGTACATCATGTTGTTATATTCCCTACTGTATACTTCTCACCTTTGTAACATCTACAGAGCAATTACCAATAGGGACAGAAGCCCCAGATTTCGCCTTCGCTCCTCCAGCTCCTCCAGGATGCTGGGTATGATGCCCAGTCCCCGAAGCTGCAATGCAGCCACGGCTCGTGGAAAGGGGCTGGAAAGGAAAACGGAGTAAAATCACGTTTGCGCGCACAGCCGCGCATCGGCGTCACAGGAAGGCGGAGGTTTCGCTTTGGCATTCCCCGCCATGAGTCAGCCGGCGTGCCCGCTGCTTCTCCGGAGGGCTCTGCCGCCTTTCAAACGAAACACCAAGGGATGATTTATGGCAGTCGGAGAGCCCGTGTTTGTCCAAGGGTGTGGTTAGACAATGTAATTGAGCAAGCTCGCTGCACTCGCAGGCCTGCCCCGCTCCCTCCTCTCCATCCCCACTCCTCCCTGTTCGCTATTTTTTGGATTGGGTTTCTAACAAATCAGCAAATTGATCATGTTTACTGTGCAAACAGATGAAGGGCTGAGCCGATACAAGGGGCAGAGCAGAAGCCTGCAACTGGAAGCTGATGAGGAAGGAGGAGGGAGCAGGACTCGCCCCTTTACGCAGAAGCAAGCCACCCGTCTGGCTCAGACCATACCATTTAATTTCAAAGAGCGTATTCCATATTCTAGTTAACATCTGAATATATGGATTTTGTTTATCTCGTTTCCATCTGCAGTTCCAATTACTAACCCCTTGGAGTTAATAATACAGTATTTACCCCAGAAGACTGAACTGCTTTAGGCACATATTTTATTTCCTGATCTAAGCGACAAGGTGGCAGCCACAGGTTCACAATGCTCGCGAGCTCCTACTCCAGAAGTGCCTGCCACGCAAGGTAAGCACTGCAGGACCCTTTTACAACAAAGCAGGAAAACCAGTGCCCCACAAAAATCCTCGGAGGTTCTCCTGGCGCTCCCCTGGCAGACAGGGAAGGACTGTGCTCAGGATTACTTTTTTCCTGCACGTTGCAACGCCGAAGCATTTCCTGGCACAACCAGGCCGATGGGACGGGTTGCTTTACTCCGAGGCTGAGAAGTGGCTGAAGGCATGGGAGATCAGCATACCCTTCTAGGGCACAGACCGACAAGCGGAGAGCATGAACTGCTCCCCATTAAATGTTTATAAAATGTGCCTGTTGTAGCCACCTTCTTAATACACACACAACCACAACTCACAGCGAAACAACCTTCGGCCGAAGCTCTTCCTTTCCCCTCGCCAGCCATGCATAACAGCCCATCAGGAGCAAGACCAGAGCTCTTCCTCCCCTCCTTCCCCTGGGGCTGCACCGCAGCCCAGCCTCTCTGACTCAACCAGCCCTCTTTTACACAGCCGGCACCTTTGACAATTTCCGAGACATTAGCATTTTCCTAAAATAGTCTTAATCTTATGTAAAACGACCGGCATTACAACCACGCTGTACGTTTTCAATCCCACCGACTACCACATCTGAATAAAGTCCTGTTGAAGTTTAATAAGGGGGTACGGAAAGGGCACCATGAGCTGGGGCTGCTGGGCGAGAGGAGCGGGGCTCTCCCCTGGCTGCGTGGCCTTTGCTCCCAACCCTCTTCTGCTCCTCTGGTTACAGCAACGCCACCTCCCTCCGCCCCTGCCCCG
This sequence comes from Mycteria americana, assembly GCF_035582795.1. Lineage (NCBI taxonomy): Eukaryota > Metazoa > Chordata > Aves > Ciconiiformes > Ciconiidae > Mycteria > Mycteria americana. Next base: position 75,829,888 of record NC_134366.1, on the reverse strand, counting down.
TCTCCCGGCTGCTGGGCAGGAAGGACGGACGCATCCCAGCACGGAGACAGCTGCTGAGCTTTGCCTGCCTTTCTGCTCACGGGGCCACCAGTTTGGGATCTCTTCAGGTCACTTCCATCAGAAAACACAGAGAAACAGTGAATTATTTGAAGGACTCCAAATCCTTTTCTGGTTAGGAACTGGAAGACAAGTTCAAAAGCCATTCGGAGCAGGATGACACAGACAAAGCCACCATACATGCCCTGCTTCCCTAAGAGATTAGGCTTCTCCATCCTCAGTGTATCGGCCTGGACTGCTGGACACCTACAGCTTCGAGGGGGACGTTACTGTACTAGATGTCTACTGTACTGACAGCATGCAAAAATAAGGTCCAAGGAGAGCCCTTGTCAAATCCGAAAGTAAACAAGCTTTAATGTTTGAAACTCGTTCCAGATCACCAGCACAGCCCCGAGTAGCGACTCTGCGGCTCTGCTCATCCCTGCCAAGAAAGTTCATCTATTTGGATGGAGTAAGTGCTCGAATCCAACAGAAAGGAGGGGAAAAAAAAAAAAAGAGAGAGAGAGAGAGAAACACAGTCACATTTGGGAGCACAAGAGGTGGAAATTAATGCAAAACAAAAGAGCCCAAACCAGGCAGCAAGTTATAAACACCAAATATTGAAATTCCAAAGCTGACCTGCAAATTTCACGGTTAATATGATGCAGATCCCTCTTCTGCAGTTGGGTTAAAAGTGCACAGCCCTCTCCTAGGCAAATCTCCAAGGAATTTTAAAGCTTGAATGAAAATACTAATTACAACGTACTAAAAAACAGAGCGAGGAAGTGTGCGAGATGACTTTCGAGCACCACAAGGAAGAGAGGAGGAGACAGTCCGGCCACTGTCAAAGCACACAGCAAGAGCAGCTTGCGACGACATTAACTCCTTCCTAATGAGACCTGGCAATTCGTAAAGGATCCAAACGCTCCCAAAGCCTTGCGTCGTACCTGTTACGGCGATGCCCCCGTGCTTATGCAGTTTAGAAAGGCATCCTTAAGAAGAGTGGCTATCCATCCCCGATATTTGGCACGACCAGCACAGCCATCTTTTTTTTGTAATTAGAGGAAGACTGTATCTTAGCAGCTGTTTTCGCAGGAAAAAAAAGCAGATATTTAGTTTTTAACCAACAAAATCCCTCATGAGGTTAACTAAAAGCGTAAACCGAATTCCACGTTAAATTATCCTCTGTATGCCAAAGCCACAACATCTAGTACTCGTTATTACTCTTTCAAAAGAAACAGTCCGGAGTTTACACATACATGTATGTTCTGAGGAGAATATTTTATAAACCCCACAAAAACATTTACACAAAATAACTCAATTTAGGCCAGCAGAGTAAATCTCTCACATACAAAATGTCAGCCAATTAAGCTTTTAGCAGAGCACCAGGGAGACCGATTTTAGAAAGCTAAGCAGGTTTCTCAGTCTAGGAATGCCTGAAATCTGTTTATTCTCAGTTAACAATGACTTTCTGCCTTCTGCCAATTACTAAAGTAGTGGGGGGAAAATGGATTTACTCTCTGCTTTTACAGATCAGTTGGCTTAGCAAAATCTAAACTCGTACACAGGCGCCTCGCAACTCCTCTCATTAATGCGAGCAGGCGACAACAAAAAATTTGCTCTGCTTTCCCCCCCTGTCCTCAATCTGCTTATCCTTTCTTGCTGACAACTGGAAATGGCTAGTCCTCCCACGGCATCCTTCCCCCTCCTGCCCCCCGGGCTGCAGGATGTAGCAGGGATTTTGGGAAGAGCTGGCGTGCAAGGACACAGCAATGGGCTGGCCACCAGGTCCAGGGAGCACCCTCAAACGAATGGACCTGATGAGCCATGCCACGCACTGCAGGCCTGGCAAAAGCCCTAAGATGAAGCTCCTCGAGGCCGTAACACCCTGCTGCCAAATGGGGAGGTTCGCTCCTCTGCTCGCCCTTACCCTTCTCCTCCCCTTGCTTCCCCCTTCCTCCCAGTCCCAGAGACACCCTGCAGATCCCATCTCCCCGTCTCCACCCCACCTCCTCTCCTCCACAGGCTCTGGTCTCACCAGACGTCCCCATGGGCCAAAGCAACTCATTAACCTGACCCGCACCACCCATTTCCGCAGCAGCAAAAACGCCAAATCGTCACATCTTCCCCGACAGCAGCCAAACCCTCCCTCTCACCCGCGCACCCTCCCTGGCTCCTGCCCTCAGCCACTTCAGTCCACTCATCCGGCAGAAAACCCTCGCTCTGCCGGTGGGGTTTGTTTCCTGCTGGCCCCATGCCGGGCCCTTCGACGGAGCCAAAAACACCAAATACTGCTGTCGGGGTTGGGACAGTTCATTTACCGATGAACTCGGAGCAGCACTTCGCAGGCATCTTGTACTCATTAAAATTATATTCTTCTTGTCTGTGTTTCTTTCCAGACTGAAGAAAAGGTTTGAACATAACCGTATCTTGGAATGAGTCCCAAATAAATTTCCATTTCCCAAAGGACAGGTTTTCTCCAAGGCAAGTAGTGGAAATTTGCAACAGTTTATTAAAAAGAGGCAGCTTTACCTCTGGCCAATATCATGTATTATCTGGATGTCATCAGAGGTCCTGGAAAGTAGCTTATTCCTAAAATGCCTGGAGGCTCTACAGCACATATGATGCTTAACAAATATTCCAAAACACACGAACTTATTTAACTTTCACTCAATAACATCAGCTTTCTGAATTAAAAAAAAACCAAAACTTAAGATACTTTACCTTCTCATAATAATACATTTAGAAAACCCAAGTAAATACTAAAAAGCAAACAAATAGATGTGCACATACAATCCTTCCCTTACCTTCACAAAACACGGCAGAGACGATGCTCGAACAGCTACAACTGCGTCTTGTGTTTTGTTTTCCACCTTCAGTTACTATAGATATCCTTCCCTAGGAGCATTTTTTGACTGACAACATCCCCTAACTACCTAGACCCACAGGAGAAAACCACTGACTACAAAAGTTATCTAGCAAGTACCAGCAAAACGCGGCAAGGAAACTCTGGCTATTATTCCCCCAAGCCAAGCAGTGGCAGAGGAGAAAATGAAAGTTTCTCTGCATGTTCTCCATGTGTAACACAGAGCACTACCATGCCACCGCAACGCTGCTGCGGAAACAACATAAATGCCCCAGCTGGTGAGGATCACAAATACTCGTGATGCATCTGTTACTGGGATCTACGTCGCTAATGATGAAAAACTCACTCTCTCCCATTGTGAGCCCAATTTAGTTGGCTTATGAAATGCAATCAAGACATAGGCAATATATCATGAATGAGGAAAACAATGAATCATTTTGTTGAAGAACGCGACAACAAAGAACTTCAGCAAAACTGAAAAATAATCTAAAATTCATGTAGATTTCTATGCAAAATTCAGGAAACTTTTTTTTTTTTTTTTTTTAAATAAGGAAGAGGAGATTATTCCACAAGAAGCTAGGGAGCTAAACCCATCATCCCAGCTCAAGAGGAAGTATGCTGTCACCCTGGCTTTGAAGGGGACTGCTTGTTCTCAGAGCACCTTGGAGTAAGGTCAGGATAAACAGGGTGCTTTGTGCCTCCAGCTCCACGTCCAGGACGTGTGAGGTTGTGGGAATTAAGAGAGTGCTTGCAGGTATTTGCATGGCAGAAGGAACTGCCCAAGGGAAAGCCAGGACCGACAAGAGGATGACTGGCCTACAGTATTTATATTAAATATAACTGAAGAGATTATGAGGCACTGTGCGTACTGGGTATAGTTACCAATACCAGGCATTTTTCCACTTGAACTACTTGGCAGCATGAAAACAATTCATCCTATGGAAATTATTCAGCATTCATGAAATGCTGTAAAAAGCAAAGGGGAAATCCAGTTAGTCATCTGTCAATCCTCCTGTTGTGAAAACATCACAGATTTACAGACTCCGAGGTTGCTTTACAAAAAAAAAAAAAATCATACCATAAATTTATTTGCTTTATGAATGAAGACAGTTCTCAGTAAAATCCATCTCGGGGAGGACACTAGATTTTCTTATAAACACCTCAGGATGAAGGAAACTATCTCATGAAGAAGCGGCAGTGTATTTCTATACAAGGGTTTGCTATCCGGATATGATAATTTTTCAAAACCTCAAACAAAATACCACAGCATGCTAATCTGCTCTTTCACAGCAGGTAACCTCAGATGTCCTATAACTCTACGGCATGTTCATTCTTGCCTTGTTTAAAGGCTCTGACGAGTGCAGGATCAGCCCAAGCCCTTCCTCCTGCTCACCAATCCCGTGTCTTAGCATCGACTTTATTTCATGGTCCAGAGTTCAGAAGTTACTCCATTTCTTCCGGGAGCATGCGCAGCATTCCTTAATCTGCCTGAGGTTTTATTTACTTTCTAAATAAAAAATACCATTAAAAAAAAAGGGGGGGGGGGGGGGGGGGGCTGTTTTGAGAGGGATTTTAAATTGCACCGGAGTCAGGAAATTAACAATAAGTGTTCCCCAAGCAACTCGGCTCTGCCCGGCCGCCATCACAGCGGGCAGTACAGTCGCCCCTTTCACCGCCAGCTTGAATGACACCGTGCAGCTCAGCTTTATGCTGCAGCCCATCCCTCACCCTGCCAAACCCACGGCTGCCCCAGGAGCAACCCAATTTGGGACTGCTATTTTCCTCATCCTTCTGCAAACGAAGGTTTGGCTCTTACCGCTGTGCTAGTCAGCGCTTACTGCTTCCCCTCTCCTTTCCACGGATGAACCTTTGCCTTCCAACACGGCAGGAAGAAGAGGGTGACGGCGGCCACGCAGTCACTGGTGTACATCACGGAAACACGTTACAGAAGCAAGGGAGATCGGACCGACACTCATCCTTTCAGAGCAGGATTCTCAGCATTTCAAAACACTAAGTAATGGCTCGGTTAAATCTTTCACTACAGCTGAGGCAGAAGCTCCAGATTTCAGTAACGGAAATTGAAAAAATACGCCTCTTTCTGGGAAAGTCCTTCTATCAGTCCCTTAATGATATTATTCTGGCTCTTACTGCTCAAAAACAAAGCCCGTGCTTTCTGTAAAAAAGAGAAGCCTGAATGCTGCTTTGGACAGGGGCAGGGAAGCCAGAGTTTATGTTTATAGACGCTAATCTAATTTCACGCCTTCCTCTTACTCTCACTACCCTGTCTTAAAAATTCATGTTTTATTAGATTCACGAAACAGCTACAGCTCATAATGAGATAAGTCAGCTGATACTGTCGATGGGGTGTTTTGTACCAAACATTAACGCTAATTATATAAGCCTTCCACTGCACTTTGTTTGCTGAACCCACGCGCTTAAGCTGCTTGCTGTATTACTGCAAACAGTTCATTAGCAATAAGTTTACAGGCCTGGGTGGCATTAACCTTTCCTCAAAACCGTCCCAAGCTGAGAATGTGGACCTTGTGCTGTTAATTACAGGAGGCACGGCGGCCAGACTCCCGGGCGGTGATGTGATGCCGGAGCAGCACCTCTGCCAACAAGAGCTAGGAAAGCCCCACGTCCCCCATGCCACCCCATCGAGCCCCAGCGGGGACAGGGACAGGGGCAGGCACGCTCCTCCATCCCGTAAATGGCTCAAATTTTGTTCGTATCTTGACATGGAAAGGGGTCGAACTGAGCTATCTGTGTTTTTAAATGCTGTCATTACTCTCCTGCCTGTATGCGGTTAAGGAGAGTCTCGTGTTGGGTCTGGGCAAGTGGGAGAGTTTATGGCTCCATGCAGGGCAAGTGCAGCCAGCACCTCTTCAAATTGGGTTCTTCAAATCCAGGATTCCTGGATCAATCGCTAATTAATCAAAAATGATGCAAGGTGTCCGCAGCCCTCGATTTCAATATGCTCCACCGTAACCTCTCTTCACACACACTCTCTGTTCAGCGGGTCGGGAATAAACTTACACCATAGGCAGCGAGTATGCTAAAATAATTTAAAAAGTAACATTAGGTCCATATTTTGTCTTCAAATTGCTTTGCACGTGCAAAAAAGGGATGGTAGATGGGAAATAAGTGTGTAGTGAGGCACTGATAAAACATATTCACTTACTGTCCAACAACACAAAAAAAAGAGCTTGTTTAAACTATCACAAGACAGACCTGAATATGAAGCAATAAGCATTCCTGATCACAGAGTTGCTTTCATAGAGTAGATAGCAGAAACACATTAACAACAACAAAAAGACCAAAAAAACTCCCATAAACTGCGTTTCAGAGCAAGGTTTCACTGATGTGCTCTGTGGTTTCACTAATATGAAGAATGCTCCAAAAATTAATTTACAAAAATAGAAGCAGCAATTATTCTTAAGCTCTCCAGACAATTACAGTGAGTCTGGAAGAAGTGAGAAATCTGCAAATTTAAACCCACCACAAAGATACTGGATTCGGCCAAATTTTGCCACACACCAGCCCGAGCAGGAATAAGCACGTGGGGAACAGAAAGTGAAGGACAAGGCACAGCAGAACCATGCCAGGCACGCTTTGTTAGAAGCGAGCAGCAGGGGAATTCACTTTGCTGATAATAAAAGAGAAGTATTTTAATCTCTTTCACAAGCATAATCACGGAAACAACTGAAAACCATGACGGACCAATTGATGGTTCGTTACTGGGAACAATGCTTTTTGTTTTCTAAAGCTCGCTTTCTCAGATCTTCTAAGTAAATGGAGACACATCGCAGATTTGAAAGGCAAGGGAGCTGTTTAAAATTAATTTCAGTTCCAGTTGTTGCAGCAAAGGAAGAAAACCCATCTTTTCATATTCGGCCATTTGCTTCAAGGGCTGCCCCGCAGAAACAGGTTCTTCCCCAAGCCACCTTGGGTCCACACGAGTTTGTCCACAGAGTCTGCCTTGCCCACGTTGAGAGTAGTTTTGTGATTAGTATGCTTTAAACCCAGGAAAGACTTCAGAAAGACAGATATGTTACACTCAAAGCACACGTTTTGAGATTGAGAAACTATATTCAGCTATTTTGTTGTGCACAAACAGCTATTTTGTCTTTCAAGATCAAAATGCAAGCAAACAAATAAACAGAAGGCGATCCAACTGGAAAGATATTTTTGATGGGAGTAAAAGACTTTGCTAACCAACTATTAGAGAGTGCCAAACTGTCTAACGCTCAGTTCTAATATAATACAATAAAATGGTAACTTAAAATTAATATACATGCACTTTACTCACTGATTTTAACTGGTTCAGCACATCTATTCTGCAAAGGTTTACCCGATACCATCCCAACAACATTCGTTCTCCTGGTAGGGCTGTCAGACACATCCTATATAACCTCAAGGAATGCATCCATAACCAAAAATGCGGGTGTGAGAGATGTGCTAGTTCAGCAAACACCAGCCTCACTGGGCACTGGTGCACGAACACTCACAGGTCAAACAATTCCCATGGTCCTGTCCCACAAGACATGGGGCATCTCCCCAGCCCCACGGAGTCCAGGAACAACCTTGAGGACTACAGACTACTTATTAAGAAGGCAGCACACTGCAAGAGATTGTAGCAGTGCTAAGACAACGCTAACCAAACCTGCACCTCTGCAGAATAAATCAGCAGAGTGCAAATGCTCTCAGTCACGCTTCAAACACACCACAGATCACCCATTTCAATTTCTGGTGCAAGGCGATCAATACAAACCTCCTAAAAAAACAATCTTCCTGAAATACACCGGTGTTTTTGCATTTCCCTATTTAGCATTTCACATTCCTTTACAAAAGATTTGCTCGTGGTTTACTTAACAAATAACAACATAATCATAAATTGCAAGATTATAACAGAGTTTATGGACTGAGACCTGCCAGGATATTTATTGTGCTGCTGCACGGGGGAGGCGGTTTCCTTTTTTACATGCCCTTGTGGGAACCAAGTCAAAAGCACACCCCAATGCTAAGCTGAGGACAGTCCATCTGATGGAGATCAGCAGGAACCATGCAAGGGCACTGCCGAAAATGTGTTACTTAATTCTGCAGGATTAGGGTGCCGTGACTCACCCCCACCAATGCCAACAGGCTGTGGCTGCTGCCCTCCTCACGCTGTAAAAGGAATTTGCTCACCCATGACACGAAACTGATCTTTTTCAGAGTATTTTAAGGCACCCCACTGTTGTTGAGAATGCCCAAAATTTTGTAGGGCTCAAAACTTAGAAGGTGCTTTCCAAACTAAGGGCAGTGGGAAAGTATCCCTTCACAGAATTTAAGATCTTGTAGCAGGACAAAGATAAAGGCATGAAAATGAGAAGGAAAAAAAAAAAAAAAAAAAAAAAAAACAGGAATTACTGTAGGAATGCCTATTACCTAATTATTTTTTTAATGACTTAGCAGGTTTTTTCAATATATAAAAGCTCTACATACACTTTTCTAGTTGCTCTTATAAACCCAAATCCACCACTTCTTGCTTGCCCTTTTTTTTTTTTTTTTTAATTCCTCTAAGTCTCAGAGAAACTTTAAAATTCTGCATGTCCAGGTAAGAACCCTGTTTATTTCGTTTCCATTTTCTTTTTCCCTCAGAAATAGGTTTGCAAAGCATATTTCCAAAATCTTGAGAAACTAGGAGCATGACCAACAGCCTTTTAACCCCAGGTACCCTTCACTCCAGACAGAGATGGGATACCCAGACTGGAAGGTTCGCTTACAGGGTGTTTAGCTCAAGCATTTGGTATCAGTAGCTTTCAGACATGCATTTGTACAGTGCTTCCCTTCCACATGTATCTGATGGCTCACTCTTTCCAAAATAATCCCACCAAAGACAAAAAGTCATGAATCGAAATGATGTGGCTCTACCAAGAGAGGCATTTATCGCAAAGTAAAAATTAAAACCTCCAAAAGATCACAGGGATCCAATACATTTTAGCATAGGAAAAAAGACACAATAATGGTTAGCTGGCTACCTTCTGTTTCTCTGCCACCCCCATTACTAAACCATGGAACAAAACCTTTTATAGAGGAGAACCTAATGATCACTAAATATACCTTTAGTCTTAAATTTAAGTGAAAACTCTGACTAAGTGCATAGAATTAGCTGAAAATAGCAATACAGCTGGCCACCTTTGGCAGATTCACAACCAATATGCTTCATCTTTCTGTAGCCACTTCCTTTTGACTGCACCACCTTCATTTAGCTGCCAAGTTGGAAAGAAGAGCAAATGTTGTGCTTCTTTTTAGAGACCAAGAGGAATTAATTCTTTGTATTCAAAGATGAAAAGGCCTCCGTTCAAAAGTATATAGGGTTTTAGTCCCTTAAATCTATCTATTATTTGCTTAAGGAACTCTCTCTAGACTGAATTTACAGGGTATGACACCAAACAAAATTTTCTCCAAGACAGCTTTGCACTCAAAGTCAGTCTACATTTTGTTGTATGGAGAGAAACAAACAGTGAATGAACAATGTGCAAATATATATATATATTTGTTTTTTAATCCAGCTGTTACAATGAAGCACATTTTCCTTTTAAACATTCTTTCTTTAAATCAACGTGGGGTGTTAGTGAAGCCATTGTAACACAGCTTTTTTTTTTTTTTTACCCAAATCTGATTTTACAAATGCAATATCCATGAACTGCCAGGCTCCGAGATTTTCTAAGTACAAGCCCTGCAGGGATGGTACCCACTGTCCCATCAGTAAGGCAACAGATACCCAGCACCACTAAGTGACAACAGGAAAAGTTTTGTTACGATACAGGTCTCACAGGAAGAAACGTCCCAACTAGCTATCAATTCTGCCAGTAGAAAGTCAACCTGAACAGTAATGCATGCAAACGTCGATATAACTTCTCCCACAACTCCAGCTGACTAGTTTTGGCAAATGTTTTTGTGCTCTCGTTTTGTCTCTCTTCTCCCTCTCAGCACTTGAGCAAGTAAAAAGTCACATATTAATGTATTCAGCAAAAATTAAGAAATGAGCCATCTTTACCCTCTACCAGCTCACGATTCACATGGTTCAAAAGCAAAACCTCTTCCAAAGGAATCTACAACCAATTTTAAGACATTCATCAGGTCCATCAAGTGAAGCATGTGTAAGCAGTCATCTCCTTTCATAAATACAAGGAGGGACAGAACAACATAATAAATATTTTGCAAAACATCATTAAAAGAAAAACACCACGACTGACAGTCCAGCAACATATTTTCTGGCCATAATCACGTCCAGCTTCACTCCATGCACGATCCAACATTCCCTGAAACTACTTCTGGCGCAGGAAAGCACTGATTATAAAGCTGCATGTGACCTGCACCACATAATACACAGGCATCTCTTTTAGGCTACACACAGCTCTTCTTGCACACTGTCCAACAGGAGAACCTCTGCAGACCAAGAACCAGATTGTGTGTGCTAGTCCTCGGGTCACTACCTCAATCCATTTTTTGCAGCTGTGAGAAGCAAGGTGGAGAGAACTAGAAAACCAGACTTTAAGCTAAAAAGATGGACAACAGGCTAGGATTTAACATATACAGCTGAAGAAAGCATTTCACTCGTCTTTGATACCTACCTACCTATGTATCTATCAAGGAAGAAACACAGCCGAGCAACAAGGCTATGCAAACATTTCCAGGTTCTAAAAAGATCGAGCCAGTCAAGCTTCCCCCTTGTGGTTTGCATGTCGTCATCAGCGTTGCTTCATGTTTGTATAGCCTTATAGCTCAAATATGTTTTATATGTCTTTGGAGGACGAGTGCACATATTTATGAGTTACAGTGATTGCTTCTTCGTGAGCAGTGCACAGACATGTGCACAACAGAGGTTCCCAAGACTGTAATCCTGTCTCCAACTAGAACGCTGTAAGAGAAGGAGAGAGGCAGGAAACCAAACTAACATACAATGGTACTGACACGTTTTATTAGGAAGCAGCGTATATAAATTAAACAATACCACAACAGCACAGACCCAACAAATCCTCCCTGCTACAGCCGATTCTTAAACAGCAACATTTTGCGATGCTAAGGTAAATGATCTCATCTTATATATTTATTTTATATCCTTCACCTTAAAAGATCCCACGATACAATATTTTTTTTTGTATGCATATATATCTCTCAGCTGCCCTTTCCATTCTCATTCTTCCCCTCCTCCCCCCCGTTCCCCAAATTATGTAGCAGCTTTGGGTATACTAGATGGTACACAGGACTGAAAGTAAAGAATCCCATGAGGAGGAATTTACTCAGCAGAGATCCATTAAAATTCAATTGCCAGTTTCCACCAGATGAAGATCTAGCCTCACAATTAACCAAAATTTGAGTGGGATTAATATAGAAAGGTGCACCAAAACTACAACGGAGCAGGAATAACACAATACCCATGGTTCCTACTGCTTTCCTACGCTGCGATACCAGGAAACCACAGCCATCATTTTCAAACATGGACACAAAGATCCAAGATCAAGGGAATCTTTGGAATTTGTTCTGACATTTTGTTTCTAGCCAAGACCACGTCAAGCCCATGCAAGGTCGTGGGTCTATCCTTAGAAGGTCTACTACAATTTTTGTTTATTTCTAATCAAAAGCTTGGCTTTGTAACTGATTGATTTCCAGGTGTCTTTTGGTTTCTTAGTACAACTGAATAGACAACCAGAGCATTTGCTACAACAATCACAATATTTAACCCAAAATCAGGCTGTCTCCCATTTACCTTCACGTCTGATAGCATCTTGAAGAAAGTTTCTCCATTCAACTACACCCTCCTCTCCTACTTAATACCTGTGACCTAGAAAAACTAGCGCTAAAAATTTTTTAAGACTTGCCCAGAGTCTCTCCTTCAGCCACCAATTTAAAGGAACTGAAAAGCAGCTGCAAACTTCCCAGCCGGTAAGGGTAAAGCAATCGCCATCACCTTAGCCATCGGCAGCAAGAACATCTTTCCACAGGCTCTGGGACCCTTTGTCTTCATTGCAGACGTTTTTCTCTGTCCAATCCCAAAAGAGACTAAATAAATAAGATTTAAACTCGCATCTACACGTGTTTCAAATTAAAATTCTAAAAATGGTCGTTTCCCCACGTATTTCAGAAGCCGCCTATAAACAGCTCCTCTATTTATATAGTCCTAAAAGCAGGAGAGTGTATTAGCTGTAAGACCAGACGAAAGCTGAACTCATGCCCACAAACTCAGAAGTAAAGCCAGATGTCAGATACCAAAGAATCAGACGCCCATGCCAGCCTGCGTTCTTCACACCATATATATATATATATATGTTGTTTTTGTTTTTTTTTTTTTTTTTTATTAAAATGACTATTTTACCACGCTATTAGTAAGCTCCACATTTCAGTGCAAAAATCTCGCCTGCTCAGGTACCCCTCCTTCCCTCCGTTGTCACGTGCAATATGAACCCCATTGCTGCTGCAGAGCTTGACAGAGCCTCCGACCTGACCCGCTCAGCTCTGCTGTGACCCGAGGAGGGATGGAGAGGACGGGGGAACTGCAGAACCCGGAGCGCCCTGGAAGCAGCAGAGACGGCACTACACAGAAACTCATTTCTCAGCCTGGCCCCGCTCTCGTTTAACTCAAACAGATTTAGAGAAAAAGCTACATTACCACAGTTGCTTCTGAGCCAACATTTACTCTGGCAGGCTATCATCAGAGCTATTGAAGTTTTTCTCCCTCTTTTTATCCTACTGAAGTGTTATAATAGGAGCAATAATACATTTACGTTCGCTTTATTCTTCCTTAGCACACAGTTCAAAATTCTATAAATGACACTGAAGTAGGTAGCAGAGGCGTTTTGGCTGTACTGCTTACATCCTCCAGGCACTCAGCCTCTCCTCTGTAGGCTATGGCAAGGACTGATCCTGCCACTTGATAGCAGCTATTGACATTTTGATTAAACAGTGCTGCCTACAGAACGGAAAGGATTGTCCCCAAAATATTTACATGAATCTGATGCACATAGATGGCTTCAGGATCAGTAAGAGATCATGAATTATGCTGTGAAATGAAGGCATTTTCGTACTGAATCAGTACGTCAGTCGTAGCAACAAGCTTGGAATTGACGGGCGATCCAGGAGAGCTTTGGGAATCCTGGAAGCCAGTGTAAAATAGCAGTAGTAATAGCAGTAATGCACCGAAATGCATCAGCTACGGGGCTTCCAAGTTCCAAGAATTCCCCACATCTTTTCCAAAAGTCTGGAGACTCATTTTTACACTGAAACTGTAGAAGAGAATTTCTGTGGAAAGGTGAGGGCAGAAGATGAAAGGAAAGAGAAAGACCAGAGAGGCAGAAGGAAAGACACAGCTTATTATTTTGAAGAATGAAATGTTTAACCTGTTTGTTTATACAGTCCTGAACTAGAATTTATGACAAGGCACGCAGCACTGCTTACAACCCCTTCTTGTCATATGTATGCGATGGCTAGCATAAGGCCCAGCAATCTAATCCAGCTGGGATCCCACAATCCTGTATTGCTGCCACACAATCTGAAGGATACATGTACAGAAGACTAACAAGAATATTAGGGACAGAGAAAGAAGGCTAAAAGCCATCTAAAGTAACATGGATGAAGGAAAAGGAAAGACAGACAGAAAAAACCTCGCAGTGGCTGCCTTCCCAAAGAGCCTCTCCTGTATCAATCACCAGGAGCTTTCCCACTGGACTCTCAAACTGCTAGACACCTCTCATCACCTCCCCTGGGTCACATACAGATATATATGTACACACACACATATATGCACACATACTCATATGTACACACACACATATATGCACACACACCCATATGTACACTCCATTAGTAAAAGAAATAAAGAAGAGGAGAGGCTGACCAGAGAAGATGCATCCTTTCCAGCACAGCTAACTCCAAATTTATGCTGCTCAACTATAAGATGCTATGCAATCATCTTGACCAACACGTGGCAATTACACAAGTGGCTGATGAGTGGTGTTAACCAAGAGCACTTGACTGCGTGCTGGCAAGCCAGTCAACGATAGCATCCACCACATGTAAGCCACCAGCTCGCATATAAATGAATCTCAGATTAAAACCAACATGGAAATGATTGCTGAGATGTAGAGTAAGTCGACTGTCTGTTTACCGCAGTAAACGTGCTGTTTTCTAGTGTCCCTGAAGATGTTGCCTGCATCATTTCCAAACATTTTCTTTTTGTAGTCAAAATGAAGATAGACGATTTAAGAGTTGACAATCTCTTCCCCTTACTGTTGGGAGACTCATAACAGAACCAGCCCCCACCTTTCTGCATACAACTGCATGAACAGTTCTGTAAAATCCTGCAACTTAACTGATTGACTACCCGTCACTCAATATAATATGGCTATCAAGTGTTTCAAACCCCTCTGCAGGCACTCGTATTCATACCAGGGACAAATCTTGCCAATTCTTTCTGCAAAATGTCGCAGAGACACAAATCTTCCTCACAGCTAAAATGACTTGTGAAAGACTCTCACTCTTTTCTTTCCCCATTACTGCAATATTCTTTCACTCCACATTGATGAACCCCATCAGAATATTTCATAGAAATCATCTTTATAACTACTATGTTGGCTCGGTCACTTCCACCTTCGCATTTCTTGACTGATGCCCTTTTCTCTGCTGTTTCACACTTCAAACCCTCTACAACCTATCTCCATCTTCCCTGTGATCTTTGCATGAACAGTCCAGATGCTGAATTGCACCTCTGATTAATCTACTGCCTATTTTTCAAACCATAAAACAAGCAAATAGGCCCAATTAGCTTTATTCTTTTTTTAAGCTACATCAACGCTACTCCTAAATTTTCATCTCTACTAAAAAGAGAAGAGGGTTAAGGCAGCAGATCTTCTTAAGGTACGCTTATACTCAGAAGGCAGCTTTGGCAGCAATGTGGAGTCCAGGTTAACCAGCTCTGCATGCCCCTTCATATCAAAACATACTAGTACCAAAAGAGTAGAATTATTTTTCTGTAGTTCTGAGATTGCAAATCAAACTGTTTTTCCTGCAACGAAAATTCTAAGATTCAGGTTCGTTCAACATTTAAATGAGTATGAGTCTAAAATGAATCCTGCTCCTTGCCTCTCATCTGTATGGGAAAACGATATACTAGCACATTCTAAAAAAATGGACAAGGAACTGTATCCAAAACTAGGTACAGAATTATACTTAAGCTTTCTAACGTCGCACGTTTTCTTGATACAGGTATGGCCTTACTCATATCTGTACCAAAGCAGTAGCTACATGTAATTTCTGCAGAAGGTGGAAGTTGCACAACGTTAAGAATAAAACAGCTAATAAAAATTAGCTTTGTCAATGCATTAAGAAACTTGATACACATAGAATTAGTGAAGTGACATATTTCACACAGGTTTAACTGTTCAGTAGTACAGTGCTATTTTTACATAGGCACTCTTTTGACTAAGACTACTTTTTTGCTGAAATTGAGAGTCCCAGCTGTACCAGCTAATGAGGCGTACATGTGCAAAGCACTACTCTCATTACAATTAAACCACTACAGGACCACGGTAAAAATTTTCAAATCCAGAAGTAAACTACGGATACTTCAGAAATCACAAAGAGGAAGCATTTTCCTGCCACTTACTAACTCAGCCAACAAGGGGAAAAGGCTGTATTTAAGACCCGTTTTGAGATGAGTACTGCTGAATTCTGGGCTGGGCGCTCCGCATTCCCCTGCATCCATCGTGACAACAAAACCCAGCTCCAGGGCAGCCGCCCTGAAAAAGTCTTTTCGGAGAACAGCATCTAAAATGTGCTGTTGAGGCCAGGATACCACACAAGGATAGCAATCCAGAAGTGAAGCAATTTTCTATGAAGTTTATGGATAAAGCATTCAGAAGAGAAAGTTTTAATCTGGCTACATGTGGTAGCATACGTGTTTTTTTAATTGCTGAAAAAGTTTTTTTCCCCTATCAGAAGACAGAAAGTTTGGGGGGGGGGGGGAATCTTAATTAAAACTGCGACAGAGATACCAACCTGACCAAAGTGAACTGTAAGCATCAAGAAATGAATAAAACTGGTAATCTGTATCACTCATTTTCCCCCGTGGTTAATTATACTCAGTCCCAGTTCCAATGGAAAAAGGAAAGAGGAAAAAAAAGCACAAAAACCTTCTGTGCCGTTAGCTCTTTATTTTGCAGCTCCTGTTCCCCAATGCTCTAAAACTGCATTTTGTTTTGAAACAACTTTCCCGGATTTTCAGAAGGGTGCTTCCCTTCTGCAGAATCTTCTTATTCACAAAAGGAAAAATATTTCTCTCAATAGAATACTTGACTTCAGTCTGATCAGAAAGACAGTTTATTCTGCAAAACCTAAAACCTCATACCATAATGCATAGAAGTGCATTAGTTTGCGTCCACGAAGAGAGACAAAGCTGGAGAGATAAAAGAGAAAAGAAGGGAATTTCTATTCCCCTCAAACATAATTGCCAAAACTCCAAACTATGCTCAGTTCCTGATGAAATTTTTCTGCATGATCTCATCCTTATTGCATCTGGTTTTGGAAGAGACTCATTCCAAAAAAATCAGATTTTTCAGTCAACAAGCTTTAGTTACTATACTCGCCCCCCCCCCCCCCCCCCCCCCCACTGACCTGGGACAGTTTTTTCCTTGCCTGCATGTGCAACACAGACTGAGGGCTGACGAGACAAGTTCCCACACCTGTAGGAAGTGGAGAATTTAGGCTAAAAATTCTGACTGACATTTAACTTAACACAGTAATACTTCTCTGGGGGAGGGGAGTCTCCTATAGCTGCATTAATTCAGGCTAAAAATACCCATGCTGACATGCTGTCATGTGAGAATCTCTTTGATTCCAAGAGTTTATTCAGAGCCTTCGTGTTACTTTGAACTTTTTTGTTGTTTAATATGATCATCGCTCCATTTGTCATCATATGACAAGAGCAGACAATTACACAAGCTGAAGATATGTCTGCCAGTCATAGCATGCCATCTTGCTGCTGTCAAGCAATGAGATGTGCCTCTACACACCTCTAGATTGAGTTCATTAAACCAGCCTGCAGGATATCCCTCGGTAATGACACAGATGAAAGACCAAATTAAAATTGCTTAATCCAGATACACAATCTCTAGCATTTTCCACCTTGCAGTCTAACTGGTTAAGCTGCATGTTTGAATAAGCCGTCCTAGCACAGAAGCTGCTCTAATTCTCCACTTCCATCACTTTTAATTAAAACATCTGAAAGATTTTCAGAGTTTGTTTTGTACTTCCCTCAGCCTTGAACGTCAGCTAAGCTATTTAAAAGAAAAGCAGACTGGGCAGCCACATATTACTGTGCCTTCTGTCAACCGACGCAGGGAAAGCAGCTCTCTCCTACGTTACAATTGCCACAGGAAGAGGTGAGCACACCGGCAATGGTGGGAATCAAGCAAAAAGCCGTGTATCACCTCAGAGAGCATGCATCAGTGTTTTCAGTAGTCACTACCGCTTTCCCAAAGCCAATTTGTTGCCTCCAAAGCCTTGGCTTCGTTAGTGACACCGCATTACCTCCATGTTCCTCCTCCAGAATCCAGCTTCCCAGTACAGCGTTTTAAAATACTATTTTTAACCATGGGCTTCTTGAAGTTTTTTCATTTCCTAATATTAAATACAAAGTTCTTGCCACACAGTTGTCTGTCTCTCATACAAATAGGACAGAAGAAGTATGCTTAAAAAGCAAATATCCAGCAATTTTGCATTAACGCTGTGAGAAGTCCATGGGGAAGTAGCACCTACCTCAATTAGTAGATTGAGCCATGTTTTCAAACAAAGCCTAATTAAAATAAGCTCTTCTGAATCTCCATCAAGAGCCAATTCACCAGCAAGGGGACAATTGCTTAACACAGCCTCCTAAGATGAAATACGTTCCCCACACGGGCACAACAAACATCCGCGTTAACACTGACAAGAGTATTTCCAAAGCCAATGCATGTACAAGTCTAAATATAAAGCTGGAATCCCAGTTTCCATTACTTCCTCATTAGCGGCTTAACATATCGGAGCGGGGGGAGAAATCTTAATAAATAAGAATAATAAATATACCTCAAACATTACTACTGCATTTTTCAGGACAGCTAAATGTATCAAAGGCTATATGTAACTACTAAAGTGTTTTCTTTACCAACATGATTTGGCATGGTACCAGCACCCCAAAGGGCAACAGGAAACCACAAAGTTGATTTGGCTCAAATGTTGAGTTTTTCCAAAGCCTGGTTATACAACAATGCTTGTTTTTTTAAGAAGAAATTATACTGTAGATAATTTGGTTTCATTTTTAAAATATTCCCATGAAGCAGCTCTATCTCTAAGCTCAAACTCAAGGGTCAGCTGGGACTCGCAGCAGAAGCAAGGATGCTGCGGTGGGCAGGGATGCAGCAGCAGCTGCCCCCCCCCCAGGACAGGCAGCGCAGGCAGCTAACCAGCCCACCCTGGGAGAAAGGGAAAAAGACACATTCCCTTTCTGCTCCCTCCACCTTTTGGATTTCATAGCTGTCTCTTTGTTTCTGCCACCCGACCTACAGAAGACCAGAGAGCCAGAGGAAAAAATAAAGCCGAGGAAACCTCGGGAGGTGGGCTCGCCTGCTCCCCATCCCCTCAGTGAGCACTCGTGGCATTTGGGACAGAATTTGGCCTCTTATTAGGGTCATCTCTGCTCGACTTCAGGCCACTCTGCATGGGGCCAGGGCAGAACACAGATCAGGACACACATCACGGGCAGAAACCTCACCTCCTGGTGCTCCAGCACCCGTCTTCTGCCTGAGAGGACTCCTATGTCTCAAGAAAAGCATGTTTCCACTGCTGGAGGATGAGCGTAGCAGCCCATCCACCACACCGTGCGCACACCGAGAACGGTGCCTTCTTAGCTACAGCCTTGCCTGTGCAGGCATCCCCAAATCGGTGCTGTTAACTGCACCGTGCCCCCTAAATACAAATGGCCCACGATGTGCTCAGACACTTTATTTCCATCCGTGCAAAGCCAAACGACTGCACCATAAGGCCGAGCAGAGCCCTAACATTATAAAATGGACAGACCTTTTACCAAGGAGGTTTTGGTTTTTCTTAAAACCACCTCCCTCAAAAACATTCAACCCATTTCCGTCTCTGTCAAGAGAAAGCACTGTGCTGCAGTTTCATCAGCTGCAGTTTAAAGCCCGCTATGTCTCCTCCCCCAATTTATAGACTGGAGGGATGGACCCAGCACTGACGGCTCAGCTCCTCCAGGTCCTGGCTAAGCGCTGGCTGCTGCTATACCCCGCTCAGCACCCCCAAAGCAGCCCTCCCACACCATTTCCAGCCCGCAGCAAACAACAAATAATAAAATAGCAACAGAGACTCCAAGGGAATTAAATGGTAGCGCTTACAGCGACTGTAAATGAGGTGCGGGAAAGGGAGGGACAGAGGGCACCAGCTGCCAGGTGGGGATTTCTTTCGGCTGCCGCTGCTTTTCTAGCTGCAAAGCGCTGGCAGAGGGAGCGCTGCAAGCAACTTGCTCCCTGGAACAGCAGGAGAAGAGGAGGCTGGAGATAATAGAGGCCACGAGAGCAGCAGCAAGCGCAGGGAGGAGGCGACTCCTTCTCCCACGTCTGCTGGGTTACGGCAGCTCGTGTGCCCCAGTGAAGCAGCAAATCTGGAAACGACGCCGAACTCCCTGCCTTCCCACTTCACCTGGCCCGACTCAAGACTATCCTCACCACACATCACACCTGGAGAAGTGCTGCTTTAGCCACAGGCCAACGGTTTAGCCAACAAACATGGATACTACCAGTCGTGCACTGAGCTAAACATCATTTGCTCCAGCATAGGAATCTGCCTGCATTATGGCAGAAGAGCTTAAGGGAGAACACAGCTTTGCCCGGCCATGAAGACCAGCCAGAATAAATCTCATAATCTAATTTGTATATGACTGTGCCTAAGCTATCCTACACTCACGTTGTTCAACCCACCCTGTATGTGCCCACTGAAATGCCTGCCTGCAAGCATGCTTCCAGGCAGGCGTGCCTCCCTACAGACCAAACTCAGCCCCTCTGGTGACAATACTGCACCCCCAGGAAAGCGAACGCTGCCTGAACATTTCGGCAGCAGCCTATGCGGACACCATTTAGCTCATTTCATTTCCAAATGCAAAAGACATGTCTCCAATATATACAGACAACAAATCCCCACTAGCCCATTCTTACATTCAATTTGCATAACAGATCACTCCACAGCATTAGCAAAATTCCACGCTGCAAGCACATTTAATAAAATCATAGCGACGACGGCTTAAACAGCGCATTAGTTAAAATTCCTGCAATGCCTATTATCGGTGGAGTTACATGATACCGGGAAGGGTGGCGTGCCCTAATGAAACCTGCCGCACGCAGCCAACAGCCTGCAACAAAGACTGGAAGATCACATGAACGCTCCCAGAGAAAAACAATTTAAGACCTGAACCCCCACTTCTACCCCCCAAAAGCCAGTCTGACATCATGTAAGCAAAAGCCCTTACTGCATGTTACATTCCTGGAGCCTCAAGCAAAGGAAAGGAGAATCGGTGGAGGAACTGTGTGCTCGGCCCCACCACGGAGGCATGCTTTGCATTCTTAAGCAGCACCCTCTGAAACCAATCATCGTTACTCTCTAATTGGCTGGAAGGAACTCGTTCAAGCCTTGACAGCCAAAAGAAGTACTCTGACTTCTGGTGACCATAGGAGACTGTTAGCAGCAACTCCTCCAGTTGGCAGTTTAAGTGGGGGGGGGAACCCTGCATTAAAGCTGTGCAATTATTTAATTGTGACGGCTTACAACAATCGAAGTACTAGCAAAAAAGATGCACCAGACAGGAGGAGAACTCTGAATTACTCGCAACCAAGGCAGGTACAGCGCGGTAATTCAGACACACACGTTTACATGAGTCAGGGCAAACGCTGTTAGAAGAGGGGACTAAATTTAAGAGGATCCTTAAACCGTCTTACTCCTAAAATATTTTGCTCTAAGGCAAAACACGCACCATGTATTTTAAAGCATTAAGACACTAATTCCGTAAACAATAATGCCTCCAGCATGCACACCGCGCGCTGGAATGGATTCCTCAACTTGGCCTCATCACTTATGCATCTGATGAAACAAACACTGACAGCTTTTTTGCATTTGTAAAGGCCCCACAGCAGCTGTGGTGATCCCACCATAGAGCAATGAATTAAGCCTGAAACCCAGCTGGGTCTGCACAGAAGCCTTTTTTGCACAATACAGCAAGACTATCATTGTTAACCTAGGCATTATTGTAAAATATTCTGCATTACATTAAGAACAGAGATAGAGATGCCCTGGAAAATTAGCTCTAATAGGCAATTTATAACATTTAAAAATATGGATACCACATTGATTGCTAATTGACAACAGATTTCATAGTTTCATTTACACATAACCAGAGTGAATCAGGTAATTACAGAATACTGCTTAAGTAGGAAACAAGGCAAAATTAATAAATAATCCACATTAAAGTTATAAAACATATGACAAACTTCTATAAAATGAATGTATAAACAGCTAAAATTTAAAATAACTATCAAATTATTGATCTTGATATCAGAAGGAATTTGAGACAGACTCTTAGAGGAAATAGACGTACGCATGCTTTTATCCAATACGACTGTTAAGAGTTTCTTTTGGGACTAAAGCAAGCAGCTTAACACATTAAATAGTAATATTTAGTCAGATATTGATTATATTATTTTTCCACTTTACAGGTACATAAATACGTACTGAAAAGAGTCAGGAATGACTTGGGAAAAGTAATTTGAAAGTAATTAATTGAAAAAGAGTTTTCATAGAATACACTGGTACAGAACTGAAACTCTATTCTTCCATTGCATTTAACATCATCTTTAAAAGAGAGGCCACAGAAATCCAAATAAAGTTGTCTACTTTATAAAATAGACTATTCAGCTCATCTTCCTTAGTTATTAAGAACACTTCTTTAACACTGAACCACAAAAACATGTATTTTTCCAGGAATGCACAGAGACATGCAAAAAAGCAGCTGTGTAAAACACTAGAAGAATTCAAGGTGCTATCCCACTGACACCAAAAAATTTTAAGCCTGTCCTCACAACTTCTCAATGTGAGGAAACCATTTCTCTGGGTACCACAACAGAAATATACATTCTTATCTCAAGCAGTACATAGGCAGATACTGTGCGTGGTTTGTCCTTCTTCTAGAGGATTACTCAGCTAAGTACGTAGACTTCCCAATGACAACTTCACACAGGCTTCCAAATGGTGACTTCCAAAGTGAAGGTACCAAAGGAGCAGTGGAGAGCACTGATGAAGCAGGAGGAGGAAAACAAAGTCATAAGGAACAACTGGAAATAAGTAGCTAACTTAGAGGCAGGAGTATGGTTAGCAGAAATAGCAAGATGAAAAATATCTTCCATTTACCATTTTTGAAACCCATGCGTTTCTCCACAATGCAGAACTGATCTAGCCAGAGAAACTAAAGTCTTATTAACAGAAACCAAAATTACAGGCAGCAACAACAACAAAAAAATTATTTGTTTTATTTGTGGCATTGCCTCTGTTCCCAGGCCTTTTTTATTTTCAGCAGGAGGAACTGAGGGGAAGGGAAGGGAAGGGGAAGGAAGGGAGAGAGAGCAGAGGGTAAAAAACTTAAGGGGAGAAAAAAGTGATGGGGTGTTAAGGGAGGGCGTTAAGGGAGAAAATGAACTTCAGACTCTGTGCCACATTTGGCTACGATGAAGTAAGATCCAATTGGCAGCTTTTGAATATATGACCCTCCAAAGGCAAGCTGTCAGCTCGATAACAGTTGAAGGAAATAAATGGACAACTCTGTACTGTTCTGAAACTCTTGGGTAATGAAGTTAAGTTTCATCCTGGAAGATGGCCAAAAAGCATAAATCAATGAGCAACCAACCTTGTATCATTTTTATCACAACAGTAATAGTCATCCAATGGTAGGTTGTTTATTAAGCCCTAGTAATATTTGCATTGGTCCTCCACACCAGAAAGTTAAACTGACAATAACAAGGAGACACGCTGTGCCGAGAAAATGTGGGCAGAGGTACTTTTCAGAAGTGACAATAAAGAAGCTCTTCAGCCTCGTCCAGGAAGAGCCAGACACATGAATCTTCTACAGAAAGAACAGTCAGATTACCGACCTCACCAACACAGAAGAGCTGAGAAAGTTTACTTAGATAGGCATTAGACAAGCCAGGCACTGGAAAATATCATTAGATGAAGCTGTATAGCATTACACTTTGCTCCAGAGAACTTTCTCATGCTGCGGCATGAACCAAGTATGAAACAGGCGAATGCAAGAAGAACAACTGAAGTTTTGTTACAGGTAACCCTGAGAGCTGATACTTGCACCTTCAAGAACCTAAAGGTTGTGTCATTGTGGAAATATTCTTCGTTTCTCTCTAGGGACTTCCTGCACAACCAACCACCCAAACCAATTTAAAAAAAAAAAAAAAAAAAGAAGAAAAAAAAGAAGCCATGCAAATGACAGCAACCTGGGAGTGCAGATTTAAAACCCTGGTTTTGACAGTTTTATATTCTCTTATCTATGACAGGATTAGGAGCCCTGATAACCAGTCCACTATAACTGAGATTTCCCTTACTAGATGTTGTCCTAGTTTTTAAGCTGAACAGTAGGTCAGCCAGCCAGTCTTAGAATTGTTCTTACAGTCTTTTGTCTCAAATAAGAAAGAAAATTGAATAGCTGGCATTATGTGCTTAAAAATTTATACGACATTACTTCTTGTTTCAAAGGGCTGCCTCAAGAGATCACCTATTATTTTGTTCTTTTCCTTAACTAGACTAGTTTATGCATGGGCTTAACATTATTCATGTGTGTTGAAATTAAACTATGTATTAACTCCCTCAGATCAACTGCAGATCCTTGCTTTTATTGAAGAAGGTGACCTAATCACTGAGAAAGTCTAGTGGACTGGGAATTTGGAAACCAGCTGGAACTATCTCAATGGCATTCTTCCACAGAGGAATGCCTTTTCAAGGCTGAAGTGCTATATACTATGTTGCTTCAGCTTTGTAACACGTGGGCTCCTGATTAAAATACTGGGTTTTCTCTGGCGGGAAAAAAATACCTGAACATTTGGAGAGCATGGAATAAAGGAAGAAGTGGTGCAAAAGTATGAAGCCTTTTAAGGAAAAAGGATAACCTTTCAGCCCAGATGTGATTTACTGCTCCATGGGAACAGAAGAATAGTGATAAATCATCTACACAGAGGATAGTTCAGAGCAAATTTCAGAACACCTTCAAAAGCATGCCTGAACAGACATCTTTAAAGTCTTCTTCCAAAGACAACAGTATAGTGTGCTCATGTGTATTCTTCTATTGTAAAAGATGAAGAAGCTCTTCCCTCCTAAGCTATCATGTCCATCAGCCAAGCTGCAGCTGACCTTCTGAGGGCATGACCACGACACTATGACTGAGGGAACACACGAAAGTAAAAGCAGCAAAAATATTGCCAAGATGGCTAAAGATAGGGACAGTGGTAGGACCTAACTGGGAGCTCAGGCCAAGCCATCCTCCACACAAGCAGAACTCCAACCACGGATACATATCCTAGCCATTTTTCTCACATTATACTAACCTTGGTTTCACAAACTGTGCCGGAGGGCAGGTTAGCTCTCCAGAGCTGAGCACACTCATGCCTCCCTGACAAAGCCCCAGATGTAGCTGCAGTCATGCTTGTAGCGTGCAGGCGATAACACGACAATGCTCTGCAGCACCTCTGAACAGAGCTCGTGTGAAGGAGATGGATTTTGCAGAGCTGATAACCAGGCAGTCCCTCAGTCGGTACCACATACCTACTTGTGGTTATGCAAGGTGAACAGGGACACAAAAAGGACAGAAAGAAAAGGAAAAAGCAAAGGCATATCCAGAAAAAATCTTTCAAAAAGCTAAAAAGCTTCTGACTACTTTGCCAGGGAATCCCTGTGGTCAACTCAACACTATTCCAGAGGGGAAAGCAGGACACGTACAGACAGGCATGCGTGCAGGAACGCTGCTCCTGGTCCCACTTGGGCCAGGAGGCAGAGCCTAGCAGGAATGGCCTCAACAGTCATCAGGCACGAGTAGACCAGGGGTTATAACGCACTAACAGATGGGCTGTCTGTAAGGGGAGAAAATAACAGACTCATCCCTGGCAGGATCTGAGAAAAGTTGGTGAAAAAAAAAAGGAAATAATAGTTTATCCCTTCACTCTCCTCCATGCAAATTAGTGAACCAGTGATTTCCAAAATGCCCACAGGGAATTAATTTCACTGCATCCTTAACTGCAAGAGTAATGGGCATAAAATGACACCACAAAAGGAAGAGGAATCAACAAGAATATAAGAAAAGATGCTTGTAAGGGGAAAAACCATGATTACCTACATCATAAACACATTTCCTCCTGCATGATACACCACCAGCTTTCATAGGAACTAGCTGAAGTAGTATTATAATGAAATACTACGTATGATATAAAGAAATTATATTACCCAGAAGACGTTAAGAGACCATACTTTTCTTAACATATTTATGCTGAAAATTGTATTCCTGCTCTCCAAAGCAACAGGGCCCAGAAATCATTATATCTGGTCTGCCACCCAGCCTGGAAGAAATCTGACCACCTTTAGTTATTTTGGAGGGTCAAACTCAAATGGAGACTGCAAAGATCCTTTCAATAATGGAAGCTGTGAACTGTTTTTTACGACTGGTCAGTTATGTCACATAATGCTGCTCTTCACTGAAAGAGCATGAATATTAATGTTTTATAAATAAAAGCCTTTAATGTATGTGAATTATGAAATTAGCTTTTCCTGAATCAGCAGGATTTGATTTACCAAAAGTTCATAAAAGGACTGTTAAAAGGGATGAGCAGGGCCACATTCTACTTTTCCTGCACAGGATTTGCGCATTAACAGTTTGCTGAGCCTTGCATAATGTAAGTACACAGCCAGTATTTTCTATAACCAACTCTCAAATTCTGCATGCAGGCTTGAGAGACAAGTAGCAACAGTGCAATCCCTCCCCTTCCAAAGTATTTCCTATGGAGCTGCCCCCAAAACGAACTGCAGGAACCTTTCCTCATCTCCCCCTTTGGCCTTCAGGAAAAGAAGAAAATACTGCAACAATAGTTCATTTTGCTTTCTTGCAAAGAGATGCCAGCAGCTTCGTAAGAGCTAATTTCCTCAGACAGAGACAACATGGATAGAGGAGCCCAATCGGAGAAATACACAGAAATGAGAGAAAGAGAAAAGCATGGGAGCAGAAGACAAGAGGGCGGGGGGGCAAGGAGGAAGTGAACCATACAAAATGCCAGTACTATGCACACATGCACACTATAATGAAGAGAAGAGTAAGGAAAGGAAAAAAACCAGGTATTACATTTAAATAAAACACTGAGAGAAGACAAAGGCAAAAAGAAAAAGAAACAGTTCAGAAAAGAAAACAGGCAGGACTACATCTAGTAAAGCCATTAAAACCATTAAATGGCTATCACCCTCTCAGAAAACTAACATTCCTGCCTGCAAATACTTGCACACACTCTTACACAGGAATGGCAAAATCTCGAGCCCTGAAAAGCACTTCGGCATGTGCTTAACTCACAAGCTCCAAGTACTTCAATCGACATCAGTAAGAGTATTCATACATTTGAGACCGGCACGTGCTACAGTGCTTTGCTGGATCGAAACTGGGGGTGCAGTTCCACATCTCTTTTTAATCTGCAGCAAAGCCAAAGAGGTCCTTCTGCCCCACGGTTCCCTTAACTGTGCCACTAAAAAGTCTTTGCAGGCTTGCACTGAAACCAGACCATTTAAAGATGAGGGGGTGGGGGACAAAAGAAGAGGAGAGCATTGACATAACTACTTTTTAAGCCAGATAACTCCAGTGACCCTATTTCGTATGCAGCCCTGTACCAACATGGCCAAAGCACACTGTGAACTTTCCATGAAGGAAAATTTCCACTTTCCATGACGGAAAAATCAGCAGGGTCACCAGTGCTGGCTTCAATGGTGCGAAAAAGGCATGTGATGCCACATCCTGATGTTCCTACAATTAAAGGAAACCTTGTTTTTTATAGCTTCTTGATTTGACATGGTTTGGCCTTCTCACACTACTTAGGAACCTGGGGCAAAAATACATCAGCACTTCAGTTCACTTGCACTTTCAAGAGATAAAAGTGGTTTTAACATGACAAGCTATCTGAACTTCTTCAGTAGTACAAGATAAACCAAATAAAGCCACGGGAAATTTCTGGAGGAACTCCCTTCTGTAAGCAGGTCCTTGTTGTAGAAAGTAGAACGGTACAGTGGCTTCAATTCCACAGTGGAGGTCTTGTATTGTGGGGTGGGTGCATGTGGGTGTTGAATTAAAAAGAGTACTTCTTCTACCACATTTAGCAGTGGAACCCAGCTTCCAGTAGCACAGCTATCTTAATTTTATTTTCTTCCCCTTTTTTCTTCTCTTGTTTAAGTTTAAAATTGTTAAAATCCTATCTAAGCAAGCATAACAAGTAACACCAGTAGTACATTTTTAACCCTCTTCTAACATATTTTAGCACTTTGGAAATTATTATGGCACTACCATGACCACAGGCACAAACATCTTCAGCTTCATTTTCATCTACGTGGCCAAACTTCATTTCAACCTTATTTAATATTCACCATGCTTCCAGCAGCAGGACAGTACAGCAAAATCCATGCCTGAACAATCCTTAGAACAGACAAGGACAGCTAATTTTGTTTGCTAGGAAATAAAACATATATCTTGACTCCTATTTAGTCATAATTTCACAGCCCATTTAAGCCCACACTATTGCCAGCAGAAGCAATCAAACCCCTCCCTTGCCACTTCATTTGTGTCCCTGCAACACCTTCCCCAGACCAAGTATTTTTACAGCTACACCACAAACTGCAATATTAAATGAATCCACATTAAAAATCAAACATATTTTGTCAGTTCAGTTTTAACCTGGAAAGTCCCCAATCTGTGGTGGGAGGTATCACCTGGTACACATGTTGGCCTGCAGAAGAGAGGGGGGAACAGGCAACCAGAAGAAGGCTAAACCACTTTTTCATTGCAGCGCAGGCTTAAAGTGATGATAAAAACATGGCATTAGGCAGCTTACTGGTCTCCACATTCACAACGTTGTTACCGGAGGCAAAACGCAAAAGCTACACCCAGGACATTTCCACCACAGATAGGAGGAAGAATGAGACAGTAGAACAGGACAGGACAGCTTCTCTCGACAGCTGCTTCTTGGCTTTGTAGTTTTTATTGGTTCAAGGCATCACAGACAGACTTGAAAAACAAAAGAGCCAGCTTCAAAATTATTTGCCATTAGGACAAACATTTCTTCCAAGTTATAAATAATTCAGAAGTTACAGTTACTATAACATGCTGTAACTCCAGCTTTTAAGTAACATGAAGCCTTGTCTTACAAAGTGATATTACTGTGTCCCCATTATAAGTTGAATAACTAGCACAAAAAAATTAACATTGGTAAAAGCTTTTCAAACTTAAGATAAAGGCCTCAGTAGCAGAAAGACCACCTTCTTTTTACAATCTTACTCAGATGTAGTACAGCTTTTAATATATGATTAGAAGAAATACTATTCCAACACATTAACTTCTGCTTTATATCCAAAACTGAAAGGGCTGTTCCCTGTCTCAGAAAGCCAGCCTGCAAGATGGCAATAGGCCATGAGAATTTTCATCATTATCACTATGCTTCGGCGGGGGTGGGGGGGAGAAGTGACTATCAATCAGAAAACCACATCTCAGGCATCCATCTATGTCATCCTTCTATGAAAAACACTCAGATTATGGCCGGTCATTTGGAACATCACCCAAAAAGGAACTGCATACAACACCAGCTTAGTTATCAGTCAACTTTACAAACAATAACGGAAAACCTTCTTTTCGCTTGGCTTTGCGTTTTGTAAACTCAAAGTCTGGACCAAGTTTTGTAGGGCTGAAACCAAAACAGAAGCAGTTCTATTTTTTTTCAGCTCGAGTTGAGTTAAGAAGTTAATTGATCTGGCATACGTGCAGGGTTGGAAATTTGTATTGCGGGGTTTTTAGCATGCACACTGCAGTTGAGAGACTTGGCTTACAACTTTGATGTACGAAAAAGAACTCTGTGGGACAAACTCGCTGAAAGTAAAATCCATGAAATAAAAAAGGCGAGAAAGAAGGAAACATATCCCTTCTCTAAATCACCCTTAGTCTGCCTAACAGGCACCTTATAAAAAGAAAAAAAGCTATAAACATATGGTGGTAGCCTGCAGCAACTTAAAACTCTAAATGCAATTTCTAGCCTATGTATGTTTTGGGCATAAAGATTCCCAGTTTTAGAACAGCATATAAAATTATATATACTAATAAAACTAATGATAAGCATCTCAAAGAGTGAGGCACTGGACAGACTCTTGTCCAAGACTCATGGTTTCTGTTCACTTTATTAGTAGCAACCTCAAAAAATATTTGTACATTGCAATTCGCTTGACTCACATGCTTTACAACTTCAAGTTCCTCTTTGTATTTCTTAAAAATGCAGGCCATTCCCAAACGGAGCTAGAAAATTGTTATTAGCTGTTTAAATGGAGTTGTCAGGGCCCAGGGGAAACTGAATTCCAGTCACTGAGGAGCCTCAAAAGCTTACTGTCTTGGTTGGACTCCCCAGAATGCAGCGTGACTAGCAGGATGCCTAGCACGAGACTAAAGTTTACCCAAAGCAGTAGCAGATGTTTTATCCAGAACAAAATAAAGCACAATCCTCAAAGAGAAAAGACAGTCCTTCCCCTAACATACAAATGTGGGAAAGGGCAGTGAAGACTGTCCTGTTCCTGTGGGCAGTGAAGGAAAAAAACATCCCATTAAAATGCCAGTACACAACATTGTCCAGAAGTATTGGGGAACACGTATCTCTACTCACTCACATAAATTTGTTTTAAAAATAGGCACATAGCTGATTTTCACATGCATACAGCTGAAAGAGCCAATAGTTTCTCCAAATTCATTCCCATCATTCTTAACTTAAAAGCCTGCATTGCTTCAACACTAATCTGCAAGCAAAGCTAAAAATGAATTGCTTGTAATATACAGTTATCCTTACTTGGCTCAGACAACACAGTATCAAAGTGCAAAACTAAGATTAGTCGATTATGTCAGAATGAGCTTCCATGGTTTATTTTTGAACTTTATAAATATAGTTAGCCAGTCATCATAGCGTGCGTGTGCCAAAACACGCTAATCTCCTGCACCATCACGTCATCCAAAAGATGTCAGACCAGCAAGGCAAGCTCGAAGAACTGAAAGCAGAGCACAGGGACGCGAATACCACAAGCTCTCCTGGAGCACAGCAGCAGGCCACAGTTTCTTAACTTGATTCTTATTATTTGCATTTCTTCTAGCCTTTAGGAAGTAAAAGCAATATAGTAACAGCCACAGATGCAAAGCTGCCTTTTTGCAGACCAAATCAAGGGAATAACCTGGCAGAAAAGACCGCAGAAACCCAAGTAGGATAGACCAAGCAGATTACACGTTACAGAAGACAGACGTTTAGAAGGGATTAAGTCATTGCCCCTCAAGTGATGCAATTATAAACTCTTCTTTGGGCATCGTCACATTTTTGCTAACGCAGATTTTAGCAGTGTCAAAATGTCTGTCTGCAACTGTAGCAATCCTACAGGCACTAAACCGAACCTCACCAGAAACTACTCTTGCTTCACAGGCCTGACCTAGATGCAGAAAGTGTACGGAGACCTTAGTATAGGTTTCTCATTTTGTTTTCAATGCATATTTTTAATCATAGAATCCCACTTTGATGCCCAATTAAAGGAGCTTTTGTTCCCCCAGATAAAAATACGGGATATGGTTTATGTCGCGTCAGTCCGGGCTGAGAAATTTGCTGCAGAAATGCTGGAGCAGTTTTGGATGCCACTCCTCCCTACATGAACCGGTGGAACGGTGATTTCCACCTGAGCGTTTTTTCCTTGCTTCTGTGCTCAGCCAAGCTGGTCACTCCAAACGGCTTTCTGCAGCAGCATAAATTAAGCTGATAAACTTTGCACGGGAGCAGATGGGGTACACTCACCCCATCCGTCTGTTCGCAGACCAGGGAGCCGTGATCTAGCCGAGAGCCTCGAGACACAGCATTCAGTGTGGCAATGCTCTCAGCCACCGCTCAGCTTTGCCACCGATCGTGGCCACGCTTGCATGGCAAGTCGAAGAGCAGCATTTTACAGCTTCGACCCTTCATCTGCACAAGGAAGCGACAGACAAAAAGAAAGCACACGTGGAGGGGAAGAGAGCTAGCATATTTTCAAACAAGCCCTTGCTGGTATAATTAAAGGGTTTATTCCTTTCCCACAGCCCACCACTGGAAATACCAGGCCTCTGCCGGATTACCAAAGGAACAACATCAGAACAGGATGTCATTACACGAAGGAAAGTGTGAAATCTGAGCGAGTGAAACGGCAAATGGTTTTAAACCTTCTACCTACTGATTCATTGAGAAAACGTTTTTGTGACCGACCGAAATAAACTCACCCCTACAAATGAAAACCAAGAGCTCCCAAATAAAACCTGCCCGTTAAAAACCAAGAAGGATCACATCCAATATTCCCAGTAGTAATGAGCCAGCAAAACAACCCATCAAAGATCTAAGAGAACACCAAATACATTTTGGCAAGCATATTATTTCCTGTATCTGAATTTCAGCGCCAAGTACTCCTCACATACTAGACCCAAATTTTACAAGCGATTTGCAGCTTTTAAGTTTCCTGGTGGCTTCCTACCACTTAAAAATGCTTTAAATAAAAAGTGGTAGTAAATATAAAAAGTATATGCATACCATACCTCATCATTTACTTGGACATTAAACTCCAGGTATGTTTTACCCTTTTCTCTAAAGTAGTAACAACAGGTTAAGGGGCTTTGTATTGAAGGGTGAAGAGCTAGATCATAAAAACTGTCAACTGAAGTTTTGGTCGATAGCGTAGGGACATTTAGGGCCATCAGCATCAGGAAACATTTAGGGGAAGCTCAGGTTTGGCAACACTGAAATTTGCATTATTAGACTTGAAAGCTAATGTCCCGTTAATCTTACACAGAGGCAGTCAAATCCATCAGCACTATTGTTTTCAGACTGTCTGCCCACTAAGGCAAACAATGTATCATTTACACTTGGTTTACATTGATAGTTGGGAAGAAAGCCATGTAAAGGACTAGGGGGAAAAACCAGAATGTTTTAAATGCAAATTTTGCATTTCGCAGCAATGCATGTATTCCTCTGCAAATTCCACATCTGCTAAATCACACAAGAGCTGGGTGCTTGTAATAAAAAATAATAAACGTGTCTCTGCTTTTCCTTTCCCTACTTCAAAATTACCTTTAAACCTCCCTTTCACTTGAGTGCTGCAAACTGGAAACTTTAGAAATGAAAGCAGCTGGTGTTTCCCCTCCCTCTCCAAGTTCAAGTTGATTGAATTCAGTCACTATACAATACAAGTGGCCAAAAAAAACCCAAACCAACCCCAAAAAACACTTCCCTCCTCCTCAAGAACTTTCAGTTATGTTCAAGCCAGGAAATATCAGTAATGTGTATAAACAAAATATAAAATTTAAACCTGGAGTCTCTTTCGCTTCAGACTATGAGATTTAAAAATTGACCTACTTTATGTAATACTCCCACAGCTGAGTCATCACAGTATCAACTGGTCTCTATCAGCTGCAGGGTATGATCACTCAAAAAAAATCAAGTATCCATACTGAAATGCATCTTTTATTTTATTATTATGTTAAAAATATACTGTTAATCTAACAGGCCAGACCATAACTGGGGAGGGGGAAAATCTTGAAGAAAGTTTGAACCATGTAAAGTAGTCCCTGTGTAGCAGATGCCATGCCTCGTAGCAAGAGCCCGTAAGCTACAGGACAGAGTATTGGACAAGGCTGCAGAAATACAGATTAGTTCCATCTCTGCCACCGTTACAGTACGTAGCTTCAGGCAAGTAATTTAGACTTCTTTCTTTTTCATCAAACAATAAAATGGAGGGAATGCTACTGCCTTACGGAATCAGCTGACGTTTATACCACACTTTAGCATATGCGTAACATTAGCTGTTATTTTACATCTACAGAAAAGTAAGGGGTAATATATTTTTAATACTAGCTTAGTAGGCCTCATAAGAGAAGGTGAAAGTGCTCAATGAACATGAGAAACTCTTCATGGGGGCCTGGATTCATTGTAATTCACTCTGGGCAGCATCTTACACAGACTTCTGGCTCACAGTCCATCGGAGAGAGTAGGAGTCCATTAGTATCTCAGGGCAAAGCATTTGTTGATAGCAAAAAGTAAATATTCCTTTAAAAAAAGGATTTTAATTACTAGTTTTTAGTTACGCGCCATCCTGTAGCCACTTACAACAAAATGTTGTAGTCTCAACAGACCAGGAGGTTAAGAGGAACCCAAACTCAGATCTCAAGTGCGGCTAGCATCCTTACACTGTTAGCTGAAGTTATACATACGACCAAAAAAAAAAAAAAAAAAAAAACAACCAAAGTTGAGCATGCTATGCTGCTGGTATTGTTACTGCAAGCCTGAAAAAGACCCAGCATAAGAAAGCTCTAGAAGGTTATTTGAAATAAAATGCAATGTACACTGAATACTACCTCTGCTGCCACCGGTGTATTTACATTATTTCTTGTAGGAAGTAGTCAAACTTAAAGCACGCTGTCAGTTCTGGAGCTGGTCAAGGGAAATGAGGAAACTCCTGCATAAAAGAAAGCAGGGCAGGAGGGTTGGGCTGAAGCCCCAGGGTGCCCAGGGCTGAGCCCCTGCATACAAACATCTGTTACGCAGGAGGAGGTGGTGCTGTGTGGTCACTGTCCCCCCCAAAACTCCCTGAGCCCGCTTGAAGCACGCCCAAGCAGACAGTATTGTTTCAAAGACTGCAGCACCCACAGGAGCTCTCCTTGGATGTCTGCAGCACACTAATCCTGGACAGGCCTTGCTGGCCCTGTGTCCGAGGGGCTTACCAGGCCGTCTGTAGGTGAAGCATGTCACCTCATGGCAGGCTGCAGCACTTTTACCTCTGCAAGGACAAGGAAACAAATCACACGAGGTGACAGTAGTGACATTACTCCTTAATTATATTTTGCCATCTGCTACAGTGGCAGAACTGTGCAGGTATTTAAAGACAGTAATCCAGGTCTGATACTCTGAGACCTAAGCCAGCAAGAACAGAAGATTTGCTATTCGGCATCACAAAAACGGGCAGAAAAATGCACCTGTGAAATTACGCTTCAGACTTCAAAGCTTTTCATTTAAGAACTATTAATTCCAAGCGCATACTGAATGCAGTCTGGCTTCTCGGCTGATGCTTTACAAAGCTGTCAGTTTTCTGAGGCTTGAGCCAAAAGGCAGTATTTGATATGTAAAGATGTTTGAGAAGGAGGAGGGTAAAGTGAGAAGAAAGATTTGTATGAGTCAGCCATAGTTCTTTTAAGAATTAAGTGATAGTGTTTTTAAAGCACAGAAAAAGAGATACATACACGGATTTCCACATTCCTGGGCTATCAGTCGCAAAAGATAACGCTCTCAAAGTTTAAGAGAACTTTTAATGGCGACCACTTAGGAAGCGGGGAGCCAAGCCCTGCAACGGCAGCCTGCAACGCGCAGGCTTTACTCCATTGTTCTCACCACCTTTTTGTTTTCAGAATTCATTTCGCAAATGCCGAAAAGCAGCAGCCTAAACAGGCTCTGCTCCCGATATGACAACCCGCAGCGATGTGAGGAGCGGGACCACGGAAGCAGCACTCGGTGCCTGTGCAGCGGGGGGCACTGGGCCGGCCGCCTCGCTCCTCACGGCGGGGCATCACCCCTGGCGCAGCCCTCACCTCAGGGCTGGGAGCACCAGGGCCCGCGGCCGGGCAGCAGGGCCCGACACTCGGCGCACCATTGTTCCGCTGCGGCCCGGCAGCGGGGCAGGGAGGCTGGCGGCCGGCCTTGCCGCGCCGCGGGCCGGTGAGGTGAGGCCTGCCTCAGCCGCGGCCAGCTTTCCGCGCCGCCTCTCCCGGGTCACCTGCGGCGGTGCCTGGGTGCCCGGGCCGGAGGCCTGCCTCAGGGGCGCGGGGTGCCACCCGTGGGACCGACTCTGACGGGGGTGGGGCGCGTGTTTAACGGCCCCGACCCGGGACAAGCGGCCCCCGCGGAAGCCGGGACGCGGCTGCGGCCCCGACCCGGGGGCGGGCGGTCACACCTGCAGCCGCGCAGGCGGACAACAAAAGGCCCGGCTGGCACCGGCGAGGAGGCTGCGGCGGCCGCGGCCCGGCGTGCTCCGCCGGGCTGCCGCAGCGCCCGAAGGTCACGGGCAGGAGGAAACGTGCCACGCGTGTCGCCACGCCGCGTCCCCACGCCGCCGCCGCCCCCGCGGGGCGACGTGACCGGCCCTCCCCGCCA
Source organism: Mycteria americana (assembly GCF_035582795.1). NCBI lineage: Eukaryota > Metazoa > Chordata > Aves > Ciconiiformes > Ciconiidae > Mycteria > Mycteria americana. Next base: position 75,794,449 of record NC_134366.1, on the reverse strand, counting down.
CGCAGGGCGGCGGTTGCCAACCTCCCACCCCGAAACCGGCAGGGCCGGGCCGGGCGGCCCCGCACCTGCTCACCTGGCCCGGGGCCGGGCCGCCCCCTCCCCCGCAGCGCCGCCGAGCGTTGCCCCGGGGCCTCCCCCCGCCCCCGCCCCGCCGGCCCGCCTCGGCTCTGACGTCACGCCAGGGGCGGGGGGGGCGCGAGGCGCGGGGGGGGTGGGCCGGAGCGCCGAGGCGACGAAGATTCCACGGCGCGCAGGCCCTTCCCTTTGTGACGTCACGGGAGCAGGGCGAACCTGGCCAGGCGGCGGCGTGGCCGGCGGCCCGCGGGCTCCCGTCACAGCCCCGGCAACCTGTTGCTGCCGCCGCCGCCGCCAGCGCGCCCCGCCGGCACCGCCGCCTGCGCCCCCGCGCACCGGCCCGCGCGCCCCCCCGCCCCCTGCCAAAAATAAAAATGGGGAGGGGGGGGTTAACAAAAAAGCGCCGCCGCGAAGTTGCAGCCGGGGAGCACACGGCGCATCGTCCGCCCCGCCGCGCTCGCCCCCGTCCCGCCTCCCTTCCCCCGGGGCGCGGGGCCGGCGGGAGCCGCGCTCACCCCCTGCCCGGCGGTGCGGGAGCGGCGCCGCATTGTTCGCCCCCGCGAGCCCCGGGGCGGCCGCGGGAGCAGCGGTTTGGGGCGATCTCCCCCCCACCCCCCTTAATTATTAACACCGCGGCTTCCTCCCTCCCCCCGCCCCGCTTTTGTCTGCCTGCCTGGGAAACGTGGACGCCTCGCGTGTTTCGCCAGACTTTCCACCCGCCGTTCCCGTTTCGATGCAATACTTTAAACTCGCCGGCCCCGGGCTCCCCGCTCCTCTGCAATGCGGATGTATTTTAATTCGGAAATTTCGGGGGGGGGGGGTGGGGGAAGACGGGGGGGACCCAGCTCCGAAATACAGCGCGCCCCCCCCCCCCCCCCCCGCCCCGGGCTGCGTTTCAGCGGGGCGGGCAACCGATAGCGGCAGTCAGCTGGAGTCAACTGCAGTTTTTACCAAATCTATAGAATAGCGAGCGAAAGTGTCCCGAAGGTCACCCTCCCTGCCAAGAAACACCCCCCGCTGAAAAAAAATCGGCACAGTCGACAGGCGCGATATAAACTACAACTTTTAAAGCCTCGCATCGAACACAACCAAAAGCGAGGATTTATATCCCCACCCCCCCACCCCCCAAAAATGAAGAATTTTTTTAAAACGTGCAGATAGAAATCATTATTCGCTCCACTGCACATTTGGCTAATCGCCTCAGTTTTTCCAAACGTAAAGAAAAACTCCCCTATGCCAATCAAAACGTAACTGGAGCACGAACAAAAATCCAACTATCCATCCACATTTATATGTTTAAAGGATTAGACAATTACAAGGGATTGGTGAAGCGGTTGAATAAAGAGAGGCAGAAATACAGCCCGGGCTGCACTGGACGAGCCCAAATTTTCGAGCCATCATAATGAATTATTTTAAAACTGTACCGAGCCATTTTCCCCATTATTAAAGCCAGCCCCGAGGAACGCGTTCCCCGTTAAGGCGATCCCCGACTGGTTTGGTTTCTATCGCAAGGCAGAGGAGCAAACGATCACGAGAGAGAGAGGAGATGGGATGTGGTGGTGCCAGAAACGAGCTCGCCATAACCAGACACTCGGTTTCAACTTAAAGGGCTTTCAACAACCACCGCCGCCGCTTCACCAGACGGGGATGTACACACGCAGATCATAAAAAAAAAACCCCAAAAACAAAAACCAAAAAAACCCCAACATACCTCCTTTCGCATGCAAAAGCGCAATATTAATAAAACCGCTTGAAAATGCAGTTTCGTGACATTACCGCGGCAGCCCCCCGAGCTCCCCGCCTTTCATCTAAAACTAGATTATGATTGTGTCATTTGAGGTCAATACATTTATTCACGGGAGGAATCGCTGCACAAATCTGGTTTTATAACCAAACTGGATAGAAGGTTTCCCCGTTAAAAGGGGCCTCTGAAACTCCCCCACCACACCACAGAAAAATAAAATTCGGCATTACATTTGTTTCGAAAGCCTTGCAGCTGCAGGATCAGCTATAAACTTGACATTCACTGCCATTTCCTAAAACTGGGAGTCAAATGATATATGTTATGACCACTTACGTATTTCTTTTGAATTATATTCCTCTTGGGTCTTTCTTTGCTCATTCTGGTATCCAAATTCTGATTGCAAAAGGGGACAATTGCTTCATGAATTAAAGCCGCGACAATTAAAAAAAAAAAAAAATACCGAAAAATCCTGGGGGGAGGGGGTTGTTTGTAGTGGTATCTTGTAATCCGACTTTCTTTCCTCACAATGTGATTCTCCTAGCAATAAATCCGAGAAATGGGGGACGAAAAAAAAAAAAAAAGACGAATGCGAAGGAAACAAAAAAAAAATCACTTTAGTGAAACATTATAATGGAAAATTTCCCCCTAAACACAAAAAACGACGCCCTTGATATCCCCTTTTCTCTTTCTCAAGCCACCTAAGCGATCTGCAGGTCCTTAGTGTCAGAGCTGTAGTTACATCTTGGAGAAGGAAAGGGGGCCGAAAGGAGAAGATAAATAATCAAAACGTTGGAAGTCACGTTTGTGCCGCTGCAGCAGGGAAAGCGGCAGAGACAACTCCAGCAGCGGCGGCGGCGGCGGCTCCGGCAGCGGCGGCAGCAGCAGCGGCGGCGGCGGCAGCGAGGGCTGCACGCACCGTGTGTGTCTCCGCTCCTCCAGCTCCCCCCTAACCAATGAGAACAGCTCTCCGGCAGCAACTTTAAATGGACCTGGCTTCTTTTTTTTTTTTTTTTTTTTTTTTTTTAATATATATGTCTGCGTGTGTGTGTGCGCGCGTGTGTGTATATATATATACACACAGGGGCACACGCGCACGCACGCACACACACACACACATACATACACCGCTTAGGGCCTGGCCTTAACTCCCAACCGGGACGGGAGCCGCAACGCCCGGCCCCCGCTGCGTTCAACGCATGCAACAGGCCTCGCTAAGCGCTTCATGCGGGTCAAGCGTCACACGCTTCCCCTTTCTCCCCCCCACCCCTCCTCCCACCTCTTTTTTTTTGGCATTTAAGCGCGGCCACCCGGCAGCCGAGGTCCCCCCTGCCCCTGCGCCACAACCCGAGCGGGGAGTTTGGCGACGGTCCCTCACCGCGCAGCACGCTCGGTCGCCCTGCCCTGCCCCCCTCCCCTCCCCGCCCCGCAGCAGCCTCTCTCCTCCCGTCTGCCAAGGGCTCTCTTTCCGCTCCGTCCCTGCGCCCGCCGCGCCTCCCCCGGCTCGGGCATGCACCGGGGCCCGCCGCGCCGGCAGCACCTGGCCTCGCCGGCGGGGCTCCGCGCAGGGCCCGAGAATTGTCCTTGCTCGCGGGAAAGTTGTAGTTCCCTCGCCACAAAATGGCGACGGCGGGGAACTACAGCTCCCGGCGTGCCGCGCGCGCCCGCCCGTGCCCGCCGCCGATTGGCTGCTGCGCGAGGAACCCCCTTCGCGACGCTCGTCCTTTCCTCCCCCCGCCTCTCTCCGTTGGTTTCCCCCTCCTTCTTGTCGTGTGTTCCCCCCCACCCCGGGGCGCTCGGTGGTAGGGGCGGGGGCTGTGTGAGGGACGGTTGGGCCTTGCGGGGTGCCGGTGCGGAGCTGGCGGCGAGGCGGCAGCCGCCGCCCCGGGGAGGGCACGGCACGGCACGGCACGGCACAGCACGGCATGGCATGGCACGGCATGGCAGGGCACGGCACGGCAGGGCAGGGCGGGCGGCGGAGGAGGGAGGAGGAGAGAAGGGGAAGTTTATTGGGAATCGCTGACAGGGAGTGGGGAGGCAGGCAGGCGCCGCGGGAGGCTGCCGGGAGAGCGCGGGGATTAATGCGTCTGGGTTGGGCTGGGAAGCGGCGGCACGAAACTTCGTGTCTGTGGGCTGCGCCGCCGAGGAGGCGGCCGGTGGCAGGCTCGGCCGTGGGGCCGCCCGCTCTGCCTGCCCGCCTGCCGGGCGGCCGGTGTCAGCTCAGGACAGGCCGCCGGGCTGTGCTGTGCGAGGCTCGCTCGGCTCGGTGCGTCTCAAAGGTATCCTGAGGTCGCGCCTCCTCACTCCGAAACGCCTCTGCCACCGCGCTCGGCTGCCCCGCGGGACCCAGGCCCCCGGGCGGCGGCGGGGCCGGACCGGTGGTCCGGCGCGCCGGAGAATAACCTTTTTGTGTGGATGCATGCTTTTAAATCCCCGGCTCTGCTGGAGCTAGGGCGCGCTGCGGAGAGTCCAGCAGTTTCCCAGGAGCAGCGGGCGTCCTCCCCGAGAGGCTGAAGCGCCGCGGGGAGCTGGAGCTGGGGCTGGGGCTAGGGCTGGGGCAGCGCCGTCCTGCCCGACCCCGGCGGGCTGTCGCGTTGAACCAGCTGGGCGCTCATGGGGCTTGGGAACGTGATGTCAGTGCGAAGCCCTGAAGTTCACATAGTATTTTTTTTTTTTTTCAGTAAAAAAAAAGAACCAAAAAACTGGGTGCGAAGTGGAAGGTGCATCTTTGGAGAAAACACAACAGTTCTTTAATGGTGAATTACATCTCTTCCAGAGACAGGGAGGAAGGAGAGTAATTGATGATCTCCCTGGTGAGATATCACCGTACTCAGCGGCCGTTTGTGCTTTTCTGTACAGCTCACCGCAAACTATGAGGTGACATACCTCTATACTAATGCCTACATTTGTGTAACGCTTTAGGGACTTTACACTGTCTTTCAGAGGCGGTTTATATGTTCACGTCCCTTCTGGAGAGTATTACCTCCGCTCCGTAGGGGCGAAAACTTCTACGTAAGGCTGTTGAGTGGCTGTGCTCGAAGTCAGGAGAGCAGGACACCCAGGACTCACCAGAACCTCAGTCACTGGTTGCTAGTCTTTTGTCTTAACCACGGGGCCATCCTTCCTCACTTACATAGATAAGTGGCATAGTGTTCTCCCTTTACCTTAGAAATAGGATGCAAATCATGTTTAAGACATTAAATGGAAAAAATCAAGTTATAATTTCTTAGTTTTCCTTTCACTTTTTCATGCTTACTACTAATTATTTTAGGGCTTTTTTTCCCTAGTCTTGTTTAATAAAAAACTGGAAAAAAATTATCTGTGCTTGGCCTCATCCAACATCAAGCTTTTATGGTAATACTACTTGTGATCAAGTTAATCTTTTTAAGCCTTTTCTTTAGGCCTCTTGTAGGAAAATACACATTATTTCTAAGTGTGTGTCTGAAGAGAGATTTTTGTTCCTTCAAGTTGGAAATATGCACATTTTATGTAGGACTGTTTAACTTTCTGCCCTCATTTTTTTAAGGTGTTTATGTAGCTTGAAGGTCTAGGACATACTTGAAAGAAAACACTTTTGTCTCAGGTTTTCTTCAATTAATAATGATGAGTCTGTGACTCTGTCTCTCCAGGAGGCGTCTTGGAAAACCACAAAGAAAAGACAAAGATAGTCATTCATGTATTTCTGAGTCAACAATTGAGCAAAAAGTTCTTGTAGCAAACCTACCTGGCTTTTCTCAAATAACATAGGGTAGCAAAACCAAGTATTTCCCCCCCCTCGATTTGGAGATTACTTCCTGAGTGTTCTTAAGTCTCAGTGTTGCTATGTTTGCTACTGGCTTTTGTGCCATGTGTTGAACAAGAGCTTACTGTCAGTGCAAACTAATGAATTTTCTTCTCGAGGCTGGGTGGCAGAAACCTTTTCCATAGATCCGTGGCTCTATTTACATTTGTGTCCTGTTATACAGAGCATCGTATTATGTACATCCTAAGTATCATGTAACTGCGGCGGATCTTGCCTTTCAGTTTTGGCTTGTGTGCGTTTTGGAGACTGACCTTTTAAATACTGAAGACAAACTGGTTTACAAAATTAATTAAATGCTGATACAATAGCAGTTAGTATAACAGGTTAACTGCTACTGATGTCAGTCTTTGCCGTTACATTTGATCACGTTTTTTTCTAATTTGAGAGTGAGTTTCATCCTGGCCACTTCCAACTACATCATGCCTTGAAAATGTTTGAGAAATGACTAATGTTAGCATGGTAGAGTTTCCTTGTTTGCATCTCATTCATTTCTTCATTATATGTAATCCTTTTACAAGGAACTGTACAGATTTATAAAGGAGCTCCAAAACTGGATTTATGTGTTTTACAGGTAGTTTTTATCAGTGTCTAGGGTCAACCTTGCCAACAACTTGCAAAGTCCAGAAGAGGCTCAGTGGTCTAATATATGATACTATTGTTCAAAAAGCTTTAGTGGGGTTTTTTTTTGGGGGGTGATGGTATTATGGATTATTTCTTTGCATGAGAATAACACATTTTATGCATTGTGCATTTGGACTTGTGTATACTAAACATCCTAGGTGCAGTTATGTCTGAGCAAGAGATGAAATATGGTCACATAGTAGCACGTAAGATAATCTTCTAGTACACGATTCCAGTGAAAAGTGGGAGGAAGCTTCATTAAGAAGGAACTTTGGTGATACCTTTCCAGCTACTAGAGCTTTCATAATAGTTGCCTACTTCACATCTCAACGCAGATAAAATCTCTTTGAGGTTATAGGAAAAGAACATTCATCATAGCTGACTTACATATGACTGCACTTCTTTTTTTAATCAGGGACTACTGCTTTTGACACTTTCAAACTTGGAAGGCAGATGCATGTGCAAAATGGTTTGTTGTGTCCTCAGAGTTCTGGGGCAAGATTTTCAGTAAGCTAATGGGGAAGGTCCTGGTATGGTTGCTGGTCAAAACAAAGAAATAAAAAAGAATATTTAGTTCATAAGGAAAATGAGGATCTACTATAAACCAAAGCACAACCATTTCTTTTTTTGTTGTTGTTGTTTCTTTGCTTTGGTCAAACAGATAAAACAATAGGCACAAGCAGTACGGGGAAGGCAGAAAGAACATGGGGTGAATTCGTGAGCCATAATTCACCAGTCAGCAAACAAAGGGCATGATGCCAGACAAGTTCAGCCATAAAGGAGCCTTGTCTTGGGGGCAGGCTGTGATTGTTTGTGGACAGATGGCTGCTTACCAGTTCATAAAAATAACTTCTGGATACCTTTTCCTCAACTGTGGTGTACTTACCTGAATTATGCCTGCCTTAGAAAAGACAAGATTAAGTTCTCTAGCGTTCAACAGCGTTTCTGCATCTGAAAGGGATGCAACTTTGAATTCTGAGATCTAATCTCTTGTGTGGATAAAAGCAAAACTTTTTGTACACTGAGAAGGATGAGGGTGGGAGAGGGTTGGTAGCTTTGTGCTGTGGGATACCGAACTTGCTTCTAGCCCTAAAATCAGGCTGGCAATCTGCGGAGATACAGTAACACACAGGGAATTCACATTTTCAGAGGTTTCAATGGCTTCCTAGAAGCTTGACATAGTAGATAAAGAGTCTCTAAAAGTAGACCCTCAGGTTTGTAAGATCCAATCACGTTCCTACTCAGTAGCTTTTTGTGCCACAAATGATGACACCATTTCTGTACAGCGTGTTTTGTTTCATGTTTGAGAAGACAGAACATTACCACAGGCAGCTGACTCGTTCTTGTAGCAGATAAGAAAGATGTGGAGACCATCAGAGAGGGGCCTCTGCCTATAGGTACCTTGCCACTGACTTGAACTGATGTCTAGACCTGACATTTTGGTTTCCACATCCAATAATTTGAGTTCCCCTCCTCTTTCTGTCACATTTTACATCCTATCTTTCCTGTATTCATATGCTGCCATATTGTTTTGCATTGATCTTAAAAATCGTATAGCATGTTACTGTAATATTGGAGTAGAATATTACAGTTAAAATACATATCTAAGAAAAAAAAAATGGCTACTGTTGTGAATGAATCCCTTGCAGAAGAGGGAAGCAGAACTTCCTTTTATTTGTTCCCTTGGGGAAATAGAGATATGAGTAGCCAGTTGCTGGCAGTCAGTTTGGCCACTTCCCCACAACCTTTTTTACTTGTTAAATATATGCATAAATGTACACATGTTTGTTATATATATATATATATATAAAATGCAAACATAATGACCACGCAACATAGTAAGCTGGTGTACACGCAAGGTGGTATCTCTGCATCTGGGCCTAAGGTTTTCCCAACAAGCAGCTTCCATCATGCAGTTAAGCTCTACATGTGTAGCGGATTCTGTATCACATGCACAAAGAGGCTGGATTCATGCAATGCAGGTTTATGCCTGTGATTTAAAGTCCTCTGGGCAACTGAGACGTGGTGCCTAGCATCTCCAGGATCCTTGAGGCAGCCTTGCGTACACGTGCAGACAGACACTACACAGATGGTCAGAGTGAAAGGATATTAAAGTGGCTAAGTTAAGCACTCAAAAGTTACAAAATGCCAGAATTAGGAAATGCTTATGCAATCTTAATTCCATCCATGCATCTATATATTGCTTTGTAATAATCTTAAAATAGATTGCATACCTTCCCTCCCTCCCCCCCCGAATAGGATGATTGTTTTTTATTCAGTGTATTAAACGAGTCTGCTCTGGGGATGAATTAGAGTGCATGCTGAAGGAGAGTGTTGTCTGTTGAACTCTTACCCTCCTGTGTTCCTATGAATGCAAGAAGGGAAGACATAATGTCATTGTAAAGGCAGCTGAATGTTGCTTTGGAGAAGTTGATTCTCTGCCAAGGAGTGTGATGCTGGATAAGCCATTTACATCAATCTTTTAATAGTGGCCAGGTCAGCACTACTAATTTGTACGTAAATAGCTACAGTTGTCAGGTGGGTGATGAGCTGTGACTTGTGACCATCATAGCTCTTTGATCCAAATCTCCTAGTGTGCAGGATACTTTGTTCCCGCACTTGAAAATGTAGAAGAGGAGATGGGGAAATAAATGTGTCTGTGGTTGCTAAAGTGTTCCTGTTGTAGCTCTTGCATTGTGTTCCTCATTTTATGAGTTCTCTTAGGACTACACGTGCATCTGCACCAAAGGCTGCTGGAAGCTGTATCCTTTGAACACTCAAAAAATATGTGATGCTTCGTACTAGCAAGAATCAGGTTTTAGTACTTTGAGATTCTTCAGATCTTAATTTCCAACTGCCTCAGTTTCCAGTCTGTAAAATGGGGCTAATATTCCTTCAGCTCACAGAACTGATGAAAACATAGCGCTTGTGGACAGTCATGATATTCATGGTGCAAGCACCGCAGAAAAAGCAGTATCTCTTCATTTGGCTCTTTGTCTGCCTTTTCTCTGCTGAATTTAGTACTATGTCAGCTTTTCTTTTCTTCTCATTTTATTTCACTGCTTTTTACAGCTGGCAATGTAAGGGTGCTTGTCCTTGCCACATTGTTCAGCATTTACTGCAGTTAGTTGCCCTGCATCTGTTGAGAAATAGGACTGTGGGACAGTAACCCTTGAGGCACACAGGCTTGAACGAAATCTTCAAAAGCACACGAGCTTGAACGAAAATGATCAAATTGGTATCAACTTCTGTTTTTTGTTTAAGTGCAAGTTGCTGCACAAACTGTTACTTTGCATAAATGTGAACTATTTTAGTTGAGTTAGTAATTTTAACCAGTTCATTAAATTGAAGTAAGATGCTTTTACACTGAAATAAGAGCTCTACGTGGAAGAAGGGGAACAGGAGTGTCTTAGTGGGTGGAAGAGGGGCTTGAGAGAAATACTCCATCCCGCCTTTCTTCCTCCTCTCCTTCCTTCCCTGTGCCCATTTGAAAGTTTGTGTTTCTTCCTCCCTTCCCTCCCCCCAGCCTTATGAAGATATGAGGCCTTATGAAGATATAATGTTTATTTTGAGCCACGGGGAAGATCAGGCTCATGGGGCCAGCACAGTCTAGGTTGTGATCGGAGGACAATGTTGGCTAGATGGGCAAAGGGAGGATCTCCTCATGGCCACCTCTGCCCTCCCCTTTATGCAATGGTAGGCCTGCCCAGACTGGCATGATAGGCTGCAGTGTGTGCATAAGTGGCCGGGACCTGGCACCCAAGGGAGACCAAGATGGTCAAAAGAGGCATGGGGCAGTGCTGGAGCAGGGGAGGAAAAGATGATTGCCTTGCCAGCATTTCATTTTTGGCAAGTGGCATGGGAAATGGGGGGAGAATTGCGAGGGGAGGGTGGAGGGTGGGACTGGAGTGAGTGCAGAGAGCCAGGTGGGTTGGGAGAAGGGAGAAGGGCTGGGGAAAGGGGCAGTGAATAGGTAGCTGGAATGGGGCAAGGGCTAGCTTTGCTTTAGAAGTTGAGTCTGGTGATTTTGGGGGCGGAGGGGAAGAGGCAGCACAGGTTTTTGTGCTCCAGGGTGGACCGGAGGCTCTAGAGACTCCCAGTTCAGCCAGTGCCACCGCACAAACCTGTCATTTGCATGTCTACCTTTCCTGTCTGCACATCCAACTGTCTGGGCAGAGCCTCTCTTCCACGGCCATTTGCCTTAGCAGCAGGCAACATCAAGGCCTTTCTAGGAAAAAAATAAGGTTGTCTCATTTGAGGTGGCTTGATTTGCAAAGAGCAAGAGTACATACAGCTCTGAGATGAGATGTAGCATACTGGAGCCCATCTTTATAGGCAGTAATGATGCTCCTCTCAAGCATAAGACACACTCAGTTTTCCTGTTGGAAAAAAAACCCAGCTCAGTTGCCCAGAGCTGGTTCCAGCCGATGAGTAGTGTGGAAAAGTGGTGAATCAGGCCTCGAGCTCGGCTCCAGCGCTGGCAGGGTCAGCGCTGTTGGCGTCCAATTTACTAGCCAAAGTTTAGCCATCATTTTGCCTTGTAACTGACCATAAATTTCACACATTTGAAACATCATTTGTATTACAGCCAAGTAGAATTAATTTTGAGCATAGTGGAGGCTGTGTTTTTAATAAAAGGCCATGTCTATAAATAATCAAGTAACACACACATAGTAGGGGCTCCTACTGGAAGGACAGGAACAGCAAATTATCGTTGTAGTCATAAGGAAGGTTATCAGACAATTCAGTGTTTAATAACAGCATAGAAAAGGCCTGATCCTGTAGGGTGCTGGATGCTCTCAGTTCCTCTTGATTTTTGACCAGTTTTTGAGGTACCCCAGCACCACACAGAGTCGAGACCCAGAAATCATTAAGCAAAGAGCAGAGTGTAAGAAATAAAGTACAAGAACAACTTGCTTGTTCTTAGTAATAGCCTTTGTTGCCCAAAAACTTGGGTATGTTTATTTCTTGTTTGTGATAGCCAGTTATAATAACTGCCCTGGTGGTCTCTGTTGTTTTTATCGAATTTGTAATATATGCTGGCTTTGGATGCACAGTTTCAAAGTCTTCTGCTGATGTGAGCCGGAATTTGTGCTCTGTTTTGTTCATGCTATGTCTTCCGTCACTGCAATGCCTATACAAACACAGTTGATGGTATGTAGTAGCTTGGTGTGAGAGGCTAAGATAAAACCCCAGCTGTTTCTGAAGATATCGCCTGCTGCTATCAAGAGGTTCAGGTTAGCAATTCTAAGCATTACAAGGACCTGTAGGACCTATGGTTTTGAACTGCTTTCCTGAAGAGAGGGTGGAAATGTACATGCCTGGCTATTTTAGGAATCGTTCTTTCTTGAGTGTGCTTATACTTTATGAAATGCGAGCTCAGGGAATGTGGGTAATAAAGCTGAATTACCGTCCTTGAGTGTTTGTAGATTAAGGATATTGGGCATGAGCGAGTTGTGGCAAAAGCTGAATTAGGTTTAAAATATCAGCAACAACAACAGAGAAAGAATGGCCCAACCAAGTGTCGGTCATGTCATTATAATTCTTAAGGGATTTGGGTACGGCTTCAGATTTGCCTTCTTCACTGATGCGGACACAACACACCAGGAAGGCAGTGGGCTTGCTCGAGTCACCACCCAGCCAGCTTCCACGATGCCTCCTGCTGACCAGCCCATGAAGAAATAGCTATCTGCCAAACAAGCTGTTTGTTTTATTTCAAAGCCCCAGTGGGCCCAGCCCTTCCTGCCCAGCAGCTGCGGCAGGCTCTGTTCCTGCTCGGTGCCTGGCCTGGGAAGAGATTGCTTGCTGGCCCACGAGAGTGGTTCTCCGTAATTGGCTTGTGGGGAATGCTGTGCGAGAGGATCTGGCTTTTTTTTAATTGTTTGTTTTATTAAAGTTTGTTTATTAAAGCGAATATCTGGTCACAATGGAAACATGTTTTTTGAAGCCTGTGTATTGCCAAGAGAGCAGGGTAGAGCACTGATCAGGTTATTGCTTCCCCAGGATCAGAAGTACACACGCAGCTCTGCAGGCCCCGTGGGCAGCATCCTGGCATCTCCTCTCTTCCCTCTTCCAGTTGGGCTCTGCCGGATCTGCTGTAGTGATGGCTCCCCCCGTCTCTACAGGCAGGACGGTGAGGTGGGAGTCACTCCTCCTGTGGCGTTTCCAAAAAAGAAAGGTTAGATCTATATTGCGGATTACAGGGGCACCAAAGCTAGCTTTGAACAAGCCAATTTGGGTACCTCTGGCAGTCTGGCTGATGAAGGAGAGGGGTCTGGATGTGCTGATTTTTCCTACTGAAAAGAATGATTGTTTGCCCTTAGATTACTTCTCTGCGATGGTAAATTAGTGCAGAAAGCCAAGCCTGCCTCTAGTACCCAAGGTGGTTTAGCCAGCTTTGCAGCATACATGTACCTAGTCAGTTGTGTTCATTAATTAAAAAGTTTTCAAACTGCCAGTGTTGCCTGTAAATTAAAAATATGCTTGTCATATTGAGTTCCTATACCATTCTCCCATAGGTTGACAGGAGAACATGATGTCTGCAGCTGTCATGAAAAGTGTGGGCAACAGCCCTAGTAGGCCTTTCTAGTAAGTGTGTGCCTGGTAATTTCTGTAATTGTAACATAAACCATAATACGTCATCTTGCCTATCTGGGCCATGAGATGGCTCATCTTGTGAACCAGGGAAGATGAGTTTTAAAACCAAGATAATCTTGTTGAGAATTTATGGCTTTTGGAACTGGAGCATCTCATCACTACATAATTATATGTTTGTATGTTGTAGTTTCTCTGCATGGAGCATAACACAAATAATCTCAGGCTTTCTTAGGAAACAGTTCAGGACGAGGGAATTGTGTGGATGAGGAAATGGCGTGGGAACACACTTACCAGTGAGTCAAAGACTGGAATTCCCTCTATAACCAGTAAAACTGTCTGGCAAGTTACGTGCTCAGAGCTGCGGCAGTTTGGGTTTGTTGAAACACTTCTCAGTGAGACTGGTGTTATTCAGTCTCATGGCTAGGACTGGCTTTGGACAGCTGAGTGAAACAAATGTTCCTAGGGAGAGGCATGAACTGAAGGCGTGAGGTTAAAACAAAATATCCTTTGCTGGCCTGGGGAGAGAGTAGCAGAGTGGTGATTTTTTAAATCCTGCCTGTGAGATCAGTGTTATAAGCCTTGAGCAATGTGTAGTTAGGTCTGTGTCTACAGGGACAAGTATGTGTAGGTGCCAGTGTCCTTGCAGCCATAGCAGGGATTTCTGGTTGGTTCGTGGCTTGGCTCAGTCTTGGGACACCCTTTGAACTGTTCTTTCTTCTGTAGCTATCTGTATTCCACCCTTGCTGGAGACCCAGACTTGGCACCTCGCTGTGGTCCAGTAACCCAGCTGGATGAACTGAGATTTCTGAGGGGAGGATTTAGGATGGAATTCTCTACTTAGGAGAATTCATCAGTGTCCCATTGCTCATTGTCCCACATGCTGCAGGTTGCTATGCTGCAGAAATGTTCTTGGAAGGCTCTTCCACTGGCAATCCTCAGACTGCAAGTGGGGGGCCCTGCCAACTGCGGGGCCCACCAGCAGCCAGGGATTTTGCAGTACCCAGGGCTCAGGTGTTTCCCCCTCAGCCTTTTATGTTGCCAGTGGGAAAACAATTCCTCACCCCTTCTGTGAGAGATGTGTTTTGGGACAGTAAGGATGCGTGAGGTAAACAGGATGGGTTGCTACCCTCTTGGGTGATTGTCACATCAGCCGACCCAGAATGGCCAGTGGCTGAAGACTGCTGTCTGTCACCACCCATGCGTTTCTGGCTTGCCTTCTCCTATCTTGCTTCCAGTCTGCCCACTTAAAAAAAAAGCTAGCTGAAGAGACCTGCACTACTGGTTATTTGATGCGGATTTTGCTAAAATGCACTGACACATACATATAGTTCTGGCTGGTGGGAGCTGTGCATGAATAAACATAACTACCCATGGCGGTGATGTGGTATCAAGCTACTGTAGATGCAAAGCATGCTTTTTAATAACTGTGTATGGTAAAATGGTTATAAATGCATGACTATGCAGTGTAGACAGGGTCTGATATATCACTCATTTGTACATTTGTAATTAATTGTAAGAACAAGATTGTTCTTTGCATGTGTTCTTTGCTGCCAAGCACAACAGAGAGCTATAACAATCTTATACCTTAAGCTTGTAATAAAATATTGTTGGTAACCTAGCAAAGAAATTTCTTAATTAAGTTTGCTACACAAAATCCCATAATGCTTTCTAAGGTTTTGTTTGGTTGTTGTTTTTTTTGTTGTTTTTTTTTTTTTTCTAGGACTCCTTAATGACTTTTACCTCTGAATATAATAAAAAACAAAATTTCTGATGTTTAAGAAACATTTCTGCATATTTTTTCCATCTGGTTATAATGGAGCATAATTTAAGACTATGGGCAGAGGAGGGGGTAAATGATGCATGTAATGATTGTTTTAACATTTACAAGAAAATAATTTATTTAAATTGGATTAAGCCTTAATATTATCACACTTTTCTACCTGATTTAACATGGGGGGGGAAGGGGGAAAAGGCGATTTCATGGTAAAGTGTTTTAAGTATTTAATATTTTCTTTTCTTTTTGATCATCCAGGCATCCTGCCCCACAGCCATGTAAATTTTCCTACATACAAATGTTCATTGCCATCTTTTACATTCCTCTGCTGACAGTGAAGAGGTCATGCTAAATCAAACTGATGGAGAAACTGGACATCATCTTTACCCAGGATGCCCAAATTAATTCTACCAAAACAAGAGGTAGGGGAACAGCAAAGATTAATTTGCTTTTGTGTATTACTGCTTTTAAGTACTCCATTCATCATGTTGGTATCTCTGGTATACATATTCAGAGTAAGCCAAAGAAATAAGTAACTGCTTAGGACATGAGACCTCAGGGGCTTGTGGCTTTTTTCTGTCCCCAGCAGTGTTCCTACCAGCCTAATTATTTCTGCTGAGAACGGGTCTCCAAGTCCAAGTCCAAACTTTATCATCTTCATCTAATTCTTTTCCCCGCCCCAGGAGAGGAATCAAGTGGGATAAATTCTGTATCCATATGCTCCTCCAGCTTTGAGTCTACTGATTGAAGTGTTTTGTTTATAATAGATGCTGGTTTGTTGAGGAAAAAAACCCTCCTACAGCCAAAGGAGCTCCATTAGTGGCAGAACCAGCAAAGCCTGGTTTTCCATAGGTCGGTGTCTCATGGTTTCATAGTGAATTACAATTGTCTCTTTTTTTCCTATGGTGGAGTCATTTGTTAGGTCTCTCTCCCATGTGGATTCTTTAATGTTTCATAAGGTTTAAATTCATGTTACAGCTTTTTTTCAGTTAGGACACTTTTAGAATCTCTTTCTTCTCCTAGCTATTTATTTTTTACAAAGAGTGCGGGAATTTGAGACCTCTGTATCTCTACTGCATTTTGTTGAAATAGAAAGAAATTAACTGGAAACTCTGTTTGTGACTACACAAACTTAGTATCCTAGCAAACCAAGCAAAAATGGTAGTATCTTGCTAAGTACATTGCCTGGTTTGGGTCTGTATTTAAGTTCATACCTTCTGGGAGAAGTAAGTTTGGATTACTAGTTAGTCCCATTCATCCAGTAGAGCTACTGTCACCAATGGAAGATATTCTGGCTTTATGAAGCATCAAAGAACGATTATGTAAATTCCTATTAAAATGACAAATTTCCTTCCAGTCCTATTTCCATTAGAGTCAATTGTAAGTTGCTCGTCACCTTCAAGAGGGGCTAGATTTGCTTTCACAACTGTAATCAGTATTCAGAGGTTGGGGTAGGCTTATTGTCACCAACATACTGTTAATCACTGCTATGTAAACCAGAAAAGATTTCTTCCCAATTCCAGTTTCAGTTCACAAAGCTGGGGGGGTGGGGTGTTTGAAATTTCATATTTGTAAATTGAGCAATTTACCTCTGTGTATTATGGTGATATAATACACATGGAATTCCATGATATCTTTTTTCTGTAATAGATTCACTTTTAAAACTTAAAAGTACACTTCAGATAAATGGAAGGTTAAATTCTAAACACAGTCTTAGTGTGTGCGTAAGCTTCTGTTTACTTGGGAAGTATAATATCAGTAGAGTACTTCTCACTTTAAAGTTTATGAATTTCTTTCTTCTCCTCCTTAATTCTTTGAGGTGTCAGTACTGAGAAAGATGAATCATTTATTAGTGGGAGGCCTGACACATGATGAAATCACTATCTGACACTTCAGTGACTTCCAGTGTTGTTCTGTGAACATTCAGCAAAGCGCAGATGATGTGATGTTGCACTTCTGTGGGTAGTGTTTTTGTCTTTTTTTTTTTTTTTGCAAATGGATGAAATGCTTTATCATCATAGTGTGTGAGAACTTCCCCATTTGGGATGAACAGCCTTTGCCTATTATTAGGAGTGATTCAGAAGCTCTGATGTAGGGAAAAAATAGAACACATCTGCAACTGACAGAGAAGATCTTTATATTTCTCCTGAGAATCAGTGAAAAAGCAGAACTCAATCCACTTTTTTTGGGGGGGGCGAACAAGTAACATTCTTGGCTTGAGTGTTAATACAGTTTGGAGCATTCCCCTTATGACAGAGCATGCAAATCTCCATTATGTTACAAATGAAGTGCACCTAAGGGGCAGTTCTGTGCTGGCCACTGGATTACCCCCTGAACAGGGCAGTGGTCTCAACCCAAAGACATTTAGGGTGTAAATTGGCATCTGACAATAAAGCAATTGGCAATAAACAACTGGCTGTTTGACAATAAGCTGAACAGTTTTACTTCTTTTAAAAAAAGTAATTTTAGTTCTAGTGTCTTCACTCCAGTAAGCAGTTCTGCAAGCACATAGGTTAGACTTTTTGCTTTACTGAACTTACCCCTGACTATATCACAGAATCACAGAATCATATAGGTTGGAAAAGACCTTTAAGATCATCGAGTCCAACCATAAACCTAACACTGCCAAAACCATCTTTCTCTCTTCCTCCTGGTTCCCTTCCAGTATAAATGTTTTCGATTTGCTCCCCTCCCCCCCAGCAAACGTTGCAGTAGTTTCAGGCTATTAAGATATTTTCCTGCCTCACACAATTTGAAATCTGAGCAACGTTACTCCCGCTCCTTTCCCAAACCACATCACTGAACCATTCAGATGTGCTGCTGTGAGTGAAATGTCACAGGCTGGGAACTTGTAGGTATAGACTTGCCTCCTAGTACCAAGTCTGGCATCTAAAAGGTGGCTTCAGGGTTTTCTTCTAACTTAACTGGTTTCTCCCTTTGTTTCCTCAGAAGCTCAAGTGCTTTTCCCAGTGAATCCAGTCTTTCCTCTCTCATTCCTTGAACTTACGATTTTTTTCTCTCTTGATCGCTCTATATAGTCCTCATCACTCTGCTGTCTGAGCATCTCCAGTTCCCAATGTGCCTATTATCACGATACTATGCAGAATGTACTCTTCACAGATGTATATGGGTCCAGCAGAACTAAATACTTGTGAAACTAAGGTGATGAGGGAAGACTGTGGAAGAGCTGGCAATTAAACCCACCTTTCAAGTAAAGACACAAGGTATATCTTGTGGGCTATTCTCCCTCTCTCGTGGCTAATTTGGGTATCCTTGATTTTGCCCTCCAGAATTTTGGCTCTAAACTATTCCACAGCTACTCCTGGAAAGCAGCAGGTGACCTTTGGAGGTAGTAAAACTGTCTTAATTACGTTTGCTGTTTGATATTGTGTGTTCGTCCCCATCTCTGTGCCAGTATGCACACATCAGATGTGATGATGCACGCAAACAAGTCAGCAAATACCAAACCACTTTGCTTACTGCCTTACTACTCAGGATCTGATGAAAAACCTGGTAAACTTCAGAAAGGGGGAGAAATTTTTTCAATTTCCAGTCCAGATAGACTTTGATGTGTTCCTTCCTTTACCATCTTTCCTTGGCATCTCTTTACATTCAAATAATCTGTCACATTGGGCTTGGATCCTGGTAGTTCATCACAACTTCCCAGAGTGCCCTGGCTGTTGTGGGACGCTTGGGAGCTTGGCTTTGCCCCTGAGAGGGAGCTTCCCCCAGCTCAACACGGAGGACCGCTTATCAATGCCTGTCCTGCCACAAGAGTGCAGAAACTCCCTGTAGGCTTCATGGATCACATGAGGCCATTTCCACAAAACCCTGTGTACAGGTGTGGATGAGAAAAGGGCTACTGATAGCAAGGGGAGGCTGCCCACCCCTTCTGATCTGATGAGGAAGTTCTTTTTAGGACCGCTCCCACACTGGAGCCAGGCAGAAGGAGCTAGATCAGCACAAGCCGTTTAAATAGCAGGCGTTGGCTAGCCCAGCCTGGAGTGTGGTTCCAAGATGGTTTAAGCTGATCCAAAGCAGAGCTGTTGCAGCCTGGCTTTGCATCATGTATATCCCCACCCCATCTCTTGCACCAGCGCTGGTGCTTGTTTGACTCCACAGGAAGCTGGACTGGCAGGGAAGTGTTATGATTTTTTGAGTTAGTTCTGTCTTTTCTGAACCAGTTTAGTGTGGGACCAGACCAGCATCCTTGCTGGCACGGGAAAGGGCAGCAGCTGGGGATGGAGGGACTGCGGCTGCCCCAGCTTAGATCGGATTAGACTGTCATGGAACCATGGTGTTATTTGGAGAATGCACATGAGCATCTCTGGGAGATTTGAGGGGACAATACCCCCAGGCAGGAGGAGGGGCATTGCAATAGTAATCTTCCCAGTAGCGCAGCTGATCCAGAGAGAATATTCATCTACAGTCTAAAATAAATTATAGAAGAACTCTCTGAACACATTTAAAAGACCTGAAAGTTTGCTGTCAGTGTTCTGTAAAACAAGTTAATTCAACATAGGCTTAAATGATGTTTCTTTTGTTTCCATCCCTCCCCCTGGCAGCCCACCCCATCCTCTTTTTTGCAAGCCATAAGATATCCTCCTGCCCTGGCCCTCTTATGTCATGGTATGATGGGCATCCTGCCAAACGAAGCTGATCTTATAAGCTGCTACTGCCCTGGTTGTTGCTGGGACTGTTTGCATGATTTTTAATTCACTTTTGTGGTGCCCTCGTTTTTTTTCCTGCCCGAGCTTGAAGTGGGAGTGTGTTTAGCTGTGAACTACACTGCTGCAAATTCATGGTCTATTAGCACCTTTTCAAAGCTTCCCTCTCGGTTTTCTGAAGAATTAGAACACAGCTATAAAAAAAATCACTCAAGGCTATTGCACAGTGTCATTGTTTCGGGCTTTGTTTTTAAAATTATCGCTAAGATAGGTTTGTTTGTGTGCTTGCTTGCTTTCCCCATACTGTATTTAGATTTGAAAACAACAGCATCAGTAATAAGATACTGATGAACCTAAGGTAGATGTGACAGCATAATGTGGATAGTGCATATACAATTTGTCAAAGCAGACGAAATAACCCCACCTTGGGCAATTTTTAAAAGAAATACACTACAGTACTTGTCAGGTCTGGGTGACTACTCCATAAACATATTACCTGCTGGCATACAAATATCACTTTGTATAAGGCAGTTACACAGTAAAAGAAAAGGGAGAGGCAGGGCGAAAACACTGATCTTGCAGAGTCCTACAAAGAGCCAAGAGCTCAGATAGAAAAATGCTAAAATAAAAATCACCCTGATTCAGGGATAACTACATTTATGTGTAAACTATCCACACGTTTGATTTGTATTTCTATTCTGATAAAATAAGCGATGTTGTAATTTTTATTAATATATTTTGGATAATATATCTACTGTCATCAGTAGGGATACAAAATTAGGCTAGAAATAGACTCTTTTTCATTAATGCATTACTAAAAATTTCAGAATTACTGCCACAGTTGGGATACACGCTTTGGCAGGAATATCCTGCAGTATGAAATGACTAAGAACTTCAGAATCAAAATCGAAAGCCTGAGTTACCACACAGTATCATTGTAGGTATAATTTTTATTTTAAATTTTTATATTATTTTTTTTTTCAAGATACATCCATGGATCTCTTAATTTATCTTTCATTGAAACAAGTAAATGAAGGAATGAAAGAGAGCAGGTGAATTGTGCTAAGATTCCACAATGCTTACCCATATATGTATGTATATTTTTTTTCATAGGATGTGAAAAAGAAAACAATTGCTTTCATAATATACTCTTACAAAAACACTATGACAGCTTTCAACACAACTTCTGTGTGTTTGTAATACCAATTTGCACACACATTTGTATACAGAGCTATGAAAATCAAGCTCTTAGAAATCAAAGGGGGCAGATGGAGTCAAAATTATTAAAATCATAGCCAAAGCATGCAGTAAACTGTAAACCACAGTTTGTTTACCTCTGTGATCTTAAGTGGTTTTCTTTCTTTGCTATTTCACTGCTGGTTCCCAGGTACATGGTGTGCTTAGTCCACCACCTCCATCATTTATACTGTAGGAGTCTGGTTTTTGACTACAGAAAGCAGAATCATCTACTGAAGTGTGGGAATAATGTAGGAACATTATTCCTAATGTTGCCATAGATTTTATATGTTAATTCTAGGAATATGTTGATTTAACTTGAGGCCTCCTGGAAGCGGAGCCATCCATACAGCCAACCCTCCCACAAAAAAGGCATAGGAAAGGATGACTTAAGATAAGGCGTTCATTTGTCACCTGAGAGTTGTTAACACAATGGCAGCATGCTTGGCCATGAGCACCTTGCCTTTGTCTCCTGCTGAGCCTTTGGGACTGCCTTAGCCAGAGGGATAAAAGCCCAGGAACTCACAAAAACAATTGAATTTGGCAGGGTTGGAAATGTTCCCTTTCACAACATGAAGGAAAACCAGGTTCAGGAGTATGCCCTGGGTATATGAGGAAGTTCAGCAATACCGGTTAGCGTCAAAGGATTTTACAGAGAGGGGGCTTTGTGTAGGCTGTGATTTAAAATGTTACTTGTGTAATTTCCAATTGTTGCAGTCAATGAAGCTTTTCTTTTAAGAAGGCTATGCACCAGTGTATACTATAACTGAGTAAGGAAAAGAAAAAGCTTGACTTTGGTAAAGGTTTTCATTCTGAGTTGGGGAAAAACACACTCTGGAATATCTTTATCTATTGTATGTTCTGTAACACCGCACCTGCTAAATATGGAACCATTTCCACACCTGGCATGCCTCATCGTTTTAATAAATGAAATACAGCCTCCAGTTGCCCACCTGGCAAGATGATGTGGAGCCAGAAGAACCAGGAAGCCTGGCATTCTTAGTCTCTGGCTAGCGTGTTTTGATGGGAGATCATTCTGTTAGAAAATTTGTATCAGTGCTTCTGGTTACAGAATCCAGAAACAGGACTGTAGGCTGACCAGTCAAGTTTGCTTTGCAGGACAAGAATGGCTAATGCACTGGACCTCTCTGTATGTTACTTTTTGATGAGTAGAAGTTGAGAATTGGATTGAAAGCAGACGTGTCATCCAGCAATTCTAACCAAAGTACTTTTAATAAATAAAATAACATCCAAGTATATTCCAGAAGACTTTCCTTCTCCTCCTTTTCATGGAGATACCTGCTTCTGAAAAGATGTATACCTTTTTCCCCACTTCTAATCGATTTCTGGGGTGTAATTCCATATTATGGTATGCACAAGCATATAGCGAATGTTAGAAATTAGTAAGAGAAATTCCCATCACTTTTGATCAGACTTACAAAGAAGCTTTTTTTTCCTTAATAGCTTCTTATGTTAGTAATCTGAAAGGCTTCTTATATTTGTAATCTGAAAGTCGTGGTTCAGGGAAAGGTGCAGAGGTTCATGTTACAAAGCATCCCCTTTTTGCTGAGCAGTGTTAGCAGACCTTTTTGCTACCCAGCACAAACTGACTACAGGAGTTCTCCAGTGTGTTCCCATATTCTCACATTATGGTCTCTCCTTCTTTACTGTCAATGCATCTAGAAATTTCTAACAGGTCAATAATCCCTGAAAGAGAACATCCATTTGGTTAAAATGAGGACTCACTGCCATGAAACACTGGCTTTTCTTTGTACTACAAAAGCAAATATGATTCTTTCTAAACAAAGTAACTTCCAGTCGCCAAAGAGAAGTTCTTCCATCTCCACCTCAATGTTGAAACATGCCATTAAAACAAAGAGATGTGGTTGATATCCCCAGAAAATATTTATACTGACAGAGATAGGTGAGATTGAAAAGAGTCAATGTCTTTCAGTTTAGGTTCTGCAAGCTGTTGTTGGCCATAAATACGCTGTTTATTCCAGAACAGTATAGAGAAAATCTGCCCTGTGAGACTTCCTCTATAGTGGGCAAAAGACATTTTTAATAACCCTTTAGAAAGCTTAGGATCAATAGTACATAGCATAAGCATAATGTGCTGCAGGAAGGCAACAAGGAAGGTCAGGGCATGACTAAGTTTCTTCAGTAGCCAAAGTTCAAGAAAATTCTCCAGATGGTCTTAGACAGCAGACTGTTCTGTGCCACAGAGGAAGGAAAAATGGGGTTGTGCGTTGTGGCAATCTAAAGTGAGGGATAGTTTGTTGGTGATCCCAACAGTATGCGAACACTCTCTTAAGCCAAGTTCTTCTTTGTGCCTGCATCTTCATTGGCCTGGACAACGTTGCACCCCTTTTTTCATGGGAGTAGTGGAGCAGATATATTTCTGGAAAAAGTTCATCTGTGATCAGAGTTGCTGATGCCAATGCCTATGTGAGGATGGGAGTACATGCAATAACAACCATTTCGGAAAATGAGGAGATATCAGAGAGATATGCAGACAAGAAGAGATTCTTGTTCTGAAAGACAAAGTTTTATACACAGGGAGTAAATAAATGACTGGATGCAAAGCCTAAGCACAAAGCCACTCTTGTCACATTAATTTAAGTTGATTTCATTTAATGTCTTCGATCTAGCTATTGCTGGGCTCCATACAGAATGTAGGCAGGATCTGGAATGTTGATCAAGTCTGAGGATAAAGTGACAAAGAAAATGGCCACCAGTTTAAATGCCATAGTTCAAATAAATGTCAGTGAAATGCCCTGTATCTGAGACTTTCTGCCATGGTGATTAGCAGTTGTCTGTTCTTTGCTATTTGAAATGTTTCTGTCCAAATTAATGATAGATAATTGTTTGTGGTCACACGATTGTAGTCATGATTTAGCAGCATTGTGTTGGTATCAAGAAAAAGTGCAAGGTGATTTGACTACTCTTGAATGAAAGTACTCTGGAAAATTGGGATGCTTTTTAAGTTTCTAAGATACTATTTCTTTTTAATTAATTACAACAGCGTTTCTGACAGAAGTTTACTTGCAGAAGGCATCAACACTTGCATGACCTTATTGACAAATACAAGGATTCTGTTAATTCTTAGTGCCAGTGGGTTCAATGCATTTTCCATGAAAAAAATCAGCTCCAGGGTGAAATGAATTTGCCTCCCAAACAACAAAATAGCTCAATCCAGGGCCTGGCTAACATAATTCCATATAGCAATTTACAGTCCATTGAAAGTTGGGCTGTAAATTTACTAGGAACCAGGAAGTGATTGGCTTGTAAACCTTAATAAAACAATAAAGCTTGGCTTTCTGCTAATGAGAGTTTAAAATTCTGCCCAGCTAAGCTTAGGACATACCTAAATGGGGAAGCTAACTGACACAACTATTATGGGACAAACTACTTTACAAGACAGTCTCCTGTACGGATGCTTTGCTTGAGAATAAAGATTATGTTTAAGTCCTATAACAGTTACTCTGTTTTATGAAGTGGGGAGTGATTCCAGAATAAATGCATGTTCAAAGAAACTGTAGAAGCCTGTATAGTGAAGAATTTGGTAATGCTAGAGAACAGATTATATCCTGTGAGAAAGCTTAACCAGAGTTCAGGCTAATTTTCAGTAATGCATAGTGTAGATTAGGTTAAAAACAAAACCCCAAACCAACACCAAAACAGGTGTAGTAGAAAGTTATCTTTATTTTGCATGATTTTTAGCAAGATAATTCCTTGTATACTTCCCATTCTTGTTTAATGGGAATTTCCTATGTGCATCAAAGGAAGAATATCCCTTTAAATGCTCGCTATTGATTTGCACTGAGAAGTCCAATTGACTGCTTTGGTGGGAGTTCCCTATGCTGATCAATGAGAGTATCAAGCTAATAAATAATTCACTCAACAAAACTGCATTAAGATAATGCTAAAGATTTGCAAAAATCCTGTAAAGGAAAGATTTCTCACATTCCTAACTAACTACTTGGAGTCAGGTTTAACTTGGTGAAAGTGAATGGAGCTCCAGAAACATTGCTGCATCCTCTTCAACAAAAGTTACACACTTATTTCCTGTCTTAACTTCCCAGTGAGGTAGGTGACTAGGTGTTAATAGTTGGAATATCACCTTGGAGATATTTTTTTTCTTCTTCTTTCTTTTCATGGTTGGAAGATTGGGGTTGGAAGTGATCTCTAACAGTCATCTTGTATAAACCAGCTGTTCAAGCAGGGTCACCTAGAGCAGGTTGCCCAGGACTATGTCCAGATGGCTTTTAATCTTTTTTACCCTGGAGATAGGCACTGGCACTGACCCTCTGGCAAGAAAACTTTAACATATCAATCTTTGAAGCTTATGTCCCCTGCTCCCATTTTACCAGAAGAGTGTTTAAGCATTGCACAGATTTCTGGAGTATGCTTTTTTGGTAATGCTCTTTTGTCCTCCAGGTTCTGGCTCTTATAGGTGTTGGCAGAAGTACTATCACATCTGACTACAGCTTTGGGGCCTACGTTCACATTGTTAGTAATGTCACATTTTGCTAGCTGATTGTCTCTCCATTCACAGACTCCAGAAGGAAATGAAGTCGGGAGTTAACCTGGATGCATTTTACCTCTTAACCAAAATATCCTTGGGGATTCCTTTGAGTACTGAAGTGGTTAAATTTTGTCTTTTTCCTGTATTCCTTTTAGTATATTAGGACCTTTGGAGAGCCAAACACTTTTCTGAAAACCAAACACTTCTAAAGAATAAGCCGTCATTTGTGAGTATGATCTTAACTAAGACTTTCCAGCTAAACTAGTTATAAATTTTATACCTGAAATCTGTATGCAGGGGGTTAAGAATTTATCCCTTAATAGCCTGATAAATGTATATATAAAATTTATTTAAACTCTCTAGAGATAGAAAGATAAAAAAATAAAATCCTGCTAACCTATCTAGGAGACTTAATTGTGCTGTTTCACTTAAACCACTCTAGTCTTGGACAATCATCTGAATGACAAGTAAATAACTGTCACCTCAGGACCTTTAGCAAGGCTCAGTGCTTTGTATTTGACTTCTTAGAAGCTTTTAATGACTAGTATGAAGTCACAGGACAGAGCCACAGATATATAGTTACACATTCAGAAGACTCTATTAAAGGCCTTTTTAGCTTTGCTGTGAATTTACAATTTGAGAATTTCCAAGAGAGTATATTTTCTGAGACAAATTTCATTGCCTTAGGATAATTTTAGGGTTTTTTTTCTTTAATGTGATTTGTCATGGTAGAACCTAGACATTTTCCATGTGGGTTTACTCTGTGCTTTCTGTGGCCTGCAAGGAATTAGTTTTAATTAATATGACTGGCAAATGCATTGTTGAAATAGTCGTTGTGGCAGGCACGCCTTTGTGTTAACAGTTGGGTTAAACAGCCCCTTTATCAGAGCTATTAGCACCTAATATTACTGTCTGATTAAAGATCATTCAGCGGATTATCCAGTCCCAATGCTTCCACAGACCCCTAGACAGGTGCTCAAATAAGAAATTATGTTAAGTAAATTAGCACTAGTATCGCATTGTTCATGACTTTGTCTTGGCTGCAGAAAAGGAAAAAGTTATTGGGCTGTTTGGGTATTTTTTTGTCCCTGTTAAGCAGCAGGTTAACTTGTACAATCCCTGTAGATTTACATTGCAAAAAAGGCAACATCAGCACTAAGGCCTTTGTCCTATAGCTGACCTGGCCTTCCTATCTCATCAGAGAGTACTGTGCCTTTCCTCCACCCAGGTTGGTTAGGAGGATAGGTGCGCTTTTACACTAAAAACATTGTATTTCCGTTTTTTTTTGACAGTGGAAGCAGCATGTAACATAGACAGTCTATCCTGTGTCTCTAGAAATGCATTTTATTTTAAATTCATGCATTTAGACGGGGCTCATAGGTAAACTGGAAATGCGTAACTTAAGAAGGCAGGAAATCCCACAAGAGTTCACAGAGCATAGCTTAGCTGACAGTTCACTTTTTAACGGGTGAAATGAAGCCTTGACATTAATGAGCACAGGCCCCCTGACTTCAGTGGAATTTTGCATCCTTATACCAGTCAGATTTCTGGCTCAATTGTGTCGGATGGCAATTTATAGTACCTTTCATGTCCCCCTGAAAAGCTATGTGTCCTGTGTAGCCTGGGGACTGTTTCTGACAACAAGGCTGCAGAGCAGAAAATAGTGGGCTGATGACAGACAAGACCCCAAAGTTTTTGTGTGCCTTGAAAAAGGAGCAGTATGTCTTGTCCCTGTTGATTTCTGTTAATTTTGAAAGGGCCAAGAGTTTAATACAAGTAACTGGAATGAGAACTAGCCCATGGGTAGGGCTAGCATTACTGTAAGAACCATCTGAGCAGTGCTCGTTGTAGGATAAGGAATTTTCGTGGGTGTCTATGAAAGAAACATAATAAAATAAGCACTATTTATTGTTGAAGTGTTATTCTTTGTTTGCTGCTCTCTTCAAGAGCGGGTGTCAAAAGGACACGCTGGTGTCAAGTGGATTTGGATGTGTGCTATCTCACGTTGCTTAAAAACATGCACAAAAAAAAATCTCAGACTGTGTCTGGTTAGATGGAGGTGAGTGTCTAAGATGCCTAGGGACTCTGACAAAAAAAAGGAGTTAGCTTGGAGCCTCTAGTTCAGTCTTGCTCTAAATGGACTGCCTCTTAGGTTAGAAAGTGGTGACATGTAAAGGGAGCTTTAGAGATGCAGCACAACATTACGAGACAAACCCCTTCTCCCCCCACCGCCAAACCCCTGAAGCATCTCAGTCTGTAAAAGATGCATTAGATTTATCAATAGAGCTTTCTTTACTCAACTGTGCTGCAATTCCTTTTGGGAAAAATTGGATTTTCATCAAAGACAGAGAAGACTATAAAAGTGGAAGCAGATGTGAGGTTGGATTGGATAGCTCTATGGCTGTTTCTTTTGTGGAAGCACTTTTGAACAAACCCAGCCTTATGTGCTCCTGGCTGTCTTGCCCCATGTAACTTTCTTGCCTGCTTTTTACATTTTCCAGAGAACCAGGAGGTGCAGTGTGACTAACTGATCTAAATGTAAACTTCTTCCCTATCACGTCATCTATCTCTTGATTTTCCAACTGTTCCTGTATTCTTTGGAATATATGTTTAAACAATAACCTCAATATTTTGCATTGTTAACAAAATATAAAAAAATACAGGCAGTGGTCTGCACATAGAGGCTGAATGTAGTCATAGTTACTTGCACTTTTGCTGGTCTGGATGAAGTTTATACCTGGCCTATATACGATACCTTAATTTATTGCCATGTTTTAATTTGTTGAAAACAAGCTTAGATCTCATTTATGTAGAGAAAGGTCTGTCTTCTGGCATATTGATGGTGTTATTAATGTAATTGATGAACGGGGAACTGGGAGGAGGAGTACAATTTTAAAGATTATTAAATTTTTTTTGGTGCATTTTTATTCAGTGTTTTTGGTGCCACATGCAGTGTGCTGCAATGAAAAGAGGAGCCAAGCAACAGGATTTACGGTGTTGTTTATCTGTTAGTGATGTTTCCTCAGTTCTGATTTACAGCAGAACTGAGCCTGGGCTCAGTGAAGTACGGTTTCAAATCCACAGCTTGCCCAGAATTCATGAGGGCTTACCCAGCTTTATCCAAGACTTTATAATGCTTAGCTCTGCATTTTGTACCTGCTGTATGTGGACATTCAGTCTCTTAGGAGTTAATTTTTTCCCAGCGCAGGGCTAGTACCAGATGAAGAGAGTCTCTGGTGAAGTTGCATTCGCTCTTGAGGGCAGCGCGGCAGCTGCTCCATTGTGAGCCTTCGATGCACTGATAACTTGGCGCAGAAATGCTACGCTCTTGCAGGACAGAGGGAATAGTCACAAGCCTGGAGGACCAGTCTGTGTCACTCAAGGGTTAGCACGGGGCAGCTTCTCTGCTTCAGTTGTTCCAAGAATTGACATTTTGGCTCATCCTTTCACTTTGGCCTCCCATTACATAGCTATGCATGCTTTCACTTCCTAGGTCTTTTCCCCATACTGCGCACTACATGCTCCCTCCCAACTGTCCCCCAGCTCATCAGACACCTGCTCGACCCCTCCTCAATCCATCTATCCTCTACATGCTGTGCCTGCCCCTTCTGTGTCTTTTAGGAGCTCCACTTCTTCCACAGGGTCAGCCTCACTTTGGCTGGCTTGTCTTCTTGATTTCCTCACTCCTGGTGCTAAGCAGAGTTGATGAGACAGGAAGAAAGAAAGTGGTGGGGACTGCTATATCTGAACATCTCTTCTGCTAAGCTTGGAGCAGTGTTGAAGTTATTTTAAACAACAGAAGTAATTAACGTGCCTTTTTTTAATGGTGAAA
This sequence comes from Mycteria americana, assembly GCF_035582795.1. Taxonomy (NCBI): domain Eukaryota; kingdom Metazoa; phylum Chordata; class Aves; order Ciconiiformes; family Ciconiidae; genus Mycteria; species Mycteria americana. The sequence continues at coordinate 75,765,576 of NC_134366.1, read as the reverse complement.
TAGCCTGTTGGAGATACCAAAGTGTGGAATTCAGACCCTGAGATTTAACTATGGAAAATCACAGGGGGGAGAGTGAAGTGGCAAGTTTTCAATAAAAAAGTTACTTAAAACATTCCTTGTGCAAACACAAATCAATACTTTTCTGGAATAGGTGCACATGAAATGTGATTGTTGTGTGAAGAGTAATTGTGTCAAACCAGGAGATCAGAATTCAGCCATTACAGTGCAAAAGAGAAGAGATTCAGTTCAGCCCATGGATGAAGCTACTTGTGTAAGGCTGAGCCCACCATTGACAAGTGCTCAGTTCATGCCAGATCTGCCTAACTGTGGGGTCATTTCTTGAATCTCCACAGCTCACCATACGTAATACTGCACAGATTAACTGTGGATTTAAGTGACGCTCCCCAGAATTTTGTACAACAGATCTGGATCCAGATTCTGTTCTCAACCTCACCTTCAGTTTCTGTCTCATAAAACAGATGAAAATTGGGCTGTAGATATACTTTTCCAGAAATACAAGGTTACCATGAATCTCTGGCTCTTTTCTGAACGATTAACAATGAATCACTGTTTTTTTACAAGTCTCAATGCATTCACCATATGCCAGGTGTCGCAAGAGCATGAGAACATGTACCAATTTGAAACTGGCTAAACAGCTTCACAATGGAATCTCCACTTGGTAGTAGGAGTCTTGAGAAGGAACTACTTGGGTTTAACCTTCCTAGTATGGATAAGACACTGTCATCTTCTTGAGCATAATTATCTTTCCACCCCCGCCATCTCATCCTTTCTCTTTTCCCAGTAGGAGGATCAAAAGGAAGTTAGTTAAGTGCAGTGTTCATCAGATAATCCAAAGGAGACATTAATCTGGAAGACAGTATTACTAAATAATTAACTCATGGGTTAATTCCATCCTTATTTATCTGATTTTCTTATGATTGTGAGTGTGGGTTTCTCAGCCTAAGTCCTAGTACAAAGGACTCTCTGCTTGAGGAGAGTGGTCCTGGAGGGGAATGAAGAGAGAGGAAGCAAATGTGCGTCTTCTTCAGGACATTTGCTAGCTACTGATAAGTTTTAAGGGAAATTATTATTCTCGGCATTAAGATAATACTTGGTGAGTTGCTGAAAAGCTGAAAAAAATGGTAAGTAGAAAACTATCCTAATTGTGTATGTACATGCATAGTTACTTAGGAAGGATTTGCACTGAGGCTTACTTCCTTATTCTGGAATTATTAAATTCTCATGTAATCTATTCTGTTTCTCATGTCATCTCCATCTTTTGGTTGTTCCAGGTGACCACTGATAGGTCATTAGCAAAGCAAGTCTGTCTTTTCATCAGTGCATTTTCCCCTGTGCTGCTCTGACAGTACCAGTGCTATCGGTGGGTATGTACCGAATGCAAACAGATCATATAGGGGAGAATCACCATGGAAAGAAGTCCGTCTGTGAGCAGTGGGGCTAACAAAACATGGTTTCTGTTGACTTGGTGTCCTTTGTCCCTTCCCCTTCACAGTGCACTACGTTGACCTTTCTGCATTTCTTTTATGGCATGCTGTTCTGTAAAGAGCAGCGTGCATGTTGCCTAGCCCAGCACTGTGCATGCCCAGTACTAGCTGGGCAATTGGTTGCTGCCCACTGCAGCAGCTGAGCTCTGCCTGCTTTTCCCTCAGAGCAATTGCTAATTTGGGTTGGCCAACAGCTCAGAAAGTTTTCTGAGAGGGAGGTTGGGGAGAGGGAGGGAGCAGTAAGAGGCAAACAGATGGAAAGAGGCAGATAGCACAATCATTTAAGCCTCATTACGTACAAAACTAAGCTGAAAATAGCTGCCAGTGATTACCATTAATGAAAGTTTATCTAGAATGCAGCAATGAGATGTCAAAGGTGCAACAGCACCAGCGATGCATTTGGGCTGTGCGGCAGTGGCCTCTCCCTCTCACCCCCATGCTTTAATTACAGTTCCAGTAACTTTCAGGATCTTTTTGTCAACTATCATAATCGCTGGCCGAGCTGGGTTCACCATCCAAAGTCCATTTAATTCCTGGCAAGAGGTGGAGATTGATGTGTGTAGAAAACCAGCTCTCTTCCTGCATCTTTACAAGTGTGGGCATCATATGCTTTCCCTGGAGATGCTTCTTTCATACAGATTTCCACAGGCTATTCACCCTATCTGGGAGATTACATGAGGTTATAATAAGAGATGACATAATAGTTGTACTCTGGTAGCCAGTTTCCAAACATTTTGCAACTGACAGTTTTATCTTTAAAAATATACCATCTTTTTTTATTAGAAATGATAAGGATATGTCTTATTTTGTATGTGGTATCTAGATAGGCTCTAGGTAGGTCAGAGATACGCACATCTGAGTTTATGGCCATTCAAGTAGATGTTTGCTGTAAGTTGTGGTATGGATTAGGTGTCTAGAAAGGAAATGGTGCCTCATTACCCCTGAGGACCTTAGCCCAGAATTACATTTTATTTACATTTTGTTGAGCTCTATGTTGAAATCTAAATTGTGATATACTGTGCAGTAAAATGGAAGATACTCAGTAAATAAGGAGAAATTTCATTCTGAACGAGGGCAACATTTTAAAATTTGTACCTAAGATTAGGCCGATAAATCATACTCTTCTGGGCAGCTGAGCACCTGCCAGTCATTTCAAGTCAATTGGACCTCCAGATGCTGCTCCCAGAGGAAAGTTGGCCAATGGTTGTTACTGTTGTGAAAATAACCTTAAGCACCCAAGTTTGAAAATGTTTATTAACATTTTTATCCTTTAGCTGGATATTGTTTTAATCCAATATATTGATCACAGATTCAGGAGTTTTGCAAAGGTGCTTCAAAAAGCTTATTTAAACATTTATTTAGGTTCAAAGAAGTGGATTCCAAATGGTGTGGCAGTTTCTGTGTAGAGACATGTCAAATGAAATACTGTATTTTTGCAAGTGTTAGTCAAATCCCTAGTGACCTTTAGCTCACATAATAAGGTTGCTATCCAAGTGTCTCTGCTTAAGAGAACTCAGCATTTAAACGTCCATTTAAAAATTGATTTGGTTGAATGATACTGTTCATCTTGTCTGAGGCCCAACATGTCCTAGAGGAGAGTAAAAGGAGTGTTTCCCTTCTAAGTGTTGTCAAACCAGAAAGAATGATTGTTCCTCAGTTTTGCATATGTCGGCGTAATAGAAGTTTAGTCATGCAAATCCTTATTACTTGGCAGTTCTGCAGCAGGGAAAAACAGAGCATTACCGTATTTTATCAGTGTTTGTAGTTAAAAGTATGCCTTTCATTGTGCTTTTTAAGAACAGATGTCAAGACGTCTTGAAAACATAAATAAGTGCTAAAAAATATTTTTCTGACTTAAAAAAGGGGAAAGCCACCCCCTACCTAGTTGAATGTGTTGGTCTTCATTTCCATAAAAAGACATGAGCTGTTTATATGTTTCCTTCCACTTCCATGGGGGGAAATAAAACAATTATTCAGTTAATGACAGATTTTATTTTACTATTATTTAGTGATTCTGCTAAGTGCAGTAGTATACTATGGAGTTTCGAATCATCAAGGATTTCTTAGCCCTTTATGGGACTACAATACATTGTAGTATGTTGACTAAATGAGTTGTGATAAAGCAATGATTTACTCATGTAGTCCATAGACACACATAAGAACCAACCTGGAGAAAAGCTGGCTTTAGAAATGTTAGCGGGGTAAGACAAAGAGGAATGCAGACATCAGTCACATGTTAAGGTGCTCTTTACAGTGACACAGAGCCAGGTTTATTAGGGACAAGGCCTTTTCCTTTCTTTTCTTTTCCTTTATGGAATAGTGTCAGCCATGAGAAGAAGTATCTGGTAATTACTGTTGGCCATATCAGGATGGATCTAGCTGTGACTCACCAGGGCAAAAACCGGCTGGGTTGAAGTCACGTATTTCTTCTGAGCTAGCTAGAAGTGGTTTGTCTGCAAGTGAAGTTACCCTCTCTGGCTTCTTTATTGTTCACTGACTTACTGGTTCGTATGTAGGAATGTCGAGAAGGGGGTTTAGATGCTTATTTTTGCTTCTGCGCTGTATTCAGGTATTCTGCTGAGGTTGTGCACGCTGATTATATGGTATAAATCATTTGATGCCGGTTTGTTTCAGATCATCAGAGGAATGAATGAGACCTCTTAACACAGCCTTGCTCTTTTGTGTAGGTATGCAGAGTCATTGTGTGCCTGCCTCATCTGGATTACCGGCAGATTCCTCATAGGAGATATTAATTATAGGCGAAGCTGTGAATGCCACCTATAGTTAAGCTTGCTTGATGCTTTTCATCACAAGACCCTGTTTTCAGTTGCTTATAAATTTGTCAAATGTATATTATTTGGACTGAAAATGTACAGACTGGGAGACAGCATCTGGCTGAATACCTAAAGCTTCCGAAAAAATGGCTGTTTTTTTTTTCTCCTGAGAAAAAGTTTAAGAGAAATGTGTTGCTTTTTCACTTGTCTTAAAAATAAACGTGTCTATCCATTTTGTTGAGAAGCTCCAACGATTTGGAGAAAGAATTCAATAATTGGGAGGTAGAAGCAATGTGTCCCAATGTTGCCAGAGTCCAGGCTTTACAAATGTCCTACTGCACATGCAAGAAGAACTCAAGAACTGTTAAAACATAGAAGGGATGTGGTGGAAAGTAAATTAATTGTGGAGATTTCAGTGAAGCTACTTAATAAGTACTATATTCCAGGTTATCATTATATGATCTTTTCACCTGTGGAAGTGAGGGGAAGTTCATCCCATTCACAAAACACACGGGTGATTTCTTGCTTGCAAAGCACTCGAATAGTACAAGGATGGCATGACAGAAAAGTCAACAGACATTCATAATCCTGTCTTCGTAGCAAGACTTGAGTACAGGTCAGTAAATAAGGTCTGGTGCCTCATGGAGAGCAGTAAGAATTAAAAAAAAATGTTGAACATTGATGTGTGTAATAATTAGCATCTAGTCTATCCACTGAATGAGGAAGTGGCTTTAGGAAAAAATAGTCATGTCATCCATAGTCCTGCATGCAACATGTACGCCAAGGAGCCTGAAATGCAGTTGTCTGGGAAATCTGGAAAAACTTGTAAGTTTTGAGAGATTGACTTTGTATCTGTAATGTTCTTTTAATGTGATTTTTGGCATATAATTTGCTACTTGGTATTATTTGTAGAGGAGGTAGACAAATGCATGAAAATAAAGTAATTCTACACTGAGGGAAAGAAACAGCAAATTCTTTTCTTAAACCCTTGGATAACTTCCTGTTTTGTCTGCAAAATAATATTTTTCCTTGGAGAGGAAAAAGGTGTTAGACATAGCAATTTCACTTGGATAGAAACGTCATCACATAAATAGCCTGCTGTGAATGACATTTTAGGCAGCTCAATCAATATCCTGCCAGGAGAAAAAACAGAAAAGATCCCTCAAAAACAGTTGTAAATTCAATGCATCCCTTAATTGGAGATATATTGTTATTTACTGATAGATACATATTACTTATAAAAGAGTGAGAAAATAAACCTTGCATTATTCTAAAGTCATAACCATTCATATATCAATACTAATTATCTGTTGATGAAATATTTGTATGATGCATTTTCTTTTTTTTTTTTTTTTAACTTGCCAAGGAATAGTGGATCTATATTCCTGATAACAATTATCATACACAAACACATAGCACTTTTCACTCAGATTTCAAAGAACTCTGCAAAAGTTTCACTGTTTTGTAGGTGGGAAAATAGCAGAGAAAAGTGAAGAGCTTGTCCAGAGCATCACAGCACATCTAAAGTACTGTATTCTGCCCATAGCCTGGTGCCTCCCAACATCAGAGCTGCACCAGAGCTGCATTTTGTGCATGTTGTGTCCTTAGATGTGTCACGCAGGTCTGCAGGATGCCCTTGCACAGTGAAATAACACAGATTTTGATTGTTGTTTCTAAAACCATGAGCTTGGTGGAAAAATGGTTTGAAAGCTAATCAAAGCAGAAGGAGTTGAAACAGGACTGTAGTTCGCTAGCACATTTAACACAATTGTCAGTGTTTAATTAGGAGGCATTTAAGGCTAAATATTCAAGGGTGGCATTTGGGATTTCATCTCTGGTGCTACACAAAAAGGTGAGAAAAGCTTCTGCCCTGACAAGAAGTTGTGAAAACTTTCAGTCTTGTGAACAGTGGAAGTTTAAAGGTACAGACAGGCACAAACTCTTCCAGCAGCTGTGCTAGTTAGCTGAAGCTGTCTAAATAGTAACGCCACTCACTTTAACTTCAAGTGGCTTCGGGAGTGTTTCTGTAAGCAAGCTCTGCCAACAAATGTGAGGGAGCAGTAACCTCTGCAAAGAAGTGATGATCAACAGCTGGGGCTATAACCTTGCCCTGGCATGTCTGCATCCAGCAGGGAACATCTGTCCAAAGCCTAACTTCCAAAATTTACAGAACAAAGGTATAGTTTGTTTAACAAAATTGCTCGTATTAGCTAAATAATGGAATGTGCTTTGATTCTGCTGATGCCAGAACCACCCAACTTTTACTTTCCTTACTTAATTAGGATTAATTTATTCAGAAAGCTCAAGGTTTGGGTTTTCAGTTTGTTTGTTTGGTTGGTTGGTTTGTTTTGTTTAAGTAAATAAAATAGAGCTTAGGTCATGTAAGGCTCTCTTAGCTTAGGAAAAAACTTTCATGTTACTGAGATTATTTCTTTTCATCAAGCTGCGTAAGGGTCAAGATGATGCATGCAAAATATTTAATGATAAAATTCTCCCAAAGCATGTCAAGATTTATTTGGTATGATTTAGATATGCCAAGCAGATGGGAGCATACACTGCTCTCATTAAGTGTTTGAGGTTTAAACACATGCTCTTGAAAAATGAGCAGTGGTAGAGAAAGTTGCTTCTTACATTTCAAGTCTTACTGGTATCCATTAGTTTCTTTATTGCCAAGACGGCATCATGAACTTCAGGTAGACAGATTGCTCTTTTGATTTAAGAATGACCAAAACAGCACCCAGAACGTGCACAGTATTATATGAAACTTCAGTGTATCAAGGTTTTCTATGTCAGTAATTTTAATTCAGATACTGTTTTGTACTTGTTTTCGTAAGTAAATAGGAACCAAATTTGGAAAGTTAGGGCAAATGATGCATGAAAATAATTTCCTTCTTTTTTTTTTTCCCCTGAGAGTTGTTCTAGTGGTATTCGTGTCTGTGAAAGTACAGCACCTGCTGAAGGAGTATAAGGTCAAGTTGAGTGTTGATTCCTACACTTACGTCTTCTGGGCATTCCTTGGTTAAATAATGCATTTGTTAGCCATAGAATAAGCCAGCATTGAACAATCCTTGAAATAGCCCAAACCTTGAGTAAGAGCATTTTGTTATACAAAAGGAGATAGGCAGAAGAGCCCTTGTAAATGTATCATCTACCGCCAGAACATAAATATGTAATTTGATAATATGTTTTTGTGGACAAAAGGAATGAAAGTTATTTTAAACTTCTCTCTTTTTCCTCCTACTTTTGAGGTTATAGCTGTAATGAAGTACCCCAAATGTCATTTATTTCTCTCTGCGCTTCTTTCAATATGAGTCTCCAAAGCAACAAGCAACATCTCTTGTGGAAAAAAGGGTGTCTGAAAACTGTTCTGAATACCGCAGATGGTGAAATAAGAATGAAAGTAAAATAAATACGATAAACAGTGTCTACCAAGAAAGCTCCCATGGAACTGCTGAGTGAGGATCGCTGACGCTCGGAGTCAAGTAATTATGAAACATAGTGAAGATGAGCTGTCAGAGATCTCTAATTAGATAGTGCAGCCAACCCCGACAGATAATGTTTCCTGCGTGCACCACTAAGGGGTGTTACGTCAGAGAAGTTGGTGTGTTGTGCTCCCAGTGAAATGGCCGAGAAAAGATACAGACTGGTAAAAATATATGGAAAGTTTTTTGGGGTGGGTCTTTTTGTGTGTGACCTATCCAATTCCAGGTTATTCATCACAGTCGTGAAGGAAAACAAAGGTTTGGTGCTATCTGGAAAGCTGAGAGGTGGGTAGATACCCAGTAGATAGGGGTTTCATCACCATTTCCATTTGCCTTGATTCTGCCATTTGGAAGATGGTAAAATTAACACCTTGTCCTAACTGTTCTGCTTTGCACACATCACAGAAATGAGAGTGAAAAAATATCATTCATTATTTGTAACTTATCGTTTTTAAAAAACCTCCTTTTGCACTTGGGGCAGCAAGTTGTGGTGTTTTATGGAAGAATTCTCTATTTACTTTGCATGTAGCTGTTCATTTAGAAATATGTTTTTTATACAGGAAGGTGTTAGTGGCTGCCATCAGATGGTTCTTACATCTGTAGAAAGTCTCAGATCTGGATAAAGATGTTAAATGTGCTAAGCAGCTTTCCTTCAGGCTAAATGATAGGAATATTTAAACATGTTTTTAGCTGCTTGTAGGAAGGCAGTAATCAAGCAAAGCAAAGGCTGAGCAGAATTAGGCCGCGCGGTCTGAGAGACTGGTTCCAAATACAGCAGAAGAAATGTCAGGTAAGAAACTGTGAGCATGGCTTAGGAGTAAGCGGAGAGTCAAGGCCCTTTGGGGCTTATGACTCACTGGCCAGGGAGGCTTGGGCATGCTGAGCAGTGAAAGTGGCTGTTATTGTTCATTTTTTTTTTACTTTGGGTGATCATATACTTTGCAAACAGCATTGCACAAAATACAACTGCAATGAACACCTGTTCGTATCATCAGCTGCTTCTTTCTTATGGATGTACCCCATGGCTAGTGCTGCACATACAGCTGTGCGGGGTACATATCTGGACATCAGGTCATGGCAAGAAACAGTAATGAAATACGCTGCTTCTGAAAGAATTTGTGATACAATGGCCAGAGAAGCAACAGTAATAACTTCCTTATCCTTGGCACAGAAATGAAAATTGTATAGGCCACTCTTCACTCTTTAAAGAAACACTTGAGCACTGCTTTAAAGAAAGCATATCTGTTACTTAGCAAAAGTACCAGATGGCTTGAAGATAAGGTACGTGGAGAATGGAGCAGTATTTACACTTCTAAAGACTGTCCAAATAGGCCCTTCACATTGGTGCAATTCTTTCCAGGTATTTACCTGAGAACTAATTTGTGCTGTAATAAAGCCCAATAACTCAGCTGCAAACAGGATCTGTTGAAAATGCATGATCCAGCAAAATTCTGGGTGGGTGCACTCAAAAGTTGATAGCTGCTTGTAAGCTTGGACCAGTAATTAATCATGAGGAAGTTAAAAAGGAAAAAAAACCGAGCAGAATATGAGTGCCAAGAATATTATCAAAACACACCTAGAGAAAACAGTGCTCTTTTATAATTATTTTTTAATAATAATATTGATTTTTTTGTTACAGCTGGGGTAATAGCTGGGGTTTCCAGAGAAGTCAATGGGAGCTGTGCATGATTCTGAGGTCTGGTAGTAGTATCTTAAATGAAAAATGCACCATATTGTAACAACAGTGAGCATCGTGAATGCAGGAATGAAAAACAGTTGCAAGCTATAACCCGTCTGCATCAAAGTCAGCAGGGAAAAGGCATGTCGTACCCTGTATTATTTGTAAACTAGAACATGATCGTACAATTAAAGGCTTGTGTCATAGTGGATATATGTAGGGAAAGCATTGCAACCTTGATATTCTCTTCACATACTAGGCACAATGAACTACTTTTTTTGCGAGTGTATCTTGCTGTGCTCGCAGCCCCATTGAAATTATGGAATAAAATGGGTAGGCATGGTATCACCTGTTCTTTAATAAATGCAAAACACTCTAGGATCTTCAGAAGAAGGATGCTCAAGAACTGTGAAATAGCTTTTATTAGACCAGGGTGGGGGGGTGGTGAGAGGATGGGGAATGATATCATGGGCCCCAGTTCAGATGATGCTTGTTTAAATCTATCACATCTAAGTGGGGCACTTAAAGGAATGTCTAATACCAAGTGTATGAAACCTTGTTGAATAAGTTAAGCATCAGCTGAGTCAGGTGTATGCTTGTATGCAGCTTGCCCCCTTCTCAGCTCTATTAGTCTACAGCCTGGGAGACTGACTGTGAACAGAGAAAACTTGGCAATGGAGCTGGTTTCTTACCCTGATAAGTTGTAACAGACACATGGGTAATGTTGTCTGTTAATTTAGAAGGCATTTAACACTTAATCATGCTTGTCTAGTACAAGCCAGGAAGGACACTGCTTTCTGCAACCTCTAATTGGGTGCCATCAGTAATATAAGCCTAAGATTGTCCCAGTCAGCAACTGTATTGCCTAATCAGCACGAGCGCGTATGCCCATTGGGGATCAGACATAGATAAGCAGGAGAGAGGGGGAGAGAGATCTGATGAGATGAGCGGCATGTCAGGAGCATAGAGGATGTCTAGATTTATGTGCTTTTTGGCAGCGTTAGTGAGCTATTAATCATTTCTCATGAATAGGGCTCTTGTAAATCAGAGGTAGGAAACACATTTTGTGGATAATCACGGCAAAAATGTCAGCTTTGCTATTTGGTCATATGCTGATAGGATGCTTAGCACTGGAGCGGACGCAATCACACACAAAATCAAAATAGTACTCTCTTTACATGATGAGTGGAAAGCAGGGAGGCACTGGATAGGTGAACTTTTCATCAGTATTTGAAAAGTAGGGAGCTAACATGTAATAACAGAAAGGGAAACTATAGTTTTTTTAAGGTGAAACTTTACTGAAGGAGCCAGGATTGAGTTCTAGTTAGCATCTGGATATAACACAATACATTTTAATGTTATATTTGTGTTATATTTAACACAATACACACTTTGCATCATTTTAACAGCTGGCTGATCAGTTCATGGTTTTCCTTTACTTTTATTGCCCTGCAATTTACTGTATATGGCCCTTACGTGCAAATACCTCATTAGTCACAGGGTTGCATATTTCATGAAGTATACTGAGTGCCCTGTCAGAATTAAATATTGTCAGGATAACAAGCAAGGGTGGGGTTTTTTAGCTTTATCACTGAAGGCAATGTTCAGGGTGAATAGAACAGTAAAAGTAGCTGGAAAGCAAAACACGGAAGGTCTCCCTTCAAATTGTGCAAGGCTCTTGTGTATTAAACCCATTGCTCAAGGACTGACATTTAAAGAGCTCTTGGAACTGAGTCCTGCGTGAGGGAGGTGAGGGAGAAAGCCTCACCCAGGGCTTCCCGGTGCATTACTTGCTGTAACCAGTTGGAGCTGAAAATCTCAGTGGCTAAATCGGGATTAATGCAGAATCGTTCTTAGGTTAAATATAATGATGTCCTCGGTGTCCTTTTGGCTTAAGAAATTTCCCAATGTTCATTTCCTTGAGGGAGCATCCCCTCCACCCCCCCACTTTGTTCCGTTGGCCTCCAATCCTACGCTGTTTCTCCATAAATTAGCAACATACAGAAAAGGAAGTAACATGTAACTGTTGTCCAAGTTAACGCTGGTTGCGTCTACACTGGGGAATGGTTTTCACACAAGTCCCCCAGTTTTGGGCGCAGCCTTGGATAGCATCCGTAGGGGTCCTGCCCCTCGCAGGCGCTGGGATGGAGGCTGCTGGGTGACTGTCCCGCACCACCGGTCCAAACATGCTGAAGTAACAACCTGTGGGAGACTTTTAACTGCATTTCCTGGGAGTTGTGGGAAGAAAGTCCAGGCTTTTGAAACTCCCTGGGAAACGTCCATAAATCCCCATGAATCACAACCACTTTTAAATCCCCTTTCAAATTAGAAGTCATGGCTTTTGCTCATGAAAAAAAAAATGCAGAAATAGTGCTTTGAAAAGCACTCATGAGTTAGCTTGTAAACAAAAGCATCCTGACAGTGACCGGTGCCAATGTTTTTCTGTATTTGGGTCAGCCCAAGACAAATTGGGTCAGAGCCAGGCTTGAGGTAGGGCTGTGCTGGCTCCATAGACATTGCTGTGTTTGGTGCCATTGGTGTGTTGAACGCTGCAGACTCACCCTGAGATTCCTCATCTCTCCCCTTAAATTGAGACATTGAGATGCTGGAGGGTGTCCAGAGAAGGGCAAGGAAGCTGGTGCAGGGTCTGGAGCACAAGTCTTGTGAGGAGCGGCTGAGGGAACTGGGGTTGTTTAGCCTGGGGAAAAGGAGGCTGAGGGGAGACCTTATCGCTCTCTACAACTACCTGAAAGGAGGTTGTGGAGAGGTGGGTGTTGGTCTCTTCTCCCAGGTAACAAGTGATAGGACGAGAGGAAATGGCCTCAAGTTGCACCAGGGGAGGTTTAGACTGGATATTAGGAAATTTTACTTCACTGAAAGGGTTTTCAAGCATTGGACCAGGCTGCCCAGGGAAGTGGTTGAGTCGCCATCCCTGGAGGTATTTAAAAGACATTTGGATGAGGTGCTTAGGGTAGTGGTGGTCTTGGCAGTGTTAGGTTTACGGTTGGACTTGATGATCTTAAAGGTCTTTTCCAACCTATACGATTCTGTGATTCTGTAAATGACATCGACTGAGTTATACTGGAGTATTTCCTTCCACAGGGCTAGAATACTGGCTTGTGTTTTTAGGGGGATTTTATTATTACTTTAATTCTTGCCATTTTCAGGGTTGTGAAGCTTACGGTAACTGTATTATAGCTGTGGGGATGAATTTGTCCTCAGATAACTTTCATCCACCAGAAAGGGTGATTTCAGCATGCTGGGTTTCTCAGGCCATCTTAATTCTCTGTTGCATGGCAGTGGGGAATTAGAGGAGAGGGAGCGATTCCCCTCTCCTTCTCCCTCTTACTTGAAAGTCAACGTGTCCCATCTATACTTCTTCAGATTTATGATGTTCCTGTGGTGGCTACAATTCAGGACAATTAAACAAACAATCCAGAGAACATACTTCTTCCAAACAGGTATTTCAGCATCTTTTTTCCTTCTAGGTCCCATTGTGTCCCCCCCCAACTTTCCCAATAAATGTTACTTCATTCATTGTTGAGAAATTAATGTGAAATTGTCTGTTTCATATTCCCAGACCTCAGTCACAGACTTAGAAGTTCTGTAGTTTCTCTTATCCCAGGAGTGAGGTCTTAACACCAATGAATTTCTGGAGATGTTGAGAAAGGAGTGGGGTGAGAGTCAGGCTGTTAATATACTATGGTCCTCATCCTTTTTTTTTTTTTTTTTTTTGGCTTAGATGCATGCTAACACTTTTCAGCTGTCCTTTCCTTTTGCTAATTTAACAAACCTGATGTCTTCCAGGGTGTGGGTCTATGAAGCAGATTGCTTACTGTTGCTACAATTCAGTCCTGCTTCTTTCTGCTCCTGGCTTCACAGTCCTACCTCCTTTGCACTGTCATCCCTCTTGCTTGTTGTATGAGGCTCTGTTAAAGTGTTTGCTTTTGCTGAGTTGTTCCTCTGCCTGTTCAGTGAGTTCTGGGCTGGTACAGAGGGAGCAGCAAGAGCACACGTTTAGGAGAAGGGGCTAGGGGAGGGAGGGAGGGAGGGAAGGAGGAGTAGGGATGGGAGAAACAGCTGCTTGTTTCATTGCAATAACCTAAACTGCGCCCTCGCCAACGGGTTTGTACAAAGCCAGCTGAAAGGATTTGCTGCATTTGCCACAGGGGTATGAGAAGGAGGCAAAGTCCGTGCCTCAGTCGCTGTGGTTTGCCTGGTGTCCTAGTGCCCTGATGGACCTACAGCGGTGGTGCGAAGTCCATCAGCAGATAGTGGTACCCTGCTCCCTCTGCACCTGAGGGATGTTGCCCCACCACGGCAAAGGCATCGGATCTGCACAGGAATCAGCTGCTGAGCCCATATGGCTTGGAGCGGTGCTCGGCATGGTCCTGATTAGCCACGGAGGACGCCTGCTACTTTCTGTTTCAATTTCACGTGCCTAGGGAATGCGTGTGTGTCTGCCTCTCAGACCCATTATCTTTAGAAAATATTACTCCACAGCACTTTTAAAAATGATTCAGATACTTCTAATGACTTGTTACTTGGGTGCCAAATAGAATAGGTAGAGCAGGATATTTTTCATCAAGTTCTTATTAAAAAGAATGTAAAAAACATTAATTGATACAAAGTCATAAAGATCTGGGCCTCCAGTTATTCTCAAAGCCCTTAGGGTGAAATTAACCCTCAAGTAGAGGCTTTTTTTAAGGCTTTTACAGCATGCCAGTCCCATGGGGGGTCTGAATAAAGATGTATTATGGAACAATTTTACTGTATAATTTTCAAGTTCAGTATCTGCCTGGATCTTTTCAGTGTTCAGCTGACTTATGGTCTTGCACTACATATATTAATCCCTAATCTTAGACAGATTGAGAGTTCCAATATAAAGCCACATTAATAAATTTGTCAACTTGATAAAAACCTGACCCACAATAAAGCAATACTTAATGTTAAGTATATATAGTATATAAATGTTTATTATCTACTTATTATATATGACCTTGAGATTATTCTGGTACCTATATGTGATATAATATAATTATACATGCACACATTATATATGCACATCATATTATGTGTATATATGTAAATATATATTATTTTTAGCCATTTTGGGGAAGTCAGAGGAGAGAATGGGGTGGTGAATGCCACCAGTTTTACTTTGTGATACACTGAATAAAGCCTGCTTCCAGTCCAGACTAAAGAAAATATGCCATGATTTAATATGACATTTCTAACTGAAGAATGTAACTTCAGAACAAGAGTAACTGGTTGTACTTTCTTATAATGCTCCCTGTGATTTGATGCAACTTTTCCTCTGTATGTTTTCTTTAATTTTTATGTTTTATGTGAAAGCTGAACAGACTGAATTTGTTTGTAATTTGGAATTTAAAGCAAGGCTCTTTGTTAAAAGCCCAGAGGAAGTTTCCATATGACTTATGGGCCATTTGGGCTCAATTGAATTTAATGGATTTCAGCTGCACCTCCACAATGGCTTTGAAGGAAGTGAAGGGAGATCTATAGGTCTTAATTGCTCAAGACTGGCTTGTTTCTCTTGAAAAGGCTGTTTGCAAGAAGCAGGTTGAGAGTATTAAAGTATATATCCTGCAAGGGATGAAGGAACTGCCGTTTGAGGAAGGGGCTAGGATGAAAATAGCTTTAAGATGTTACTCAGCAGCTGAACTAGTCAGTCTGAACTGGTCCATGCTAAGTTCTTGTTTATTTGCTTAAAAATAATCAAATAATTGGAGGGCATGGCTAAGCCAAACTTCCTTTATTGTCCTTTCAAGAAAGGAATGGAGATCTTGGGACTGACAAGATAAATTAGGCTGAGACCAAAAGAGAAACCCAAACAGATAGTCCCCTTGGCCTCTCTCACGCTGGTTGATAGACATGAGTTTTTGAGTCAGCAGGTGAACCATGACTTCTAAGAGCAGTGGTTTGTTTATGCTTCCACTGTACGAAGCATTGCAGTGCAACAGAACAAATCTAACTGGGCAAATTTCCATTTCTATTTCATATTTCCTTCTGTGTGTGCATCGCCAACTGGCCGTATAGATTGTTGTTACTAAGTTTGCTAGCATTATCCCTGGCTTCGCATTAGGAGGTGCCTGACCCATAAGAATCTCTTACGACCCTGTTTTCCAGGCAGGCAGGAGAACATGTGAAATGCAAAGTTAAGAATATAAAGGAACTATTGTCTTACTCAAGATAAGCCAAGAGACCATATTACAGGAAGTTAACCTTTGGTGTACTCTATCATTTTGGCCGGCATCATACAGGCAAGTAGGAAGGGGACATTCTCCTGAGGTACCCAGCAGATGAATGCCAGATGGTACTGTCATAATACACAAAAAATAGCTAATTACCTACCGGTTGTGTTCAGTACAAAAGGAACATTTTTCTTTTTCCGAATCCTGCAGGGCAGAACTCAGACAAGCATCTTAATGCAAACATCGCAGTAACTGAAATGTGAAGCTGGAAATCCAAAGAATTCTCCAAAAGCTTTAAGTAGCTTTTTAGGCTCGATTCATGTTGGGCCTAATGGATCCTCAAAGGGGAGAATGGTTTATCAAAGACAAGCATTTTAAGTACAGCATGTTTACATGGTAGGTAAATGGGAGTTTGTTACATCAAATAGGGAGGCTTGATGAAGAACAAAATGATGGAGCTTTGCTGATGAGGCCAGTGCTGCCTATATTGTCTGGCTAAGTAGATCCAATCCCCAGCCTAGCGCCTAGGTCAAATTGAGGGGTTTAGTTTTCTGTGGGGAACTTTCTTCCTTGGTGGTTTCTGAGCCTCGGTCAGGAATGTGTAGAGAAAAATCTCAGGCCACCGTCATCACCAGCACAGTGATGCAGCAGCGCCTAGCTGAGGGGAAACGTGTTTACTTTTCCCATGTTAAAATATGTCCATTTCAATTTCCATGCAAGATTATAAGAACAAAAATATGCTGCCCTTTAGGGGAATGGCATTTGGCTAAATACCATGCATTGCTACAAACCTTAGATGTGAAGGGCCACATGCAAACATTTACATAGAAGAACATTATGGATGTGGAGCTGGGTCTCGGTCCTACAGGAAAAATATTTCTGACTGCCTAGCTCTTTCAGGATATGAAATTTATTGCACACAGATAGAAGCCGAGTAGGTAGGTGTGGTGCTGTGACAGAAGCTGAATGGTTTGCTCTGCCCTTCATCTCTTGTCCTTAAATCCTCTCCACCAGGCTTTATACAGCCTATTTTCCTAATAGCTGAGCTTACCTAGTTTGCTAAAGCAATACGCTTGTATATGCATGCCTCAGTCATTATTGTGCTGTATTCTGGCCTATTCAAGATTAGAAAAGTCTTCCTCAAAGCTTCCCAGAAATGCTGCTAACGTTTGTCTGTTCATTGTCTTCAGTGGTTGCATCTTCTTTCATTAACTAGGATAGCTGGTGTTGAAAACCAAACAGAAGGTAATGACAGACCACAGCGAGCTGTCTGTTGCTGCAGATGGAGGATACCTCTAGGATTTGGGTCAGAAAACACTTGGCAAGCGTCCCTCTGAATTCTTCTTGTCACATGTTGAGGAAGCCTGCTTAGTGGCAGGGGTGAAGAAGGAAGCTGAAATCTTAAAATGGCTGCAATACGATTTTTTTTTTGGTTTATTTTTGTTTAGCATCAAAGCTATTTACAGCGTATCTTGCCAATTTATTCATACTGTTGCTGTCATGGGTTTTTCCTGATTCTTCGCTTTCAGAACAGGAAAAAAACCCCACACGATCCCATTTAAGTTTGCAATGGCAGGAAAAACAAGGCTTACTTATGCCCCCTTTAGAACCGGACCTTGCGGAGGTACTATAAGAAGCCATTTGTTTTCTTTAAACACAGTTCAACTTCACATGGGCGCGCACACACATTCAGCTGGTTTCCACTTGAAATTCCTCATCTAATCCAAATAGCTCTCAGCCTTGACCGCCGAGCTGTGAAGAGGCTCCCCCCACCCCGCACCTCCCCAAGCGTGCAGCGCTCCGGGCCGGGGAAGGCAGTACGCTCACCAACTTTGCACGCTTTCGCTTGCTCGCAGATACGCCTTCAAAAGCTTTGATCCCCCCTTTGTCTGCTGCTCATGAAAAGAAGCAGAGCGATATTTGAGGGAGTCCTTCGTTTCTTTGGAGACCCTCTTTATCACGCACTCTGCTGTCTTGGGCAGGGTAAGTTTGAGGTTTGCAAGCCTGCAGAAAGAGTAGCTGTATTTAAAGCTGACAATCCGCGTGGCCTGGAGGGGAAACAGAAGTGAATTGCACCATTACGCTGTCTGTACCCTCGCTACTCTGTCTGTATAAACTAACATCCCGTATTGTTTATAGTTCTTCAGTACAGTCTTTTAAACAAATACCTCTTTTTTTCCCCTCTTCTAGAGCATGAATGGGTTACATAAGATTCGGGATGGATGGATGGTGGCAGAGCTGTTGGACCCTACTGCACTACTCTAACTATTGGCTTACAGACTCTTCTGTCCAGGTAGTCCCTTTTCCATATGAAACGTTAGAAACTGCCAATGCTCCAACACCCTCCTTTGCCAAGAAATGGTCCCTTGATGCAACCGAAGCTGGTGTGGCTGCAGGCAGGGGAAGAGGATGCTGCAGGCATGAGGCTGGCCTGGAAGGAATGACTGTAGACAAGGGAGAATGCCCACGTTTAATTCCAGGTCCTGGAGATGCCAAGACTGTATTGCCCTGACTTTGTCACATTCCTTTATCTTTATGGGGACCTGCAAATCCAATTTCTCAATCACAATGCAGTATACCAGCAGCTTTTTTAGTATTTAACCAGTAGGAATTATTTTGCAGATATATCTCCTTTGTCTGCATATCATCTGGAGAAGTACTTGGTGCGTATATACATGTTGACCAGACTTCTTTATTTATATTGCCATACCAGATGTGTTGCTCATTGATCCACAGGATTACATTAGGCTCTATAGAGGTACAAAATCATAACACTTCAAGATGCACATTTAAATATATCGTATCCAGTTTTTCTTAGAGAGGAAAGGAAGTTATTTTGTTTCATGTTTTCAATAATGTATATTATTTTTTGTGGCTCAAAACCATGCAAAATGAAAAACCAGAACAAATGAAAAGACACAAAGACTTTTGTCCAAAAAGCTTACAAACTAAATTTAGACTGAGGTGGTGAGTTAGGTTAACAAACAGAAGTGAGGCAGTACGTTAAGGAAGGACAAGGGTTATAGAAATAAGATTAAATGCAGTCTCTGCAGTACACCCTAATAGGCTTCCTTATGCCCTGCTCTAGCCAGATGCTGCAGAGAAATGGCCAAAGATTAGCTCTCAGGGGCAGGGAACTGTCTTTGTGGTGTTTGTTTTTATAGTGCCTAGTTCAATGGGACACTAATCCCCATTTGAGGTCCCGGAGTGCTATAGCAATACAAATAATACACACAAAATAGTAGCAATAAGATTCCTTGGCCCAGCTCCTTTCTGAGTGCTGTGCCCCTTTTTTTGGCTGAGCCTAACCTAAGAAAAAGGAAGGACTGTGCAGCTCGTAGGGATGCAGCCATTATTTTGGGTGTTTGCTTTTACCTTTTGAAGCTTGCTCATCCCTTTCAGAAAGGATGTTTCAACTTGCAACTAAATTTGATATTAGCCCTGCCCTTCCTGTTCGATACTTAGTGGTATCTGAAATGTTTGGATCTGAGTATGTAGAGGGAGGAATACCAGAAAAGAGGACCATATAATATCTGGTCATAGTTTGGAGCCCAACTTCTGATAAGGAAGTGCGAACAGGACAGATGGTTTTTTATAAGAAGACAGTAGTTCTCAAGAGGCGTTTCCCAGAAACTCAGATGCTTGCAAAAGAGGCATCGGGAAACACTCATGCCTGACCAAAGGTTTTTGCTTCCGATAGCTGAAGTGAAGCCCAGGTTTGAAACCATTGTTCCCTGGCCTGTTGAGCCATGGTAGGTCCAGTTCGATCACCGCCCAGCAAAACTTGCCAGAGTCAAAAAGGTCAGTAGCTTCGTGGGCTATGAAATGTATGGTCTGCTCCATCAAGATTAGCATGTGCAGTTGGCGCTAATATGCTGGTTTTTGGAATTTAAGAATAACCTGGAAAAGTCAAACTGTGTTTTGAGCTTAGTTTTACATGTGGTCTGAGCCCAGCATTCATGCCTCAGACATGCTTCTAACATATTTTGGCCACATTGTGAGGTGTTAAAAGTTTAGCTGGAAAAGAGTTTAAACACTGCTGCTTTACTGGTTTGGGCCCCACAGTGGCCATCGTTCTCCACTCCTTTACCTGTTATTTCATCCTTTAAGTCCAGCTCCCTCCAGAAGCACGAGCTCTCACGCAGCTGGTAATTCTTAAGTGTCCAAGTAATGTGGATTTGGGTCCAGAAGACATGGTCAGAATTTGTCTAATTAGCTTCCTGTCACTATAGCCAAGGCAGAAATTTAAGGTACAGTAACTCATTTTATAGTCACTCTATCTGGCACTGAATATAGATTGGAAAAATTCTTCGCTTGAGCAAGATGTGTGGTAATATTGTTATGCTATATTAAAGTGCTCTTTAAAAATAAATTAGATTCTCATGAGTGCAAGAGACTAGTATCCCCTACCTCAGCCAGACCCAACACAGGCAAGTCTCTTCCTTACCCAGGACTGCTAAATTCTTCTGTGGAGAGAAAAGCCAGCCAAAAGGTTGTACCCTACTCTTTTTGTTTTGTTTTGTTTTTGTTTTTGTGACCCCTGTTCCGTCTTCAGAAAGGCTAGATAAAGCATTAGCTGTGGGCAGAAGAACACATTAGGAACCACACCTGTTCATCAGGGCTGTGCATGCACATCTCCCCATGCCAAACCAAGCTGGTGTATCAAAAAAGGGTCCCAAATATTTAGGGCAGAAATACTTGTTCTGCTTGTAAGTGCTGTTTTTCTTCTGGGTCTTCCTCTCAGCTTCCAAAAGCTGCCCCTTAAACTCCGCTTGTGAATGGAAAAAATTATGCACTTTCAAATTCTCTCCTGGGGAATGAGGGCTCATATCTCTCCCTCTCACACTGATACTGTAATTTCACACTTTTTTTTTTTTGCCAGCAGTTGAGCGTCTCCTTGTTATATATGACATGCATGTTTCATTTTCATTAGGGCTTTTATAGGCTGAGAGGCCTGATGAGCAAGGGAAAGGGAAGTGGCTGGGTGGAAGGGCTGCCTCCTGAAGGGAAGCCGTCGCAGGAGGCAGCGAGGTCTCCCATGTCCCAAGGAGTGACGCTTTTGTCCTCCACGCTGCTGCCCTCCCCCAGATGACACAGGGTTTTGCTGACACTGAAGCCTATAGTGAGACCACAGCCTTTACAACTGCTATTGCAAAGCAATATTTAGTTAGGGGGAAGAAACAGGGCTGGAAAGTGGAAGGCATCAATCAGAAATACCTTCCTTTGCCTCACCGTCGGGATGAGACCAGGGCATAGAGAGCCTATGGGTGATTAGCTGAGCTTTTGCTTAAACAAAAGAAGTCCAACGTGGTACTTGTTGAATGGAAACTTAAGCTAAACTAGATAGGGGTCAGGCTCTCCGATGACTTCTGCTTCACAGCAGCTAGGAGCTAGTCCATTGTATCTGAATAATGTCATGTCCTGACTGTGGCTAATTGCCACCCAATTATCAAAACTTTCTGGACTGATCATCATCTCAGAAGAGCTCACACATTATTAGTCTTGTCTTTCACCAGGATAAGGGCAAGACTTGGAACCCTGTGTGGGAGAGAAGACAGGGGAGAAGATGGGAACGCTGCTCACTGCATTTCTCATCTTGACTTAACACGGCCAAACGTTTAACTCGTTGAAGAATAGTTTGACAATTACATGGAGGCTATTCCTTTCCATACCCACCGATGGGGTGAGCTCTCAGGCACTTGTATAATCGCTGCTGGCTGCTGGTGCTAAACTGTTTGCTTGAAGAGGGTTGCGCAGTCTGAACCTGATGTCTGAGCACTGCCATGGGTCTTCAGTGTCTGTTTTAATTGCTTATGGAACTGGTCATATATATGAAGAAAATGGAATTAAAATAATTTAGCTGTAAAGAAAAATATTTTTGTATTAGAAGCCACCCCAGACCTGTAAGGTTGTTATGTATATCTGTGGATAAGCACATACAGCTTAGGTTTTGAATACCCAAAGGATACTTTCCTCTGGATGTCTATTACTGATAACGGTGCAGCATCAGAAGTGTTAAGCAGGTTCTCTGAGCACGACAAAAACTGATAGCTGTAAGTAATGGCCTATAAAGTCTGTGTTTCCTGAAATGCAGCCCACACTGTGCCATGCAATCAAACTTCCTTTATATGAAACCTTCATGTACTCTCCCAATTCTTTTCCTTCTGCATTCCCACCTTCCTGCCCTTTGGCATTCATTCACGCTGACATGTTATTAAAGTTGTCTCTGAAGCTGGCCCAAGGAGTCGTACATATTATTTACATCACAACAGAGCCGGGGGGCATCAGACAGGGCTGGGGGTCTGTTGTGCCAGCTGCTATTCAGCCTTTAAGTACAAAGATAGTCTGGCCCAAAGAGATTTCTATCTTGAATTTTAACAGGTAGACAGAGGGAGATGATTGTTTCGCTGATGCTTCAGACTCTCCATTCAAGTTGCTGTGAGTAGTAGTCTTTAGGAAAACCTCCTCCTCTGTTGCAGGGGTATCACACAAGACTCCAAAATTGAGATAGCCTGAGTTCATCACTAGCTGGCGGTGCAGAAGCCACAGCAGCCAACCAGTGGTGTGTAACACACGCCGGGCAGAATTAAAGTGAACATAAAGATTTCACAAATTCATGGCGGAGTCCAATCTGATGCTCGTATTCAGAGCATGTGCGTATTTCCACCTCAAAAGAAAAGAAAACAATCCCCCCAAGTCCCTCAGAATCAACCAGATTTTTTAAAGCTTTTCACTGGAAAAAAACCCTTTAAACCATTTAAAGCCGTGTTAGAAAGTCAGCCTGTAAGTATAAAAAACACTGGAGACCATCATATGCTAATCTGAGCTTAACAAAACACATAGCATTACCAAGTGTAATTATACAGTCCAGCTATTAGTAGCTTTACCTCTGGCTGTTCTCCATCCTGCTTTCAAGCTACATCCTTTCCTTTCATCTTATTCTACACCACATGAAACAGGTGAGCTGTTCCCTTTATATAGCTCAGGGCTCTAGTCACATGGCTCTCAAAGCTTGGTATCTTCATTTAATCAGTTAAAAGAATCGAAATAATCAGAGATCTTTCGTGAACTCCACGCCAAAATTTAATTCTGTTAAGCATTCAAAGCTTACCAAGTTCAAAAAATCAAGAAAAAAATTAATTGATTTTTCCTAGGAATATCTACTTTGAAAAGCTGCCCTGGGGGGTACATTTGTAGTTTAGGAGAATATCTCTCACAAATCACCCATATATCACTGCTAGCAAGTTCCACAAAAAGAGAACTCCAATGCTTTTTATTGTCAAGGCAACACTGTGGCTTCTGCATCCCATTTGTTCATGCATAGATAGTAACAGCATCCACTTTTTATCTGATTCCGTTTGAATTTTTATCTTGACTTAACTGCTACTGATTTCTTACAGGAAAGTACAAGTTGTTTAGGGTTATCTTCACCAGTAGCAACTTTTGACAGCAAAGAGATGGTGATACTTCCCCTAAAGTCTGTATTTGGTACCTCACCACTGGATTAGTTGACAGTGCCAATGAGTTAAACTGGATAGAGTAGTGATTTTCAGTTTTGGGGTCCTTGAATGCATGGGTGGGACTAACGAATTATTTTTAAGGAGTTTGTGAAAGGTAACTCAGATAAGGCAGACTCATGACAATAGACTTAAAGGGGCTTGAAAGGAGCCTGAAGTGCCCCTGGAAAATGCTGTGGGGTCTGCAAACTGGAAAAGATTAGAGCCCTGGGGCTACGCTATCTGCTGTGATTTAGGAGCTTGGGTCCATGTTATCTGTTGTGCCATTCTTTCTCCAGCACAAGATTAACCTCACATTCTCGCATATGGGTGTCTCGGGGACCTTCTCCCACAAAGACCATCTGACCCCAGAGAGTGCAGATATTGCCCTGACAAGCATACAGCAGTTCTGTTTCTCTCCATAGTATGTTTTTCTTTACAGCATCAGCTGACTTGATAGTCGTTGGTGGGTACGTGAATGTCATGACAGGTCCCAGGATTAGGCGTCTGAGAAGCTGCAACAGTAGCTTGTAGGTAAGTCAAATATTTCCTGACCTTCCTATATTCCCATGAACAAAAACAGGGAGACATCTTATTGAGTTTCTATCAAGATCTGTGCTGCTTTTAGCAGTAGAGGAGGCTTAAGATGCCTGTTAGTATGAAAATAAATAAAATGTGGGGGGGGGGAGTTTGATTGTGAGACGAAGAGCTGCGTTTTCCAAACAGAGAAATACGTGGTGATAGTTTTGCTGTGAGTTCATCTGCTCTGTGAAGTCACCTTCCTGACATGGGGGTCACTTTTGTGTATGTTTGCTAAAGACCTCTGGAGATCATGTGGTCCAACCTCTTGCACTGGGCAGGGTAGACTTTAAAGTTAGGTCAGGTTGCTCAGGGCTGTGTCCGGTCAAGCTTTGAGTGTCTCCATGGGTGGAGATTCCACCCTCTGGGCAACCTTTGCAGTGGTGAAAATTTTTACTCTCATGGTATTTTTCTCCCCTTATATCTCATCAAAATTTCTCCGGTGGCAGCTTGTGCCTGTTGCCTTCCATCCTCTCACTGTGCACCTCCAAGCAGAGCCAGGCCCTGCCTTCCCCATAGTCTCCCATTTGGTAGTTGCGGACTGCAGTACGATCCCCCTTTATCTGTCTCTTCTTAAGGCTGGACAAGCCCAGCTCGCTCTGCCTCCCCTCCTACGTCGCGTGCTCCAGCCCCCTGACCATCTTGCTCAACCTCCACTGGACTTGCTCCTGAATGTCCTCATCTGTCTTGTACCAGGGAGCCAAGGCAGGACACAGCATTCCCAATGGAAGCTCATAAGTGCTGAATATGGAGGAATAATCACTTCCCTCAACCTGCTGGCTACATGCTTGCTGAAACAGCCCAGTGTTTGGGGTTGAGTCACAAGGAGGAGGTGGAGGTAAGCATGGGTTAAGGATGGGTATGCTGTAGGGCTCTGAGGTAACACTGCTACACACACTCCCATCACAAGTAGGATGGCATGGTTTTGGCAAACAGGGTGTCTGCTCACAGCTTTCCGCCCCACCCTGCTGCTCAGACAGAGGAGATGCTCGTGAATCACTGTAATTCAAAAAGAGTGTAGTTTGCTTTCAATTGCCACAGCTGTGAGCTGCGGCACTCACAGATGATTCACAAAGGGCTCAGCCTCCCAGGCCCAGGGGTTGGGGAGGCCACCGGTTGCAATGCCAGACATTGCAACCTCATCTGTGCATGAAGGATCTTACATGCACTGTGGGAGTTCGTGGGATTTGAATTAAAACCTCAATGGTTATTCCTTTCCATCCTTTTCCTCTGTTCCTCTGCATTCATTCTGGAAGCTGTCAGGGAGCATGTTAACTGATTTGTTTTCTATTTTGTTACTGGATTTGGCTGGAGAACTGTTGTGGGGAATTGTGTGGAGGGGAGTTCTCCCTCTTCTCCTAGCTCAGCTTAGGAAATGTGGCAAGGTCACCAAAGAGTGGGCAAATTTCTTTGTCAAGCCGTAGACAGATTTCATATGGGTCATGACAGGAACTCCAACCTTAACGCTACCACCACCGGCAGTCTTACAAGAGCTGTGAACTATTTGGCAGAAAACTGGCAGTTTTGTAACCAAAATCCAATTTTGCAGGAAAGTTAGCTTTGTGCCTTTTGTTTGGATACTGTTTTGCTGTTGTGAAAAGCAATACATATGGAAGCCCATTAGAGCCTAAGGCTATTGTTGATATAGTCTTGACTCATTCTTGGCACCTCTTCTTCATCTTCCTTCGATAGCTCAGCTGGTAGAGCGGAGGACTGTAGGCTGTTGCTAGAAAGTAATCCTTAGGTCGCTGGTTCAATTCCGGCTCGAAGGAAAGAAAGGTTTTGGGCTTTTGTTTTGGTTTTTGTCTTTCACTTATTTCTGGAATTTACAACTTTGCAGAACTGCCCTTTCCAACCATATGCCACTCTATGCCCCATGAGAACTTTAGTCTATTTAAAACATACCGCTTTCAAGGATTTCATTTTCACTACCCTCCTTGTCTGCTTCAGCTGGTTCTTACAGCTATGGTGCTTTGACCATTGCCACCCCTCTACCTAATCAATTGATACCCATCATACGAGCTTCTCTTCTGTAGGGGCTCAACACCTTCCACAGACCCTTGTTAGCTAGAGCAGACCCACAGTGCAGAGCTTGCAGATCCTCTTTTAGCTGAGTTGGGTGTGGAAAATTGGGGGAGGTCCAGTTACTGGGTCCTCCTTGTTGCTGGTTTCACCCCTTTTCCTATCCTGTTCTTGCATTTTGAAGTTCTGAGGTTTTGAGAGGGGGTGTGGGGGGGAGAGACTAAGAGAGATGGGGAAGAAAAATGTTTTTGTGAGGACAGGAACACTATGATAGTTCAGGTCCAGATATTTGTCTGAGACAGCCACTATGTGCAACTATAATCACTGGCTTCGTGAGAGGGTTGTGAATACCACTGTGCACACTGCTCTGAGGTGTATCATTTCCATGCACTGTCCATTTCAATGAAGAATTGTAAAGGTTGGGGCTGGTTACAAAGGAAATGGGTAAGAAAAAGGCAGTAGAACCGTATGAAAGAAGACCACAGGCCAGGTTAATGAGACATTCTAAGAACTCATTCATATAGAAACCAACATCAGAAACTTTCAGAGAGTAGAAAATAGGGCACTGTGATCTGTTAAAGAAAATTTTGTTTCACACAGGAAACTGACTCACGGAACTCACCTTCACAAGACACAGTCAGCTCTGAGAGATCTGTAAGAAGCTTTATTAAAGAAAAGATTAGAGGTTTTTAGATGTTTACATTAGATGAGATGACATTAGGGATCCAAATCCTAAAGCTCATACAAAGCTTCTCATGCAAAGCATCTCCTCATGCAAAGCACAGTGCTAAGCTGAACAAAGATAGGAGAAGGAGGTGGCAACTGTGTTTGGTTGCTTACCTTTCACTGTGTTATAAATTTATTAGTATTGCTTAATGAGAAATATTTGCTAGAAGTTGGAGTCAAATGCATCCAGGAACTAACCTAGAATGAATAATCAAGTGATTATATGTAATTCCAGTATTTTAAAAGATTTTTTTTTTTTTTTACTAATTAGCGTCAAATCAATGACCATCGATCATAGTAGAACACCAGTTTTCTTTGTCCTTCCAAATCCAGCTGCATTAATTCCTCTTCAGCCTGCATAGCAGTACACACTTACAACCTCATAACCATAATGGGTTTTCAGCACAGGGAGGCACAGTACAGGAAGGAGGCAGTTCTGCCTCTCCTCTCCACAATACAACCAGCTCTCCAGGCCCTGGAGGGCGGGCAGGCCATGCATTTATTGCTCCATAGGTCCTCCCACAGCAGGATGGGGTTGTAAAAGCAAGGGTGGGAAAGACAAGCAGCCTCCTTCGCAGTCCTGCTAGGACTCCCAGGGAGGAGGATGCACAGCAGCAGCGTCTCCGGTGGGAATCTGGCAGTTGCTTTAGACGAGGAGGAGAGGGGTATGAGCCTGGGTGATGCCACAGGAGGAACTCAGGTGTATTTGTAACCAGCCCGGGTTACAAATCTGTCCCATGGCACCTGGGAGATTGCCTCCTTGCAATGTGCCTTTTACGGTCTTGGTGAGCAATAAGACAAAGTAGGAACCTTTCCAAATGAGTGAATACATGACTCATGCATTTAATTGCTGCAATAAGCCTGAAGCTTTAGATTCAAAATCTGCCAATAATCGTGAAAAGTAAATCCGTGTGCTCATATCAGAGAAGGGACCGATGCTTTCCCTGAGACTGGGGAATGGTGGTGACTGATGAACAGACTGACTGCCTCACAGGTATTTTGTTGATGTGCAGATCTTTGCTGACTTAATATTTCAGTCTGGGTTGCACAAGGTGTTGTTGAATAGAGGGGGAAAGGATTAATTAAAAGTAGGTTCTCACCCCAAGTGATGTTCTTTCTCTGGTTGAAAAGGCCGAGCTGTTACAGCATGGATTCACCCTCATATTACTGCACACCAGTGGGCAACTGGGTCCTGGTGGAGAAGACCACCTGATGTGGTTAGCTTCTGTTATCCCGTGGCTGTTTCATGTCATGCTATTTCAGCCACCAGGACTGCCCCATACTGACGCAGTGGTGACACTGACTCTGTCTTTCTCCACAATGACATCTGCACAAGGTAATTTTATAAAAGTTGCAGTGAATGTAGCCATTAGGCCAGAAATGTGAATTTAAATAAAGTTCTGGTGTTTTTCTCACACGTATGAGTTGAACTTCAAATAGCAAAGGTAGGAAGCATTTAAAAATGTTGTTGTCTTCTGTGTTTAGGAGCTTCAGCCTTCTCTTTAGTCTTGAATAACCTTTCTCTCACAGCCAAACTTCTCTGGCTCATCAGATGTTGTGAAGGTCACTGTGTCCTTGTCTGAAGAGTGGTACCCCATGGGCCAAACCTCTGAAACAAAGACGTAACCAGTTGGGGACAGGATAGGCCAGCAGTAGTAAGCTCCTATTAGACAAGATAATGTTTTTTATCAGTGGGATGAGTGGGATGTTCCTTCCCTTTCCGAAATACTTTTTTCATCTTCTTGTCTCAACTCTTGTCCCAAAACAAACTTTTAACCTATCCCCTAGCTTAGAAGCAGAGTACTGCGTGGTGAAGAAATTGAAGCTCATACAGTTGGTGTAAACATATTGCAAAATATCTCTACTTTCTCTCTAAAGGGAAGAGCAGTGCTCGCATTCCTGTAGGACAGCTTGGTGAGTCGGATCCAGTTGCCTGTGCTTGCAGCACTACTTACATGGTTATTTTGCACCTTCGCTAAGCAGCAAGTGTTACGTGGTTTGTGACTGGTCTTGTCTGTGCTCATCCTGAAAGTAACTTCATTAAAAATTAAAAGTGCAATTTTGGCACTGGCATAACTCCAAGTTCTCAGTTGTACTTACTTTGAATGACTTCGTATATCTTGAGCTTTGTTTTGATTTTCCAATATAAATGAATCCCAGCCTTGCTCTAGACACCTGATTTCACCTGGTTCCATCAAAGCCATATTGCAGGGAATGCTTCTTCTGATACAATGTGAAACAACTGAGCAATGCAGGGCCTGCCTAAGGAAATTTGGTTAACCTTAAGGAAACTTCAGAAAAGCTGGGTCATTTCCAAATTTTGAATTATGTGAGCTGCATGCTCTGGTATTGGGTTTCAGCCCAGAAACGTAGCGCTGCAGCAGTGATAGGACTGAAGACCTGACTTTGTACTGAGCCCACTGCTTTCCTTTGAGTCCTGTGAATTTTTTCTGCTGCTGTTGCTCTCTTGTAGCCACCTGTTGCCTCTGGTCATGCATATTTAGGGAAAGCTCTTTGAGCAGGGTCATATCTTTGTAAAGTTTTTCATGATGGCAAGGAAAACATGGTCCTGCTTCCTGCCTGGAGTAATAATACAAATAAATAGTAACAACTGCACGGTTTCCTTACAGCTCTAGAGGTAGAATCATGGCAATTAAAATAACGTGCAATTAAGGAGAGCTTGAAAAGGCTTTTAAAACCAGGAAGCAAGTCAAGATGCTTTGCTGATGATTTGCTAGTTTGTAGAAATTGCAAGTGGTTGCAAACTGGTTTGCTTTTACCATGAAGTAAAAAATATTCTCCAGTGTGTGTTTGGCTGAATTTATGAAAAGCATCTCAGCATGGCTGGAAATGACCAACAGCAGTTGCTGCCTTTTCTTGCAATGGATCAGGTAGGTTTACGCCAAACCAAGCAACTGTTTGCACATTTAGGCCTTCCTAACCGCCCACTACCAACCAATTTTTCTTCTTCCTATTGTAGTTGTTATA
Source organism: Mycteria americana (assembly GCF_035582795.1). Taxonomy (NCBI): domain Eukaryota; kingdom Metazoa; phylum Chordata; class Aves; order Ciconiiformes; family Ciconiidae; genus Mycteria; species Mycteria americana. Next base: position 75,736,114 of record NC_134366.1, on the reverse strand, counting down.
ATCAGGCCTTGATAAGAATTGCTGCCAGAGACATCCAATCAGTCCCATGTTATCATCTGGAAATGATTAGAGTCCTCAGGACAGATTGAAGCCATTTTGATAGCATTGATTAGTTCCTTATTTCAAGTTGTGCCATTTCACCATTCACTGTTTTAAAATTCTTGCCTTACTTTTTTTTACACTGTAAATAACAAAATGTATTTTGTTGTGTGAATCCAAATAAGCTTTGAAGTTTGTGGCTTTGTAATTGGAAAGTCATCCGGAGAGTGTATGCTCTCTTGCCAGCTTTAATCAATGCACGATAATCAATTATCATATCAAAGTGTTCAATTACTCCTTAGTGATGAGGAGCTGTAGCTGTTTGGCTTAATTTCCTAGAAGATTCTCAGCACTCTCACTGCAGCATTGGGGTTACTTAGCTGACTGCTTAAAGGTGTCTGCTCTGAAAATGAAGCTGGTACTATTTGAACACCAGCCTCCTCACAGAGAGCAGTGTCAGATGCTTCTTCGACACTGCAAACCACTTCTTTCTATCTCATCTGCGAGCTGGATGTACCGTGTTGCTGTCAGTTCCTAAGAAGGGAGTCTGTCTGTCCGCCCATCTGTGCTTTTACGCTTAGGAGGGATGCTAAGAATCCTGGTTCCTTCTTTGTGGAGCCTGGAGAGGTTTCAGTGTTCCCCTTTCCTGCAGTACACTACCCTTCCGTTTCCCAGGGGTTATGGGAGGAAAGTTACCGCTGACTCTTGGGTCAGTATGTTTCATGTCTATTTGAAGGCTGAGGAAAAGAAATGTAAACTGATCAAGCATGATTCCCGCTTAAGTCCCCCAAACCTTATAGAAGCCTGAGAAGATCTGTATTTGTCAATTAAGGGTCTCTTCTAAATTCAGAATTGAATTGTTGGTACTCCACATTGCCCTTTGTGGAGTGTGTGGAGCTAAAAAAAATTCCCTAATAATTTTAATGTTGATATAAAGTTCTTCTGCAATCGTTATGTTTTGAATGCCACACAATCTTTAGTGTATCCGTCCTCATGTCCCTGTGACATGGAGATGTACCAATGTCCCTATTTCACAGAACATTGTTAGTCCCTAAGACTGCTGCTGTTGAGTGATGGGTCCTAAAAGGCTGCAGCAGAGCAGGAAAAGTCACCTGAGACATCAGAGGCTCTGATTGCTGTGTGTCCTGACCACCCTTCCTCGCTTCTGGAGTTCCTCACTTTTAGTAAACCGTTAACTTAACCCTCCAAGAAACCAGCAACGAGTTTTCCCTTGATTTCAGTTTGCATCAGCTTTGCAGCCTGAATGATCTCCTTGGTTCCTTCTCCCAAAAAAATATCAAACTACCAGTGGATAAAACTCTAGGTGGATATTGCTGTTTTAAGTCTCGGAGCATTGCTGCAACCAGTTTTCCAGCACTGACTCCCTGCCAGGAGAGCCGAGTGGTGTGCACTGGAAGGGAGAGCTCCTTCTGCTGCTCCTTCTGCTGTGGTCAAGACAGAGAAGAAGGACAGTGGTGGCAATCAGGCAGGGCTGCTGGCACAGGAGCCCTGCTCGGAGGTGCGTCCACCCACCAGCTGTGGTGTGCGGGTGCTTTCCTGCAGCAAACCACTTGCATGTGAACGGGCCAGTGCTCAGTCCTTCGTGAGAAATGAAACAGCATATGCATCTAGGAAAGGAGAGTGGAAAAACGGAGAGGACACAAAGCTGTGTTTGAGCCATGTTTCATCAGGCTGAAAGGAGAGCATGAGGGGCTCTGCAGTGAGAAGGTCTGTAAAAACATAGCAATTATCCTCATCTCAGCTTGCCTATTGAGAAATAATCAAACTTGTGATGAGTCTTGTGACCTGTCAGACCTCTTAACTGAACTCCAGCTGAAGAGATTCACTATAAAAGGGTATAGGCTGCTTCTTATTGTTGATTTTTAACCATGAGAGTTCCTAAGGGAAATAGTATATAGTAATAACATTTAATGGTCTTCTGATGAGCATCTGGTGTTGGGTGTTTTTTTCTTTTAAATTGCATTAAAATTAAAACTGCAGTATTGCACTGAGTCCTCATTTCCTGTTAGGAGAGGAATTATGATGCTCTATTGATTGGCAAAGCTGTTTCCCATCCTGCATAAGTGTGGTTAGTGGACAGAACTTCTCTTGCAGACACAGACGTGCCCTACCACCCCCCTCAGTTCTGAAGGTTTTTCCCTCTAAATTATTCATAGTGAAACTACTGATACTCAAAATTTAAAAACAGAGGAGAGAAGGTATAAAATACTCTCATATATGCCTTTGCATTAATTTATGTGCTATCACATTGAATAAAAGGAAATAGCAAGTTAAGCATGTTCAAGAAGCCACATGATGAGTATAATTGATGCATTCAGCCTATAGAACATACATATAATAGTCCATTGTAGTTACGGGATTGGCCAGCCAATATTTTTGCCTTGGAGATCATTACTTAAGGAGATGACTCTTGACCCTTTTCTTTTAGTGCTTCAAGAAGTTTGCCAGAACGTACCCTTTTGTGCCAGTCAGCCTTTACCATCTCCCTCTGAGCAGCCTCAATTTTTCATTTAACTTACTTCTGAACGTTAATCTGCTTTTTATCCCAAGGATCTTTATGAGAAATAAATCGGAGCCTTTTCAGAAACACAATTGTAAAAGCTTCTTCCTTACTAGTTAAAAGCTTGTCACAACGTAGCAACAATGTATGTGTCGTAAAATGGTGTATTTAAAAAAAAAAAAAAAAAAAAAAAGGCAACGAAGCAATGCTGAAGCAACATGCTGGGTGTTTCTAGATGGAAACTCGCTTACCTGCGCAGTCCTTGGAAGCGTAGGAAATGTGATTCATAGCAGCGGATAGGAGAGCAAAGAAACTTACTCCCAGAAGGACAAAGATCTACTTTGACATAACTCTGCCATTACCATTGGTCCTCAGCCCCAGGAGGGGGCCGATGGGCAGAACAAAGAGAAAGGCTCACAGCCTAAATGGCAAATCTCATTAGAGCATCTGGTTTAAATAGGTGCTGACTAAGGAAAGGAAGAGACCTTGAAGACTGAAGTAGTGCATAAAACTGGGTGGTTACTTCTCAATGTTGTTGGGAAAAAAGCCAAGGGGATACCAATGAAAAGAGCGGGCTCCGCTGTGGAGAGCCTGCACTGATTGATGCATGCTTCCCGTGGCAGCAGTCATCATCTGAATGCGTATTGGTACCCAGGTCTCCTCCATGAGAAGTACTGGTGTATGCAGGAACAGGGAAAGAAAAATCCAGGTTTTAATCCGAGTTGGATTGCTCTTTTAGGGCTGCAGATACTGCAGTTTCGGTGTAGCTGAGCAAAGAGGTATTTTTCTCATCAGCTCCCCTGCTACAAGGGGAGTGCAGGTAGACTTCTGGAATGAATTATAAAGAAATCCCATATCCTCCTATAAAACAGAATAAAAAAGCCCAATGTCAAGGTGAGTGATAAGGGATCATCTGTGATTTGAGAAAGAACGTGACTTGGAGCCCCTCTCCCCTCACCCCAGTAATGACTGGTGAAAAGTCCTCTGAAATATGGCTTCACTGAAGCCAAGGTGCCAACAGATTCCTTCCCATTTGTTTTCTTTCTGAAGAGGCCTTCCTCTGCCTAGTGCACATGACGATACCCACTTTATTAAAAAAACCCACACAGATGATGGCTACCCTTTCTTTGCTAGGAAAGACAGACCTTGGCAAATAATTACTTCTAGTTCTTACTCCTAACATATGTATGACTTATTATTTATAGAGACTTGTAATAAAAATGGGAATGATTTTCTTGACCCGGTAAGTTACAGCTTAAACCAATAAAAGAACAAAGGAGGGGGACATAAGAAGAGGACATAGGAAAGGGGTTTGTTTAAAGAGTCACGTGCATGGCTAATAGATGTATCCAGAGAAAAGAGAGAAAATACTCCAGATTAATAACTGTGATGTTCTGCTGGCTTATTGCTTTCTAAAGGCTTTACCCTCTGTGGACACAGAGCTGTATAAAAGATGAACTAGTTGCACTCCGCATTTTAGTCATCCCAGTAATGATGGCAACATCTCCGTTACAAACGCATGTTCTCCAAGGAAAGCAATCCTTTCTCTAGTATTTCCAAGGGAAAAATTAATCAGATTCACTTCTCTGTGTTGCCTCTGGACTTGCTCCTCCATTTTTTGCTTCTTGCTGCTTGACCTTTGTTGAGTTAGTCATATTAAGCAACAAAATGCTGCTTTAACTTCATAAATCTTGGTCCTCCTATTTCCTGTGAACAGGTCCAGCTGAGAAAGTGAAGAAGAAACCTGTCAGGATGCCATAACAAGCACCATATATCAGAAACCCACTGGACAGAAAACCTAGCTCAAACACTAACTTTGTTTTTGCAAAGCAGGAAACGTTGCTTAAATTCATATAGTAAATATTTCCTTGTGTATCATGGGGAGCTTTCATGTAAGCTCAGATTAGCTGGAAATCAGGACAAGGCCTGAACTTTGCTCCCTCATCACTATAAAAGCAATTGTCTGGGGTATTTTTCAAGGAAGCCCCTCAGCTTTTGAGCTAGGCAGAAGTGCATTGCAGTTGATCTTGATACTGCGTTCTACAGAGATTAGAGAGAAAGACTTTTAGGCTGATATTTAAAAATAAGGAAATGGCTCAGAAGGAGAGAGAGAGATGGGCAAAGATCCCGAAGTGGAGAGAACCAGCAAAGGGAAAAGGTCCTTTACACATATGGGAAAGCAGACGAGGGACAGGGATGAGAGTGGTGTTTATTTCAAAGGGGTGAAATCAGAGTCAGGTTAAAAGAAACCCACTAAAGGTTTTTTAATTGTAGAGAAGTTTGAAACCGGTGTAAAATGAGTCGATTCTACCTCTTTTTCTTGCTTTATACCAGTGCTGGTCCAGAAAATACCATTGCACGTGGCATTAACTGAAGGATGAGAATCCAGAGAGTCGCAGAGACATCCTTAGCGCTGATGCCTCTGAGGGATGAGGGCTGGGGAGACTCCAGGAGGGTAGGGGTAGTTTGGGCATTAATCACTTGGGTAGATACAGGGGAATGTGCTAGCATTCACCCGTGGCTTTTTCCAGGGCCCTGCAATCACAACACTCCTCCCAAATATTTTGCAAGCGTATAGAACCAGCTTTCCCAGCAATAACCTGGCGTGGGGTTGTGTTGTCCCCCTCTTCCGCCTGCCACATACCTGGCGGCTCTGCCTTATCCATGGAGGACCTAGGGCCCAGGGGGGAAATGTCTCACCCGTGGTGGTGGATTGCTTCAGCCAACAAGCCTGGCAATCTTGTACTTTTATGAACACTGAGCTCACCTTGGATATTAAAAGAAAGAAATGTATTAGCTGGTAAGCGTGTTGGGTCTCTTCCAAGGCACACTAGCGTGTTGCTCTGCACACCAGCATGGAAACAATTTGCAGGCAGGAGAGCCGGTAAGCGCGCTCTCAAGGAGCTGTGCCACATGCTCTTCCTTCCCTTTGCCTTCAGAGTCGTTCTTTATTCAACCTCTTTTGCTCCATTTTCACCATCTGAGCTTAAACGTGGCCTTCTGACATGGAGAATCTGGGTGAGTAGAGCCACATTAGTTGTAAAATCCCTAGCCAATCTTATTTTTTGGCATGAAGGTGGCTGTTACGGCATTGTTTTTATTATTCATCAAAAGGAAACTTTTCAAAGTAAATACATCAAATACCACATAACATAAGCTCTTCCCAACCACTGCTTCCTCTCCCTCTTTATTTTCCCCTACCTCCTATTTTTATAAGTAATCAAGTTGTTACTCCAGAGTCAATTCCAGGTCATCTTTCATTTGCTCAAAATATATCCTTATTGGCAAGCTATTTTCCCATTATTCAGGAACACGCATATTGTTTTACTTACAGCTGTGTGCTGTATTTTATGTTCTCATATAAATGTTATGCCTGGATTATCATAACTAGAGCAAACTGGTTTTAGGGTTTGTTGTTGTTGTTATTTTTAGGTGCCCCCCCCCCCCCCCAACAGGAGAGAAATATTATTATATCTATTTTTTGGTATCTTTTCTAGTTCTTAAAGTGACTCAAGTTTTCACATTTCTCTCTAGTAACGCAGATTTCCCCTCTGCTGTGCGAGTTTCCCTAGTTTGAGGAATGATGATAGCTGAGGTTTGGGAAAGATTAAGGGGTAAGCAGCATTGCTTCCATCCCACGAGGGGCAGCAAAGAAGACAAGGCAGGGACAGATTCCAGAAATTCATTACCTGCTGTGTAAAAACAGTAGTTTTTGTTATCTGTTTTAAACTGTCACTAGTTTCAAGGAGTGTTCCTGTTTCTAGTGTTGCGGGATCTGGCAAAATGTGGTGAGTTCTTAATTCACTTACTATTTTCTTGATTTTGGGAGCTGATGAAATAGGTGCTCATATTTACATATTGAGGGCTCAGTGAGGGAAAGCACCTAAGTCCCAAAGATGAGCCGGTGGGGAAGAAGAGTGGCCTGGCTGACTAGAGAGCTCTGGCTAGAACTCAGGAGAAAGAGGAGAGTCTATGACCTCTGGAAGAAGGAGCGGGCAACTCAGGAGGACTACAAAGGTGTAGCAAGGCTGTGCAGGGAGAAAATTAGAAGGGCCAAAGCTGAGCAAGAGCTCAATCTGGCTGCTGCTGTAAAAGACAACAAAAAATACTTCTTCAAATACATGAGCAGCAAAAGGAGAGCTAAGGAGAATCTCCAGCCCCTAGTAGATGGGGGAGGGAACACAGTGACCAAGGATGAGGAGAAGGCTGAGGTACTTAATGCCTTCTTTGCCTCAGTCTTTAATAGCAGGGCCAATTGTTTTCTGGGTACCCAGCCCCCGGAGCTGGAAGACAGGGACGGCGGGGACCAGAATGGAGCCCCCATAATCCAGGGGTAAATGGTTAGCGACCTGCTGCTCCACTTAGACACTCACAAGTCTATGGGGCCTGATGAGATCCACCCAAGGGTACTGAAGGAACTGGCAGATGTGCTCACCAAGCCCCTCTCCATCATTTACCAGCAGTCCTGGCTAACTGGGGAGGTCCCAGTTGACTGGAGATTAGCTAATGTGACGCCCATCTTCAAGAAGGGCGGAAGGAGGATCTGGGGAACTACAGGCCTGTCAGCCTGACCTCAGTGCTGGGGAAGCTGATGGAGCAGATCATCTTGAGTGCTATCACACGGCATGTAGAGGATAACCAAGGGATCAGGCCCAGCCAGCATGGGTTCAGGAAAGGCAGGTCCTGCTTGACCAACCTGATCTCCTTCTATGACAAGGTGACCCACCTAGTGGATGAGGGGAAGGCTGTGGATGTTGTCTATCTAGACTTCAGTAAAGCCTTTGACACGGTTTCCCACAGCATTCTCCTGGGGAAGCTGGCTGCTCATGGCTTGGACGGGTGTACTCTTCACTGGGTAAAGAACTGGCTGGATGGCCGGGCCCAAAGAGCTGTGGTGAATGGAGTTTACTCCAGTTGGCAGCCAGTCACAAGTGGTGTTCCCCAGGGCTCTGTGTTGGGGCCAGTCCTGTTTAATATCTTTATCAATGATCTGGACGAAGGGATTGAGTGCACCCTCAGTAAGTTTGCAGATGACACCAAGTTGTGTGGGAGTGTTGATCTGCTTGAGGGTAGGAAGGCTCTGCAGAGGGACCTGGACAGGCTGGATCAATGGGCCGAGGTCAATTGTATGGGGTTCAACAAGGCCAAGTGCTGGGTCCTGCACTTGGGTCACAACAACCCCATGCAACGCTACAGGCTTGGGGAAGAGTGGCTGGAAAGCTGCCTGGTAGAGAAGGACCTGGGGTGTTGGTTGACAGCTGCCTGAATATGAGCCAGCAGTGTGCCCAGGTGGCCAAGAAAGCCAACAGCATCCTGGCTTGTATCAGGAATAGTGTGGCCAGCAGGAGTAGGGAAGTGATTGTCCCCCTGTACTCAGCATTGGTGAGGCTGCACCTCGAATACTGTGTTCAGTTTTGGGCCCCTCACTACAAGAGAGACATTGAGGTGCTGGAGCGTGTCCAGAGAAGGGCAAGGAAGCTGGTGCAGGGTCTGGAGCACAAGTCTTGTGAGGAGCGGCTGAGGGAACTGGGGTTGTTTGGCCTGGAGAAAAGGAGGCTGAGGGGAGACCTTATCGCTCTCTACAACTACCTGAAAGGAGGTTGTGGAGAGGTGGGGGTCGGTCTCTTCTCCCAGGTAACAAGTGATAGGACGAGAGGAAATGGCCTCAAGTTGCGCCAGGGGAGGTTTAGACTGGATATTAGGAAATTTTACTTCACCAAAAGGGTTATCAAGCATTGGACCAGGCTGCCCAGGGAAGTGGTTGAGTCACCATCCCTGGAGGTATTTAAAGGACGTTTGGATGAGGTGCTTGGGTACATGGTGTAGTGGTGGTCTTGGTAGTGTTAGGTTTACGGTTGGACTCGATGATCTTAAAGGTCTTTTCCAATCTATACGATTCTGTGCTTCTGTGATTCTGTAAATATTTACTGAAGTGATTAACTTACTTGAGGTCTTGATGCAAAAGAATGCATTTGTAGCAACAAATACATACTGTTATTATTAATCTTATCACTCTATTTCATGCCTGTGCGTGCTAACACTTCATGTACTACAGAGACATACAGCATGCAGAAGAGATGGATTTTCTTCTGTACAGATGACAAAAGACAAAACAGAATTTCCTGCTTATTTTTAGGGTGTCTGTGGCAGTGGAAGACCACTGGAGGAAAGTGTGCTGCTGAATTCCCTGCAGCCTTGCGGGTTTTGGGTTTTTTTTGGTATGGTCTTCTAAAGCAGAAAGACATGGTTCTGCCTCCCCCCCCCCCCCCCCCCCCCCGCCATGAGAGTAAGACCACATGCACATCTTAAGCTACTCAGTTTATTAATACTCTGTGCTTGTTAATTTGTGAATGACTTGAAGGCACTCAGAGCATTAAAGGAAGTCTCTTCCTGGAGGTTTTTAAAAGAGACTCTCCTGGATTATTTGAAGTTGAGATATTCGTAGTTTGCATGGGCTTGTTTCTTCTGAGTAAATGTGTGCTAAATGCTAATGCTCACATTATAACTGGGTGTCTTACAGTAGGGATGATGTTTAACTGGCGCCCAAGATTCAAGAACAGAGATGATACACGAACGTTTGGGCCATATTAGGTGAATTGTTCAAAAAATTCTGGTCTCTTTCATTATTTTAACCTCCAAAGAAGAAATCCCCTATAGGATAAATGTTTAATCATGAAAGCAAACAGACAAACAAACTAACCTTTTATCATTGTTGGTGGGAAAAGTACGCCTTACACTTTGCAAAACTCACGAGGAACAGCAGCACACTTCTGGTTGCGAGTAATATTCTGGTTATTTGATGTTTTCAGGAGGAGAGAGAAGAGCTTGTAGCTGAATAGTTTCTCTGGCAGCTTCCTGGCTTGAACTTCAGGATGAACGTCAAGGAAAAAGCCAGAGTGAATGAAGCCGACCGGGACATGTTTGTGTGACCCTTCTCTTCCCCAGACTAATTTAGTTATTCCCTGTTCCACAACAGTTCACAAGTTGTTCTTGAAACAGTAGGGGATCCCAGAGAGACAAGGTTTGCTCTCTGCCCACCTTGCCCTATTCACCTTCCCCATCGCCCCAGGAGCGTTTACTGCCGTGCCAATTACAGCCTTGATCGGGGCTGTCTTTAGTGGATGTTGATATCCGAACAAACAAACCAAGAGTCTGGTCTTGATTGCTGATGTCTTTACAATTTGGTTTCCTGTGGCGTGTTTGTACAGATGTAATGGTTGGTATTCCCCTGCTTTTAAATAATCACGACCATATTGGGGGGCGGGAGGACAGGACTAATTTGCCAGGAGTTTGCTGCAGGAGCCCCCACCCCATTCCTGTGGCTTAGCTTCTGTTCAAGCCTCGCTGCCTAACCCACTGCTTGGGGTGGTGACTTCTGTTTCCATCTGTCCCCCTTCAGAAAGGGCTTGTGATCTTTCACTCCTTTCAGCCTAGGAGAACTGTCATTAGAGCGACTATTGCATGTAATCACATCTTGTCTGCAGATTGAACGAACACTGAACGGCACGCAGAAAACACCTCCAAGGACAAGGGCAATGCGGAGAGCGTGAATAAATGACCACCATCTCGGTGGATCCTTTGTACAGGAGTATATGTGTCCTGGATTTCTGTCATTTCCTGTAGCCAAAGAAATGTTCTTTTTTGCTTCTTTATATCCTGCTGACCACTTGCTGCTCTGTTTGTCAAGAGCTGGTGTAGGACAGCTCAGCCATTGCCCTCCTCTGAGCTGCACCAGAGGAGCAGCGAACAAGCAGCTCCTAGTCAAAGGAGCTGGAAGGACAGATCTGAGCTCTTTTCTGACCCTGCTGTGAACTTGGTCACAGCCAGTGATTTGGGTCACGCCTTGATCCCTGCTAGACCAAGCTGCACGAGCTATGTAAAGCAAGCTGCTTTACAGTCAAATGATACCGGGAGTTCCTCTATCGCTCCATCCTTTCTGCCCCAGGCAATGCCCTCACTCTTATTTCAAGCTCTTTCCCCCTACATCTGTTTGACATGTTCGGGAGTGGAGTCAGGAACGTTTAAATCCTTCAACGTTACGTGGCCAGCAGGACTGGAGGAGCAGTCTGCTCCAAGCAGAGCTCCTCCCCAGACTACTTTCAGTCATATCCAAATGGCAGTGGGGGAAAAAAAAAAGCCTAATTGTATGCTCTCCAATTTTCTCTATTAGGAAGATCAAAAGAATTGCTGCCTTTACTGGCAAATCTCAAGGATGAATTGTGGCAGCCAGACCAGTACTGGTCTGTGTTGAACTGTAGTCACCCAGAATAAATCAGCACTAATTGCAGTCTAGGGCTGTGATTCCAGAGGGGCTGCTTAAGCACCGCACAGTGACCCCGACTGCCCCGCTGTTAAAGCCAGTGGCAAAACTCCCAGGGACCTCAGGAGGCACAGGGCTGAGGCTGCACCTTGCCTGCTTTAAAGCCAACTATCTTGCTACCTCTCAGAGGAAACAGGACGGATACAGCGATGCGGTGAGTGCTGTGATCCCACCTTAGATGGTGTGTAGCTGCCCCCGTGTCGCGGGATCCGGAGAGAAGGTGGTACCTTGGCTTTCTGGCCACAGGAGACCTGCACAAAGTTGCTCTAGTGGCCTTGGAGAAGATGGGGTGTCTGCCAGTTCAGGTTCTTGTCCTTTCCCAGCTTCACTCATGGCAAGGTCTGCCACCCACCACAACAGGGACCATCTCCTGGCCCCACGGCTGGCTGTGGCACCAGACGGACTGACTGCTTCCACCATGGCCAAGCAAATTGTTCTTCTGTTGCTCTCACCCGAGATGATTCCTTCCCTTCTTCTGCGCTTCCCTCCAGAGGCGGCGGGTGCTGCCATGTGGGTGAGCGGATTAGTCACCTTTGTCACAGGAATGCAGAAAGATCAGCAAAACATGGTGTTCACAATGCAAAAAGATTTATATTATATCAAATTTTATTTTAATTTCATTCTCACTGAAACTGTATTTGAAACTAATGCGGCTTTAAATATAAATTAAATATGTATATATACATTTGGGATTTTCCTTATGAAGGGCAGGCAGGAAAAGGAATTCAAGTCAGTTGAAAGGCCTGACTAGTCCAAAGATTCAAGTGCCGGACAATTTTGAAGAAAGTTTCTTTACTGCCATAAAGGCAATCACTTTTTCTTCAGGAAAACGAGGCAAATATTGGGAAAAACATTGGTGCAAAGGCACAAATGTGGTCTGTGGGAAAGCGAAGGGGACCAGCCACCTTCCTGCCCCTTGCCTGTGGGGAAACGCTGACAAGAACTGCAGCCGTGAGTTGAACCAAAACAGCTGTGGTGGGTACGATGTCTGAGCCGCAGGAGGCAGCGAGGACCTGAGAGAGCAAGCCCAACTGCTCCTTCCCCTGCTCACACCACCACCACCAGGCTCAGGGGGAAAGATGTCCCCCTGCATTAAAATAAGTGGCTGGAAAGCCGAGCAAGCAGGGTGCCTGGGTGGGGGGCAGCAGGGCTGGGCTGGAAGCGGGTGCTCTCCACGGGGAGCTGCAAGGAGGGCGGCCAGTGCTGCTCTGCCTCTTCCCGGGACTGCGTGAGGACCAGGCGGTGCCTCCTGTGCCATAAGGGACAGCAGCGTGGGGCCAAGGTTTGCCCTTGCGAGACAAAGGCTGGGCAGCGTGTGCCATGTGCTCTTATTAAGAGAAATTAAAAGCAACCCTTGGTCAGCTGTTAAACACGATGCTGAGAAGCTGACACCAATCACTCCTGCACTTGACCCCTTCAGAGCGATTTATAAACACTGGCTAACTAATCCTCCCCACACGGCTGGGGAAGGAGCAGGCAGGGATTTCCGCTCCTCTCTCCCACCTCCATTTTGTAAGAGGAGATGGGAGGTAGGATCCTGCACCTCTTTTCTCCAGGTGACAGCAGCTAGGAGGCCTGGCTGTATCCATTGTATGGCATGGGGCAATATGGCCAAGCAGGGCACAGGTGAGGACCACAGCCTTGGCTTGGGAGAGGGATTTATAAGTAGCACACCACGTCGCTGTTCTTTTTATATACGATCGGAAATGTCTTGAAGCCAGATGCTCAGCTGGTGTAAATCAGTGGAGCACCACAGATTTATACCAGCTGGAGAGCTGGCCCCTGTGCCCCAGTGGGAAGGGGATGGGGGAAAGGGAGAGAGGCTGTTTCTGGTAACCTCTCTACCAACCTTCCTTCTGGGTAAATATCTCCATATGTTAACAAATGCTAATTAAAACCAAAAGCACAGAGGAGCTCTCAGGATGTGTGTGTAACAGGAGCACCCCAGGATCCTGCACTGCTGTAATCTTTCTCCTCCCCCTGGATCTCACCTTTTATTTGGTGTTGCACCTCCCTGACTGATATTTAACCTTGCTCCTGGTGCTCTTTGTTGGAGTTTTGCCATGCATGCAATATTGCTCTGATGGGTGTAGGACTGGTGTCTACAGACACCTGGGGGCAACCCCAGCTGTTTCACTGGTCAAGGGGGAAAATATGTTTTGTTGCAGCATGCCTTGCAGTCATGTAAGTAACTGTGCTCATCAATCAGGAACTTTACGGGAAGGGACTCTGGAAACGCCGCTTCTTTTTTGGCCTCCAGGTGACCACTGCCTTCTCTGTGGACTGCAATAGCTCTGAGTGTGATGGCTTCTGGGGACAAAGGCATTATGCTTAAAAAGAAAGAAAAGCATGAATACCTGTGATACTCTATAGATAATAAATAAGCACAAGTTTGCCCTTGAGGTGAAGAGAAAGTTTCAGAAGCGGATGTTCAAAATACCTGTTTGTACAAGGGCTAGAATATCTCCAGGGGAGGCTGTGCATTGGAGCTGTCGGGCTGGTATTAAAGAGTGACATTTTCAAAGTGATGGATAGGATTTAGGATCTGATTCCTGCACGGCCAATAATGGTAGTTGCACTGTTGTGAAGATGTAGGGATAAATATATTACATAGTCTCAATACATCATTTCATAGCCAAAACTTTCTGGGGAAAATTCAAGTATACATGATGTGTTTCCACAGAGACCCTAGCACTTCACAAAGGGGTCCATGCCTTGATTAGCAAGTCACTGATGTGCTCTCCTTTACTCAAAAGCCCAAGGATTTATTAATTTTTTTTAAAGTTGTCATTATTTGCATTTGATTGAGCTGGCTTCTGTGTTTGCATTAGAAATGGACCCAAGAGAATTGCAGCAAATTACGATGGCGGTGTAACAGAGGTACATGTGTTCAAACATAACAAACGGCCTCTCTTTATTTCTCAGTAAAAGCGTGTTCCAGCTGTCTTTAAGTCAGTGGCAAAAATCCTCTTGACCTCTTGTGGGTCAGAGGCAGGTACAAAATACTATTTCCCCACCCCACCAAGTCAGCCTAATATTTTTGCAGTAATAGAAAGCCAGTATATGCAAGAAAATAGGGGTGAGTTGTAAAGCACCAGTCTAGCATTTGGGCTGAACACAAAATGAATGTAATGTAAGTACCCCAAAGAATGGGAAGAGGGAAGGTCCTGCATATACCTCGACTTGCCCAGAAATGCCCAAAAGATGATACTACTTTAACTTCGGTATATTTTCTCATTAGTTTTTGCAGCCTTCGTGTTACTGAACTCTTTGGCTTGGATGTGTTTATGGAGATGGCTATCTATTACTCCAGGTCTATCTTTTGCCTCAAGTGACACTTACGGTGAGCAAATTAGCACTGAAGCCAGATTTGTTTTGTTGTGATGGCTCCGCAGCAGGTACAGCTTTTGTAAACAGATGCTGCAAGAGAGGTAGGTTTTTTGCATCACTCCAGATCTCTTGAGAGCTAAAGTGTTCAGGTAAATAACTGGTCGAGAGACAAAAGAAATACTGTTAACTGAGAAGTATTCTCAGACTATCTCTTCTTAAAAATTCATTACTTATAATCTCTGTCCCTTTCTAGAATTTTTGGCTGAAAGTATACCACAGTAATGCCTTGTCTTTATGCTTAGTTGAAATCCCTTTCATCCACACCACGTGTAACTCAAGTGGCTAACAAATACTGCACAACCAACTTTGGAATTTTTATATTTATAGACAAGTGTCAGCCAAATTTTCAAAATGGATTGTGTTTGCTTGTTTGTTTTTAATGCTCTTCTCCCAACATTTCTGTAGTGTATGTTTCATTTTTGAAAATACTGCGAGCCTGATCTACAGCCCTGGCAAACCCCTTAGTATTATGTGGCTCTTCTAGGAGCTGAAAGACCTGCTGAAGATGCCCGCTGGCTGGAGCTTCCTTACCCTACTGCAAGAGTAGCATCGCCCCTTTTCTCTTGTATCGCTAACCTTTCTCCTGTTGCTGAAGGGCTGGCCAACCTCCTTCATCACCTGCTGGTAGGTGTTTAGTAATATGGGTGTTCATTTTCAAATCTCTGTGAAATACAATGATTTATGAATACTCTATCCTCCTAAAAGGTTCTCGTGAGCTGTTTTCAGCTGGGAAATGGCAGCAGTATATGCAGTGGATGCCTAACTTTTTTGGGCTGTTGT
Source organism: Mycteria americana (assembly GCF_035582795.1). Lineage (NCBI taxonomy): Eukaryota > Metazoa > Chordata > Aves > Ciconiiformes > Ciconiidae > Mycteria > Mycteria americana. Next base: position 75,721,064 of record NC_134366.1, on the reverse strand, counting down.
ATATAGCCTGTCTCCTGTTGTCTGCTGGATGGTTCAGAGCACACACATGTTACTTCCCTGGGTTGGTCAAAGCCTCCCAGAAGTGTATTTCACTCTACAGTGTCTCACTTTGCCACAGACATTTATTTTTCCTATCATATTTTTTTGCTGGTGTGGGTCACAGGGCTGTGGACCAGCCCTCTGCCAAGAACCAGTGAAATCTGCGTGTGTGTTATTCCACATACCTACAGTACGGTTTCCACCCAGGCCTTGATGAATGGCATGTGGAGCAGTGTCGCTGTAAGGTGGGTTGGGGTCTGACAGTGGGCAGATTGCACCTTTTTTGGATTCTGTCCAGTTTTGTTGGCCTCAAGTTTCTGGAGGTGAAGGAGCCTGCGTTGCCGATTCAGCTGAAACACGTGTTACTGCTTTTTAGCTGTAGTTGCTCTGAAGGCCTGGAAAGCGGCGATGTTGGTGAAGGCGAAGCGTTCACATCACCGTCACTGTCAGGCTCTACAAGTCTAAGCTCCTAGGAATTAAAAACACACTCACAACCACAGTGGAAGTGATGCCGAAGTCAAACCAGTCATGGGTACCATGCAGCTCTGGACTGGCACCAACTGCGCTATCCACACACATCACTGTGATCTCTGCTATGGAGAAAGAAATCGCCACCAAACTGTACGCTCTGTATTACTACAAAGTGTTATGCTTGCAGGAGATAAGCGGTCTCCGAGATGCACCATGAGCGGTGCAGCAGCATCGAGCATTGAGCCTCATCTTGGCATCGATACCGCATCAATGTTGAAATACTGATGTGCAAACATATGTGTTATTTCCACACTGTGGCTCTCCAAGCTGTGTGCGAGGTCCTGTTTTGGGATCCTACCTGCTCCTGATTACTTCAGCAGCCACAGTGCTGGCACAAGTGATGAAGAAAGGGGATTATTTGAAGCAAATCACCTAAACCTGATCTACGGCTGAAATCTTCTTACTGCGTTGAGCTGTGGCTGATGGAAAAGCGCAACAAGCACCGATCTAGTGTTCATCAGCAAAATTTCGGTGGACAAGTGGTAATGGACTTCACCCTAGGCTTGCATCTTAAGCCAATTGCTGTGCAGATAAAAGCAGCTCTTTCAAGCTGTTCCATTGGGTTTTAAAAGCAAAACTGAGAAGGCTTCACTAGGGAACTTGATCTCTTGTAGTGTTTATTCTCACCAACCAAGAGCAGCAATTAATATCTCTTTCAGATGGTGAGAATCTCTTTCAGATGGTGAGAATAAACAGTCTTGTAGACATGCAGAGGAAATGGAAATGACATACGAATTTTAATTAACCTACTTCTCCTCGGCTTTGCTGCATAGTGCCAAAATATAGCGATATGGATCCTTCAGTTATGTACCCTGGCATCTTCCTGGGCTGCTGGCTTTAGTTGAAAGCAGGCAAGTTTCACGTGTGTACCTGAGATCCACGTGTTTCTTGTGGGTTGATTACCAGAAAGGTGCCTGAACCCTTGGTGCTCTTGCTCCATCTGCATGTACCCCGATATTTTGAAGACATCCCTGTTTTTAAACACAACCATATGATGGAGAAATCTCTAAATGATATCATTTATTGTGATACCTCTGACCATCGTTCTCATTACAGTCTCAAGCAGTGCTTGGTCTTCCCTGGATGCTTCGTGTGCTTTGATATAAAACAGTATGGCAGAAAATCTGATGTCATCTGCAGCTGCTGCGCCGTATTTCAAAGGAGAAGGCATTAACCCTTTCTAGCAAAATCTCTCCTGCGAAGCACAAATGTCTTCTTGTCCGAACAGCATACTCAGCCTAATTAATTATGTCTGTACCTGCTTGCTGGCCCCAGTTCTCACTGGGGTAAACTGGCACTGCTCCATGGAAGTCAGAGAAGCTGTAATTCTCACTGCTGGCAGCAGATAATTTTGACCCTTTTCCTTGGACTATGCTTTATTTTATCAACTTCATGTCCTCCGACATCTGGTACCATAAAAGCATTCAGCCACAGAGATGGGGTTTCTATAAATATATTTCTCCAATAAGGAGATTGACAGCATTCAAGTCTCAAAGTGTTTCGGAGCCGTATGGGAGGAACAAGGTGAGGGGGGGAGGCAAGGTGTCTTATTTCCCCTCTCACCTCCTTCATCTCAAGTGCCGGTGTCCTCCAGGATGTGTTTTTTAGTGTTAATGGCAAAGGTGCTCCAAAGCAGCGGTAAATGTGGTCCCCAGATGTGCTAATTCAAGCCTGGGCCAGGCAGGGGAATGCATGCATTATCTCACTCACCGGGGCGTAGCTCTGACAGCTTCAGTTTAGGCTAAATCTCTGCTGCTGCATTTCTGCCCTCGCCCCCATCCGCTGGTCTTGGCTGGGCGTCTCCCCGCACCGGTGCTGTGGCATGGGCACAGCCAGCCCCTCCTGGCTCTAAACTGGGGGAGCATCAGTTTGCAATGGCTCGGCTGCCCCCTGAGCACTCCGAGCGGCCTCTTGCCAGGTCTGACCGCTGCTGCTGCAAGGGGAGGAGGTCGGGGGAGCCGTAAAACGAAACAAGACAGCACGCTGGGGTGGGCAGCCAGTCAGCAGTGGTGGATCCTGCCTTTAACCTGCTTTAAAGGTTGCGTAAATCGAAGGAAAAAAAATTGCTATCCCTTTCCGTATACCCCTTACCATGCAGACAGATGGCCTCGGGGGTGACTAGAGGTACCAAAAATGTCTTTGTGTGAAAGGTGTAGATATACATAACATGCATCACTGTCATAAAAGATGAGGTTAGCCTTTCTTTGGTTGCTCAAAATATAGCCCTTGCGATCTGCAGCATGTGCTACTGTATTATTGATTTATTGCTTGTTTATAATGACATTTCAAAACACAAGTGTTATTAAAGACTTGTTAATCTCGCTTAAGGATCATATTCCTCAAAATGTTTGAGCAAAATGCTTTGCGTTTATCTTTAAGTACATATTTAAATAAACTCAAATGAGTTGCTGTATCAAGGTTTTAATTACCAGTTGCTCTCCTTAGCGCAGAGCCTGTGGCTTCTTTCATGTTCTTACAGGATTTCTGAAGTTTTACTAAAGCCCTACTACACTTCCAGTATTTCTCTCTCACCCTTCTCTCTCTCTGTCTCTCTCAATCCCAATGCAAAGAGGACAAATACTTTCTGAAGTGCGCCTGACTCAAAGCTAAGTGGGTTTTGCCGAGGTTTGTAAGGGAGCTATTCTATGGCGGATTAACAGCCGTCCTTGCCAATTAGCACAGAAAATATTTTTCAGCATACGGGACATTGATGAGTGAGGGCTGTGTGCACTGGGCATGTGGTCCTTTGTTATTAAACATCTACGTTGTGCCAGTGTCTAGAGGTGGCAAGAAGCTTAGAGTCCTGTTGTCCAGGGGACTTTGCAAACACAGACAACATCCCCAGTCCAGAGCAGGCATTACACAGTATCTTCGGTTGTACATGCAACAGCAATATCTTCAACAGCACGGTCTACTTAATTTTTTGTGCTGTTATTTACTTGACATGTATTAGGGGGGTTGTTTTTAAATACTTTGAGATACTTATGAGGGTATGCAATTATTTCTGCTATTGCCATCCGTGAATGCTTATGTGCAGAAGGAGGTGCTGAACTCAGGTTTTCTACTTGTTGTGCCCTAACTGTGAGCAAAAGTGTGTCCTAAAGGCCTTATTCAAAATTCTTTAATTTGAATAGAAAGATTCCTACAACCTAGTACTCTAGGGTTCCCATTAAATACTTGCACTGAGGCCTTGACTGTGTATCTAATCTTTGCAGTTTAACTTAGTTCAAAATCTGATTTTGGCTCAACAAGTGCAAACAGCCTTGTAGGTGACCTTTTCTGTTAAATCTAGTCTTATGTTTAGCTTAAATTTGCAGTGGTCCAGACACAGAGCATGTATGCTTTAACTGGGACTTTGCCATTTTTAAGAGCCACAGAAAATTGAATTAGAAACTCAGAAAGTGTCTGAAGCCCTTCCTCCCCTTGTAACGTTTGAAATAGGCTTTCTGTCTTTCTTGCAGCGTTCACAAAGTCTTCTCCTGCTGGGATCACATACTTCTTACAGAACATTAGGAAATGTTAAGGAAAAGTAGTTGATGAAAGGCATCCAGGCATCTCTTATTTTTCTGTGGCCCTCTATTTCTTACGATGGTTAAAGAGAAAGTGATTGGCTTTTTTAGAATCCTTAGGCAGCTGGTGTGTCTGTTTTCCCCTAGAGAGGTGAAAGACGGTGTAAGAAGGAAAAACTACCTTATGTCTACCAGGGTGAGAGCCTGCACGCCAGCCACCACTGCAGAGCAGCCGATATGCTCCAAGTTTACACCTTTGTGTGGAAAATTCACAAGCTGCTTTGTGGTATCTTTTTTCTTTCTGTCCATAACCTGACTGTGATTTTTTTTAAAATTATTTTTCATTTTAGTTACAGTGGTATGAAAATGTATGTTGATTTTTGGTCAAGGTGGGGTGGAACTGGTTCTATTAAACCAGAACAAACCAGTCGGCTGTACATATACAGGATTGCCTGCAACCTGATGTTGGACTGATTTAACCCTCAGCGTAGGTTTTCTCAGGCTTAGTTAGGCTGGAGTAGCTTTACGAACAGAGACCCTGTGCTGCCTTAAACCTGCCATAGGCAAGACTGGTTTTGCAAAAGGTGTAGTGATTCTCCTTACACCGTGCCTAACAGTTCCCCCTCAGTGGCTTTCGCTGACTTACAGCAAAACGGCCCAATTAAACTAGGACCAGTTGTGACTAGAAAAGGCCTGGGAAAGACGGGAACTAGGAGGATGGCGAGAGACTATTCATGGCACTAAAATGAAGTTGAAGCCCCTTGGGTTCGGCAGTAAATTGTGAAGCCAGTAGTGGGTATCAGAGAACCTGCAGGTACGGGCAGCGGCGACTCGCATCGCTATGTTTTATTAGTACTCTGACTCGCCATTCATTTAGCAGGGCAGTCAGAATAACCACAGGTGGTTTTTACTGCTTCTGGGTAGGAGAGGTATGAACATCTGTCATATTTAAGCTAGGGAATTCCTCCTGTCAGCTTGCCACTGGTGGAAACTTCCCGATGAGCAAATTCCCCCCTTTGCACGCTGGACCTCCAGGGTCTGGAAACCAAACACTCTCTTTTCTCTGAGTTTTTTCTCTCTCACAGTGCCAACATTGAAATATTTTTTTTTCCCACCACAGGGTGTTTTTTGATGTTGTTGTTGATGATTGTTTTCATTTTTGGTGTTTTCTTTTATGGCTTTGAGTCAGCTGTCTTAAAAGAGGAAGGTTTGACCATCTGGTTCTGGGAACAATCAGCATCTAAGAGGCATGGCTGGTTTGCACATCATTCCAGGCCTGGTTAAAATAAACAGAACCATCGTCCATAGAAAATAAGATGCACCAGATGTAAAACAACCCCGAGCTCTGTGAAGAGAGGATGAAATTTATGCACTTGAGAGAGATCTAGGGATTAACGGAGGGGTGTTACAAAATGAAATTCTAGTTTCAGTTACTTCTGATGCCTTATCTTGAAAGGGGAAGGGTGGAGAAAAAAAGCCCAGCTAAGAACCCAAGGGAAAACAGAACCCTGCAATTGCGGGCTCCTCATCAGAGGCGTTTGCTTTCTTTCTTTCTTTTTTTTTTTTTTAATATTTTTTCCCCCAATATGTTGACTCTGTAGGTGTGGTATACAAATCACCCCTCCGACAGGGAACGTTCTCTGAGCTGGCCGTGAATTGCCATGCAGAAGAAAGCGTAATTAGGGGGAGCCATCAGAAAGACCTGCGCAGCCCCTTTCTGAGGGGGCGCAGGGACAGGAATGCCGCGCTTTCAGCCGGCATTGTTCCCCTCCCCATTCAACTGGAGTGGCAGACTGTTAAAATTTCCCCCAGTCCCCAGCCTGCTGGTGCTGCTCATTCCTGCTCTATGTGGGGATGTCGTTGTTTCTGCTTTCTTTTTTCTCTCCCTTCTTTTTTTTTTAAATATTTTTTTTTTAGGGTCAACATATCTCCCAGAGTCTCCTGTGAACCTGCGGGCTTGCGCGCGCTTTGTCTGTCTGTCTTTCTCTCTTTCTTTCTTTCTTCCTTTCTTTCTTTCTTTCTTTTTTTTCTGCAACAAACTTTAACCCTTCTTTTTACCCTCTCTCTTTCCTTCCAAGTAGCCTTTACCCTGCTTGTGTGAGCAGCTGACAAAGAGAATAAGTAATTTCTTAGCCTTTCAATGTTGAACTGCTTCTGTTTTTGTGAGTGGCCTTTGCACCTGTTGTGATAAGCAGAGCTCCCTTCACAGCAGCACTGAAAGGGTGGCAATCTCTTCCCCCCCTTTAAACTTACCCTTTCTTTCAGTGAATACCAATAATTAAGGAAAAGGCTTGAGTCTGCTGTGGATTCTTTAGCCTGACAAAACCGAGTATTTATATAGATTAAAATGAACAGGGAGACCGAGGCACCTTTCTCGTCGGCTTGGTGAGAACCTTCTGGAGCAGGCTCGTCGCGTGAACAAAACAGGATGGCCAGTTCACTTAACTGAATTTGGCTTTACCCCACCCAGTCTTGTCTGTCCTGTTTATACCTCCAAACCATGTTCTCCTTGGGTGAACTTGCCTCATCATGTGCGACAAAGCGTACAAAATGACGTGCGCTGTCGAGAAAAAAAAAAAAAAAAAAAAATCACTGCCATTTAGCATCTTTTTTCAAAAATGTGCATTTTGATGTGCTTTTTAATATGTCCCTCCTCTCTCTAATTTGCGAGATATTTGTAGCTGTGGAGCTTTATTGGCTGAGGTTTGGTCTGCTGGGGGCTGCAGTCGCGCGCTTCAGTGGGAGGGCTTCCCCCTTCACCTGTGGTGGGTGTGCCAGCTCCAAGCCAAGGGACCCTTAGCGCTTGTGGAAGGGTGACACAAGTACCTTCAGTGACCGACCCTCAGCACAGGTCTGAAAAAAGGCACTGTGGACCCCCCCCCCCAAAAAAAAAAAAAAAGGAGTGGAAAGGCTACCCAGCTGCTCACACAATGCAAGAGAAGGCCTTGGCTGCTGTTCAAAGCTGCTCTGAGTGAGTGTTTCAATTTAATTCTAAATTAAAAGCAGCCAGTGTTGTATAGCACAGGGAAAAGATTATGTATTAATGCTTTTTCCCCCTGACATAATCCTAATGATCGCGCTAAAATAAATAAAAGTTAAGCCTTCTTCCTCTCTTTCCCCCGTTGCTATATTATGCCGTGGCAAGCAGCCAGGTTTTCGTAGGTGGAAAGAAGAGGGGAGAGGTCCCAAAACTGCGAGGCTGGGAGGGGGATCGTGCACCGCCGAGCTCCGCTTCGACCTCCTCCCTCCTCCTTCGCTGTTGACGTCCTTTGCGTCAGGCCCCCGTTGAACGATAAGTAAGAGAAGAAGCAAAAAGTCTCAGTAAAACTGAAGTTGCTAACAGGAGGAAGGGGAGGGCCGTGAGGTGGTGACTTACTAACACGCATATGGTGAGACATGTCTGACCGCTCCTCCAGAAACCCTGGTCTTTGCTTCCGCGGCAGCCGGTGAGCGATACTGCGCTGTGCTATCGCTGGAAAACGTCTGTTTTCTCAAAAGCTGGTGGTGATGAATGATACCTCTCGGGATGCTATGTGGTCACCTTTCGGGGAGCTGGGGGGAAGTGCTCTCTTGGGTGGAGGGGTAAGGAGATCTGGGCACGGCAGGCTGCGGCTGTGGAGCTGGGCCCGGCCCCTGCTAGCCTGGCGGGAGGGCAGGCAGCTCTCGGTCAGCCCACCTGGTACCAAAAAAGCACCCAAAACACCCATGCGGTGCAAATTCACGCTCCGGGTGCGATGCCGTTTAGGACGTGGAAGTCAGGAGGATCAAAGTCAGAGACCAGATACTGCAGTGCTGTGGGTGAGCACCGGCCGAGTGACTGTACTTCCTTGGTGTGGGCCTACGGCATCCCCAATTCCCACGACTCTCATCCAGCTTCCCGAGTCCCTCTCCTGATGGGCAGGTAGGAATAGCTCAGCGCGGGGGACCCGCTCAGGCTGGGAGGTCCCCGCTGACAGGGCAGAGCGCTTGCTGGCGTGCCCCGTGCCCGGGGCGAGGGATGCTCCTCTCTGCTCCGGCAACCCCGGCGGTGCTTCTGGTGCGGGCTCCTCGGCTGCTGTGAAGCTGGAACACCCCGACGTCAATGCACGGGTTAAGAAGACCTGAGCAAGCAGGGAAATGGGAAACATAACGCTTAAGCCGGTGCTTGGGTTGTGCCCCTCCTGCTCCTCTTGCAGAGTTGTAAGTAGGGAGAAGAATTTAACTTTGGTGGTTATTTCACAAATTTCTGTTGTCCCCGCTCTTCCCCTTTCCTGGTTTGATGTGGCAGGGCTCGATGTTGTGTCCTTGTCCATCTCTGCCTGCCCTGCCCTTTCCTTGGGATACAGGAGGTCTGGTTGAATTATTTTAATTGGCAAATGCTTTGTTCCAATAGTAGCTGTCGTGGAAATGCCTCTGGGTGGGAAGCCCTCCTCGTGCCCCCCCTGCCAGAACCAGCCTCTCCCGGGCACCCAGCCCCTGTCCCAAACCGCAGCCCCATATAGCTCCCACCCCGCTTATCTGAGCACCTCCTCCCTGCCGCTGGCGGTATTCTTCTGGAATATACTGAAATATGGATCATGCTGGGAAATCACATAGGAAGGTTATGGCAGAAACAGAAAACTGTATTTCCTAGCTCCTGATAGTACCCCGTAAGTCACAAGCTTTCACTCTTTTAAATGTACGTCAATAGTGATCTTCATTAATTGCTCATGCATTTTCTGCCTACTGGTCAGGGAGAAATAAGTATTAGTTACCAGCCCTGGAGACACCAGTTTAAAAGCGTTTTCTTTGGGAGAAACTGCCTGCCAGGCCTAAACACTAGGGCAAATCCTGCAAAGAAAACCACATGCACAGCCACGCTTGGCCAAATGTATGGGAAAGGGGTGTCCAACCGTGCAGCTCTCTTTGGAGGATCCGGGCCTTAAAATAGAAACTTCATCCTAGAAAACTTAATGAGGCTTCATAAAACCTGGGTATATATTTAGAAAATGTAGTGAACTTGCCTTCAGCTTGAAACAAGGAGATACCGTATGAAACCCAGAATATTTCTGCAGCTTGTCCTAGAATGAGAAAGCGAGGGCCAAAATGATACAAAAGAGGAAAAATGCTTGTATCGCAGATGAGGCTATTCTTGGCAGGTCTGTGGATTGGCGGCTCTGCTTTCTGTCACGCAGGACTATCTGTGATGTGCGTTTGATTAAAGCTCAGCGAGCATTTACACACAGACTCCACTCCTACAAGCGTATTCCTGAAGCTGCTGAGCCTTGATTGCCGTTGAGTGAAATACGCTGCAGAATCAGGGTAACCAGGACTCTAAATTCCTCGGGCAGCCTCCAAAGAGACCTGCTCGCGGTGGCATGGTGAGGCATGGGAAGGTGACCGCTTCGGTTGAGAAGGGGGAGATGGCAGACCCTAACTCTGACAACGCAGAGATGGACACACGCAAACAGATTTAGTTTGATGGTGGGGGGAGGGGGAGGAGGGAATAAACTGTGTCCCTTCCTTCCTGCCCACCTTATCTTTAATTTAAGGCTGATGGATTGATTACCATTTGTTATGGTAAGTCCATATGTGTACAGATCCAACGGTAGGATTAGGTTCCTCCTCCTTTGTTATTCGAAGTCAATCGCAGTTCATTAAATCTCCCTCATCAGTTCCACCACCTGCTCCTCTTCCTTCCCTGACCCGAAGTCGCATGCCCATTTACCCTCTTCCCTTTGTTTTCTGTTTGTTTCTGTTTTAATTACATCTCTTGATCTTTTCCCCATCAATTATTTTGAGGAGAGAATTGGTCAGGAAACATCAATGCAAATGAAATTGTGGTTATGAATAGAAACAAAGAAATGTTCGAGGGATCTTTGTTTTTCATTTTCTGAACAGCTCTGGACTTGTGCTCGAGATCCCAGCATACCCTTTTCCCAGGGTGTGAAGCAGGGAGTCCGCAGCACGGGAAGAGGGTCCATCCTCCCTTACTCGCCCCTGCGAATGCTCACTGAAGGATTTAACAGGCTCCTTCAGGGCTTGGTGGAAGTTTTCAGTTTCTCCTGTCATCCTGACAAATCTCACACTTGGCGTTGTCAGACCTTGGCTGCATGCAGGTGGAAAACCCCGGTCCCGCAGCAAATTCAACGTAGATGAAGACCCAGTCCTTCCCTTGGCTCTGCGTGCACAGCCGGGCAGCTGGATCGCAGGACAGAGCAGTTTGCAGGACAGCCTTCGCCCCTGGTTGTAGCTGAGTGAAATAGCTAGATGGATTTAATCAACAGGGTTTATGATTAATAGCTATCGCAGTCTCTCCTCGGGAGCCCAGCCAAGACGAAGGCAGTGCTGGGTTGGCGCCGGGCCGAGGTGGGCTCCGCAACCCCACGGCAGGTTGCCCTGCGATGGGTTAGCACTGTGTACGGGCCCTGATGCCGAGGCCCAGGGGGATGGGAGTAGCCAGTAACAGCTGAAGGAAGGAGTGGTAACACATTAAAAGCGTTTGAGCACTCGTCTGACCAGACTCCTGTACCTCTCGTGGAAAACAATGTTTAAAAACACACTGCTTTTTCACTCAGGTGAGGAGACAAGTCTTGATCTTGCTGCATGGAGCACCCTCCGGCGTGTTGGGGTTGGGGGAGCGGTGCAAAAACAAAGGCAGGCAGAGGAGAAGGTGCTTTTTCTGCTGTTAGTCGACAAACCTCAGAACAGCATTAGACCGAGCTCTGAAGTTTAACCAGCTGTTTGGCAGGCCCGGACTCATCCCTTTATTTTTTTTTCCCCTGGGTCACTAGAAATCCTCTTTCTCACACCCATCTCCTCGCTTTGCAATTGTCTCTGCTGCCTATTTGCAATAGAAAAACATGCACACGTGGGTTTAGATGTTGTTTAATCCCTAAATAGAAAAACAACTGCAGAAACCAGGTGGCAATTTTCAAGGTTTATGCCTGTTCTCTGGGATCAAGATGTAAAGAAATCCATATGTTCATGTTCATAGGTGCACATGGGCAAGTAAACCTTGTGTCTCGCTTAACTACCCGCTTCCGCTTCCCTTAAGTGCCGCCCTTGACTTGTCGCAGGGCTGTAACACATCCATGTGCTGGGGTCACTGTAGTGCCTTGATCTGTGTGTTTTTATCATGTTTTTAAAAGTTTTTTGAAAAGTTCATCCTGCATTGCAGTGCCAACAGATGGGTTAATGTTATTTGAGGTATTTTGGATACTGACAGGGCTTAACCGAGGCAGTGTGGAGCATGGTCAGGTGACTCTTAAATGGACAAAAGTCCAGCAGTTGAGTCCGTTTTGGATAAGCAGTCGTTGGCCTGGATGCTTTAGCTGAATTTCATTCGAACCTCATAAATTTGCACATGGCTGGGAAGCCAGGAGACAGTCTGTTTTCCAGAGGCCTTGGTGTGTGTTGTCTTTCCCTGATGCGTCATGTGGGATCAGCTTTCTCCTGCCGTTCCAGTGCTCTTGATTTTGTCCCTGACGGCAACTTGGCAGCAGCGTGACAGGCCAAGGGAAGCAGGCTTGAAGCCCAAGCGTGCACTCCATCCAGAGGGGAGGGAAGGAGAGGAGGCGCAGGTCTGACAGCCTGTTTCCCCACACTGACCAAGATATGAAGATGGGCAAACTAGAAGGTGACTTGTTTGGCTTTTTCTAAACAGATCCTGGAAAAACAGTTGACGACGGGGGAAGAGAGCCCAGCTGATGAATCTCAAAACAAGCACCTTCTTTCTGGGCTTAGCTGCTGGGGCTGGGTAATGCTCCCTTGCGGTATGGCAGGCAGGTCAGGACTGCTGGATCAGATCATTTATAAGCAACTTTTTGTTCTTTTCCTTTCAGTTTGGGTCTCAAAATAAATTTGTGATCATCGCCATGAGCGGAGTTCAGATTTGGGTTCGGCTTGTTTTCAAAGCACTCCTCTGGGGTGCGACAGAAAATCACTGCAAAGGGTGCAGCAGCTGACAGGCAATGGGATTAGCCTGTCGTGTGACCCCTGCTGAGTAAACAGGACCGGGAGAGGGCTTTGTATCCCTGCCCTGGCACCAAAGCTCTTCTGCACTTTGTGTGCTGAAAGGGCTTCACCTCATGTCCTGGCTTACGATTTAGTGAACACTCAAAGTGACTAGTCCAGCCGGAGCTCCCGAAAAGCCAGACGGCTGTCCTCCTCCTGCTTGGGCGCTGCTGTCATCAGGTTTCATGCTTCCCAGGCACAGATTAGGTGCAACTATGCAGTATCTTGGTTTTCATACTAAGCTAATAACTTAGTAGGCTTTAATTTAAAAAGCCTGTTTGTTTCCAGAAACTCATTATTTGTTTCCTTTTTTGCCCAAAGATGGGAGAGAGGCTTTTTCAGGGGTCCAAGAGGTAGTAAAATAATAAGGGAGTGTGCGTAAAATGACCAGAAAGTCGCTAGCTGGGTTCAGAGCCTTCCTGCATTCCCTGCTGGGGGAAAACCAGAAAAATACCTTCATTCAGCTGCAGAGGCATTGCAAAGTGACACAAGTTTTTATTTAGGGATTCACAGTGGCCCATATGCCCTCTCTGTTTGTCTGTGCTTTGGTTCTGGAAAAAGGATGGCTGCAATGGTTTAAAAATATTTCTTTTAAATGAATCCAAATCTAAAATTCAGATCCAAAGATCCACCTGTGCCTTTTCCCTCCTGCCCGGCTGTTTTGGGATATTCTGGGAGAGCAGCAATGGGTTTCACCAGATGCGAGGACGCCAATGCACCTGGGACAAGCCTGCCTGTAGGCTCAGATCTGAATCAAAACTTGAAAAGCTAGTTTTACCACCGGTCAACCCCAAACCAGGCTTTGTAACAAAGATCTTCAGCTCCCAATCTAGCTTTGGGTCAGGCTCGCCTCTTGCTGGAGCCGAGCAAAACATCCCCGTGAGCGTGTAGATGTGCTGGGTGAGCGGGGACAGGATGTGCACAGCTTGTAAGACACTGGCGTGTGAGCATTTTGCATGCTTATCAGTTTGAGGGAAGCATATGACTGTGACATACTTTGCAGGTAATATTAAAAAAAAAAAATTTGGGCAATCCCCCTCATGCCTGAAATACACCACTTTTTAAAGTGAGTCATGAATTCTTGAAAAAAATCCCCGCTTCAAGCCCTTAATCGGTCTCAGGAAACCGCACTAAGATACAGGCTGGCAAAAGCAATATGTCTTTTAGTCTGTGACAAAACACAAACTCTTACTTCTTTCCATTCCCAGCCAAACGTAACTGCCACAACGGTGTTCTTGTAGTTTCTTTAAATCCTAGGTGAAGGTTTCAATGCACAAAATAAATGTGAATGAGTTTTAAGGGTCTTTGTTTTCATTATTAATTCCATCAAAATGCCAAAAGGGGAATACAGAAGGGGAAAAAAAAATTACTTTTGTAGCAGTAGGAACCCAGTCCTGCCTGCTTTGGGTACGTGAGTAGAGGCATTGAACATAACGAGATTATTCATGTGCATAAAGGTTGTCAGATCAGACCCTAGCTTTGTAAAATATTTAATTACATACCATCAGAATCATGTCAGCTATGAAAAAGCAATAAAATACTAAAGTGTGTCAGTGAGCAGTAGTAGTAACTGTAGTGATAGAAATCCATTAAGCCTTTAGGTATATCTCACATACACCAAGGTCTATGCTGGTTAATAATTTGCAAACAGTACACCAGCATCATAGCGCACGTTCAAGCAAATTATTATGCCTGTTTTGCCAATTAGTACTCAAATTATGCTACGTGATGCCTTACTCCATGCTTTGGGTGGGGAAGGGGAGCCACAGGTCGGTCGTCTGCTACTCGGTTCTCCAGTCGACGCTCAGGCGTCGTCTCCCTTGCTACGAAGGTGAAGGTTTTATTGCTTTGCTTTGATTGATTGGTAAGAAGCGGAAACGATCCCAATGGTAAAAACATGACCAAGGCCATGCACTTCAGTTTGACCGTGAAGTCACACGCGTGACGAAGGAAAAGCACGTTGTCTGCGTAATGCTTCTACCCAGAAATAGTTAGTGGGAGGGTAAAACCAGAGCTTTTCCGAGCCACAGACCGGGAAGACGTGGGTTTTGTCAGTTTTTGTGCTGGCAGGCAAAGGCGAAAGCAAGAGTCAAGCTGCAAGCAAGCAGGGCATCCTTGTCCCACGTGCTCCGGGGGAGTAATCACGGCTTTCGTGCGGGGGGTTGCATCAGTGTTTGAGAGTTGCATCAGCTTGTACCTAGTTTGTTTGCGTTGTCAGTAGAGACCGGAGTATTAATAACTGGCTCCATGGGGAAGGTCAGGCAACCCACAGTGGAAAGCAGAAACTGAGATAGGAAATACCCAGAACATCTTGGAGCAAATGTAAATTGTGGCGAGCGAGGGTGACGAGTGCGGTTACTCGCCCGCCTGTAGCTGGCTCTGGCTGTGTGGGTGGGGTTGAGCGGGCGTGGAGCAGGTTGTGATTTTACTCGAGGTCTGTAAATATAGAGTTAATAGGAACAGGTAGCTAGAATAGTACTTCCTGCGTTTGAATGGTGATATTGCACACAAGTGAAGCTGGCAATCGGAGATCATGATTGAGTTGCAGTTCCACAGCAGATTTATCTTGCGCTGCCCTTCTATATAACCTGTGTTAGGCTCTGTGCAATTGGTCAAAAGCAAAATATGATTTTCTATGCATGTGTGCACAAGCATGTTGCACTTCAAGTTCTTTATTTGAATCTTTGTTCAGCATACCATGCTGGCCTTCAATTGCTTTCCTGATCTTTCTTTCCTTTTTTTTTTAATTACTTCTTGTTCCCTTCCCCCCCCCCCTTCATGTTCCCTTCCCCCCCCCCCCCCCCCCTTCAGCTGAGTGACTGTAATCTGTACCTAGTACATGCTGTAAATAACAGATTATGTTTGGTGGACAGCAGGGTGCAGGACTCAAGAGGCATTTCAAGAACCAGCAAAAGTGCCGTGGCTGGCCTGGTAGCTCTTAGGTCGTATCATCCGTCTCCTCCTTCTCCCCCTTCCCCTCCCCCATGATTTCCTGATGGCTGCTGTTAGATGGATTTTTGTCAGGGGGGAAAAGCACTGATGCAAAGTGGATGACAGCAGATGTGTTCCCTTAACAGGGTCTTTCACTGAATGGCTCTGCTAATCATTATGTTTTGCTCCGTAGGACTTTTTATTCATTTAACAGGTTTATTTCCAGATTACATATTTGTTTTTATACTGTTTCCTCATAAATACAGGCACTGTAGAAAGAGCAGGCCCCACCATATTTCATGCAGTATTTGTTTATAGTAAGTGGGCCTCACTGAACCTGCATATACAATAAATACCCTTTCAGGATTCCTAGGCAGGAGTGGAGGGAACAGATGGCAAAACAGACCCAGGATTCCCGTTTACAAGGGGATCTTCAAATAACACAGGAGGAATAATAGCCATTAAAAAGCCTGCCTTCCAGTCCCTTTATTTTTGGCCATAAAAATTGGATACATTAGTCGCTTTTTATTACCGTTTTTGTTTTTTATTCCTCTTTTCCATTCAATAACAGGCTTTCAAGGACTTGAAGTGAATCAAGGTGCAGGCACCTCCTTTCCCAACGTCATCTTGTGATCCACCTCTTCCCCCACCCTTCTTCATAGCAAGTCAGGGGTAAGAGGTAACCAGACAAGAATCAAACATGTCTCAGATCTGTGGCCTCTGAGAGATACTTGAAAGGTGAACCTGGGTCCGGGGGGAAATTTTGCAAACAGCTGCTACAGCTCACAGCCAGGTTGCAGGGCTCTGCCTCACGGATACCAGAAGGTTGGGAGAATTGGCAGCGGGGATCTCTCTCTCATCCTTTGGTGAGGGAGACTAATTTGTGATTTGTCACTAATATGTGTTTTAAGCATCAGGAATGAGAATGAGAGCGAGGCTGGTCACATCTTGTTCTTCTGTGCTGTGAGAAGGCTGTGTCTGTGTGCAGCAAGTGGAGAAAGAGGTATGAGAAAGTTGCAAGTTAGGATATGTCTATAGTACAGGACTCTTAATTATCCTAGGGCTGAAACTCTGCCTGGTTATTTGGTAATGCCTCTGCTTATGCCTGCTGTGACACACATCTGCCTGCTTGGCCAAGTGCTTCTCCCAGGTGAGTTTTGACCTCCTCTCTTCCCAGAGAAGTGCCTCCGAAGTGAAGGTCCTGAGTGGGTGTTTTGAGGGACCTCCGGGACACCTCACAGCTCTTCCCATCCAGGGCCTCCTGCCTCCCCCCTGCTCTTGGACAGGGAAAGGGAATTGCCAGTATAGATGCATCTGCTTGGCCTGGCCGAACAGCCGTAGAAGATACCAGCCCCGTGTCTTTCTCGCCAGCCAAACCCACCACTTGTGCAGTGTCTTCACAGACTGTCTTCAGCTGTGAGCAGCGCAAGGAGCACCGTGTTGGGAAAAGTGTTCGCAGTCTGCAGTCGGTGTTTAAAAAAAAAGAAAAGCCTTGAAGAAGCCAACAGACGTGGGATAAGGCGGATGGCTGTCAGGTTAATGCAGCGCATTAGAAACTAATTAGGGTATTTCCAGTAACAAAAGATGGCAACCACAAGCCTGGAAAACAGCCAGGTGCTTGGAGCCCACAGGCTGCCTTGCAGGCTTCCACTTGGGTGGTCAGGGTGTCCTAAAAGTCATGGGCAAAAGTAAAGTTGAGGGCGTTGGAAGAGACTGCAATGGCTAGAAGAGGAACCAGCTCCCACATACACAAGAGCACTGGCACGAAGCCTCACAAAAGCCCCCGAGCCAGATGGCTAAGGAAACCTTGGGTTCATATGTCAAACCTGGGTTGGAATGGCTTGGGTGAGCAGCTTGGGCTGGATGTGGGAACACAGCAGGAGTCACTTGCATGTGGCTAAGTGGTGGCTGTCATCTTTTTGTTGTTATGGGGAAAATCGTAGCTTAAGTGGACTAGGACCTATCCAAGAATTATTTTGGAGGCTCATGCAGGGAGATGGCCATCAAGGCCACTGTACAGCTGTGAGTTGAGCGCAGCGTGGCAGTATGGAAGCCACCGACAAGGCACCTCCTGCGACACAGGCACGCTTTGCAGTGTGATCTCCTGTTGTACACCTTAAGTTTGTGGGTCCTGTGATCCTCTCCTTCTCAGTAACTGAACAGCCACATACCTGCTGATGTCAGGATCCCTCTTCTGATAGGGAGAAGCTTATTTCTTCCTCAAATTGCATCAGCCAGGTGCTTTGCAGCCAGGGGTTTTCCCTCAAAATCTCAAATCCTGTTCCAGCTAAACATAGCCACCAGCCTCTTAGCCGCTGCCTCTCTTTTTTAAAGTGTTTTATTTTGAGGGAGGAGGTGGGAGAGGTGATGATAAAGTGAACTCTCCATATTAAACTATTAAATTCCTGGATTCTGGCTAGCCCAATTGTAGGTGGGGCTTGGGACTTTACCAAAGCACAGAAATTTTGCTGATCTGGTTTGCTGGGACATGATACGTGCTGCTTTAGAAGGGCAGAGACCTATGCAAGGAAAAAGCCAAGGTGAGAATCTGTGATTCATGGCTAGAGCTACCTAAGACAACCTAAGCGGTGCTACTGAAGGCAACGCTGAAGGTGAGCAGGAGAGCTCTGCAGAGCAGGATCCCTGCTGGGGCTGGGGATGCAGAGCTCGCTCTCCCTCACCCTGCCAGGCTGTGCCTTGGCAGCGTCCTGGGAAACAGGGATTCATGGAGCCCCCTGTGTTTCCATATACTGGCAGCAGAGCACTTGCTGTTTTGTTCCCACAGCAAATGGCTTCAATTAACGTCCCATCATCAGGGCAGAAAATGCTCCAAGGGCAGAGGCTGCAGCTTTTCTTAGCCGTCGCCTTTATGTTCTGCTGGCAAAGGTGCTAATTCTGAAATGGGAAATAATGGGCCTACCGGGGCAGGAGTGGGAAGAAAACCAAGGAGAAAATTGAGATATGTCCTTATGCCTAAACAAATCTGATGCCTCCCCCTTCCCCCCTGCCTCCGAGCAATATTCAAGCTCAATTCGCAGCAAGCGTGCATTCTGCACAGCCAGATGATGCCAAGTTTTATCCTCCCCTGTCTCCTGCCTGGGGGGCAGCAGTTGCCTGGATGAATCCTGCAAGATCGCAGAGGATGTCAGTGAGTGCTGAATTTCACTCTGTAGGTCCCTGTCTGGGGAACGCACCTAAATGCACGCAAATACTGGTATATCAGCCAAGCTCTCCCAGTGCAGACCAGCATGATTTGCACTTTCCGGATCATCTGAATTTATTGCAGGGAGGTACCAGCCTGCTCTGGGCTGGTGTGGTCGCAGTTCACATAATACGTGAGTTTATGAAGGTGGTTACACCGATGTGCGAAGTGGGCAAGGCCTGAATAGATTCATGAAGGTCTCCGCAGGATAAGGAAAGGTTTTGCAGCCTGCTGTTACCTGATCTAGTCAATCTGACATGGCCCCTCATCATGGCAGATCTGAGCAATGCTCAGTATTTGAAAACAGAAATAGCAACAAACCTCTTCCTTTTCTTCCTTCTCAGTTCACAGGAAAAATATTTTGACTAGTTTGAAGGCTAGGATATATTTTTTTACTGTGTCTGTTTAGATAAGTGAATGAATGAGAGTGTGTATGTGTATATGAGAGAGAGAGAGAGAGAGAAGTTGCTGAAAGTTAATTTGAAGAAATTAGCCTTGCACTTGATTCATTCATTTGAGGCTAAATTCTATTATTAGTTCCACAAGTTTAATGTGCAACATTTCCACTGGCTTCAATGAATCATGTACTTTCAACCTGGAAGTCCAAGACTGTAGCCACTACTTTTAATGAAAACAATTATTTTTTAATGTAAAAATCTTGCATTGGAAATTCAACACAAGCCACTCCAGTTGCCCGGCCTTCGCCTCACTGGCCACCAGCTGAAGTGACCACGTGCTGTAGTTTGCTTTGATAGCCGGGATCCACCCGCAGCAGGCTGCCCTTGTGCCAAATCCTTCTGGACACTCTATGCTCTGTGGAAACGGGGACCTTGCATCATGAGCACCGGTGTGCGCTGGCTGTTGCCATGAAGTCTGGTTATTCTGAAGGCTTAAAGCTGTACATATGAAGCAAGTTAGTACTAAATTGACTACTATACCTTTCATTAGATCTATTATCCACCTAGAGGCTATTTTCACTTTGAAGTGGCATTTGCTCCATAGTAAGTAAAGTCTCAAAATGCTGTTAATTAAAGTTTCATCTGTTTAGAGGATTTTCTTTTCCCCCTTCCCCCCCTTTTTTCTTTTCTTTTCAGAAGCTAGTAATTAGTCCAATAATGTGGAGACATTGTTACTGCAGCTCATTAAATTTGGCAATGCTCACTTGGACCTTTGAGTGCTGGCGATGTCAAGTTGACCTGAAATGCAAGGATTCCATCTATCCGGAGTTAGTGATGAATTAGAAATTAAATATAAATATATATATTTAACTCATTACTTGTGCTGGATTGACAGTCCTGCAGGCGCTATCATTTTATGTTCATTGACAGACTAATAAAGCTTCCCCTGGGCTCCCTTCCTCATGTGGAGGGACCGGCAGCAGGGATGAGAGGAGAATCAGATGCCGCAGGGATTTAATTTTTGTTCTGTCTGTAGACTACACTGACAAGAGTGTCAGTCTGGGCTGGGGTGAAGTGAATATCTGGGCTAACAGAGACAACTGATGCCATGTAGATAACCAGACAGCCCTGAGACGATGCTGGCTCTTGGCTGTTATTGCCTGGTGTTGAACCGGTGGCTGAGAAATGGATCTCTGTCCTATTTCCCAGCAACATCCAGTCATGGACAGGGGAATTTATGGGAATTTGTTCACCACTGCTTAAGATTGTCTTCTTTTCTAGCAGAAAGTGGTGAGAGGCCAGAAGCCCTGCACTGTGCCATACAGAGGCAGAGGTAGCTACCCCTTGCATTCTCCAGGGATTCCTGGGGAAGTGGCACCCGGGAAGCAATGCAGAGGAGGTGAGGAGCACAGGATCTCCAGTCCTGGATTACGCTGGCAGAGTAACACCGAGGTGCCAGAACATCATTCACTGGTGATGCCTCACATCATAGGCATGCTGTCGAGATGTGCCGTCCCATTTCTGGCTGAGTGAGTTGCTCTTGCAGCAGGGAAGGCGTAACAGGGAAACTTTAGAACATGTTGACTCTCACGGACATCTGGTTAATTTGGGATCTTAGTGTTAGGCCCCCCCACCTGCATCCTCAGCAAGTGCCAGGCATCAGTGCTGTGGAGCACCAACCCTACATGTTAGCATGCGTTGGCCTGAGACCTCCTCTCTCCTCCTCTTGCTTTTGGAGGAAAGGCAGGGCCACCCGATGGCTCAAAATTAAAAGGTTCAGCCTGTACCAATAGCTTACATTCTAGCATCACCGGTAATTTGTTATGGCAAGCGGAGTCTGAGGAAAACAAAAGAAAAAAACCAAAACTGTGAAGGGAGAGAGAAATAACTGAGATTCCAGATCCAACGCTGTCCAAGCTGCTCCTGAGCCAGCCCGGAGCGGATGGGCTGCTGTGAGCACAAAGCCACCAAAGTCTAGGATCTCTCTAAAGCATCCTCTCCTCAGATGGTGTCCTCTTGCCACATCTTTTGCAGACTTGGTCATTTTACCCACCAGCCAAATAGGGTCTTCCTGCCCCAGAAAGAGAGATCCCTGGACAGTTGCCTCTTAAATATAGAGCTGCAAGGTTTGCCAAAAGCAGTCTTTAAATCCTGTGTCTTCAGACACTTCTTGTTGCATCAAAACCCTACTGACTATCTGGGCCTAGATCCACCTTTAGAAGCAGGAATTACTGGATCCACGCATAGGGCGGCACACCAGAGCAGATGAAATGGCTAAATATTTAATAATAAAGATTGTTCACACATTTCCAGCTTAATGTTACTGGCCAAGGAAAGCTGGATGTTTCACATCAGGTTAGCAGGATATTGCAATATTTTGGCTGCTTATCTGAAGTGGAATGAATGGAACTGCCAAAGCTTTTGAAGTTCACTCATGAGATAATATTTTATTAATTTTCTGAGCTGAGGGCACTTTAGCATCTCCTGTGAGTCTTCTGAATATTAAATGCATGTAGCTCTATAGGCAGGACTCTTTCAACATTCGCTTATTCACTGTTTAAAAGCGTCCGCTTCCCATAAATTGAGAGCAGTCTCCTTGGTTTTCTGAGAGTTATCTTCCCTCCAATAAATTAGAAAGTATATCAATTTCCTACTTATGCCCTTTGAATTCAAAGCAGGAGCTACTTCTACTTAAGCGCAAGGGAAGATGCAGTCTGTGTTTGTCTTGTTTGTCTGTCTGGTCCACAGAAAATGCGATTTAAGTCAGAGTGAGCTACTGTGCTGCAACTCCAGCTGCGAAAATAATTTCATTTGATGAAAGCACCCAGTCTTTTAGTCCTGCTCCGAGCTACCCTGGCCTTCAACCGGAGTCCAGCCTGCAGAGCAGAGCGGAGGAGGGAGGTGTAAGACAGGACCGCTGCTGTGCATGGTACCAGCAGGACCAGCCAGCCTGGTCGCTCCCCAGCTCTCACGCCTGCTAAGCTGGGGCTCGACTCCTCCAGCTCAGACCCAGCAGCAAGAGAGCTGCCCACCTAGTTGCATCGCTCTGGGGAGAGCAGGCTTGCTCCTAACGTGGCAACAGGTACCAGCGGGACGATTTCGATCTTTGGATGCATCGGTTTAACGTTGAAGAGCGCTAACTCAGTGGAGATGGTGAGTTCTTATCAGCCAGGGTCTGCCCATGGTTTCCTACCTCCAGCCACAGCTGGGTGAGAGCCCGGGAACTCGGGAGAGCGTGTGCCAGCCAGAAAAACACTTGCTGTGCTAGACTCAGAAAACCCTCCCAAGTGTGCAGGGCTAGGCAGAGCTGCCAGCATGGACTTCTACATCAGAAAGGACAGGCAGTTCCTAGATCTAAAGTCTGGCGCTTTATAAATAGGGTTAGATGACAGGGAAAAGTAAAAAGAATACCGAAAAAGAAATAAAATGACAGGCTTTGTCCAAAAATATGCCAGTTACATTGTTTCTTTTCCTAAAAAAAGAAAAAAAAAAAGGTTGCTTTTTCTGCATTAAGCTTGTCATAACTGGATGATTATAGTAACACTGTGAAAAGAGCCAGCCAGGATGTGACACTTTAGCTTTCAAAATAGCTCTTCCTAAAATAAACCTTTCCCTCACAGACTGCTACTGTGATACTTATGGGAAAATGTGAACAGACCACTCGTTCTCCCATCTTTCCTTGGAGATTGAGGAACTTTCCATCAGTTTATCTGCTCTAAACTCCCGTCCCTCAGACGGGGAGGTCAAAACCACAGGAAAATGGTGGGAGTGTAATTTAATATGTTTCACAAATTTGCCTTAACGGCACTTTGGAAGCCTTCTGATTTAATTAGATTTACTCTGTGCCCACAGAGAATAAACACATAAACCTGCCATTTACATAAAGATCGTGCTATTTGCAGAGAATCTGCAACGCAAAGCAGGACTGAAGTGGACCCTGTTGCAGTAAGGCGGCACACGAGCCCTGTGGCCTCGAGCACTTGCCGTCTTCAAGCACTCACATCCTGAAGCACAAAATGAGATTGCACGCGCTGTGGGCATTTGTCCTCTTTGGGTGCCGTGGAGGCTGCATTGCCCACCCACACCGCCCTGGGCTGCCCATCCTTCCACCACCCTGTGCTGCCTGTCCAGAGGTTACCCCCTCTCGGCTCTACCCCCCCACCCCCCAATGCACATCAAGAAAAATCAGCTGGGCTGGTAAAAACCTCCCCCTGGGAAGGAGAGCCGTAGCCTCTTTGGCCGGCACGGCTGGACCAGGAGGAAGCTACAGCCCCCACGGCTGCAGATGCACGGGGCTCGTGCTGACTTTCCATGCTGAGGGGAACACCACGCAAATGACTGATCTGCTGGGCCACGCGCATGTGACACCTCACGCAGCACGGCTGGTATCGCTGAAACATTTATTTCCCTAATTTAATCTTTTTATAAATTTGCAGATGCTTCCCCCCATCTCAGCAGTAAAGGGGAAGCGGCGATAGCTGTGTTCCCACACGTGCTGCATGGGAGCTCGGCTTACGCAAGAAGAAGGATGTGTGTCCCCACGTGGTGGGGACATTCCAGTTCAGATCAGAAAAACGTGCCTTCTGCTCAGTTGTTTTCCAGCGCTGTGAGTTCCTCAAATGAAGCCAGCAAAGAGCAGGGGCTGGTCAGGTTCTAACGATGTTTACTTGATCTTTCACTAACAAAGTTAAGTGACTTGTGTAAATTATTACACCAGCTACTCCCCTCACGGTATCACTTTCAGGGAGCACACAGACCAGTTTCCAATTCTCTCCTATTGTCTCGGTAGGCGATTTCTTGCTCCACTACCCATCACATCCTTGCAAAATGAAATGTATCACCACTGCAGGTTTGTCGCATTTGCCTTCTCCTAGCAGGTATTGGACAGGTTCATTGTTAGCTACAGACCTAACACCGAAACCAAGTAAGTGGGCATGTTGTAACACAGAGCTTCTCGAAAGGAGGGGTAAAACAAAGCTGCTAAGAGAAAGACTAAAATGATAGGGAGGAGGTTTTTACTTGGGTTAGACTGGCTTTCTCCTCACTGAGTCAACTACTAGGGCTTTTTTAATCAGGAAATAACTCTGGTGATCTCTGAACCAGGGAAGTTCAGGTTTCAAGTCACTCCCTACAGACTGACCCATCACGAGTTACATTGTGAAATCCATGGGAACAGACTGCGTTCGTGCCACGCAGCAGAGCATCCCGAACAGGACACTTGCAATTTGGGGTAAGCTTCCATATCTGATGAGATGATATGGCTTTACGTTCTCAAGAGTGCTTTGTCTTAACAGGGCAGGAGAGGAGATTCCTCTGTTCTCTTCCACATACCAGGAAAACAAGCCTCATTTTCCAGTGGTTTACTATAGTAGATGTCCTGAATATATGAATACATTTATTACAGAGGGAAGTGTTCACCTACACAAAGGTTTTTGCTTGCTCTTTCAGCCTGCACCACTCTCCCCTCCTCGACCCTCGGTTGTGCAGCCATGGCCGCAGCATTCAGCTTGGCATTTGGAAGCCAGGCTCTGTCGGCCGTTCGCTCCCCTGCTGCGTGTCTGGATGCACCAGAGTCCTCTGGAGCCTCGTCCTTCTCAAAGGGTGGCTGCACACCCCTCTGCCGCTCTGCATATCGTAGCCTGCCTCAGAGGGAAAAAGTCAGGTTGATCCTGGGCTAAAGGATGACAGGCATGGCACGCAATCTGTGGAAGGGAGATAGTTAACATCCTCCCCCTCTGCAGGGAGAGGTTGCAGCTGCCTATCCAGCCTGCCAAACTGAAAGGGGATCCAGCCCTTGGGGAAATGTGTCTGGAGTGATTTAATCCCAAAAGGATTATAAAGAGAGTGTGCTCTAGGGAATCTCTCAAGGCCTATCCCTGTTAAAGAAAAATGAAACCAAACCCCAAAACCAACAACCCCTTTCCCCCCACTGGTTTGCAGCAATGGATACTCCTGAACTTTCACCGAAAAACGTTGAAAGGGGCAGCAGGGACATGGTCAAACCACCATCCTCGCTGTGCTCTCCTCTCAGCCCGCCAGCCCCCATCGAGGCAGTCGGTGCTGCTCTTCTGGAAATCTTCTTCTGCTTTGGCTTCCATGGTGCTATCATTTCCTGCCTCTCCTCCCACCTCTTTAATCTCCTTCAGCACGTCCTTTGGAGGACCTTCTTATCTCCCTCCAACTTTTGTATGGGTTTCATCGGGCTGAGTCTTTTATCCCCACCTCTTCCTCCTCTGTATCTTATCCCTGGTTAATCTCAGCCATGCTCCCCGCTTTGCCTGTTCATCTGTTCTCTTTTTGACTTGTGTTTAGGCTGTAAGCTTCTTGAGATAGGGCCTGTCTTTTTATTTTATACTTTTACAGTATCTCCAGGAACATGAAATCACAGACTGGATTTAAGTCATCGAACACAATAAAAACATTAAAAGAAAACTAGTCTAAAACGTTGCATGGAAATCATAGAATTGTTTAGGTTGGAAAAGACATTTAAGATTATCAGGTCCAACCGTTAACCTAGCACTGCCAAGTCCACCACTAAACCATGTCCCCAAGCACCTCATCCAAACGTCCTTTAAATACCTCCAGGGATGGTGACTCAACCACTTCCCTGGGCAGCCTGTTCCAATGCTTGATAACCCTTTCGGTGAAGAAATTTTTCCTAATATCCAATCTAAACCTCCCCTGGTGCAACTTGAGGCCATTTCCTCTTGTCCTATCACTTGTTACCTGGGAGAAGAGACCAACCCCCACCTCGCTACGACCTCCTTTCAGGTAGTTGTAGAGAGCGATAAGGTCTCCCCTCAGCCTCCTTTTCTCCAGGCTAAACAACCCCAGTTCCCTCAGCCACTCCTCACAAGACTTGTGCTCCAGACCCTGCACCAGCTTCTTGCCCTTCTCTGGACACGCTCCAGCACCTCAATGTCTCTCTTGTAGTGAGGGGCCCAAAACTGAACACAGTATTCGAGGTGCGGCCTCACCAGTGCTAAGTACAGGGGGATCACTTCCCTACTCCTGCTGGCCACACTATTCCTGATACAAGCCAGGATGCTGTTGGCTTTCTTGGCCACCTGGGCACACTGCTGGCTCATATTCAGGTGGCTGTCAACCAACACCCCAGGTCCTTTTCCACCAGGCAGCTTTCCAGCCACTCTTCCCCAAGCCTGTAGCGTTGCATGGGGTTGTTGTGGCCCAAGTGCAGGACCCAGCACTTGGCCTTGTTGAACCCCATACAATTGGCCTCGGCCCATCGATCCAGCCTGTCCAGGTCCCTCTGTAGAGCCTGTCTGCCCTCAAGCAGATCAACACTCCCGCCCAACTTGGTGTCATCTGCAAACTTACTGAGGGTGCACTTGATGCCCTCATCCAGATCATTGATAAAGATATTAAACAGGACTGGCCCCAACACAGAGCCCTGGGGAACACCACTTGTGACTGGCCACCAACTGGATTTAACTCCATTCACCACCACTCTTTGGGCCCGGCCATCCAGCCAGTTCTTTACCCAGCGAAGAGTACACCCGTCCAAGCCATGGGCAGCCAGTTTCTCCAGGAGAATGCTGTGGGAAACCATGTCAAAGGCTTTACTAAAGTCTAGATATGAATGAGAAAATATCTTTCTAATTTTCAGCAGCAGTCTAAGGCAGTGAAGCTTTCATTTGTATAAACACGTGAGCACCATTCTCCTGCACCGCACAGCAGGATTGAGCAAAACCACTGGTTCACCCCCTAGCAAGTCACCCGTTGCCTTGCCAACAGCAGGCATCAATTTATTGGTGAGGAGGAAGAAGAGGTTCTATTCCTTTCATGAGAAGCACCAAGAAGTCTTGGTTACCCTGGCTACATGGGAGATCAGTGTGGTTATGATGATGTCCAACTGCTGCCGTGCACATCACAGTTAGTTCACGTCATGCAAGGGATGTTTTTTAAGGAGCTGTGACAGTAGGGGTTTTGTCTCTTTTTTTTTCTACTTTCCTCTTTGGAGGGTCCTAAGAAGTACTAAATGTTCTGTAAAAGAAGAACAATCTGGGTGTCTTGACTTACAGGCATTTTATATGTCAGTGGGCTCTGGCCAGCACTTTTTTCTTGAGTCCATTGAGACCTTCAGTGAAGTTTCTTGTTATTCCCAGGCTGATATCTGTTCTTGCCTGCTTTACCAGATCTCATTCAGAAGACAAATCAATGTTTTGATTTGTTTCTTTTTTTTTGAGGAGCTTCCGTCCTATTCCACAACCTCTTCTCTAAAGAGCTATAGAAGCTAGCAACTGCCTCGTTAATTTTAAACAGGCATGTCCATGTAACCACTCATCTCTGACGGCCGCAATTAACCTCCAGCCAGTGTGCGCTCGTTTTGGCGTTTAGCTCCTTGATTCCTGCGGTGTCTCCCAACGATGCAGGAGGGTGCCAGGATCTTCATGGAGCCGGGTCATGCCGTGCAGGTGTCTTTCTCTCCCCTCACCTCCTCCCAGCAGCCTGGAGCACCCACACGGCAGGCGCCCGCCTGCGCTCTCCTGAGTTTTGAATACAGCTGACCATAGGCAGTAACCCAACCTTGCCATTTCCTCCTCTGCTTCCCAGACCTTCAACTGTAAGTAGTTTTCTTTGCGGTCTTTGCCACCGATGAGGGAATCTGGCCCTCTAGGCATCTTTGAAGCTTTTCCCATGACATACATGAGGAAGTAGCGTATGATTTATTAAGATCTAGTAAACCATTAATTCACTCATTCAGGACCCAATTAATTCCTTTTGCTGCATCTTTTATTGAGCCACCTCTGCTCTATTGACAGGATGATTACCTGTTCTAAAAGTAACTGCAAATTACCCAGCCACCTGATATTTGCCTGAAGAAAGACAAATGATAAATTGATCGATGGCAGAAAAGTACTTTTAGGGTGAATGACACGTGACTGTGTTTTTGCAGGAAATATCTAGAGAAAGGCAACAAGCTCAATGGGAAATACTGGACCAGAATCTCTGGTCTGGTATGGAGATGTGACTCTACTCATTGCACACTCTTAGCAAATTTGTCTTGCTGCCTCTTGATGTTGCACTCGGGGCCACTGCTGTTACTTACCCATGGCAGTAAAAAAGTTTCCATAATAATGATAACAATAGCGGCCGATAGTTAAAATTCTGAAATAATTCATATGGATAATTTTTATGAGCCTTGTGTCCGCTAGGACTGGAAATGTTCCATCTATTCTTTGCAGTGAAGTCTTGGAGGTCGGGCAAGGCTCTTTTTTCCTTTCTTTGTCTTTCCAAACCTCAGTTTCCCCTTCTGTAACGAAACAGGAATCATTTTGCAGCAAAACAAGAGTTAGAGAATTAGCCAGAGTATGGGTTAATTGGCATATAACAGGCCTGTTGTGGGGGAATGTATGGAGACTTATGTACGGACTACTGAGAATTAGGAAACGGAGCCCCACCTTGCCCTTTATTTCCTGTTTTGTTCTGCGGGAGTTTTTCCTCACTCCGTTAGTGATGCTGTTAAATGAAGCTTGCAATGCTATGAGTAGCGACTTTGTTTTCACTGACTTAAGCTATGTTAACTTTGCAAGAACTAGTGATACCTGCCTGTTAAGTGTAATGAAGAACTCCGACAGTTCATGGTACTGTGACGCTGTATTACACTATGGGAAGCATATAGGATGATTGGTTTTATCATTAAAGTCCTATATAGGCATTATTTATCCCATGCACATGCTGCTTGCAAACACTTGCAAGCAAAAGAGGTATTTCAGGAATAGTAGATGTATTTGGATTTGTGCTGTACAAATCCGCACAGTCCTGACCTTTGAGCGAGGGGATATAGTTTTTTAGTTCCTGGGAATTATCTTGTGCTTTAGAGCCACAGGAACTGGCCCGAGGAACTTGCTGTCTGGAGACCTGAGCCTGCAGCTGGAGGGGCACAGGGAGATGCCTGTGCTGCCGCAGAGCCAGCACTTAGGGGTTTGCTTGTGTAGGTCCAGAGAGAGCACTAGGGCCCAGAAAAGACACACAGGGACATGGCGACGCAGAAGGTAGCTTCTCCTAGGGTGCCAGAACGTAGGACATAGGAAAAAGAGACTATTTTATACAATAATTGTGATGCCACGGGGGCCATTTTGTAGATCCAAATTCAGACATTGTATGAGCTATCACAACTATGTTGAAATGTATAGGCTTGCACACATTGTATAGGCTTGCACACATTGAAATGTATAGGCTTGCACACAAAAACGGCATTGATGCCGAATTTATCCACCACCTTTTAAAACTGTAGGAATATTTCTTCACAGCACAGACCTTTCTTCCTGGACTCTTTTTTAAGCTTTTCATGTGTTGTAATCCCTCCTCAAGATACCCACCTTTATACCTTTGGTATTTAAATTTGAAAGATGACTTTAGACGTCTCACGTCTTCAGCAGCAGATTGAACCCTGAGCCTGGCATGTCTTGTTCAATTTAGAAGTAATGATAATGTTAGCAATCATCAGAATAGATGGCAGTCTATTTAACTAGTTTATTCTCCAACAGCTGAAGCAAACCTCTATGAGAGTTCAATTTAAACCGATATATGCCCCACTTTAAATGAGTTAGCAAATAGTTGTGGTGCAAATTTCAGTGTTAATTTAAACTGATTTCGGTAAAATCTGAGCTCCTCTGATACATGCCACCTATACTTTCCATTTGCCTCTCTTGGGGATGAGTGATTTAAAGCTGATTTTCCTTAACCAAGGAAACAGAGCTAATGTAATAAGCCTCTTAAGATTTCTGTAAAGCAGGAATGTTAACTGGAATATCTCAAACGCTAAGACTATTTCAACGCACTGGTCTTCATTGCTGTTATCATAATTGCATTTGTGTTTTAACAGGATGCATTTTGAAATGTTGTGGCTGCACAGTGTCAGGTTAGCGGAGGAGAAAGCACCCCTCTTTCCGCGAGACACCCCTCCGACCTGCGCGTGGTCCCATCGCTGCAGCCCTGAGCCGACGTGCCCGGCGTTCCTGACTGCCGAGAGCCCTTGTGCTGGGAAGGGAACCGCGCTGTAAATCACTCTCACACCTTAGCAAGGAGTGCTTTTTCTCACCGATGATTACGGTTGTGCCTTTAGTTGAGGAGGTTGTTTTGGGGCAGTAAATTGTGCTGTGGGTTATCTCTGTCTCCCTCCCTCTCTGGCTCTCTTTTTCTCACTGGGTAGGAAATGGCTGTTCTGAACGGCTGAGCCCCGACGGCCTCCCAGGCTTTGCGGTCATCTTTTATTTCTATTTTTGCGAGAGGAGTATCTGAAAGGGGGATTGAGAGGAGCTGGCTCTTTGTATGAGAAGTACATAAATTACTGTGTCCCAGGGTGTCATCAGAGCTCTGCATCTCACAGATGAAGCTACAGCAGCGGCCGCCGTAGCGGAGGTGGGATTGCTGACAGCCGCCCCGCGCGGTGCCAGGCAGCACCACTTCATCGCCTGATGCGTGCGAAGAGCATCTGTGCTCCAAAAACAGGAACCAGCATGGGATGGGGAAACTCAGGGGACCACTGGTGGGGGACAATTTTGCTCAGGACTCTACAGACGATAAAAAAAAAAAAAAAATATTTGCTTTCGCCGCTGTAGCCTTTAAACAGTACATTAAGTTGGACGATGTGAGAGCTACCAGCCTCGTGACCTGGCGGTGCATAAACCTCTGCCCTGTTCCCATCCCCTTTGCATCTTGTCGTCTCCTCCAGGACCGTGCCCAGCCCAACGTGAGCGGGGGTATAAACACCTCCTGGTATTGCACTCGGCATCTCACCCGGGGCACTTTGCCCTGGATGGAGGCAAAGCCTTTGTGGAGGCCAGCCTCCACAGCTGAAATGTCACCCTGGGTGCTGGTGCAAAGTAGCTCTCACATAAATGGTCGTGCTTTGTGTGAGGGATAGGCTTTCTCGATAGACTAAGCTGGACCCATGGTTAATACAGGATAAATAGATGGTTTAGTATATGGTTAATGGATTACTAGAGAGGACAGGAGGTCAATGGGCTTCTCTCAATTTCTGTAACATTTGTATGCTTATAAGCATTTATAATACATAATATTAATGTCTGTAGCGAGTCCATAGTATCTGTTGGTCATTTATTAACTCTTTATAAATGTTCCCTTAATGCAAGTTGTGAGTTAGTAGATGATGGTTAGAACTACTCAAAAACTTCCTTTTTTCACTATCAGAGAATGAAAAATCAATGCATTCTGGATTTCAGTTACAAAAAAGAAAACAGAATGAAAAGTTTACAATGTGGTCCAGACATTCCTTACAGACCTTGTCAGGCTGGACCGTTCTGGTGTCTCATTTAACTAAAACATCACTGAAATACTTATTTTGCATGCTCTATGACAAAGCATAATCTCTTACGAGGCAGATATCCAAACCAAAAAAACATGTTTTGATCTGACTGGAAAACAAGGTTTTCATTGATCCAAACTGAGCCTTGCGGTTTTTGGAATTTTCTTTTTGCAGAAGATTAAAAAAAGATCTTAGTTTTCATTCTCGTTCTGCTTAGGAACACAATTAACTGGAAAAAAAAATGGAATTCCCTTAGCAGCTAGCAAGTCTAGTGTTTCTGCATGCTTCTCTGAAAAATAAATGGGATTACTTTGTTTAAAAACTGCTTTTAGCAACCTCTGTTAGGGCCCTAAAATGCACAGGAGGGCATGATCCTTCTTCCTTTGAAGTCCCTGGCACAGTATCCATTGACTTCACAGGGAGCAGGATTGACTGAATAATTGTATTGCAGTATGAATGTCTACCCTGACACTGCACAAAGTCACGCTGAAAGCCACTTGATGTCATTCTAATCCTGTCTCCTCACAGTGGTGTTCTGGAGAATAGGGTTGGGGTTTTTTTTTCCCCTCCGTATTTATTATTTGCAGAATGAACTAGTTAACAAATAGAAAGGACAAAGCTGAACGGCTGTGTCATTAATCTCCAAAGTAACTTGGGCTGCTGCTGAAGTGATCAACTGCTCTGTGCAGCAAGCGCTAACAAGGGGTTTTTTAGCCGGCGGTGCTTTAATGTGCTAACGAGAAACCCTGTAGCTGGAGGTATCACCCAGACCTGCGGCTGAGCCTTGGAATGCCAGTCCTGTGAGGCTGGCAGAAGCCCCCGTGGTCGCCAGGGTTTTGATCAGAAAAACCCCCAGTGCTTTGCATCTGAGCGATCAGAGGAGCAGACACCTGCCAGCAGGGAAGAAGGGGCTGCGATACGCAGGCACCGCTGCTGGCAACGCTACCGGCTCCACCGGTGTAACGCCGGACCCGCGATACAGGATTGCCAAACGCAGCTTTCACCCAACCCCGCCAGATAAGCCACGGAGGTGCGAATGGTGTTTCGGCACGACTGTGTCTGTCTGCGCTGGGAGACCTCTGCCACCGGCGAGATCATTGCTGGCTGCGACCGAGGCAGATGCCCGGGATAGACG
Source organism: Mycteria americana (assembly GCF_035582795.1). Classification (NCBI taxonomy): domain Eukaryota; kingdom Metazoa; phylum Chordata; class Aves; order Ciconiiformes; family Ciconiidae; genus Mycteria; species Mycteria americana. The sequence continues at coordinate 75,689,053 of NC_134366.1, read as the reverse complement.
AGGCCCTTACGGATTGTCTCCTGGGAATAATTACGGCTAAACCATGACACTTAGCTGCAGCCTTTTGTGCTGGCGGTGCCCGCGGGAACGCCTGGGAAGCACAGCTGCTCCGAATGCGGGGGTAACGTGCTCCTCCTTGGCTTGGCAGGCGGAGATGAGGGATGAGATGTTGCCTCCCCTCCGCTGGGCACCCCGAGGGCGGGCAACGCTGGCCACAGCCATCCTTGTGAGTGCTGGCCCTGAGGGTGTAAATAGGGGAAGACGGAGGGTCACTGCCCAGGGAACCTCTGAAGGTGCCAGGTTGTCCTAGGGATGCTGGCTCTAGCCTACCTGAGGTATCACGTAGGCATTTTGCCCTTCACTGGACCACTCACGTGAACTCAAACGTACCAGATAACAAGCTTTAGAAAGATAGCACTGTTGCAGTGGAAAACACAGGAATCATTTCATACTGACTACAGAAAATGTGGCCTTTGTCTATACCTTGGCCTGGAGCAGAAAAAACCCCGCACAACCCTTTTTAACACACACACACACTGGCCGTCCTGCTGCAGGCTGGGAGAGGACTGAAAAACAGAGGGATAAGCTGCCTACGTTAGATATCACGGTCGATCACAGAGACGGGACTGGAGGCTGATTTGAGGTCAAACCGTAGCATAGCCCGTGAGGAACACAAAGGCAAAAGTGGCTTTAAAGCTTTCCTGATTTCCCACATGAAGACGCGCCCTGCTTCTGCAGCCCTCCGGAGCAGCTCCGAAATGCCGGTGGCTGCCCAAGGCGGGCAGCAAGCAGCCCCTCTGCCTCCGCCACAGGCACAAAGCAACTCCCCCGCAAGGACTGTGCTGGGGGGCTCACGGCTCGTCCACGCAAGGACTGTGCTGGTACAGCTCGCAGCTTGCTCTTCCCAAGCTGTTCAGAGCTCCTGTGTCCTCCAGAGAGTAGCTAGGAATGGTAGGGAAGACATCCTCTGAACTTCTGGTTGCTTTTCCACAACGATCTGAATCTCTCCACCTTATTAAGCTCCTCTGTCACTAAGTAAACTAGGAGATGCCAAATTTCCTTCTGTCTTACATACCTAAAACCGAAAGATGCCAAACCAACAAAATACAGGTTGGTGGCGACGGGACGAAGCCAAGGGTCACTCTGGCGTTGTTTTTGTGTTCAGCTATCCCAGAACACAGAAAACGTCCAGGCAAGTCCTGGGCTTTTATTTCTTTGATAGTTAATTTGACTTGGCTAGGGCAAGGTTGTCAGATACTCAGAATGGCCTGTTTGACTGGCTAAAGGGTAAAGTTTCAAGAAGTGAGTTGTGAAAAGAAATACCAAGCCTGTAGTTTGCTGATGTATGTTAAGTAAGACTTTCTTTTGCTCTAAAATACACTGGAAGGTTGCAGCACGTCACATTTCACTTTCAGCTGGCTGAGAGCAAGCTTTGAAAAACCAAAACCCCTGATGTACTCCTGTTAATCATTGATATGGTCTTTGATCTGTCTTCAGTTCTGTGTGGCTGACTGACTCTTCCCTTTTTTACCAGCTTTCCATTTGTGCCTTTCTTCTCAATGTATCTGCTCTCCATCACAGTTTGAGCAAGTAGGAGAAGCCATAACAGTACGTGTATTTTTATTGTATTTTCTGATCAAACGGTAAATGTATCTTTGTGCAAAATTTCTAGTACCATTCCAAAGGACAAAAAGGATTTGGGATAATATCTGAACTGCCCAAACTCTCCTTCTCTGCAGTTATTTCCAGCTCCTCTGCGACGTAGACAACATCTTGCAGGAGAAGCCTCTTACAGTTACCCAATATGGGATTCCTTAAACGCATCCCTCTGAAGGCTGGCAGAAAAGCACCATGGCTTTAGGGCTGAAACATGTGGCTTTAGTGCGAATGAACATGCTTCAGGCACGCGTTCCTCCGTCTCTTCCACCACGCAGCTTTTAGCCGAGCCTGCTTGGATGGCTCTGCAGACTCTCAATTCATGGTGCAATAAGCTGGGCCAGCTGCAGTTGCCCCAGGAGTGGGTATCTCTAAGAGGGGATACCTGAAGATGATGCCACCCTGCCAGATTTGGGGTGGCTGGAGAGGTTTGCTGCCGTGGTCAATAGCCTCTGAGGGCAGTAGCAAGGGTGTCAGCTCCTGTGAAACCCAGCTAGTGGAAACATGCAAAAATGCATCACGTCCTGGTTTTACTGGTGATTTTGGTGATTGTCTCAAGCGTCCACCCTAGGTCCAATTTCTCTGATTTTTTCATAAAACTCGGAAGTAGCTTTTGGTTTGTGCTGAATGGGTACTGACCGGCTGGTCACCATGCCATCAGGCTCGCTATCTTTTCGCTACATTGGCATTGCAGACTGCCCTCGCGTACTCTGCTGCGTCCCTTAGCTGTGATACTCCAGCCGAATGACCACCCCACCCCACCCGCTTGACCGCGTGGGTGTACGCACGCCCCTTTGCTCCTGTCCTCTGCTCTCACGTGGGCTTTCCACAAACATTTCTGTTCGGTGAAACACGCTTAAGTGCACGCGATGCCAAATTAATGTAAAAGATGGTACAAAAAAATTCGAAGCAAATAACTGGGCGAAACCCTCCCTCCTGGGCCACGCTTCTTGCTTGCTTCTGACAGCATGGCACGAAGAAGGGTAACGAGTAAAGTCGGCCTGCTCAGCTTCTTCAGCCACAGGAATTAGCTGTGTTTTGCTGTTCTCCGTATAAGCAAGCTGGAGAATAAGTTAGTGGTTCGGGTTCATCGCCATTTATGCAGAGGGCAGTCAAAACACTAAACGAACCTCAGCACGGAGAGAGCATCACAGAGGCTGAGCGCTCCGTTGCTTTAAACACCCTAAATCCACCTCAGATTCTCTCTGGCTGCAGTTGAAGTGAGACAGGGCTGTTAGAGGCACTCTTACATTCCCCGATAAAGCAAATGTTTACCAGATACAGGAACCAGTCTTCCTCCTGTCCTCTTTAGATTAAATTGCCTGATAGAGCAGAAGACGGAGTTAACTCTTTGCGCTGCACCCAGGGCAGAAAGCCCACCACAAAATAAAATTACTGAATTCACTCCTGAGAAAACGGCTTGATCATTTTGTGGGTATGAGAGGCACAAACCTCAAATTGCGTGTTTGGCAACATATGAGAGCTATATACATATATAGTCAGTTGATGTTGTTATTTCCATTAAATGAGGTCTCTTCTTTTTCTCTATTTTCGATGCAGTTCTCCAGGGAGATTAATTTGTATGAAAGTAGAGCGCTAATTGCACAAAACAAGCTGGGGTACTGCAGAAGCATAATTAAATTTAAAAAAATGTGGTGTTAATACAATTGTGGTGCTAATTAAATAAAATTGGTGACAAGTGTCTAAGGCAGAGCAAGTGTAAGGAGAAAAACTGACAAAATGATCCATTTAAAAATTCTCGCAGATATTATAGTTCACTGGTAACTGAGCCGAATTAAAAGTAATTGTACGTGAAGTGCTGCACGAGCGCCTGATCTTGCTCTCAATAAAGTGGGACTTTTGCCAATTCAGACTCTAATGTTCCATAAATTGCTGATAGGAAAGCGATAGGCTCATTTTATTTCTGCATGTGTTTAAGTGGGGACTAATTCAGGACCAAACAGACTCGGGCAACAGCCCTCTCAGCAACGTTCGCAGTCACAGCCGGGGCAGACTGACCGGTCCCTGCTTCGATGGGAATTGCTGGTGGTCCGTGTGCCGAGGGGACCTGGAGCTGGCATGGAGCTGGCTGTGCCGGTGGCACACCATGGCTTCGACCTCCGCAGCAGCCAGCTTTCTAGACCTGCGCAGAGCAAGAGTGCATCGTCGGAAGCCCTCCTCCACCCTCTGCAGAGCAGGGGGGCCCTTAATCAGCATCCCGGCTCAACTCCCTTCCTCTTTGTCATTTATTAGTGGCTCACAGGAATCGCACGACGCCGACCGAAGCCCCAGCTTCCTCTTCGAGCTTGGCTGTCCCCAGCGTTTTCCTGCGCGGCACCCTCTGATCTGGTTTCCACCTTCTCCAGAAGGTCGCTCCCACCGCCTGGCTGCCCCGAGGGCACTCTGCCAGCCACGCTTGCCACCCTGGCACCGCGGTTTCCAGCATGGGCACCCATGGGGAGCCCTGAAGAGAGCCCTGCCGGCCTCCCACCGTCCTGGGGCACCAGAAAGCTGCTTCTCGCAAACCCTGAGTTTCCTCACAATTTATGTTGATGGGAAACCTCCCACCCCCCCTTCCACCCACAAATCAACAACCCCAAGCCGTTTCTAGCCTGTGTGGTCCCGAAATAAATAAAAAAGCCCTTTCAGATGTGAAACAAGGCAGCCCTGTCTTCCTGAGTCAGCAGCCTAAAACAATAGCTAGGAAGACTTACCTTGCAGCAATTTTTACCCTCTCTGGGGTGACATTATAATACAGTAGACCCCCAGCCGTGGTTTTAAAAATGCATTGGCTTGTTTTGGGAAGCTGGCTGGAAAAACTTCACCGAGCTTCCAGGAAATTAGTTGTGATCCTTCATACAATGGGAATTTTGCCTTTGACTTTGCTGGGAGCAAGATCAGGATCTTAATGCCGACAGAAGAATTGTGAGCTCTGTCGCTTGCTGGAGTGGGAGGGGGGCAGATGGGATAGGAGATTTCTCCGTGTAGGTGGCTCAGCCGAGGAAAAAGCAGAAAAGAAAAAAGTTCCCTTTCGGGCCAGCTCATATTTTATGGCTGGGGTTGCCGGTCACTGCCCTACAATATTGCTGGCCAGAACGAATAGCTGAATGCACAAATCGCTGTCCTTGTTTTTATTCTTTTTATGTTTTATGGACGATAAGCCTCGGGGAGAGCGCTCCTCCTGGGACATGATGCCTCTGCCCTTTCTTGAGGGGCTTTGCCCCGAGCAGGGGCTGTGGGGCTCCACCACCCATCGCAGCTCCTTCCCTCGCTGGTGACGAATCCTGCCCTGCTCTCTGTTCTCCACATGAATGCTGCTGGGCTGCAGGGGGGGTGTCATTCATTATAAATACATTTTTAATCCCAATTTCAGTTTCAGAAGATAGCTGCTAGGATAAAATTGCTGCTGTGTTTCAGCCTGATGCTTTTATTCACTTTCCTGAGCCTGAGTTCACCATCCTTCCTGTCTTCATTAGTGTGACTCTTGTTTCGTCTCTGTGGTCTCTGCATAATAGCCAGCGTGTTTCCTCACCTTCTTCTCAAAAGCAGAGCTCGATGCCGTGTGTTAATTATGGCTGGGTTCTGCTCAGCTCAGTCCTTCTTCATATGGAAAGGCAAGATATGACTGAAGGAAAAAGAAAACATAAGAACCCAGAAAAATAGGAATTGGCACAAAGTTGTCATCTTCCTAAGAGTGCTCGTCTCAGTGGTAATATCATCCACAACAAGGGTGTGTGTTCCTCCTTCACGGGAACAGTGCTGGCCTTGCCTGGCTAAGTTTACGGTAAAACTAAAGCCTTTTCTTTGCAGTTTTCTTGCCTTAGGATGCGTCGTGCCCATTAATTGCCCCGAGGTAGAACATGCCACTAAGATTGGGCCGGAGAGTTAATAACTAGCCTCAACTTGGTGTCGGGGACAGATGCGCTCTAAACTTGGCTTTGGGGCTTGTCCCCGTCGCACGGGAACACACTGAGAGCATATACCTGGGCTCAGCTTGTTTCCGTGTGCACCTCACACATAGACAAATGCAGCCCTAAACCAGCCTCTGTAGCTGGAGTGATTTGTCTAAGTCAGAAGCAATATCCACAGACATCCTTTTCTACTGTCGCCATGCAGAACAACCATAAACACATGGGATGCAGGTTGTGCCTTAGGGTACAGGTGCAAATTTAGAGAGAGAAACTTTTCCCCATGGCCCTGGTCTGCACGTGACACCCGGTGTGGCCCTTGCCCATGCTGCATGATGGCAGCGTGGCTGCACGGTCCCTGCCCAAGTTTTGGGCTTGTGGGGGGGTGATTTTGGTAGCACTGGTGCCCCGGGAGGTGCTTTGCAGCCCAGTACAAGCAGGGAGCGGGGGGGATCATGGGGCAATGGATGCTGGTGAAGATCGTGGGTGATCAGGGGTGGGGGCCGAGGTGGCTGGAGAAGCCGCGCCAGCAGATGGGGCGTCCCAGGTGAGGATGTGTTGGTCCTGCATCATTTCTACTGGTTTCCTAAGGCATCCTCTGGGCTGAGCCAGTGTCCTGGGCACTATGAGCTACTGTTGTAGAGTGAAAAAATTCCAGCCCTCTTGTTCAGATCCTGACCACTAAATTTCTGAGCATTCAAGGCAAGAGCAAGCATAAGAGAAGTCTATGTATACAGCAGGAACTTTGTGAATTCACACTAACAGCTGAGGATGCTTTACAGCCTTTCTGACACTGCGAGTTACCGGATAAACAGGAAAAAATAAGTGATGACACATCATAAAATGGACTTTTATTCCTCTTATTTTTACAGCTGCAGTTCAGGGTACTCACGTATGACCAAAGCAGCAAAGCGATGTAATATATATGTTACATTTCTAAACAAACCAACATTTATGTATAGTAGGCGAATATAGATAGTAAATATATACATGGTATAACATAGATAGACTAGATACATATCCTGCATTATAGTATATATATGATTGCAATATATCTATATGGGGAAAAAAGTAATGAATGCGTATCTAAGTGGGACAGGCCTGCAGGATGGCTGTTGTTCTAAAACTTTGGGGAAAGATAAAGCGCTTCTGGTACAGCAAAATTTCTGGTATAACTGTGATATTTATGGCCAGATTCTGAGTGCTGAACTCAAGCAGTAACAAGCACTGAGTACCTACTATGTCCCGGCTCACTTATTATGGCTATAAAGTATGCAGATTTTATTAATCTATAGATTAATTCTCTGAAGTAAAATTCTAGCCACTTCCTTGCTACAGGGACTTTCCCAGGACTCAGAGGTGATTTGCTGTTTTGGGATTAATGTGGTAATTTCTGTCTGGTAGATGGAGGGAGAAGGGGAGATGAAAACCCTGGAAATGATTTACAGAACTAACCCCTCAATTCTTTATTTTCAGTTTATTTTCCAAAGGTGAAGGCTTGCCCCAGAGCTGAAAGATCTGATAGAAATCTGGATGGGGGACATCAGAGAAGATAAGGAGATGTGAGTCTGAAGCTTACTTCACTTGCATCTCTAGTGACAAAACATACTAACTTCCACTTTTACCAGAGCAAGGCTCCTTTGAGGAGTAGCCTTCCAGTATTGCTCGGGAAGGGGCTGCAGAAAAGCTGGTTTGCTTAACTATAAAAGAAGCACTAGCTGTCCTCCTCTGTAGCAAGAATTTGCTGCTCGAAGTCCTCAATTTGAATATTGTCACATACCCGCTCTCATTTGATATATTTTCTTAAATATACGTTTTTCTAAATAGTGAGATAAATCAAGCTGCCGGCAGTTCAGAGGATGTTAGCTAATTGTTTTCTGGGGATTCTTTACCATTTAAACAAATATTTCCCTGAGACTGATCACTGATGCATTGCTTTCACCACTCTGGTGACTAAACTCTCTAGATGCGGAGCAGGGCGGCAGCAGCTTTTCCATCAATATGCCTTAGGCCTGGTCGGGGCGGCTCATCTAGACTGACAAAAGGAGAATATTTATGGTGTCCTTTCCAATTAAATCCTCAGTGTCTCTGCTAAGATGGCCAGAGTTGCCGGTGGTATTTTTAATGATGTGAACAGCTGCTGCCTAAGAAGCCTAATGATCAACTCATGGCCATGAAATAGGTGCTGTGTCGTAACAATGCTTGATAAGGTCCGTCGACTGGGCCAGATTCAGAACAATAACCACGCAATGAAAGGCTCTCCAGGCTATTTCCATCGCCCCCGTAGACCTCTTTCCTGACTCGCCTCGTGCTGCTTCTGCTCCTGCTCCTCTGCCAGGGAGGACGCAGGGTCTTTCAGCACAAGTTGCTTGATAAATGGTGTTTGCTACCTGCGTGCCTTTTCCCTTGGGGGTAGGAGGGGAAGCAAGAGCCTTTGCTCATGCTGCCGATGTTCCGGGGCCATCCAGCCTGCAATTCGCTTTTGTCCGCCGCATAGGAAATGCACATCTGTGCAAAACGCTGCCAGGTCCCTTTGGTCCAGGCTTCGGTGAGTGTGTGACCGGGGAGCTCCCTGTTGTCGGATGAGTGCTGGGTGGGCTGGTCTGTGTGTGCTGGCAGGGTGGAGCTGCTGGGGCAGCTGTGGGGAGTGTTTCCTATCAGTTGTTGGCGTGATGTCATGGTCAGTCTCCAGTGTGGGAACACGCCGTTTCCTGCCTTTCAGGGTTATTGCAAACAACTAGTCAGAAGATCCTGTTCAGAAGTGGGACAGGCAAGTAAATAAGTAGCCAAACTTAAAAAAAAAAAAAAAATATATATATAAATGCACTGGCACTGTGCTTGCTGCCAGGTCAGAAAACTGCTCTATACGTCTCTAGCATAGCCTACATGTGCCACACGGGCTCTTTCCAAATGCTGCGGTGTTTAATGTGCTCGGCAGTGACTAGAGGGAAAGCTATCTGGCAGGGAGGAATGAGCCTCTTCTCCATGGTTCTTTCCAACTCTGACCCCGTGCCAGCAGCCCAGGACCGCGTCTTGGATCGGGCTGACTCTGCTTCGTAAAACATCCCAACGGCTGGTGTGAGTCCCGAAGCCTCCAAACGTGCCTAATCCTGCTGGGCAGCGAGGTGCCCAGTGAGAGCCAGTGGTTTGAAGCGAAGGGAGGTCGCCTGGATCACACAAGCGTGCACACACAGAGTTGTGTCATTGCCTTGCTTTTCTCTCTCGGATGAAGCTCTATTTCAAAGTCCGGGTCAGGCCCTAAATTTGGTGATCTAATGTCTCCAGTCTCTCTTTTGTCTTCACAGGGCATGAGCTGCCACAAAAGAGCTTTGATAAATTGCCCCGGCCAGTCATTAGTGTTATGCAGCCACATTATCCTCCCGCCAGCAGGCAGCGGGGTCCCGGGGGCCGCATCCCTGCCCGCCCCGGGGGAGCCGGCGGCACGGCCCAGCGGCAACGTGTGTGCAGGGGCACGCTCTCCCCCATCTCGTGCTGGCACGGCCGGTCCCCTGGCAGGACTACAAAGTTACCCTGCTTCCCAGGGCCCCCAGGGGATAAGACACCTGCCTGGAACAAGGAGAGACGGGGAAAATGCTGGCCCCACTCCCTCCTTCCTCACTGAGAGCAGTGGTCCACCTAGCTCAGCATCCGATCTCTGCACGGCTAGCACAGATGCAGCGGGAGGACTTGGCAAGCAGATCATGTCACTGGTGCACGGCTTTCGTCTGGTCCCCAGCGATTTGTAGCTCAGAAACTGCCTAACCTAGGATTGACGTCGTCGTAGTTATTAGCCTTCCATGCATGTCTTTGCTATGAATTTCCCTGGTTGCCTTTTGAACCCATGCCAACCCCCGGTGCCCACAGCATCCCATGACAAGGAGTTCCCCTGCTCCGACATTAATGGATGATCTGCGTGCCCTGTACTGCCCAACGTGCATTAGTGCCTTCTCCACCCTCTGCGAGGAAGGACCCAAGCATCCAAAATTATGCTACAGAGGAGAAAGCAACCTCCCTCCCAAGGCTCCCCCTCCTCAGCTGACGCCAAACACAACAGCTCACTATCATGCACCTGCACCTGCAGGTAGATTTTAGGCACCGAAGAGCTCCATAACACAATTAAAATCGGACTATGGTGCATAACAGTAAAATAGCAGGAAGTGGGCCAGTCCATGGGATGCATTTCTGTTCAGAAGATGTGAAGGCATCTCAGCCAGTGGAACCCCGAGAGGGTCAGGTCATGTTCGGGATGACTTGGCTCGTTCCTGGCCCGCTGGAGTGACAGTCCTCCAAGGGTATCTGCAGCACCTCCTTTGGGCATCCAACTTGGTTACCTGTATTCAGAACAGAAAAGAGTAGGCTGCTGACTTAAGCGCAGTAAAAATACCCTCCTTGTGCTTCTGCGGGTCTAACGTGCCCCCAGCGTGCACAGCCGCTGGGCTGCTCTGCCCAGACCTCCCTCCCGCAACCACCTCGCTGCTGGTGCCAGCCCGCAGACCACGCTCACCCCTCTGCCTGCCCGGCCATCCCGAGGGCCCTGACGTCTTCTTGTGCACTTTTGCAAGGGGCTGGGCAGTTGTTCCAGCTTGCAGCTGCCGATGGCGAGTGTTATTTGGGTCTCTGCCCTGGCTGAAATGCTGCATCGGCCAGGTTTCCCTGGCCGCTCACCTGCACCCTTGCCCCAGCCCTTTGCTCACCACCCGGGAGCCTTCTGCAGGGAGCTGCGGGGGCACGCAGCGCCCGTGCCAGCCCCACCACCCCCAGCAGCCCTGTGCAAACAGCCCCCCTCTGCAAGGTTTAGGAGCCATGTGAAAGAGCAAAAAGCTGTTTTCCCTGCCTCCTGTCCAGAAGGAGCATATCGTGTTGCTCTGCATATGCGTGTGTGTGCGTGCGCATATGTGCACAGGATCAGGGAGAAGCAAAGTTTTGGCCCGACAAGTCGCAGAGGGCGTGGGGACCATTTGCCGTGTACGTGGGCTCACCGGAGGCAGTTTGTTAGCGCAAGCAGTGCACCTCAGGTTTGTTGGCTGGGAGGTGGACGAGGTGAGCAAAATACTTCATGCAATGTGTCATGAAGTCCGCTTCCCCAAAAAAAGTAAAAAAAAAGGAAATAATAATGAGAATAATGGTTGCAGGAAGCCGCTCTGGGCTGATGAGTGCCCCTTTGATGTTGGCGTGCCTTTTGCTGCTTCCAAACCGTGCTGCAGCCAGCACTGCACGTTGCATCCCAATAAAAGAAGGGGTCCGCTTCCCGGAGGGGCTCGCTCTGCCGCTCCAGCCCTGCTTTTTTTCCCCTTCGTGCTTGCCGCAAGCCCGCCACTGCTTGCCGCTTGTGCCGCGTGACAGACAGCACTGATGGCAGCAGCTTCCGCAGCAGCGGGACGCGACGAGCCTGGCATTCTGGCACAGAGGGTTTTGCAAGGCAGCAGGCAACGGAGGGCACAGGGCCTGCTGAGCAGCGATACTGCATTTTGGAAGCCCCCTTCTTACAACGAGGATGAGAGGAAGCAAGCTGGGGAAAGGCACGCTATGGCCACAGGGGCTGTTTTGTGTAGGGGCGAGGAGAGGGGACTCAAAACCAGGAGACTTATGTCCCTTCCGTCATGTTAATCCCGGGTCCTTCTTCAGGTACCCGACTGTGCCACCAACTCGCCGTGTGTCCTTGGCCAAGCTGCCCGACTCCTCACGCCCCAGCCTCCTTGCCCACGTCGGTCTGTCCTCTGGCAGGCGTGCATGCAGGCGCGGATTTAACCGGCTCAGCGGCCTCCATTCATCCCTGTCTCTTGCTCTCCCGCTGCGGTGCTGACAACTCATATATTCCCAGCACTGTGCTGTGGTTTCTCTCCGGCTTTGGGAGCTCGTGTGCCAAATACTGCTGATCAGCCTGCTGACCAGCTGCATCTGGTGCATCCAAAGCCAGCCAGAAGCTGCGGAGCGTATGCTCCTCCGTGATGGCTGCCCGGCGCTGGTCGCAGCACACGGGTCGGGCTGGCAGTGCCGGGGCAGGGCAGAGACCCGCTCCGCCGCTCACATCCTGCATCCCACCCTGTGCCCAGGGAGCAAACTGCCAGCTCCTGACACCAATGCGGGGATCGGCCCTGAAACTGGGGGGTTTATGCTGCTCTCCGTCCGCCCCCGGCACAGCAGACTCCCTACAATGGGAGGGTATATCTAGACCCTCCTCAGCAGACTTCTGGTCTGTCCTGAACAGGGTGGCAAATTGGGGAATTGCTCTGGGGAGTTTGATATTGAACCGGGTGTATCCATGTCAGATTACAAATTCTGGGTTTCTTTGCCTTCTCTCTTTGCTTTTTGCCTCTGTGCTCATCTAAACCCCATAGCAAACAGCAGGAGAAATTCCTGCACCTGGCCTGGAGCCCACAGCGATGGTAACAACGTTTGGACCATACACCAGGGCAGAGGATGCTTGGGCAAAGGGATGGCTTCCTAACCTGTTTTCCCAGTCTGAGCTGGTGGTAATTAAGCAACGGATGATGTGCCTGGGACTTTGATCACCTCTTAATGCTGATCAGGTGGGTCTGCGGAGAGGCTGTGATGTTTTAAAAGCGGCTCCTCAGCGGTTGTTTCAGGAAAGGGGATGCAGTGACTGTGGGGGTTGGAGCCACACTGGGTGATTTAGCAGGAGGATTGAAGCGGTGTAGTGCAGAAAAGGTCTCCGATGCTGTGGAAGACTGATGTTAGCCTCAGAAATGTCTCATGGTCTTGAAGGAATGGCAGCAGCTAAATAGGTATTGGTATTTTATTGCTGTTTTGACAGGTATATTTCTCGATCTGCTGCAAGTCAAGAGTATTACCTGCTTCAATTTTCCTGTGTTTCTGAGACCAGCTGTAATCCTCTGCGTGTGTGTATGTAATGTCTAATTCCTGGGGAAAAGTCTGTTTAAGCAACTGGAGGGCTGGCACTTGTCCTGGGAGCCCAGGGCAGCGGGGCTGGGCAGTCCCCTTTCCGTGAAGGGGTCTGCAGGCAGAGAGCCTGCCCCTTGGGTGTGTTTGAGAGGGTCCCAGGAGGGACACCATGCTGGAGCTTGTCCCGGGAAGCCAGAGATGTGGATGTGTCTAAATGCAGCAGCAGCCCTACTGGGGCTCTGGTAAGTAAATCGCTTCAGCGGCAGTAATGCCGTCCCTGCTCACGTGCATGCTATGCCTTATATACATAGGCACTTGGCATACATCTGAAGGAACACTTTTTTTTTAATGTGTTGACTCCCTGGAGTTGTACCTTGAGTTCAGTAGAGGAAAATTTGAGGAAATAACATATCCCTCCTCATACCTCAGAGCCCTGCGCTCCTTCGCCTGACAACCCACACGTTTACCAGATTTAGTTACTGTGGAGAGGGCAGAGCAGCTGTGGTGAATTAATTAGTAACTTCCAGAGCTGTCGCAGCCTCTGGAGCTGGGTTATTACCTGTAAAGCCTTAGGACAGTCACATGCAGCTCCGCGAGCACAAGGACACCAGTGTTATCTGTTGCAAAGGGGAAAGCCAGCACAGATGCCTGGCCTGCTGTTTCTGCTGCTCTTTGAGATGGCAAAGAGGAGGGGAGATGTCCGGAGGGGATGGCTCCCACTGCTGCCCCGGGGTCCTGCGGGGACTTGCAGCCTTCTGGCAGGGGGGCAGCGGGATGCAGCTGCCCTGGGGTGGGGTGAGCTGAGCTGGAGCGGCTGAAGCCCTGCATTGCCTTGGAGGGCTGCAGTTACTTGTATGCTCTTCGAATTCTTATTGTTGTCGATTTTAGCTTTTGGCACTGAAAAAAGTGGTGTCAGTCCGGTTTGGAGGGTCACCTTCCATAGCCAGCTATGACTGTAATGCATTAAAAGTGCAGTAGGAGCACGGATTAAAAAAAAACCTAGGGGTCTTTTGGTTCAAGTCGTCTTAATTGTTAAACTTCTCATTGATCTTCCAGAGTTGGAGTGACATCTGGAGATGATTCCCTTTCCTCGTCTCCTGTGTAACATAGGAGTGTGCAAAATTCATCAAATGTAGACATACCGGCTATTCACGTGTCAGTAATACTGAGCAAGCCTGGGAAGGAGGGTAAGTGATGTACATGATAAACTTGCCTGGAAATCATAATGTGTTTCTTTAAATATGGCCAATACAGGGATTTATCTTCACTGTTAAGTTATCTTAAGAGTACCCAGAGAAATGTTTGACAGTCTACAGGACCCTTTATCAGTCAATGAGAGTTGGGAGCTTAAACCCTTTAAGCTCTATTGATGGCTTCTCACATTTTTCTCATAAACTGCTACCGCAAAAATAATTTTGGAAGGGTTTGGAGGTTCTTACATATGCTCTTTGGTTTCATTTTTTGGAGCCACAATTACTTTTCTGGCCTGCGCTGCTACTTACTCACTTTTCTGCGTGAAGTCACAACCTAGCTCTGAAATGGGCTGGAACTCATTAAATCTGAGCAGGATGTTCAATTCTGTAGATCTCACTTGAAAGTCAGTTGGTGATTCTGATATATTATTACAAATTTACAGTTGTCCTTGGTTGATAATTATGTTCTAAGTCTGTTCTTCAAATTAATCTGAGTGCATACGCTAAACAGTTCTGCCATGGCTTTGGTTAAAGTAAATTACTTACAGGAATGACACATTTGTTACTAATCCTCCAGCCTCTTATAGCCAAATTCTGTAATTCTCTCCCAGACTGGTAATTCTTTCTTATGTAAGCAGACCTACTGACTTCACATTTATTCACCCAGTTCAGACCACCACTTAAGCACATGGTTAATTGTAAACATGTGTTTAGGTCCCATTGACTTCCGTGAGGCTTAAGTGCTGTCGTGAATAGGCATTCTTTTCCAAATCGGAGCCGGAAAATTAAATTTGTCCCCCTGTATAAAAGATCAATTCAACTGTTATGCCTCCAAAAGAAAGCTGAAAGTTCTGTTGGATTAAGGCAGGATATACACTTCAAGTGTAGTAACTGTTGCTGAATACCTTGTCAAGTAAACTCTTATTCTGGAAGGAGAACCCACATTCAGAGACGTTAAGGGATAGCTATTTTTGACATTGTCTGTATAGAGATACAAAATGCGTCTCAACTATATCTGGAAGATAATAATTTTGATTTGTGTGATTATTTAGTGAAAAACCTGAAGTGATGTATAACCAGGACCACACCAAGGAATTTATAGAATTTGAAATTAATGCCTAGCAGAAGCAACACTTTCTTATATTAAGTTTTATTTGGAGTGAGTCATTGTTACACATTCTATATTCCTAGTGCAAGCCGCACTAATAGAGGCACTGGCCTGTCAATTCTCATTAAAAGAAGGAATATAAAGAGGACTGAGTTCTGGCTGCCCATGTGCATGGACATATGCCACAGATCCTGGGGGAGCAGCATGCTTTTACCTTTGTTTTGGCTCTATGGAGGTCTGACACGGGAGGCAGAGGTGGGCGAAGCTGAATGTGGGCAAGATTACTTCAAACCTGCCTTCGCATACCTCCCTCCACGTGCATCTTGTGCAAGACAAGTGGGCTGCAAGCACCATTAGAGGGTAGCCAGGTGGGGGGCAGTTGCAACACCAGCATGTGTCCCACCTGCTTTTCAAGCACATTCATGTTGGGGCCAAACAGTGCAATACCCACATGCTTCTGGTTTAATTTAGCTCCATGACAGTAGCTTGAGCAAACAGCACTCACATGGAATGAACGAGAGTGACCATACCCCATGCACATCTGCAACCTTGGCCACTAGGGATCCCTCAGCGGTTAGTGTGAACTGGAAGGCTCTTGGTGGCTTTGCAATAGCCAATGCGTACTCAGTGGGGAGGGCAGGTCTTGCTGAGGTGTTGCTGTATTCAGGCGGCTGGATAGACCGCTGCAGGTACCAGCTTTATATCAATATATAAAATGGGGCTGAGAAACTTTAAGTAGGAAAACAGGCTCACTGCAAGCGATAAGCCCAAGGAATCATACTTCTGGCACAAAGCAAGCAGGAAGGAAATCTTGTCAAGTCTCTTTACAGTTCTTCAAAAGCAGAAAAAGAAAGGGTTAACCTTTAAAAACATTTTCACCAATTACTTGGCTTTCCCATGACATCAGTCCTCTCAGTTTCTATAGTCCTTTGAAGAACAACATTACTAATAACTAACCTCATGTCTTTCATATAATCCTGAATTTTCCTTTGAGCCTTCAAGGAAAATCACAATTTCCCCTGTGCTAAGCTTCACTTTGAATTTGCAGTCTGAAATTTTATATGTAGGACACTGTGAAGGAGTCCTGGGAGAGCAAAAAGATTTTCACTTCTCACGTTTGCAAAACAGTTGGCATTAGTTGTATGATAGCATTTTAATTCTTTACCAGCATTGCAGACCTACGCATGCATATGTGATGCATATCATGTGCACAATGTATGAAATATACCTAAATACTCAGGTGTATTATTTTTAATGCACAAGCCAAATGCATATACATAGGCTCTATGGCAGATTCACATAGTTTGAAGGTGCTGGGGAATACGAAGTTTATACACAGGTTGGCCCTTCTTCCAGCAGCATCCCTTCTGATATCAGTCATATCCCCACATTTTTAAAACGTGCAGAGTTTTAAGAACACTTCCATGAGTAGCTGCAAAATATTGTCGCACTATGTGGAAAAAACCTTGGTAAGAGAAGAGGGGCCATGTCTGTGGAAGGACAACACACTCCTTACTTATGAGCAGGCTTCAATCCAGTGGTATTTCCACCAGAGCACAGCTCTCTCTTTATGGTGCCGGGTAAATGCCAAGACGTAGATGGTGACTAGACTAGAGCATCCCAGAGTGCTCCAGATGTACCTGAAGAAGGGCCTAATCATGTAAACACCAGGTGTAGTGCTTTGGGTAGCGCCCGAAGGGCTGGCTTGTCACAGCAGTGGCCTGGCCAGGGATGTATGGAGAGGCTGGCTGTTTCCATAGATTGGCCATGCTCTTCCTTGCCAGTCCATTGGGATGCTCTATGCACTCTGAACACAGGAAAGGTGCTGAACAAACGCAGTTGCAAACCCCTCAGGCCTGTGCTCCTGCTTGATTTTTTTTTTTTTTTTAAATCCTAACACTTTGTCTTCTTGCTTGTGTGATTTTTTTTTTTTCCTTGGGTTTTTTTTTTCTGTTTTTTTTCTGTGCGCACTTTGAGGCTTCTGTTTAACTCCCTCAAAGAGCAAACAAAAGAGCTGAATAAACTTGCTGATGTTCCCCATTTCATGGCCTGTTGATAACTACACGATAACCCTCTCCATTGGATTCTTCATTTAAAAAAAAGTAAGAGGAGGGAAAAAAGAGCCTTTGTCAGCTTCGATAGCACTATTCACTGTTTTACCAGCAAGTTACAGTGAGAACATCAGCTTCCTGTCCTTTCATTGAAGCCCATTGATCTTTCTCCCTAGTAAACAGCGTGGCTGTAGCTTTTGTTTGACTTGTGCTCCCCATTTGTGCGGTGCATTTCAGGGATGAAAAGTGCTGTAGCGGCCGTCCTGCAGAAGGAGAACGGGGACAATGGCAGTGGGACAATGAGTGGGAAACGTGAGGGGGCTGTTGGAGGGGGACACTGGGCAGTCAGGCCACCGCCATAAACAGTGGCCTTTGGGGAGGGGGCTCGGAACGGCTGTGGCCAAGCAGCCTGGAGCTGAGCAGCAATGGGATTTCAGGGTGGGCATTGCTCACCTCTCCCTTTAAATCAGCCCTGTGCAGAGCAATGCAGGTCGGAGGATGGATGGCAGGACGTGTTTGTCCTAATGAGAAACAGACCCCCTCAACGGTGGGCAGGAGGGAGGAGGGATGCGACAGCAGACCTGAGATCTCACTCTGGCATTGTCATTCAGTTACCAGTTAATTACAACAAAAATGATTGCAATTAGGTGTAGGTCTCCAAGCTGGGGAAGCGTGCTGGAGCTGCAGGACCAGCTATGGTCCTTCAGGAGGACCTTAACTAGCGAGGTCCCTCTGCTGTAAGAACCTGAGTATGGGAGAAGGCCTTTTTGGGTAGGTAAGGTACCAACCATGGGGCAGGATTGAGGCTGAACTGGCAGAGCTTATGCCAGGGGAGCATGCAACTGGGGTGGTGGGGTGGGGACCTGGCAAAGAAATAAGCCTTTTTCTTTTTTCCTTAGTTTTTTTTTTTTTTTCCCCAGTCACTGAAGTGAGTGATGCTTTAGAAAACAGAGCAGAGATCTGGGATTTCCCTTGATGATGGTGAGATGGTCCAAAAAGGTGTGACTGCTGGCAGAAACCAAATGTATGCTTTGTCTGATCTGAAGTAGCAAGAAACAAAGAGTTTACTTGCCCTCTGCTGCCTTTCAAGGTTCATTTAAGCAAGGAAACATTTCCTTGTTGACTTTCATTGTATGCAGGTATTTTTCTTGGCCATACTGTCCCTAGAATTTGGTAAGCTTAAGTAAAAGAGACATAAGATAGCAAGTATCAGGGAAATACTTCCTGGGAAATCCCAGATCCACTGAAATGGAGATTTGTTGATTTTTCTTTTGTTTTGTTTCAATAGCAAGACTTGATTTCAGTGGGATTCTGGCCTTTCTTAATTGCTACTTATCTATCTTGCAGTGATGTCTAGGAGGCTTGGCTACCAACCACAACTTTACGATGCCAGGCACTTGGCCCCTACAGAACAAAAACTTGAGCCTTCCCCCTGAATGCCTGTAGTTACGGCTATTCACATTAAGATTTCCCAGTTTGGTGTTGTCTACTAATAGCCAAGCAGAAGTCCTCTTTAGCAGCTGAGCTGAGTGTGGGTTGTGCTACTCTTTCTCCAAAAGTATGTGAAAAGAACTAAAGCAAGTAGGTGCAAGGGTGCACATCTGCCAGTATTGGTATCTCTGCAGATACTGTTGAGCTGCACTAATGGATTTGGGTGATTCTTGTTAGCATATAGAGGCTTAAGCAGACCTTCGCAGCGCTGTGAGTTTGAACAACAACTTCTTTTTCTTCTTCCCCTTTTATGACTGTTGATGAACTTCTTGCTTCTCAGGCATAGTCCTTGCATGTGATTAGCCAATATCTTCTCCCTGGAACTTGTAGCAGGAAACCTTTACAACCTAATTTGTCTAGACTGCTTCAGAGTCCCATAGCTTGTTTTTGTGCAGAGCATGCAAAATGTAGGAAGTCTCAGAAGAGATTAGAATAAAACTGGACTGGTCCTCAGCTACAATGTCAAATGGGGTTAAAATGTTGTGGTGACTAAAATCTTGTTTCAAAATCATTTTTAAAAAAGCAAAATGTGAAATGCAGAAATTTTCAGAGATTTGACACAACTCTGTCACATGCTAACCCTTTCTTCACTACTCTTATTGTAGGTAAATGTACAGAGAAATGTAGCTTTCATTATGGGCAGTGTACAGTTGACCAAGACAGTTTTTGCGAGAAGCTTGTGTGATGAGCCTTGGGCTCTTTTAAAGTGTTATGTTACAGTAGAAAATTGATTTTAAAATCAGAGACAGACACCTGTCTGTGCAATCTGATAAATAATTGTCCAAACATTTTAAATTTGGAAACAGTTATTTCATAGTCTTTTAAAAATATGCGTAATGCACACCTGTTAGTAAGAACAAAGTTGTAGAATTTTGTATGGAACATAAAAGTCTCTGTGCATCTACTAAAGTAATTTGATTGGTCATATAACGCCAATATGCATCCCTGTCCTTGTGGAGGGTGTGAACCTAAAGCATATTTTTGCAATGATAGTGCTTGTTTTCAAGTTCATCCACTGCTGCTGCACGGCTGAAGTTTCTGGACCTGTGAGTGCTTTGCCTTGGCCTTTAATGAGTTGCCCCATTGATTTCACAGGGCAAATCAATGTTGAAAAATTATAGGCAGGCAAAAGCCTCTGAGTCTGGCCCTAAGCAGAGGGGAGGCCTAGGGGGATGCTGATTACTCATTTCAACAGCTTTTGGGTGGTGTTCTTAGTGTTTTGCTTGCATTGTGTAAGTTATGCTGGCAGAAATAGATACGTAAACCTTACCTCCAGGTAAGGAGGCTCACTACCACAGTGTAGGTTAAGCTTAAATACCAGTAACACAAAGCTGTTAGGCTAGTCAAGTGACATAAACCCTTTTTATGACTGAAAAGACACTTTTCATCCTCACCATGTTATGGAAAAGAGCAGAGCCTTATGGAGTCAAGCTCTAAACCCATATAGCCAAGCGGCCTCCTAGCCCTTGAGAGTTTTGCAAGGAATGTAAAGATGACTTCTGAACATGTGTGATCTGAAAATGCCTTTTTTTTTTTTTTTTTTTCCACCCCCCCACAGCAGCTACCAAGACAGCCCTGTCCTGGGAGGCAGGAGTGGGTTGATGCTGACATCTGGGTGGGACAGTACTGCTCAGCTGTCACTCATTTGCTTTTCACTCCTGGCACCCTTCCCTTGCTTGGCTGATAACTTTCAGGTACACTGATAATATTCATGAGTAGCTGTGAAGCCACTGGGAGGTTACGTGTGTTTTCTTTGCTGCACCTGAGGTGCTGGGGCCGTGATGCTGGTGCTGACCACTTCTGCCCTCCGGGGAAGGCAGGGTGCTGGGAGGCAGCTACTGGAAAAGGCAGGGAGGAGAGGCTTGCCTGCGGGGGGGAGGGGGGGAGCAGGAGTGCTTGGGCTGCTGGGTCCAATTAATCACAGCAGATTTTGGCTGAGGTAAAAGGGTGAACACCCTTCCTCCTCTTCAGCCTGTGCTGCAGGAGGTTTCCACCTTGCAGATAGCCAGGCTCTTGGTTCCCTGTCCTGTGAAATGGCCCAGTACCCCAGCAGGTGATGGAGAGGTGGGGCCAGGTGGGGTTTTGGGGGAGACGGGGTACCTGCTGGGGAGCTCCCTCCTGAGGTCTACCGCATCATTGCAGCAAGGGCTTCCTTCTCCTGCCCATCCCTCACTTCTTGATTTTATTTGCGGACCCCAGGCTGGAGCCTCGTGGTGGGCACCATGGGCTGGTTTTGGCATGGGCAGATCCCCATGGTTTACAATGGCACCATGTTCCACTTACCGGCCACTTGTGCACAGCCCAGAGTCCCTTCTTCTGTTGTTCTTCCTTTCTCTAATTTTTTTGTTAATTTTTATAATAGTGTGATTAAAAATGGGCATGCTTTGCCAAGGCTTATTAAAACAATCCTGCTTCCTGTCAGGAGGTTTGCACTAGAGTTAGGGAAGGAGGACTTTTAATTTTTTTTTTTTTTTTTCCTAGTGTAAAGAAAATGAGGCTGAGGGATGGGGTAGGGATAAGGAAAGGAAAAGGATGACAGGTGGTCTGAATCCAACCCTGAGTTCTCCTCTTCAAAGGCAGGCTATTTCTTAGGTGCTTACATTCTCCCACAGAATTTGGGGGATTAGCACAAATTGTGGCCTAATGATGCAATGAAGCTTTTCATGTTGGTGTTCTCCTCATGGGCAGTTTGTGCTGTAGCCCTTAGGTATGCTCCAGGCTAAAACACTGTCAGGTGGAGCAGAGGGCTGGGGTGATGGAGAGAAGCAGGAGCTTTCCTGGCTGCCCTGCCATCCTGCACACACAGTGTGTGCTCACAATTTGATTGTGATGGAATTTGCTTTTTTTTTTGCCTCTGTTGTTAAAAATTCTGGGAACAAAGTGGGGGTGGCTGCTGTTGCTAATGCATGTTCACATGCCTTGGTGTTTTGAGAGGCCATATCTGAAGGGCCTTCTGTTTTAAGTTGATATGTATTTTCTAGCGCCTTGCTCTTAAAAATATCCATTGCATATTTGTGCTGGAAAGCCAATACTGGCCAAAGGGCTGGATTGCAGGGAAGTGGGATGCACTTTAGGGGTTTGGTGGGGAGGAAGGTGTCAGCAGGGTGATAGAGCTGGGAGAGGAGGATGCATGCAGTGGCAAAAAGCCACCGAATATTTATTAGGACTGCAGCCTTCCTTCTGCGGAAGGCCAAGCCTGCAAGGAAAAATTCACACAATCAGAAAGCAGGACCCCAGCAGAATTTCCTGCAAATACCACAGGTGGAGGATGATAGGGCCTTTGTTTTAAATCACTTCTGTATTAGCGAACAGATCTTCCACTTAATTAACCTGGCTGTGGGCTTATGCTGATGCAAGTGCATAAAGCTTGACCCAATAAGTAAATCCCTGTGTGTGTATAAATCCATCGATGAAAGGCAAGACTTTCAGGTTTCCATTTTTTTTGCACAGGAATCTAGTCCAGGAGTGCTCTGGTCCAATATACTGCCTTTGCCTGTACCTCTGTAATGAAACTAATCAGTATGCAAGGACTTGCACAGGTGCATAGAAGTACATGCAACATACTGCACTAAGCTAAATTGTTTTGATTAGACTTTAAAACCAATTCCATATTTTTTCCATGAGGGGTTTACTTCAGAGTCACTAGAGCAATTCTGAATCTATTTAAAGATACTAGTCAAGACCTCTGTTCAAACTGCTGTCTTGGGAAAGATGCGGTGGTTGAAGCTGGTTACAGATTGCTAAAAAGTGTAACTTTTTAAAAGATTTTTTTAAAACTGAAACTTTTCGTGCAAAACCAGGCTTGTGTTTCTTGAGAACTGTGCACCTCTCCTTCCAGCTCTGTTTTCCTTACCTTTTTTTTTCCTGTGGGGAAGTCATGTTGTGAGGAAGAAATTTATACGAGGCAAGCCGATAATAATGTAGGCTTCTAACAACAGCTTGAAGAACTGCAGAATTTTTCATGGCACTTGAGACGTAAAATGTTTGCTTTTCACTAATCTAACTTTGCTGCCTTGTTGGACTCTGCTGTTGGTATTGCAGAAGCAGAAAGCGTCATTTATGCTGAAAGTTTTAGGAAAAGTGTCCTGTTCTAGAGCTGGATACCATGGAGTTAAAAATGCAAGTGGGTAGCCTATCTTAGTGCTTTGGATTGTAAGGGAATGGCAACGGACCTCCTCGTACTGGTGTTGGAGAGAAGGCTTCAAAGTGGCGTAGGGAGAGATGTTCCTTAGGCAAAGATGATTTATTCGCCTCTTCAAGATTTTGCAAAGTGAACTGATGCTTCCTGAATAAGCACAGGTCTGAGTTCAGGTCACTTTGGGCTGTTAGATTTCTTAAAGTATATAAAGCATAAACTTAAGACCTTAAAAGAAAGAAGGCTGGTATGTTATATATATAGATATATCTCTTAATTTGGCGTCTTTACCATTGAACGAGTCCTGTGATGCTTGTGGTGGAATGAAACACAGAGAGTGATAAGGCTGTGATTATATTTAGCGGCAGCGCAGTGGGAAGGAGCGGCTGCTCGGACGCGGCGACAGAATCGAAGCCAGCTGTAGCAGTGAAAGTCTCACAGGGTTAACCACAAAGTCCGCCTGCAGCTGCTGCAGCTCAATACCCAGCATTCACATGCGGCCTCACCAAACTGCCTTGTGACATTTTTGATTCATGTCAGGGACAGAGTACCATTGTTGGGGGGAAAAATAACTGTTTTATAAAATGTTCTGCAGGCTTTCAGTCATTTCAGTCTTTATTCTCTCTTCTGTGCAACTCTCTAGGTTGGAAAAAAAGTTCTTCTCTCTTTGCTTTTCCACTCGCTGCTTTAAAAAAAAGTGTTTCTGGCTCGATTTCTTTTATTAAAGAGCACGAGCTTCTCCTTAAAGCTCAGGAAGAGGCTAATAGTGGGCCTTATTCTGCCTTTGTCATGTTGCTGTGACGCTAGAGGGGTCTGAGGGAGCCGTGCCTCTTGATGGTGACTAGCAGGAGAAGCAGCAGCATGCTTTTACCAGCAGGAAGGATACTGGGGTTCAGGGGGAAGGGCCTCCCCTTCTGCAGCAGGCAACTGGGAAGGATTTCTTGAGCGATTCCTCTTTGCTGCAGGAACAGGGCTGCCTGCTGCAGGTCTGCTGTCAGACCATCAGCTTGATTGCTCTCATCACGCTGGTGCAGCAGGGTCTGGGGATGGAGGCTCTGCTAGTTTACTCTTTTCAGTGCAGAGATAAAAAGCCTCTTTGTTTTTCAGATTTATGGAAAAGTTTTAAATTGTTTGTCGCTCATTGCCCTGGGTAACCCCATACTGTGCTGCTAGTTGGAGCTCCAGGGCCCAACACCTAGCCGCTGGCTGGGACAATGGGACAGTATGAAAAGGGCCTTTCCCATTCTCATTCCTCTGAAGGAAGTGCTGCTGAAGGGCCTCAATGCATTTTCTCAGCTTTAATGCCTCATTTGCTTCAAGCATGTATGAGGGTTTGCAGTTTCAGAAAACAAATTAAATGAACGCTGTTTCTTTTTTTGGTTCAGCTTCTTTCTAAAGGAGTCATTCCCCCACGTCCATGTTGTAGCAGATGCTCAGATGGGGACAGCCTGAAAAAATGTCCTAGTGAAAGGATAGGGTTTTTTTTTTTTTTTAAAAAAAAGTTGGTGCCAAAGTGATCCTGAGTACAATTTCCCTGAAGCCAAGGTGTGCTGCAACAGGGGGGATCATTTGACCCCTTGCATCTGCCCATTCAGGACTTCAGGCAGAAAGGTTGCCAAGTTTGCCTTAAAATGTTACAGGAATCTTGCTGCGTCTCCACAAAGCAGAGCCTGCCTGGACCGGGATGCTGGGTCCAGGTTCTCCAGACACAGCAACTGCAGCTCTGTTTCAGGCCTGATTTGAGCGTTGAGTTCAGACTCTCCATCAGGACCGATCTTATTTCTGTCACTCAGTTGGGTATAATACAGACCGCAGCACAAACCTCTCGGGGCACAGGTGATGGCCATCTCGGCAGCTGTAGCTATTTCATTGCTGTTCTGGACACCCTGGACGGTAGGGAAGTTACTGGGCACTTCGCAAGGCACAGAGGGACGCAGTGCCCTGGGTGGGGTGCGAGGGTCCGCGCTGGGTGGGTTGTGCTCCTCCATCCCTGTGCCTGAATAACGAGCCCTCCTGGGACAAACAGCCCGGGGGAAGTCACTGCTCCGGTCCCCTGATCTGCTCACAGCATTTGGGAGCCTGAGGTGGTGGGGGGTGCCCCTGTGCTGTGCTCCCCTGGTGCTCCCAGCTCTGCAGCACAGCTGCAGTGTCCAGGCCAGCTCCTCAGAGAGGCTGTTCAGGCCTGGCAAAGCTTATTAACTCAGGCTCTGTGCTGTCTGAAACAGGCTAAGCTGTTCCAGGACTAGGAGGAGCAGGATAGCAGTGTATGTGCAGCATTGCACCCGTACAGAGCTGGCCTGGGAGTCTCTGCATCATGCCAGGCTTCATCCACAACCTGGGTGAAGCACCTGCAGGTAATTGGGAGCTGGCTGTGCCTGACCGGAGGGCAGTGTCAGGTTAATTAGGCATCTGCAGGCTATTCTTAAACCCTTTTTTCTTTGCAGTCCCAAAATGGGGAACTTTTTAAATAAAAAAAAAAAAAGTCCTTCTGCCCAGATTGGCACAGAACACAATTTTTACTTAATTGAAGATGGTGCGAACTGATTTAATCTCTTAATTTCCCTTTCTCAGGTACTAAAACCTGTGGCTCAGCATGGCTCTTCTGATTTTCCTGTTCTTTGGTTTAATTTCCATATTTTGCATTCATGTATTTTCTTCCCTGATTCTTAATGTGCTTAGCCGGTTAAGATGAATATAAGATCTTTTTATAGTAGCATCTGAGATCATAATCTGTCTATATCAAAGGCCAGAATTATTCCTTGTTGTTTGTAAAGGAATTATTTAATAAGTAATCCTTGTAAGTGTCAACATTACACATGAGATGACATAACACTTGGGGAAAGTAAGGACTAAGCCAATATTCCCACACCAGCTTCAAAGCTAAATATGCCTTCACATACAGATGCTTCCTATTTCTCATCTGTGGCTTCTATTTCCTCTTAATTGGAGTTGACACTGGAAGTACCAGTTCTCCTTTTCCTCCTCCTGGATGTTTTGATTGGAATGTTAATACCGTCCTCCTTCATTACTGGGCTCTGTGGAGTGGCATGCCACGTGGTTTAAGGTATAGGATCGGTTTTCCTGTAGAAGCTTAGCCTGCCCCACTGTCAGGGGAGTGTTAATTCACAGCTGGCTACTGGCTGCACAGCAGTCTGAGTCCTTGTGTGTCTGCATTTTTGGGAGCAATTGAAATCTGGACCCAGATTTTGCCTTTCTGGCCTATCCTGCCCAAGAGCAAACTTCCCGTTGAATGAGCACAGAGACAATCAGTCTGTTCTGCAAGTAAAATAGTGAAATCTTGGATGCTGAACACACGCAAAATATTTTTCCCTCAGAGTGTTTCTACATGTTGAAAACATCAATCTCTGCAAAAATCTGAAAGTGTTGGCCCCTGGGTGGCAAATAACTCCTCCAAGGCTAGAGAAGCCTTCTGTTTCCTGCAAAACCCCTCCCCATCCCCGCCCCTGCACTGTGCATCCCTCCCAGACAAATTCAACCCCCCAAGAAACATTAATAAATTTCTGTGGTGTGAATTCAAAGCATCAAAATGTCATGGAGAGTTTATCCTTTCTGTTAACAAGGCAAGTCTGATCAAAACATCTCTAATCCTTGCCTTCCCAGAGCAACCTCTGAGGTGGGGCAGTAGGGAAAAGGGGAAAAAACAGGAAAATGCGTTGTGCCAGCGTAGGTGCTTCTGTCCCCAGCTGGGGGTCTGCAGGTCCCAGGGTGCCTGCAGCCTCCTCACAGCTGTGCAGCTGCCAGGAGGTTGTAGTGATTTCTTGAGAGCTTACAAACATATGTTTATCTCTTCTCTGAAATCACTGTGAAGGGATTTTAAACCACTAGCTTCCAACCACGCTTATCCCAAGGGAAGAGATTGGAGATTTCCCTGCAAAGATGTATCTTGCTGTCTATTAGGGTTGAGCGTGAGGCCACCCATCGTGCTGCTGAGGCCCAGGTCCTAAGCAAGTATCCCTGCACCCAGGGCCCTGCTGAGCCTGACTGCCCAGTGTCTGGCTCGGAGCTGACTCCTGGCCCATGGGCTCCCTGTGTGGGTGGAGGCAGCCCTTCCTCCGCTTGCAAAAGTAATGCCCGAATGTAATTCCTCAGAGCTGATGGTTGCACCCAGCTCAGAAAACTAGTGTCCTCTACTGAGGGGCTGTTGGAGTATTTGCAAGTCTTTTGGGGCAAGGGCTCCCTTTCCTGGTCCTGTGTTTGCACAGCTGATGTGGCTGAGGCTCTGCTGTGATGTGGCACTGCAAATAACGCTAATAAAGTAAGAATGCCTGAATCCAGGGGGGCTTTCAACATCTTTTCTCTACAAGAGCATGTAATGTTACAATGACACGTGGATCTCTGCTTCCCCAGTGCTGACTTGCCAAATATGAAACCCTGCCTCATTCCTTGTACTTATTTTCAAGATCCCTTTGGCTCTGCTGTCAGCATCTGTCCCTAGGCATATCCAGGTGCCATAAAGCCTAGACTGTAATGGAGCTGTTTTGTATTGTTGCTGTGCAAGTAATAACTCTATGAATTCTTAGCACTTCCACAAAAGTGGAGGTTTATTGTTACACGCTTTACAAACTGCTGGAAAACAGTGATCCAGTATGGATCACCGCAGAGGATCCTGAGGATCTGTTGCATAGTGTCTGTCCTGTTTTCCACGTAAGAGGTGTGGCGGTGCCTCGGAGCCTCTCATGACCAGGAGGAGTGGGAAACATGCTTTTCTTTACCCTACTTAAGGCAAGTGCCTTCAACACTGGTTCACCTGGAAAGCCTGGCTTTGCCGTGGGCCCCCCGTGTCATGCAGTGGCCCTGCATGAAGCCTCCCTGTCTCCTGCCAGGTGCTAGGCAGGTATAAAAGGACAAGGTGTCTCACAGGGCTGGGCCTTTGTTGGCGTCCTAAGAGGAGAGCAACAGCTGTTCTTCAGCCACTTTTCACTTTTGTTACTGGGTTCCTGGGCTCTCCGCCTCTTTTTAGACATAGCTAACCTGTGATCTTTTGATGCAAGTGATACTGAGGCAAAATGATTGCTCTAAGTGTTCATTTTAGCTAGAGTGAATGACACAGGGCTAATTTTCAGCTTTATTATTTAGGTTTCAGACTTGTAAAATGGCTATTTTTAGAAAGGAGTGAGGAATCCTGTATACATTGCGGTGCCTTTTCTCGATTTCTTGTTAAAATTCAGTGATTTTTACTTTGGTGGAAATGAGGGAGAGACAGCCAGCCTAGGTACAGGAGGATTTATGCAAGCTTTCTTCACATCCCAAAAGCTTAATCTGAAACTGTGTGAGGTCTCCTGTGGTCCAGATCCATGCTTCCCTTCAACAGGCACTCTGGTGCTAATTGTGTTACGGCTTTGCACGAAGGACAAGTGGTCCCCAGGGACCGTGATTACTCCATCAAAATAATTTCCATCATTGATCTAAATGGCATTTGATCTAAATATATTTTTAGAGGCAAAATACAATGGCATCAGCCCAGAAAGCTCGGGACGGACACCATCTTCCAACGCGTTTGTACGCTGCCTTGTGAGTCTGTGGCACTGCTGCAATGTAATTATGCCAACTACCTCCTCTAAATTTCCTCTCTCCTTCTGTTATCACAATGTACTTTCTGGAAATCCATGCAAAATATCACGGAGCTATATCAAACATTTTTCCTTGTCTTCAATTCCTGAGTCCTCAATAGTAGTTTCCTAGAAAAGTGATACGCTCCTTATCTGTTAACTCCTACCATCTATCACAAGGCAGTCCTGCAAATTCCCATCAGCCGTGACAAACTTATCTTGTAGACTTATGTAGCGATTTTGATGGCTGTACAGACCTGTTTGTTTTGTTCTGAACTAAATTAATAACACTGAGATAGCACCCGCTCCAGCACTGAACTTCTAAAACTCTCCTAATATACTAATCAGCATGTCAGTGGAATATTCTTTCTGGATAGAGACAAGCCTGGTGAAACGGATTAGACATTCACATGGCATTGCATAATTCAGAGAGCAGGCATGGTGCATATGATTTGCATTAATAGCCTCTACTGCAGCAGCTTCTCACAGGTCTCTCTCATTAGATCGTATGTGGAAGCTTCCAGACTGTCAATCAATTACAGTAATTTCCTTTTCCATATTTATTCCATCACCATCATTGACAGTTACCATTAAGTGACATTAATACAATACAATACCATCTTGCATTTTCCAGTGCTCCTCTTACAGCGTGCTTAATCCGTATAAGGCTGAGAGGCTCCATTATACAGGAAAAAGGTGTCTGCTCTTCCTAGCTCAGCGTAGTGTGGCTCATCCGTGGTGGGGAGGAGGACAGACCTCTTCGTGTCACGGTGTCTAGCAAACCTCTGGGCTGCCTAGGAGCAGAGTCTGCTGGATCAGGATGGAGGGGGCTCCTGCCCAGTGGTGAGCATGGGGTGCTGCGAGGGCTCGGCAGACTCATCGGGAGAGAAGATGCTTTTATTAACTGCAACAGCTCAGTGCAGCTTGTGTGGCATGTTCACGTGCATCAGCCCGGGCATTTTAGTATGGCTGTGTTTATAGATTCCTTACCTCATTTGATGCCCATGGACCTTCCCAGGGCAGTAATATGAGCCAAGTTTTCAGATGTAGCAGCTAACACTTAGGCATTCTTGTTAGAGAAACCAGAGCTCTTTTCTTCCTTCCCCCCTGCCCTTCCTGGCTCACTGACTGTGCTTAAGACCTCCTGCCCTGCCCTAGGTAAACAAGGCTCAGAATTACTGACTCCAGCAGCAGTGGTATCCCCTATTGCATAGGTGCAGGCCCAGCAGCACCACCGCTACAGCGCAGGGGAGTCTTTACGCGCTTTAAAAATAACAAGGTGTTGGAGTTGTCACACTGGGCTCCTCCTGGCTCTTCCTCTGCAAAGCGTGTTACAGTACCTGTGGTGAAAACCGAGGCTAGTAGTCTCAGCCCTCCTATTTGACATCCATCTTCTGAGGGTCACTTTGAAATTACTCTGAGGGGACAAACAGTGGGTGTGAAACCTGTTATCAAATGTTATCTGAGAAATATAACAACACAGCAAACACTGTGTAGCGGATCAACTGGAGTACTGCTTATGCTTCTGGCCATTGCTAGTTGTCACTGGTCCTTTGTTGGCTGATGTTCGCCCAGACCTCTGCTGTGGAGTTAGAAAGGTTTTTAGCCACAGCTCACAAGTTTTCTTAGGTCCTCTTATCCCTTAGATCCCTGATGTCCTCCCCAAATACTTAGAGGCTTAATTTTAAACTTAGAAGGTGATCTTGTTCTTTGGGGTGGGTGGGAGAAGAAAAGTATCTCTTGCAGATCAGGAAAGAAGGAATTGGTTCCATAACCCCCATGGACTCTGCTGCAACGTTCCCCCTCGGCTTCCCCATACTGTACTAAAAATGCTCTCTTAAGAATGCATTGAGCTCCCTTTGCATTTTTGCTGCCTTTGTTCTAGGGACTGTTTCTGCCCTTTTTCAGTCTTGAGGTGCTTTTCCCAGCTTGCTGAGCTGACATGATGAGATTCTTTCACCACTCATCAGTAAACACTTCATCAGCAATTCTGCACATGCCCAAGGGTTTTTCCTCTCTTGTCTTTGCTGAATTTTCTGGTGCTTCTTTCTTCTTCATCTCTCCTCCTAGGTTGGACACTTTTTCACTTATCCCCATCTCCCTCTTCTTTGACACATGTCAGAGACTAAGCAGGATCAGTTGCCACTGTGTCCCTGTTCAAGACCCTCCTAAAGCTATTGCTGCCAAATATGCTCGATGTCTTCTTTCTCACAGTGCTCCACATCCATCCTTGTCATTCATGGGTAACAGTTCAATGATCTTTCCCCTTCTCTGTCCACTGAGCTCATTTAAAATCCAAACAGTTTCTGGCTGTCAGCTCTCCTGTTTGTGGCTTCCACTCTGTTTACTTCTCTCTTCAAAATCTTTCCTGTCACCTCTCATCTTCAGAATTGTCAGAGCCTCTCTTAGACATTCATTTCCCCATCCCTCTTTTGTTCTCATCTGTGGCTTCTTGTTCCTGTTCATAAGTCTGCAATTGAGAGGGTCCCCACAGTTTGTTGTACAGCCACCATGTTATTTTAGGTGTGCTTGTTGCTTAAGCTTTCCCCAGGACAGGAGTGGTCTTGGCTTCTGGTATTCACCGCTCAGGCTGTACCTCAAAGTTCTGCTTTGTTGCTCTATAATCAGTTCTGTAGCTGCATGAAGTTCACATAGTGCCTCTTCACTGTTTTCGGATCCTGAGTTTTGCTCACAATTTTAAACAATTTTCCCTCTAGATAGGGATGGTCTGAAATTTGAAGTTCTCTTACATTTCAGTTGTTACCTCCAGATTTTATGGTTCTGCCTTACATAAGCATGTGCTAGGCATGGACTTTGGACGCACTGCCAGACTTTCCCCAAAGGTTTGGGTGGCAATCATATCACAGTTCTTGCTTTAGCCCAAGCTGCTTTTCCCCCAAGGTAGAATAATGTTCTCAACCTGAGTGCTGGCTAAATAATATTCAGGCATCTAAGTAAATGTGATTTGATTTTTACAGCTAGCAGATGATTTATTTGGGAGTTTTGAGCACTTTCCATTAAGCTTTATTGAGTTATCGTTGCTAACTAGTTACAGTTAATGGTGTGCTTTTTTTTTCTGATCATGCAATCGTTTGAGAATTTGGCAGCATGCATTCAAAATGTAACCAGCATAGTATTTTTTCTTCTGTATAGAATGGATCATATTGCTTTCTGACATTCATTGTTTCAAGAAATGTTTCAGTGAATTTCAGTATTTGAACCAGAATGATGTACTTGTCTACTCAAGAAATAAAACAGCATTTCATGTCATTCTAATCACTTAATCTAGATACTAATAAATCAAGCTTGATGTGCTAACAGTGATTTTGGAATAAAAACATACAAAACTTCAAAGGCTAAACTAAATCTGGGAATAATGGCTATGACTGCTCTATATTCTGTGAGTTGAAAAAGGCTCAAGTAAACTGTGTCCTGTGAATTATTCCCTCCCTTTCAACAATAATTATGTGACGGATTTTTGTCTATTGGTAACTTAAAAATTATATTCACAGGAATCACTACATCTCCATTTACACAGGACTGATATGCATTGCTTTAGTGGAATATGTCTCCACAGCCCAACAATATGACAGATGCTAAGCACTTTCCTTGCAGGTGAGGGTCTGAAGGGAAGAGCCATGGAAGAATATTGCACCCCTTTGTACAGTGTTAGTGACCTCCTTTAAGATCTGGTGATGAAAAGTACTAAAATACTATGTTAGAGTTGGATGTTATTATTATCATCAATATTATCTGGTTTTGCCAAGCTTGATCTAATGATGCCGCAGCCTGGGGTGGATTTGCCGCAGCCTGGGGTGGATTTGATCGACAGAAGACATATAGGAAAACAGCCCCCAACAGTTGTTAACTGGTGTGCCACCCTCCGAAAGCAGAATTTGTGCTGAAGACCTTTAAATGGCATGGGGAACGCGTGCGCTGAGTGAAGTCCCAGAGGATAATAACAGGGAGTGGGACGCATGGAGCAGTCGGGTGAGAGCTTTCACGTCCTCTCGGAGAAATTGTGTAATGAGATATACGGGAGGGCTCAGCGATTTGTTAATGACTTGAGTGCTGCTCCAGGAGAACATTTGTGTAAGCTGTGGAACAACACGTAGTATTTGCGGGTGATTAATGAGAATTTGTCATCTGAAATACAGTCAGCGCTGTGCCTTCGTAGCTGTGTGCCTCAAACTCTCAGAGCCAACCCACGGTGGAATATTAGAGGAATTACTCAGCAGATTACTTCCATGTTGTTTTTGTCAGCTTATTCATCCTAACGCCCATTTGATAAAAGGAAGGGGGTGTGAGAGTTTGCGTTATGCGTTTTTGTTAGTGTCTGACTTGTGGCTCTTCAAAAGGTCATGGGTACTTGAAGCTGTTCCAGACTGGTCAGACCACGGCTATTAGTCACGGAGCATTATTAACCCAGTCCCTTTCTTTCTTTCCTCTTCCCCATCCTTTTAGTTGAAGAAGTGATCTTTGGAGAGGAAACAATAGCTGAAGGAAACTTTTTTTTTTTCCCCGGATGTTGAGTTTTTCCACCAGAATTTAATAGAAATTATTGGCACGCTGTCGGCTACAGGATGACCCGACCTCCCCTGTGACAGTTCATCAGAGCTGGATGCAGGAGATGTCTTAGTAGTTTTGTCTGCTTGTTTTCCTGTCGTGTCAAGTGCGGCAGTTTTGCTGTACTCCTAGTACTTACCAGGAGACCTTCCAGGGTTTAACTGGTTTCTGTTACAGGCTGTTTGTTCTGTGAGAATTATTTAACACCATTCCTCAAAGTTTCTCTTTCAGTTACTTCTTAGGTAAAATAGCTGGGTTTTGGATAAATAGGTGAAAATCTGGCAATTTTTCCTTGGGTGAGGACGCTGATTGATACTTGTTAGTATGACATATCTCCTTTTTGTAAGCAAAAACTGGTAGAGGTTTATGCTGTTCATATGGCCATAGAGCTTAGTGAATCCTCCCACCTTGAGCCTTGGTTCTGTATAGATACTAAGAGGTGTTCCTTGCCCCAAAAGTCTGTGTAACAGACAACTGAGTGGAAATCAGAAGTGTCAAAAACACAGGATATTTTAGGAAACTAGTTGCTGTGCATAATTCTTAGTCAATCAGTAGCTGTAATGCTTTCATAAGTCATTTAATATGTGAGTGTGAAGACTGGCAAAAAAGAATAAAGCATACTTTCTCCAGAGAAAACAAATGGAAACTATTTTAATTTATATACTGTTATGGTCCAAGATGCAATGGGTGAACTGTGACCTGTATGTTTTTGGAATATGCCTCTCTTGTTTTCAAACAAAAGGCGTATTTCTCTTCAGGTGATGAACAGAAAGGCCATTCAGACAATCGACTGAATATAAATTCATGCTAGATTAATGTTTTATTTAGGTTGGCATCTACATTTTAAATATCTAGAAGCCAAAGCTTATTTGAGTAAAGTCTAAGCATTTATTTTTATGTGCCCATGAACAGTAACGTGTAAATCACAGACTACCCAGCAGCTGAGAGTTACTGTGGTCTGATCAGACCTTGATGTACAGAATGGCTCCAACAGCTTAATGTACTTATGTAAACTGAAGTTCTATATAGTTTCTAATCCAGTTCATGGCTTCGTGGAGAGTACTAGTTTTGTTGGTTTCACAGGAGGGCCACAGCAATTTTGCTGTTGAAATGTTTTTATGAGGGGGAAAACCCCTGTGTTTTCAGTATAAGTAACGGTGCAAAACGCTTGCTTTCTGCATACGGTTTCAATGTGCTGTCAAAATATCACCCGCCTGAAAACGAGAGCTTTCCCTGGGGGAGCAGGGCTGTGGGGACAGCTGTGGCCGGAGCCCTGCGCGCCCCAAGTCTTGTCCGAGGGCTGGGTCCTGGCCAGGCGGTGCCTCCGCCGTGTGCTCCAGCCACCCACAGCAGAGGGGATCTTGGCTGGGGGATGTAGCCCTCGGGGAAATTTGAGGGACGTGAAAGGCTGTTGCTGATGGATCCTAAATGAGCATTTTTATTCCTTCGATATCTTCTTCTCTGTTTACTTGTCTTGGTGGTGTTGTGTCTTGGCATGCTGGTGAGGGTCTGCAGAAGGGCCTGAGACTTGAACTTTCCTAGAGTTTAAGGTACTCGTGTTTCAGGATTTTCATTACTTTGTTTCCCTAAGTTTAGTCTTTACTGATTTCGCAACTGAGCAAATAACTCTCATAGTAATAGCGTTGTTGCTGGGATGGAGGTAAGGCCATAAATGAGCGAGGTGAGGCGTATGTTCTTGCAGGAGGAGGCCATGCCGCTGTGCAGATGAGCGGGTGTGCTCTGGAGCCCCTGGGCGCTTCTCCAGGCACGGAAGAGGCAGAGCCAACTTCAGGCAATGCTGCGGCCCGTCTCTGGGAGCAGGGGGCGAAGCCTCCTGCAGCTTTAGCTATCACAATTCTCATTTTTTCTGCTTGGAGAGGTGGTTAAACACTGTTTGCCCACGACGGCTTTCTGACACGTCTCCCTCTGTTTCCCTCCCCATCTCCAAAGCTGTATTTCACTCTTCTTCACCAGGTGCTGACCCTGCGGGCAGGCACGGCTCAGGCTACGCCTGCTGGGTATGGTGAGGCTGGGGTCTAGTTTGTGGTGCTTGAGCGCACTGGGGTGTGTATCTACTACCCCTAAGTACCTCTGTGCTCCGGTGGGTGAGTTAGGAGCGTCGCAAAAGCATGCATAAGCGCGGGGCCAAGCAGCGCTCGCTGCCCCGCAGGCCATAGGTACCCAGGCAGGCAGCTCCTCATGACAGGGCGTAAATGGCTCCCTGTGTAGTTAGAGGCCGAGCGCCCACCAGGGATGGGGTCCTCACTGAAAGCTGCACCTGACCACAGCCTTTCCCTACCCCTATGGCAAATAAATGATAGAAACAGTAATAAAAAGGAAAGCGTGGGGGTGTTTTAAAGCAGGCCTTCTGGCCACGAGAAGGGGACAGGCGCACTGCTGCCAAGCCCGGGTGACCCCCTGTACCGGGGGGAGGGCTGCTCCCCGCCGAACTTGCCTAATGCCCCGTGTCACCTGCTCCTCTCCCCTTTCCAAGCCCCACATGGCAGGTTGGCTGAGCTCTGGGTGGCAGACCTGGTCTGTTTGCCCGAGGAAAAGGTGGCTCGGGAGGTGCCCGCTGCCCCTTTGCTGGGGAGAGGGACAAAGGCCCGTGGCCCAGGTGCCCTCCCATGGCTGGTCTTTGACGGCCTGAAGTCGCTGCAGGCCATGCTTTCTCGCTGGAAGCTTTGCCTTGATAAAGGCACAGCCAAAAATGGAGGGAGGGCCTTGGAGCATTGCCCCCAAATCCTCCTTATGCGTCTCCATCGTGCCCACTATGCTCCACCTCAGTGCATCAGGAGCTAGTACCTCGTCAGGTCTTGTGTCCTTGAAAACAGGTTTGCCTTCTCTTTTCGGGTGGGTAAGTTGCCCTTGTGCTGGTGTGTCCCTGAATGGCAGGTTTGGGTTATATGGTCCTTACTGTGTTTCATACTGCTGGTGTTCTGTGCTGCCAGTTAGTGTAGATGCAGGTCCCAAAATAACCTTGAGGCTCGCTGGCTTGGTGGGGAGCAGATGTGCTGGCAACAAGGCGCACTTGGCTGCGGAGAAGGGGGATGTTCTGGCTCCGCTTTCCTTGGAGTGTGTCTCTTCCAGCTAGTCTCTTATGTGACATTAATGGCAGCCTAAACATATGGGCAGGGGTACGAGGATCAAGCAGTGGCTCGTGTGTGTCAGCCCACAGGGAATGGACGTAAAGTAGAAGGACCAGGTGGACAAAGGGCAACCTGAGATGCACCAGACCTTGTGTGATTGAAAGGAATTACTTTTTTTTAATCATCTTTGGTTTAGGGAGTTTCCATTCTTCTCTTGGCTACAGATTTGCAGTTGAATAATGCCAGCTTTGCACGTAATCATAAATATATGCATCATTTTGATATTGTCTCCAGAAGTATTAGAACCTCTGATAGAAAAATTGCCAAGGGGTATTACATAGCTAAACCTCAAAAAGACACACAAATCACATGACTGTTTAAAGCAAAATCCTGAAAACCTGGTATGTTTTATTCAGCAAAGACTATTAAAATAGTTGATATGAAAACCAGATTATCCAAGAGCAAGAGAAGGGAGATAGTGCAAGCTAAGTTAGCTGATCGCCTCCTCACCACACCATGAGACTCAATTGCTTCAGTGCTTCCTGCAAGGTTTCAAGACCCAGTGGCTTCTGTAAATCTGCTGTATGCTTGTTATCTAGGTGTCTGCATTTTTGCTTCCCTTGAATAACTTATGCTAGATAATCATCATTCTAGCTACAGGCAGGACAATACAGCCAGGTGTTATCTGAACTTTGGGTGCAGATACCTGCCAAGCACCTGAGTCCTGATTTGCAGCAACTCGTATTGCACCTCTACAGAGAATCTTCCCATTGTGCCAAATTGGAAAGGATGGATTTGGGGATGGAAACTCAAATTAATGGTTTCAAAGAGTGTGCCAGGCTCCTTTCATTTGG
This sequence comes from Mycteria americana, assembly GCF_035582795.1. Taxonomy (NCBI): domain Eukaryota; kingdom Metazoa; phylum Chordata; class Aves; order Ciconiiformes; family Ciconiidae; genus Mycteria; species Mycteria americana. The sequence continues at coordinate 75,652,568 of NC_134366.1, read as the reverse complement.
AACTTCAAGCAGATAGAAGCATAACTCATAAGAGGTGAATCAGTCCTCATTTTAGCTTACCTTTACTCTCTCAGCATGTTAATAATTGGTGGGTCCTGGCAGAAAATATTTTTCCTTGACTTGTGGATAGTATCCATAAAATACAGATGTAACAAGCAGCTGCATTGTGATGCTGTTCTTAGAAGATGATGTAATGCGGCAATAATCACTTCTGAATTGTTACTGATTTATGAATTGAGAATGTTTGCAAATTATGGGTAATTTTAGCTAGCTCAAGTGAAATTCATGTCAGCTTGGTCAGGTGGTACTTCTGGGACTGTTGGCCAGTGCTCCAGTTGGGGCTTTTGCTCCATTGGCATGGTCTTTTACATTGGTTTTCCAGAAATACTTCTCATTTTGGTGGGCTGTCGTGGAGGGAGTGGGGAAGGAAAGGCAAAATGCTGACAGCTCTGGCGTGTTGTGCTGGCAGTATTTGGAGCTGTTGGTGGACAAATGACTTGACTCCATCCATCCCTTGTTATAGACACATTTTAGATGTTGGGGCTTCTGAAGAATGAGGCGGTAGGTTGAGAGATGAAGCACTTGGGATCCACAAAACCAGGATGCTGGTTCTGAAAGGGGCCCTTTCTTCTCTGCATTAATGCTTGCCATGTGGTCAGAGTCCTCCCTCGTCTGCTGTTTCCTCAGCCTCCAGTTAATTTCCTCATGTCTCTGGCAGGCGATGGGCAGCTTGGAGCAGGAAGCTGGTAGAACCAGGTTTTAAATTCATGCTTTCAGTGAGGAGCTGTTAGTAGATGGACATCTAATTAAAGTAATAATAACATATCTAACATTTACCTTGCACCTTTTCTTAATCCTCAAAGACCTCAGCTGCCTTAGAGATGGAGCACAACATGCTGATTGTGCATAATAACATCACAGAATGGTTTGAGAGGAGAGGAGGGATATCTGGTCCATGGAAACTGCAAGAGGGCATAGTAGAATTACAGTTATTTCAATGAGACAGAATAATGCTCCAGAAAGGAGAAACTGCCCCTGCTGACAGGGTGCCTGAAGAGAGAGGCACACAAGATGACTGCTATACAGGACCTGGTCTTTGTAATTGCAGGAAGTTTTTTTGCTATATAAACCCAAACCGAACCTTTTTAGCCTCAATTTAGCAGATGTGTCTGCTGGATGTGTTTAAAACAAAATAAATGCAAGATAGAATTCCTTTTTCTTTCTATTTTTAATTAGTCTTGTTTGTTTTCAATGAGCTGGTTGGGTCCTGAATTATTTTCAGGCTGGATGACCCTGGTATATTCTGGGAAGAATGACCTTTTGTCAAAGAGGCTGTGGAAAAAGTAGAAAACGTCCAGACTCATGCCAGGTTAAAGCAGTCTTATAGATCGTGCTATAGAAATATTGACTGCGATCAACAGGGGTACGGGGAAGCCAACTGATTACGAAGACCAGCTGAAAAAAGAAACTGCAGATGGAAGATAACCGTTTTCCCAGAACGTCCATAGTAAAGGCTTTCTGGAAATTAGCAGTGGGTGCGCAAACGTGTGCCTTGGTGTAAGATGAGACTAGTTTGCGTGACTGGGTGGGGATCCAAGTTTTGAGAAGTGGGGTGTTGCACCCTGGGAGGCCTCTTGCTGATTGGTTTATTACAGAATAGTCTATAGTCTGGGAGGATTAGCTAAAATCAAGAACAAGCCATCCTGAAGGAGTTGGCTTTTCTGCATCTGGAATCACGCCATGATCATTTAATATGAGAGAATCAGCCCTATAGTCATGGAGGGAATTTTTTAAAGATCTCTTGTTCCCAGTATAGCTATTGTACTCAGTTGATGGCCATTAAACCAGAGGCTTATTTCATTTTTATAAGAATTTTCTTGCTTGAAAAAAATGAAAGTTATGAGCTGAGTGCCCTATATTTGCTACTCCCTAAGTGGAATACAGAGATGAAGGAGGGAATTTTGGTGATAGCCAACTGCTGATTGAGTGAATTGCTTTTAGCAGCATGGAAAAAAAAAGTGTGAGAACACCATGAGCTATTATTTTACAATTATCCTATTTTTGCCACTGTGGGCCTCGTCAGGATCTGGGTAAAATACTATTTTTTTTGTTCCTGTAGCTGCTGGATATAAATACACACCCACTCTCATTCTTTTCCAAAATGTGGCTTTCCCCTTGTAGCCAGTCAAGAGAATTGTATTAATCTCTGGTTTTGGTTACACCTTTGTTAGATTTGGGGGGGAAATATCCCACTGTTTTGGCTTCCCTGGTTGGTGAGACTGAGACTATGCCCTTCATTACTTTGTTTAAACTGGCCCTGAGATTTATAGATGCCAGTCCCTCTTTGATCTTTGGGAGTACATGGGTTCCCACCAACCTTTGCTAGAGCTACCTTGCCAATAGTGTAACAGGCAGAGGATTTCTTGTTGTAGAAATGTCAGCAATCTTAGTGTTACCTTGCTATCAAACAGTGGTCTGCCATTGGACTGGGCTAACTTTTTGACGAAGGGAAGAGACAATTTTGCCATGTGATGCATTTATTTTTGAAACAAGTGAAACCTCAATGCCTAGAAGCTAGGCTTTAAAGCATATAGTAAAGTTAAGCCATCACATAGATCAAGATTACTGGGTCTGTGCTCAAAAATATTAGAGGGTTTGTCATCAGAAAAATGTTAAAGTAATTTATATGTCTAATAAATTCAGATAATATATTGAAATCCGTCTTCTCGCTCTGTTTTTTTGGCTGTGTTTGGAATCAGAAATACCAAAATACCACGAGGGAGTCTGCTCTCATGTTACTTCTTGCCAAGCCAGGGTTGGAAATACTCAAAATTTCATGAGAAAGGGCTTTCTCTAGGGAGTTCAGTCCATTTGTGTGGTGCTCAGATGGTTTGAATCATTTAGATAAGGATCAAATCTTTCAGATGTTTGACTGTCTCCCAAATCTGAACCTGTTTGAAGGGTGGATCCTCCATTTGTGGTCTTCCTAAAATTGAATACAAAGTTTATCAATGCTGCTATGTACCTTGAACCCAGTGCTGCTCGTAGCAGAGACAAGTGAAAGCAATTTTAGCCTTGAAGGCAGTGGGAGAGGACTCTCATGCTCTGCAGACTGTGGTGGGACTTTGAGGATGTTTAGCCATCCCGGTTGTAGCTGCTGTACTGACTCTTCAACTCTTACTCGGCTAGCAGCACGTTTGCCTTCAGCTAGGCTGACACGAATCTGGAAGCATATGCAATGGCTGCTACTTCATGGAGTATTTGAGTCAGGCCAGCACGCATCTGTTGTGGGAACAAATGAAAAGCAAGTACAAAATCTTTTCTCAGTTTGTGTCACGCTCTGTGGTATTTTCTGCCTCCTCTGCCAACTGATCCTGAGAACACATGCTTTGCCTCTTTCCTCTAAACACTTCTTTTCCCAGGTACCAAAGTACTCTTCTATTCCTCCTCTTCCTGCATTGAAACAATTTACAAAACCTAAAATCAGGAAGGAAAAGAAAGAGTTGTCGTGGTTGGCAGAAAATGGAAGCAGCACCATAATGTTTCTAGACGTGTCAAGCATATGTTATGTTGTGCTGGCACAGAAATGTGCAAATACAATGCTCAGTTTCTGAGTCTTTCAGATTTTAGGAAGTACTTTATGTAAGTGGAAATGAACAATTCTGAGATTTAGGGTCCTGATTGCTCTGTTAGGGCCTGATCCTTATAGCAGATGCCCATGCAGGATCCACCAAAAGGAGTCCTCCATGACTGCTCCCTGGCATAAAGCTCAAAGCTGCCATAACACAGTCTCCACAAACTCCTGACAGTCCGCTTCCATTTTGAAGTACATCACGCAGGGGAAACAGTGGTTTTTTTTTTTTAAATCAGGACTTACCAGGACATTTATAGTGCCACCAAAGACTAAAATGAGGATCTTCCCACAAGTTCCTCTGCTACTTTCAGAGGTTGTATGGCTTTAACATTGCTGCCCCTTTGGGAAACAATCAGTTGTAGATACTTTCCAAGCTGGTGTGATATTTCCACTGGGTCTGTGCAGCGTGGGGTTTCTCCAGCTGCAGGGGTGACCCTGTCTTGGACAGCAACTTGCTCACTGGAGTCCCGATACCAAACAGATCAATATCACAAGAGATTTAGCTGATAAAGTAAGGCCAGTCACCTTTGACATGCCTGCTCAGTCATCTGGATCCAAGGTATCTATGAGAACAGATGGGTGACTCAGAGCTTCCTTCCCCCATTTCCAAAATCTTAGTCTTTAAAACCTTGAAATTACTTGAATTGGGAACTCAATAAAAGTTACATGAAGCAAAAAACTGAACTGAAGCTTCCCAGCGTACAACGGGAGCATAAAGGCTTTCTATCTCCCTTATAGACCTTTAACTCATTGATCTGACTGCCTGGACAAAGCAGAGAGCAAATCCCCTACGAGCGAACTCCCTTCACTTGGCATCACACTTCTGTTGCAGTTTACCCTCTTTGTGCTTTAATTTTGCCTTTGGTTGTGCACTCTGATTTGGGGGAACACTTCAATCAAAAGATAAATTAAGTGCTTGCCTAAGTTTCATTAAGGTCAAGGGGACTTAAGCATAAGTTGTGCCAACTAGGACAAGAAATAAACATATTTGATTGGGACTTTTTAGTAAGAACTGAAGGGAAAAAAAAGCTAGCTAATTCTTTTTCCATGCTTCTGATTATCTTCAATGTTCAGACACACATTAGAAATAAACAATTGAGCAGTTACGATTTTCTTTTTGGTTGTTGTTTTAAAGATAGTGCTAGCATTTCTGCTTATCCTTCTTGGTGGAAGATAAAAATATTTAAATCTGAAGTAATTTTATAAAGCAGCTTCATCAGAGCTTATTTGTTTATTACAGTGTTCATGATTGTTGTGTAAATAAGATGAGGAAGCTATTTTTGGCTTCTGCCTGCTTGTCCTCAGAAGGAGTCATAAGATGTGTACACCAAGATGGTGACTGAGTGCAGCTGGAGCTCCTGATATGTCTCGTTTGATGTGAGCTGTATGAGGGGATAATCACCAAGAAGAGGGTCAAACATGAGGCCTCTTGCAGAGTGACGGACCAAACGGCATACTTGTGATTGCAGCAGCCAGCTCTGCGATAAAGTGATGAAAACTGCCTCATCCTTTTCAGTTGCATTGATCACCAAGGTGCACTTCTGTCTTACTAGGGCTTCTGCCTGTGCTTTTCTCCTGCCTCGATTTTGCCATAGCCTAGAAAGGAGAAGCTGCTCTGAGGCAGGCTCTTTGCTCTTAACTCAGGCATGCTCTTTGCTCTTAACCAAGACACACAGGATGGTTTTTTTTTTTTTCTTTTTAACCCCAAGGTAACTGGTGCATATGACCTGTCCTGTGACACAGGGACAACAGAGCTCTCTAGTTTTACAGTGAGGTCAGTGCTGCCTGTCTGCGGCCAACCTCGATGAAGTGACCACACAGAAAATGATGCAAAGCGAGTCCTGCGGTTCTGGGGTAATGAACGCGAGCAGGTGGGAGCCCTCTGCTAGAGTCAAAGGCATGTGGATGTTGGCGAAGGCCTCAGTTTGCCTTTCTGCTTTGTATGTTCAGATCAGGGTAACACAAATGTGTTATTTACCCTGAGATAAGAAAAATTTGTACACCTGTTTTCTAGCAATGAAGGAAATACCTGACTGCAAACAGGGTGAAAAGCAGGAGAATTGCTAGATAGAGGGAGCAGGAGCAGGTGAATTTGAGGTGGATTTTCTCTCTACTTTGCTTAGGTCATCAATTAGTTAAGTGCCTAGTAAGAAGAGAGATGGGAGGAAAAAAATTACCCCTAAGAGCTATAGTCCATTCATATCAGTCCTGAGTGAAACATCTTGATTTTGTTAGCTGTAGTTCTTAACTTCGTGCTCCAAGTTGGGTTTGTTCACAGCTTTTTAGGTCCCTCAGCATGGCTGTGAGTTTGTGGTGTTTGCTGAAGCCGTGATTGCAGTAGGGGCGGCTGGAAGGGGAGGGGTGGACCAGTGTTGGTGGCCTGTAAGCAAAGTCATCTATGGAAATGCTGCTGATTTAATTGACCTAGTGCCGTGAACCCAGTGCAGTGGAGATGCATGAGGGCCTGTGGTTCTGGGGTAACAAACGTGACCAGGTGGGAGCCCTCTGCTAGAGACACTGACGTGTGGATGTTGCCAAAGGCCTTGACTTTCATCTTTCGTTTTGTGCCGTTGATGTTGGGTGCCTGTTCCAGCTGAAGCTTGAAATCAACACTTTGGGTTTATTTTCCTGCCTCTAAGGATGTTAGCAGACTATTTTATTACTGATATGAATGTTACATGCTGCATGGGCACAGCTGACTAACGTAGGCAGTAAAAATCAAAAAGAAAGGGAGACTGAAAATCTGTCACTTCCTCTTACTGTCCAAACCCCTTGTCTGTGAGGACTGAAGCATCCCAGAATAGTTGAGGGAGCAGAGCCCTTCTTTGTAGGAGAAGGTTTACGTGAGTGCAGAGCTGTGAAAAAGACAGGCCTTTCCTATGAAGGCAGAAGGTCTGCTGCTAGGAGAAGCAAGTGATCAGTGCGGAAAGATTTGAATGTGTTGATCTGTGCAGATATTAAGCTTGTGATAACAGTGGCATATATAGCTCCCCCTCTGTCTGTTTCTAAGTTTACCCTCTTTGGTGATAATAGAAATATTTGGAAGGGGGGGAAAGAGTCAATTATTTTCACTATATTACCCTCAATATTCTTATTTTATCTGTATCTTTCCTGGCTCCACTTAAAGGAGTTAACCTCCCAATAAGAAGGAGATTTTTTAGACCACATAGAGGTCACAGTATGTATCTTTTTTTCGTTTTTTTCCTGCAGCTGTGGGAGCAAATAATAGCTGCAAATATTCACAAAAAATTCATGTTTAATTTTTGTTTTGAAGGTGAGGTACTGTTACCAAGGTTGATTAAACATTAAAGGATCATATCTTTTTTTCAGTATTTTTTAAATCTTTTACTGAAAATTCAAAGCCTCTGTACCTGAAGTGCTCTTCTGAGTGCTGTGTTTTCAGTATTAGCTCCATGGGATTTGTCCCATGCTTCCCTTGCAGCCAAGGTGATTCAGGGATTTGGGTGAGCCAGGATTCCTCTGGGCTGCATCAAGGGAAGGGACCAGACACCGAAATCTCTATTTTCTGCAGGAAAGCACAGTCAGTCAACTAGGTAGGTTAGTTAAATACATAAATAATAAGTGTTGAGGTGGAGAAAGGAAGACAAACAGACTTCTGTTTTGACTCCAGTAGTAGAGTGACAACCGTATCATTGTAAGCTTCCTGTTAACTTGTCTGAAGACTTGGCAGGGCTTCTTAACTTACCTGTTGAAGGAAGGTGGTAATGACAATGTGAAAGACAGATAATGGAAAGTATTGTAATAGGTGTAGATATCCAATCTTTAAGTCTTTATCTCCCATCTTAAGCACCTGAACTGAAGGATAAGAGAAATTAGAAGTCTTAAATGACCTGTGAACAAAGTGTCGTTGGTGGGGATCGAAGGGGAAACATAACTGCAGATGAAACTGTAGATACAAAAACTTTCAAGTGAAATGCTAAACACAGCTGTGTTCATGTCATCTCTTGTTTGTGATAGGATAGTAGTCTTTACAAGTTCAGCTGCCTTTCACCTTTTTTCCCCAATTTTCTTACTGAGAAAGAAAATATCTTGCATAAAGAATTCATTGGTGGGGGTGGGCAAAGGGAAAGAAAAGCAAACATTCGGGATGTGGGAGTATGCCGTGTGGCTCACTGCCTCTGTCTTATCAGTCTTCTGCTGTGATACTGGAAATAAGTCAGCTCGAGGCCCTTGACTTGAGATGGGGTGTAAGAGAATTCATTACTCTGGGGTACCATTTCATCTTGGATTTTTCTTCCTGAAGACCAGCTATCGTCATCAGAACAGTCACTGTATTTTGAGGTTGTCCCAGATAACCCAGGGTTATCATTCTGAGGTTGTCCCAGACGTCCCAGGACATCTATTGTTTGCTCTCTGCATGTAGATATCTCCCACTCCTTTTCAAAACTTCTGGGGACATGAAGGAAGAAGCTGCTTTCTAAAGCGACTCACCCCAGCTTATTTAAAAGTTAGCTTGATAGAGCTGCTAGGCACTCTGCTCCCATCTTTTAAGTTTAAGGAATGTTTCAAGAAAGCTTTTGTAGCTCTAATACCTGAAAGACGCTTTGTTTTTTAAGTGCTTCCTTTATTACATTCTGAATGGGATGCCCTTCTGTGGTACACAACTGGACTGCTGTTTTTCTGATCCAGATTCAAACCCAGATTTTTTTTCCCAGAGTTTTTCCCCCATGATGAATGAGGCTTGGGAAGCTGGCTACATCCGAGCCTGCTTATGCAACCAAAGTCAGCTGGTGAGAGCTCTGTTTTGGGAAACCCTTGGTATGGACTCCAATTTGTTTCTTTTTTAATAGGAGAATTATATCTGTTGAAGGGCCCAAACTCTCTTCTCATCTGCTCTGCCGTAACCCCTGTGCCACAGAGAAGAGCTCGCTCCAAGGAGGAATAAACCCTCCGCTCTGCCCTATTCAAACCCAAGGGCCGCCTTTGTGCTGCAGCTTTCAGATTCCAAAGGCATTTTTTGGTTAGCAGCTCTGTTGGATGCACAAAGGGTCAGTGCACTAATAGGATACAGCACTGGGAAAGGACAGGGCTTTAAGGGACTCTTTGGAGATTTGATGCCCTGTGTGAAAGAGGTCAGCAATACTGCAGCAACAATTTTAATTTACTTGGGAAAAAAAAAAAAAAAGGGCACCATAAAAAGGGGAAGGACAGTGGAAATAAGGGACCCTTTAAATCCCCCTATCCTGATGATCCTAACCCCAAATCCATCTATTGCTGATAAATCTAACCAATACCTTTACAGGACTTAACAACATGGAATAAATGTCCTCCTGCCTTTCCCCACCCCCTACCAATGCATAGCAGCTCCTTATTGTGTGCATTTACTTTAGAGATGCTGGGGGGTGGTGGTAACTTCTTTACAAGAGACACTGGTCTGCACCTGCTCAAGGGCTCTCTCATGTTGATGCTCTGCATAGCAGAAAAAAAGCCAGCCCTTTGCAGAGAGTGTTAACAGCAACTTTCTGGCACATTGATGGTTTATGCTGTCCTAGAAAGAAAAAGGAATTGATGACAGGTACACACAGAGACTGAGGAACCCTCAAAATTCATGTTGGATTTGGGGAAATCCTCTCTCCCCAAGCTGTCTTGTCGCAAGGATTGTTCAGCTCTGTAAGAGGCTCTTTGATGCTTGGGAATTGGGGAAATGCTGGTCATCTGTGCTAGGGTGAATGACATTGGTGCTGTGGGAAACTGAAAAGATCTATTTTGACTCTGACTTTGTCAATCTGTGTATGGCTGAAAGCTATGAGGCATTGGAGCCTGTATCCAAACATAACTCGCACATCTGCAATAGATATCAACAATGCTTACATGACTTTGTGCAGGAAACAAGTTTGAAATATTCTTGGTCCATTTTCTTTCTTCCCAGCATATCAAAAAAGCAAAGGGCAATATTGAACATCACGCTTCAGTGACAGGGAAAGGCTTTGGGGGAATCTATTTCTGAGTGGATGATGTGATTTACTTATTTATTAAACAAGATTTCTTTTTCATTGGGAAGTAAGTTTTTAGAGTTACATATACAGAAAACCCAACCAAATAAAGTCATATTGAGCATCAACAGCATCATGATAATGTATGGTTTAAAACCTTTAAAAAGAAGAATAGGTCTGCCCATTATCTCTAATACTCCAACAATGTGGGCTAGGTGAAATCCTCATGGAAGCGGTGGGCAGCAGTGTTCACTGAAGAGAAAGGTAAATAGTAGTTAATTTAGGCTGAGTTAGTCTGACAGATGACACTGCCCAGTGCACAGGATACTAGTTTTGAAGTAGGTGGGCAGAAGTTCAGCGGTCTCCAGCCCGGTGGGATGCGTGTGTGTTTGTGTTTTTCGAGTGTGAGAGAGAGGAGTGAAGTGTCAGGAATCACCAGGAGTGTGGTCCTGAACAAAAACATGGAGTGCTTTTTGGGCAAAAAAACCTGGGCAAAGAAGCCATCTCTTCAGATTTTTCTACAATGGCCAGGGAAAGGAGACTGTACACTTTCTTTAATAGATATATAGGTTGACCTCGGAGACCTGTTGACTCTGCCACTGGTACCTCCTCCTTCTGGAACCACAACTGAAGTATTGACCAGTTAACTTCTAACTTCATGCCCAAACTGTTGCTCCTGTAATTGTGGAGTGAGCTGCTTCAGGGAGCAAATCTTTCTGCTGCTGGTGGCAAGCCAGCTCGCCACATAACTGGATAACCCCCAGCACTGGTGAAGCACAAGCAGGAGGAGGACTGGCATGCCACAACCCTGGCATACACTAATTAAGGTCTCCATGGACCTGCAGGCTCAGTCCCACTGTTGTATAGTTCTCCAGGAAAGTCATACACCACTGCAGGATAGGAGGAGGAGACTAGCTCTTTCAGCTGTGAAGCTGGAGTTGGAATAAAATGCAACCAAATCAAAATACAAAGAAGCATCAGGAATGACCTGAGACTGATTTGTCTCTGGACTTGTAAAAATATGATCTTTAAATACAATGCCTTGATTAGCACAGCACTTCCAAGAACAGTGCTGTGGCATTTACCTAAGGGAGAGATGGTAAGGATGTTGTAAACCTCCTTTCTTTTCAGTTTGGAAGCCTTGATAACCTAGATGTAAAGTCAGAGCATTACTATAGGTTTGCATGTAAACGCATTTTTTGTCTCCTATCCCATTTTCTTACATCCTTGATGTGCCTAGTGATACCATGCCCAATTTATTTACTGACAATCTCCCTATAGTCATGGCAAGACTCTTTCAAAATGCAAGAAAGTCAGTGCTGTGCTGTTTCTAAGCTTTCCAAGTTCTCAGTCCCTTTGGTAATATGGCTATGGTGTTAAATAAAATTGTATTGTAGACACAGCAGTCTTAGAACTGAAAAAGAACGAAGGACTTTTCCTGTCCATGCACTCCCCTTTCCATGGCACATCCTGTAATTAGCATAAATGATTTTCTGCTGTCCATATTCTCCAAACCATGCACTTTGCTCTGCCCTACATCCATTGGCTGGTACGAATTTTTGCTCTCTGGCCTGCAGCAATAACTTCCTTGCTCGTTACCACAAAATCTCTATTTCCATTGTATTTGATAGAGATTCCACTCTGCTTTCTCACCCACACTCAACAGAAAGCAACGGGCGCTGTGTTGTGTGCTCCTCAGCAAAACTATGCGTACTTGGCATACTTTCAACTTAGCAAACTCAGCTCCCATCCAGCATTGTGGCTATTGAGCCTGTACCTTCATTTCTAGTGTAAAATGCAAAGCTGCTGGGTCAAGGAAGACTGGAGTTGGGCATACACTTTGGTAACTGCACTGGGAAAGCTCCAGTTAGAAGTCTTCTCAGCAAAGAGAGGGCTGTAACAACTATCCGACTTGGAGTGGAGCAGAAATTCAGCCTTTGCTAGTGTAGGTTTTGTGAACAAGAGGTCCTTAAGCCTCCATGAAGATGGGTACAGCTGGAAAATCATATGTTTCTCTTACGATAAACTGCCTTGTGCAAATGTTTTCAGACCCTTTGAGCTCTCCCTCTGTGGGCTTGGAATACACCCATGAGCTCTGCTTGGCTCCTTTGGTTTGGCTTCACTTTGAAGCCTAGGCCCTTTGTAGATGGGCTCAGATGGCCTGCCTTGGGGTTCAGCTTCTTGAAGGCACGGAAAAAGTGGTGGGTGCACGGCCTATTCACTGGTGGTGCCAAAATGAGCTGTGACTCACGCTAATCCTACAGACTTTCCTAATCCATCCCTTCCCAGTCTTTCTTGCATGTTTTGCTGAGCTGTGAGTTAACAATAGTGACATTTAAAGTTTTAGCATCTGAGTGAATCATCTTGAGATGAGGGCAGCAGTTCATAGCTCACAGAGGTTTGGTTTCTGAGTGCATCTACAACGCAGCTGGATGCGCTGAAACATGCCATACCAATACCAGGCACCGCCACTACCACTAGAACCACAAATTTGTGGGACTGCTGGTACCCATAGTGCTCAGTACTGCCATGGTTTCACCTCCTTAAATCACAATGTCTTCCTCCTGTCTCCTGTGTGCCAAGAAGGTGTCAACTTTGTTCTGGTGGTGAAGATGTGGAAGGGCTAATGTCTGGCTGATCTGCCTGCTGGGGAGAGGTGGTCCACTCAAAGCTGAGCTGTCCTGTAGGAGGGAAGGCTGTCAGGGGAGTCTGCTGATCCTGGAAGTGGAAGAGGGAGTGAGTTGGCTGGTAGGGTGCTGAACCCCTGGGGGACATTGAACCTAGTGGCACCTCCTGTTGCTGCTCTACTGTGAGATGAAGTCCCATGGAAACAGGTTGCGCCTCACTGCAAGGTGAGGTCCCATGGGGGTCTTGTAAGGGAAGAGCCTCTTCATGCAGCAGTCACCTTAATTTGCTATATAATATATTTGGTTTTTTCCAACAATGGCGGGCATCGCTCCCTCTTCTGGGGAGCAAGGGTCTTCTCTCATGAACCCAGGTCCCTTGCTCAGAGTTATCTCAGTAGCCATGGTGGCAAGAGATTGCTGGATTTTTATGCCGTTTCATTTTTTCAGTGGTGAGGAAGGCAGTGGGAGGTGTCCTGGGGAAAACTTCTACTAGATGTAGAAGAAGAAAGAGGAGTCCAAGCACTAGTTTAAGTATAGCAAGCCCACAGTAGTCTTGTGGTAGGCTGTGGGAGGAGATGAATTATAATGGTGCTTTTGAGGGCTGCCTGCATCTCAGCCTGCTAGCATTTTTTTTTTAAGGATTTAGTAGTTGAGATAGATGGCCAGTCCAAGCAATGTCTGTTGGACGTTTGTTATTGTTGGGGAGGTTTCCTTATGAATCATCTGTCTAGTTTGTGTGTTTTAATTAAAATAGAGTGTCACAATGAAGACTGAGAGCCAATTCTGTAGAAGTATCTGCACAGGGAGAGGGGATGGAAGGGGTAGCTGAGTGGTAGATACATATCCTTGGGGGCCTTTGGGCAGCTTCGGTCACTCTAGCATATCCTATAGTCTAAATACAGGTCTGGGGACTGCAGTGTGTGCCTCAGGGCACATAAGCTGCCTGGGGCTGTGCTGATAGGGTGCTATACAGCCCCTGTCCTCTTCTCTGTTCCTCTCCTCCTGCCCCCAAAATACATTTCTTAGGAAACAGCAGGACTGAAATTTATGGAGACGCTCTACATGTTTGGAGGGGAAGAGAGAGGACAACCCCACCCAAATGCACTGTTAGTTAAGGTTTGTTCTTTAAATATCTTGTGTTTATGCTAGAACAGTTACAACAAAGCAGGCAACATGTTTTGTCTACAGACTAACCCATGCACCAAGTTTAGTATTAGCTGCCTTTCATTCCTTTTAGATAATCTGTTACTGCTATTAATAGAAACATATGCAAGCTTCCTGGTGTCCTGGTGATAAGAAGAGGTTTTGTCTTTGTGCGTGAAGCTTTTTGGCTGTGTATTTTTGGGCATTGTGTTGGAAACAGCAGAGCAATGGCCTCTTGCAGTGGTCGAAGACTTGCTCTGTTGGATGGAGCAGCTGGAAACCTCCAAGAGGAGAGCCCTCTCCTTTGAGGTCTTCCTGAAACAGGACCCACCGCTGAGCTCCTTGTTGCCCCCAAAGCTTGCCTGCTCCCTGAGCTTGCTGCAGCTCGCAGCCTCCCCAGCCTGCCCGCCTCGCAGTTGCCCTTATCCTGCGCCTGGCCGTATGACCTCGGTTAGCTGAAGCATTTCTAATTGCGGTATTTTTCAACCCGGCTTGTATGAACACAGCTGGCTGAGAGGGTGATTGCATGTGAAGCTGCACTGTCAGATGTAAGGGGGTGGTAAATTTTGGCAGGAAGGTGGTGACAAGCTAGGGGAGAGCTTTGGGGGGGGACACCTCTTAGCCTGCATCAGCTGCAGCCAGAACAGCATGTCTAACTGAAGCCAGAGCAGTTTGGCAATGCTTACAAATTCTGCTAGTGAGGCTGACCACTAATAGAGCTTATAAAGTCAGTCAGATTTTTGGCAGACTTTCAGACCACTGTGTTCCTGATGGAGCTTTTAAATGTCTCCTAAAAAAGTATCCAGCATTATCAGAGAGAGCCCTGTCCTCTGGAGCTGGGCCAGGACCCATGAATGAAACAAAGCTGATAGCTCTGAACTGCAGCAGCTTTGCGGGGAGGGGGGAAGCAGGACTTCAGAAAATAGAATATATTTCTCTGTTTTGAAGTCTCACATCACAGAAGCAATGTTTCCTGCCTACCTCAACGTACTTCTGGTAACATGGTCTCTGCAGAAACAGTCAAAAGGAAAGCGTGGGTTTTTTTTTTCTGATGAAGTTGTGCACCGGGGTTGTCTTTTTATTTTTGAAACATGCATGAGCTCAGGAGGGATGAATCCCTAAGTGCGTTTCATACCTGAGGATTTACATTTGTTGAGATATGGAAAGAATAACCACAAGAAGATGAAAGTGGTAAAATACAGGGGGAGAACCCATGTATCATGATCCCAAGCCTCTGGGATAATCAGCGCAATAGCTTTATATGACAGGGCTGTATTATAGTAGGAAAACTGATCTTTTCAGCATTTTCCCTTACGTGACAGGTCCAGTCGACTGGTTATGATACATGCGTGGTGCCTGCTGACAAACTGAGAAGCTGTTTTGATGACCTGTTGTACAAAGAAAAATGGGAACTCTCAGCACGGCTGTGCGCAGCCTGTGTACGGGGAAACGGCATAAAAGGGGCTGGAATAAATCGGTTCCAGTGCAGGCTTGCTCAGGATAACTAACGGGGAAGTGGTTGAATGCTAGCGCACGCTTTCATGGGTGCAGGAAGCTGTAAAAGTTTAGTACGGCTAGCACATGAAGGAGCAATATAACCTCCGTCGGTGCCTAGGATCCTGTGATAAATAAGCAGATAAGAGAAAATGCTAACCAGTGGGTTTTTAGGTCTATGTGTATCTTCTGTCCTTTGGTATTAGCACAGAGCATTACTAGCAGTCCGTCACTGGAGTTTAAATAGGATGTGAGTGCTGTTTGATTGCTTGAGTGAAAACATTTTGCCTTTTTTTTTTTTTTGGCAGCTACAAAAAATCTTGGAGCCAAAAGCCTTAAAGGATTGCACAGTGTTCAACCATTTTATTTGCATGTGTGTGTTCTCCCCCCTCCCCCGTCTGTTTATGTGAAAACTGGCAGAAAAGAGTAAATACAGAGAAATATACATATATTCTTTTTATTAATTCTTGGCAGGCTGCTTACAGTATAAAGCACTTTTGAGGTGAATTTAGATGAGTATGTATATATAAACAGTATCTCAATAAATTCTGAAAGTCCAGTTCTGATTTTGTAAGAGTGCATTAACTTTTCTTGTGCCTTTATCTCTTTCATTGCTTACATCCATTGCAAAGCCTATTTTCCTTTCTTTAGTTACGTCCTGTCTGCAGGGAATTTGTGCCTTCATGTTGATGCCATTACCTGCCACCTTTTCTGTTTTAGCAATTTCTGTAATCACCTCACCTTTCTCAATATATTATCCAGGGCAAGATATTACTTACTTCTGGACTCAGAGAATAAAATTGCCAAAGTGCAAAAATTGCCAATTGTGAAAAGTGCTCAAACAGCACCAATTACTTGCTCTGCTCAAGGTGAGAAGTTTATTTTTGTGTAAGGCCCTGGGTGCAGGGTTTTATTACAGACATGAGAGTGATAGCTGCACGTTCCCATAAGGAGTGAGGGAAGGTCGGTGCCCTACAAACCAGGAAGAATCTCCATCAAGGGGAACAGCAGCAAAGAACATCAAACTGCAATTACATCCTAAATACCCCTCCATTTCGCTGCTGTGATAAAACCCTCTAATTTCAGCAGCCTGCTCGGTCATCTTTGACTCTCAGGTGTTATTATCGTAAAATAATTAATGACTTGTCCCAGATTCAGAAAGTGGGTTTAGTAGGAGTTCCAAAGAGCTCTTTCTCTTCCTCCCAGCACAAAGCCCAGTCTCTGCAGGCTGGGAGGCAGCCCCGAAGCGTGGTGCAGTGCTAGCAGTGAGAAATAGCATTTCCCATTATAGGGAGGACGGGGGCTGGCGTGGTGTGGTTACCCAAGCCGGGAAGGTGCCTCTAGCCGTGCTTCTGCAGGGCAGCGCCGCAAGCTCTTCCCTCATACCTGAAGCACCATGGTCCCCCACCGCTGTGCAAGGCCACCGCTTCAATACCAGCACAAGGGGATGGGGCGTGCCTGTGCCCAAGGTGGGATGGTGGAGCTGGAGAAGCCCAGGGGCTGCCTCCAAGTGGCAAAGCCCCCAGGCCCTGCTAACCCTGCATGAGCTGGGTGATGAACCTGGGGTAGCACCACGCTTATACTGATGGAGCAGCATGTAATGCTGCTCATCAGGCACTCCCTGGCAGGGACGAACTTAAATTTGGTCCCTTTCTGTCAGGCAAAGTGTTATGTGCATATTACAGATGGGCTAACTTTCAGTACACAGTGTTTAGCACATTTAGTCCATACCCAGCAGTAGTGAGTGCTCGTGGCAGACCTCACTAAGTTTGCTTCGGATTTCGCTGCTTCTTCTGACTTCCATGTGAAAGGTGCTTAGCAAATGGAAGTTGCTAAAAAAAAAAATAAAATCAAACATCCCGGCCCCAGCCCCAATAAAATCATAAAAATGGAGTTTTGACTTCAAAGTCCCTGCTCTGATCTTTGCTTCTCACTTTTTCTGGTGTGCAGGCATCTTCCTTCTAAAAATAGGAAATCTCATTGTGTGGGAGGTGTATTTAAACAGTGTTCTTTAGAATAGAAATATTATTATTACTTAAACTAACCCTGCTGTAGAGAAGTTCACAAACAGCCACTTGTGCTAGGCGGTGGCTGCCTGCTGTCTATAGGAAGCATCAAATGCTTTTGGACATGGGCTTTCTGGGGACATTTCTGCAGTGGGACACAGGGTTGTAGCTCGCAGCTTTCTGTAGGAGGCTGTATGACATCTTGATGTCTGTGAATTACAATGGCCTTCAAGGACTCTGCGCCTTACAGACTCTAGCCATTACAATGTTGAGTTAATAATTAGTTTTTAAATACCACTGTAACTTTCACTTGTGATATAGATAATTTGCAATCACACGCTGCTTTGGATCGGATGGAGCTTAAATTGAATCTAAAATGAGGAACATCACTCAAAACAGACTGAAGGAGCTAATTATTTTATTAAAAATACAGCTGTGCTTGCCATTTTAATAACCTTAACTGATCAAGGCGTATATGCGTAGGGAGGCCTATAACTAGAACTTGTATTACCATGAGACTGTAGCCTTTGATGTGTTATTTCTAGTTTATCAAATGCCTTGGTACTGCTGCTCAGTTTATTTAATGCCTTGTTTGCTAGCACTTGATTATGAAGTCAACAATTAATAAATGAGTGGTAAAATTAAGTTTAGAGTTAAGAAAATGTGTTTGACAAGGTGAGAAACAAGTAACAGGGCTCTGCAAAACCTTGTTTGTTTGCTCCCTGTTTAGCTGCCCAGCTGAAGCAGGGGGCCTGTTTTGGGTGGTTCATGCCAAATTTGAATCCTTGAATACTCACCATCTCACTGGGCATTCTGGAATGGGGGTCATCTATAGTGACGCCCCCTCCTGCCTATTTCACTTTGGGTGAAATAACTAAACGTACCCGAGTCAAAATGCCTACCCACATCACTGTGCAGTTGCGGTGAATATTTGTGCCTGGTGGGATTAACATCAACAGGAGAGCTGGAAAGGGAGGCCGGGCTACCACGGGATTGGGGTGTGGGTTCAGGCTCTGAGGGAACTGAAGGTGGGTTTCCTGCCTCCTGGAAAGTTGCTTGAGTCGCTGGACTGTGGGATGAGAGAGGCACAATATCATTCCTGTTTTTCAGATGTGTTTTCCATCCCTGTTCGTCCTCAAAAAGAGGGCTGAGGTGTGCAGGGTGGGGTGGGCTTGGGGAATCCAGCAGGAGCTGTTCCTCAAGCAGAGGTCAGCATCGCAAGTGAGCTGAAACTACATCTTTCGGATCACTTCACTAATATCCAAAATTTTAAGAAATGCGCCTGGTACTAGTAAACCATGCAAGCGCCTAGGTTACAATATAGCTCTGTGACTAATGTGCATGTGCATACTTTGCAGACAAACAGTGAAACGTTAGCAACAGAGCTGCTTTGCTGTTGGGTGTGTTTTCGTTAACTGTGCCAACATGCTTGGGACTGAAGTGATACAGACTGAAATCAGCTCAGGAATCACAATTTGTCTTTTGATATATGGATAAACTCTCCACAGATTCATCCTCCTATGAGGACATAGGATGGAAAAGATCAACGAGTCCAGCTTGCCTTTTGCCCTTTTGAAGCATTTCTGTGGAATATGAACCCCCTTATTTAGTGAACTGCTTTAAATAGAGTAAAACACAGGCCTGGGCTGCAAACACAGAGTGAACAAGGTATTTCCGTAGTCTGAAAAAGTTTTGGCTGCTTCTCAAATGCTACATCTCATATTTGCCTCTGTGGTACCTTTTTCCAGATAAGGTCAGGACCTGAAAGCTAAGCTGTGCTTGAAGAAGTTGAGCGAGTTATGTAGAGCTCCCCAGCTTGAAGAAATCTCATGAGATGGAAGTTTCTCACCAGATTTTGAGTGTTTCTGACATCTGCCAGTCCTGGGGAAGCCGGTGTTAGCCTTGCCTGTGGTATTCTGTCAGCTGTGATTCCAGAAGCTAATAAATAATGGTTTTAAATGGAGCCAGGATACTGCATAAGAGGCGTAAGGAACTGCAGGTTTGGTCAAAGGCCTCAGCTCTTGGGGGTTTCAGTATGACTCCCAAACCATAAAGCCAGGCTAACAAGATTAGAAACATCTAACGCAGCTCCAGTGCCCCTGAAAGCCACTTTATTGTCCTCTGTATTCACCTCTTGCCTGAGCTAGTATTGTGTGAGAACTGGGAAGCTACCTGACCTGTCCAGGAATCAGCTTTTGCAATAACCTGTGGGAACAGCAGAGCTTTTGAGGGTGCTGCTTTGTCAACTGAACGAAAATCTCTGTCCGAAGCAGGTGGGGGAAGGAGTTCACACCTGCAGTGGTGAAACCGGGCATCGAGGGTTGCAGCTCCCTTAAGGACATGCTTGGCACTACTGATTTTTTAAACTCAACAATGCCCACCCAATTGTCCATCAAAAGAAATGCATGATGTGCTCTACTGCACATTAATTCAGGCTGGAGGGGGGGGTGAAGGGAGGGTGAAAATGTCACATTAGTGTGTACTTCGGTGTCACTCTTCTGCACCTTCCATACGATATTCCACACCCTGTTTACAAACCTTCTCTGATAGATACCCAGCTCTGCTCTTCTACTGCGCAAAGGTATCCATAGCCATAACAGTTTTCCTGTGTCTCAAATGGTGATGATAATGCCTGATGCATGCATGGGAGGGGACAGGGAAGGGCTAAGTATTACTAATGCTTGATGCTGTAGTCTTCATTTTCCAGTTGCACCATGGATCTGGGAACTGAAGGCAAGTGTTTGCCCTGTAGTTGCAGGGGAACAGAGATCCTTACGGGACACTGCTGAGGCATTTAGCACCCATGAAGTTGTGAAAGTTGGCTGAGATTTCTTATTTGTGCGGCAGCAGAGATTTTAAATAATGGGGAAGGGATGCTTTTCCTTCCTTTGGGGTTGGAACAAATGCGACTTTAACTTTGGGAAAAATCTATGAGAGCAATTGAGTTTCCCTGAAGCATCTATCCCGGTAATTGATGTGACACCCTGCGCTAATGGATAAATGGATTGTCTTTGTATTTCTGCAAAGAGAATGTGTCACATATTGAATAGTGACATTGATATTCTTATCAGATGTAAGAGTTAACACTTCTTTCGGGTAAATGGAGTAGTTTGACCTCTGAGAGCTATTATCTGCCAGGTTTGCAGGTAACTTGTCACAACATCTTTCTGCATTATATTTGTTTTGAAAGTTTCACTGTAACCATATAGGCTGGAGAATTACCTTTCTTACACGAAATCCAAGGTGGATAGGAAGAATTATGCATCATTTAAAAGTGGGCTATCGGTGCGGGTGGGAAATTGTCACACCGTCGGTATGGCTCCATAACTGGATCATACAAAAGGCTCCTGGTGTTCTGTAGTAGGGCCCCCATGTGCTAGGTCCTCTGTGGAGACAGGACACAACTACTGCTTCGCTGAGCTTAACTTTTAAAAGGATGAGCTAGACAAAGTGCGAGAGGAAGGAGGGCAGACACGGGGAGTAAGTCTCTCAAACTCCATTTTGCAGGGCTGTGTTGCTTTTCTTGTGTCTATCGTTTCTAAATTAAAGGATATCTAATGTTAGCAGTTGTGATCCCCTCCCAATAACCACTGTTACAAACGTTGCTGGGGTCTTGCAGGGTATTTATGGCTCTCCTGAGAAAGACCGTGGAGAATTACAAAGCTACTGTGGAACAGAGTGATAAGAAAAATTCTGAATGCGGCCTGCATTCAGAAAAATTAAAAATAATAAAAACTCGAAAGTAGCACGCTACTAGTGCTGATCTCGCCTTTTATTTAAGCAAGAAAAAACACATTGAAGAACTTTGGTAAAAAATAAGGTGCTGGGTCCTACTATGACTCTATGCTGGAAGCTGTGGGCTCTGTTTTGAGTTAATGGTTGTGAGTCAACTTTCAACCAAAACAAAGGTTTCAGCTGGTTGGGCCCTGTATATCTTTACCAGGACAGGACGTTGGCCAGCAACGCGTAGTTGCTGGTGGCCCGTCTCATTTCTCAGTCAGTGGAGATGTGTGAGGCTGAGACCAATTCCAGGAGAAGAATTTGGGCCCATCCCCAAAGACAGCATGTCAGATTCTTCTCGGAGAAAGAGGAGCAGTCAGAGAGGGGCTTCCCACCAACCCGCCTTCCAGGAGGGATCCTGGAGAGCGGTGTGCTTTGCTCTTACAGTAAGCATGCAGTGGAGAAGGATGGATGGGTCCAGTGTTACAAGCTCATAGGGTATGCCACACAGCGTAACATTACTTGTAGGTACACACATGTATTAATGCATGCATGCATAAAAGAATAATATGTAAATATCCAGCAAGGTGTCTAACAGAGTGGGACAAATCATAGACTATGTAGGAAGCTGCTGCTGCCCCTGGGACTTGCCGTTCAGGGACAGTGCCCGCTCCATCTTCTGCTTGAATCATTCCACTTTGTGTATATTTTGAGGCAAATTCTCAAGTAGAGCCAGGATGATGAAAATCATGTTATTTGACATAGTAGCTAATCATCAAAATATTCCCATCATCCTAATAGGGAATAGGAGGCAGTTCTTGGGATATAGAGTCCTTGTCACCCACTTTAAGCAAGCTATCACTCAGTAAAAACACACCTTTTCTTTTTTTCCTTTGAAGACACAGTCCAGATTTTATATTGCCTTGCAAGAGGCAAGCTAAAGATCCATGACACTTCTCAAAACAAAAAGGCAGAGAATAACCCGTCTGCCCTGCCCATCAGCTTCTCAATAAAATTGATTCTAGATGTGCAAGGTTGTCTGTGCGCTATTGCTAAGTGCATAATAGCTGTAGTATGCTAACTCATTATTCTGTAAAGTGCTGTGAAATACCACGATTACGAAAGACGCTACATAAAACCAGCTTCCAATCTAGCCAAGTGACAGTCAGATGGCCAGACAGGCTGCTGTAGTACGGCTACATGATCTGCAGTCCAGTGATTTTATGGCTATGAATGTCCCTTAGACTTGTTTGCACGTGCCAGAAATTACAAGTGCCCTTTTAGTTTTTTTTTTTTTTCAGGCTATCTCCTCTTGACTCCCCCCTTTGTTCTTGTATTTTGGGGCACTGAAATTTCAGGTGGTTCCTGCTCTAAAAACTCAGCTTTATCCATGTGGGTGCCTGTCACTTCTCAATGAGTCAGTTATAATGTAATTTATTTTGTAAAGTATACCAGCTATTGGCCACTGGGTAACCAAAGGTGAAAGGGAGCAAATGAAAAGCAGATTAGAAAGCATGTTGTGGGCTGTGGGAAGGGAGGCTCTAGTGTGAGGGAAAGTGAATAGAGACGGTTCAGAGAAGCAAAAACCAAAAAAATAAGGCATGCACATGTAGCTCAAAGGACTTCATTACAGCTAATTTAGGAAGATAACAAAGGAGTGATGTCAACACAATCCAAATGGGGAAGAAACACAATGGGAAGAACAGAGAGAGCAAGAACAAATAAGAGTCATAAAATGGACAAATGTCTTCAAGTCTTTAGAGAGTGAGTATGTTTTAGTGCCTCTTCCCCTCCTCCTTTCCTGTTCTCCAGGAAATGTCTTACTAATAAGAGGAGCAAAAGGGTTGGCAAGTTTAATAATGCCCTCAAGGTGATGAAATGCTGGTGCTTGACAGAACAAAAACTTGGCCATCCAGTTCTCCAGCTTTGCTTAACTGTGAGCCACTCTTTCTTTTCAGTGTCATATCAAACCTGGTGACCCACATAGAGTATTCACTGTGCACAAGATAAGATATCATAAATTCACCATTAGGAATGTAATTACACTGAGTGCTCAGAAGAAAGAAAGGGTCCCTTCCCAATCCCCACCTCTTTTTTCCCTGGGGGACTTTCACTGTAGAAACGTAAATATTGCAGCTGGGCTTTTGCGGTTTACTCTGCAGAGTCCATTTCAGATGGTGATGATTAAGACATGCGTGTTTGTAGCGCTAGTCAAGAGGCTGGGCAGCTTTCAGCAAGAGGGAGCTGTGGAGTGATGGCACCAGGACAGGAGACTGACAATTAACTTGCACACAAAGATGAAAGCCATTAAGACCCTGCGTAGCTCTGAACACTGAGCTTTTTTTCCAGTTATGTCATCTTGTCTGAGGCGTTGCCTCAAACCAGACCGCTAATTTAACATGGGCTTTTTCCCCCATCACAACAAGGTCCTGTTCTTTGGCATGCAGAGCCTCAGATATACGTGTCCGAATCTGACATGTAGGAAATGGAGACACAAAGACTTCTGAAGCGACCTGTGGAGGCATGCCATAGTGGGTTGTGGTGTTTGTCATCTCCTGACCTTCCTGAATGGGGACCTGGCTGCAACATGCAGGGGTCTCTGGTGCTTGTGTTCCCTTCACATGAAAACGGGAGCAGAGGAAGGGAGAGAAGGGCTGCGTGGTGCTGTGGTGTCAGCGCGGAGCTGGAGGGTGCATCTGGGCACAGCCAACAGCCAAAACTCTCATCTTTGTAGATCAGAGAAATGTGCAGAGCTCTGCACTAATATCCTGCAATTTTGGCCGCTCTTTGTGTTGATGGGACTGCTGTTTTGAGGACAAAAATAAGCTATAATGAATGAGCAAAGCCAATGATAACCTCTGATTAAACCTTAATTTGGTAAGCAGCAATATGACTGATGTCAAGGATGGGTTTTCCACTGATATAGAGCAGCATGCCTCCTCTGATTTCAGTGGGGAGATGTTGATGTAAGGCGGGCCGGAGTCTCTGGCCTTTTGTGGGTACGTTCCGAGGGCCAAGGATTCAGCTGGTAGGAGCTTCCTTGTGTCGGTGAACCTAGGAGTGCCTCGTTGATGTCGACGATACCCTATGCGAGAGCGCTTAATAGCGGATGCATGTTGGAAAGATTGTGGATTACTTTGTTAAGCAAGCGTGGCTTGTAAGTAATGTGGAGCTGACCCTTCGTGACACTTACATGACCCAGAAACAAAGCAGCAGGCAGGAGAGCCCTGCAGTAAATGAACAGTGTTTTGATATTTTCTAATAATAAAACCTATGAAGTTAACCTTTGCGAAGTATAGTTAAACTTAATTTATTTTCAAATGTGCAATGTTTTCAGTATGTTTGTTTGCACTGTAACCTAATTTTCCACTTCCTTTCCCTTGTCATACAGTTTTTAGGCCAGGAATGTGGTAATGAATAGAGAGAAGAATGTCAGTTTAGACCGTAAAAAGCCTCTGTGAAAAAGCCTAGTAGAATTAAATAGGGAATGATCGTCTGTCTGTAGGATTTCAAAGCCCATGTCTCCTCTGGTTTAAAGCCACAGGATCGCTAATAGAGAATCATTTTATACATGTGGCCTACTGCGCTCTGTGGCTGAGTGTAGTTTGAATAATACCACTTTTTTTTTTTTTTTTTTTTTAATCTTGCATGGAGGTGTTTGCATGTGTCCCACTCTGGTTGATTTAGCTTGTAGGACTACTGCGTTATTGGGATGCAGGCAGCCTGGCCCCGGGGTTTTACTGTGTAAACAGATCTTCTTCTTCACTAGGATCGTCGTTGGGCTAAAGCTGGGTCCAAATTAATGTGCTGGATTATGTTACCTTCAAAATGGGAGCAAGCATTAAGTGGCCAACTGGATCAGCATCAGAATTTGGCAAGGGACCTCTTTCTTTCTCATAGGTTGAATCCAGCCACTGGGTCTGCTTGTAGGTAACCCTTGAGTGGATTTAAAACTCATGCCTGGAGGCCAAGGCTTGTGGTCTTCCATAGATTTCACATTTTTTTTGCTTCCGTACAGTCTATACGCATGTATGATTACCAAAGTGGAAACATCGGAGGTTGACAGTACAGCGTTTCTTTTTTATCCCTGGCGTGGAGTGGACCCAGTCTAGCTGAGCGGAGTGGAAATGCAGCAAGTAGCGCTGGGCCCTTTACCGGCTGTGTATGGGTAGTAGGTGTACACTGGAGATGAATCGGGGTCAGTACACTGTGCTATGTTAATTTGCCAATAATCATTATAAGTAATAGCTTTACTGATTCATGAGTTCCATAAATTGATTAGTCCCTCTGTTAATGAAGAGCTCTAATGCACTACATATGCGATAGATCATTCCTTTACTTTATGACTTTATCTGGCCCAGGGAACTTGAGCACACTGGTCTGTGCTGGTAGCTACCATTTCCATTTTCCAATGTGCTACAGCACATATGCGAGCATAGAGCATTGTACACATCCCATACTGGTTTCTGCATAGAATTAGCTGAGTACTTCTTTGAGCTTCCCGATGCATCACGGTGCAAAGTCAGCTTGGTTCCTATGGGATCATCTTCAGCAAAAATTGGGCTGACTCTGCACTCAACTATGGAGACCCGTGCAAGACAAAGTCTTGCTTGTGAAGCAGCAACCTCTGCTTGGAAGAAGGACCAGTAGCTTCTTAAATCACTTCTCTACTCTTATATGCCCTCTCTTCCAGTGAAGAAGCAGTGTCCCATGTGCTAGCTGAGTTTGGGGCTGGAACTCAGAATGAGCTGGGCTGCTCATCCATGTGGGTGAAATGGGGACTGTTGCTGGTGGGGCCGTGGGAGGAGCGGCCTGAATCTATACGGGCTCTGTTACATGAAGGAGCAACCACCTTTCCCTCTAACACATGTGAACTGCTTCAGTGTGTTAGATTGAAGGATGCTCCAGGATGCCTGAACAGTGGCCGTGCCCTTTTCAAAATGCCTTTATCTCCAGTGGGAACAGAGTTACTTTTTCTTTTTCAAATGGACTTTGCTTCAGTTATCCATGCCTTTGTCCCTTTGAGATGTCGTTGCCATAATACACTCTACATGGGGCTATACGTTAAGCCCACTCAGAAACTGAAGCTAATGCAGAATGCAGTGACCCGCTTATTAAGTAGTGTTTCACACTGGGAACACATCCCACTAATGTGCCAGGATCTGCACAAGCTGCCAATAAGTTTTTGGATGTTGGTGTTAACCTATAAAGCTATAAATGGTTTGGTACCTAGCCACTTGGGTCAGGGAGAGAAGGCACAGTACCTTTATTAATTATACAAGCCTCCAGCTGAGAATGAATCTGCTTAGGCTTCTGGAAACGGTTCACACTGGGCATGTTCAGAGGCTTAATGCAGGCATTAACATACCCTTACATTGCATCATTTAATTTGCATAGCAACTCCTAGCGATACCTTCCCTTGCACCTACCTTTGATGTTGCTGTTGCCACCTCTGAGGCTCTTTGTAGACTTGGCAATCTGTGCTCTGGGCTTGGGACCGCAGGGCAGTTTTACCCATCCGCTAGATCAGGAGAAAGCCCCTGTGCGGGCCTAGCAGAAAGCTCATAAACTGGGACACATCAGTGTTTGCAGAACTAGCGAACAGGAAAATAGATCATGCTTAGTCAGAGGTACTTTCTGAATATGTCTGAGTCTGGGGAAAAAGCTGCAAATTTGGGGTTGGTTTTAGATTTTGATCAAAGTGGTTTACGGTTTACGAAATGCCCTTCCTTTCCACAGCAGAACAAGAAACCTGCAATATTCCACCATTACGTCTGCAGACAGATCTGCAGCTACTTCCTGCGTTTGTCCGTGGTGTTTCTCATTGGTAATTACAGTAATATTTACGTCTCTTCGCATTTTTATATGTCCTTTGTCAAGCTGATTAGAGGAGGCACAAAGCTGCCCTTTCCTTAAAAAAAAAAAAAAAAATTAAAAAAATAAAAAGAGGCCTCGTTACGAGGCTTGCTGACATCGACTAAATTGAGTTTCACCTCATATCAAAATTTCAATAAATAAGCGGTGATGCTCAGTACGTTGCTCTAACATACACACTCCACTCACACAGCTTGCTGCATGCTTTGTACAATGTGGCTTTTTCCTTTTTAATGGAAAACAATACTAACTGAGTCATGGGGAAATGGTATTTCATATTCAAGCCTTTCTTTTTCCCCAAGCAGACCTTAAAAAAAATATAAAATCATTTGTCTGGTACCCAATCACTCTGACTATGCTTTTTGATTCTGCTGTTGTACATATCAGAGCCTTAAATCTAACATTTTCTTTTGCAGCACTGCAAATGTGAGGTGTGATTTACATTTGTTTTTCTTGCAAATTAGGAAGAGCATAAAACACAGGCAGCTTTCCTTTCAGATGCCATCAACTCTATATAAACTCGGGCTGGAAAAAGCCACGGGAGCAAAGAATGGGCAGGGAAAGAGGGTGACAGGGGATGTTTTGGAAGTGTAAAAGGCATCTTTACAGCCAACAGACCAAAGGACTCTTGTTCCAGTCTATATCTCACTCAAATATTTATGACAACAGTTTACACTCTTTTAACTTCTGGTTTCTCTCTTAGAAATCCATATTTAGGTAGATAATTTTAAAAGCCTGCCCCTGCCAATTGCTTCTAGGACTGTGCCAGGTCCGTGCTCTTGATCTCAGGCTGTTTTAGTAACTAGCTTGGGGTTTTAAGGGGAGCTATAATTTGGCTGGTTTTTATAGATACCAGCAACAGCCAAGCGGCAATCAAAGCAGCCCAGTTAGGATGTCCCGGCAGAGCTGTGGGTGCTGGGGGCCAACAGAAACAGGCGAGGGTTGGTGGCAGCACCCCAGCCACCGGTGGCTGCTGCTGCTGTCTGCCCGCACCGGCGACAAGCGCTGCTCGGTGGCCAGCGCTCCCCGTCAAACCCGTGCGGCGACTGGGCTGCCCGGGAGCTGCCTGCCTGCCTGGCAGTGCTGCTCTACAGACCTGTCTCCTTGGTGCCCCCCACGGCTGGGGTTTTTTTCTCAATTCATTTGATTTGTGCCTTTTCCTCTAGTTTTGAGGTGGTTGCTTATGGTGGATGCTCTGTGAGCAGCATCATCAGAACGGGTGAGGAGGCGCAGCGGCCGTCCTCTCCACCTTTGTGGTGCTGACCTCGGACCCCCGGCGGGGACTTGCTCCATCACGTGCTAAAATAAGTGTGACAAGACGATGCCGCCAGGCCGGAGGTGCTGCTGAGGCTCAATAGCCTTGGGGAAGCAGCAGTGCTCCATCGCCATCTCTGGCTTCCCGCCTTGGGGGGCTGAAATAATCCCAATTATCCAAACTTTCTGAGCCAGGCGGGCCCACTTGAGATCAAATCCTTATGAGCTTGTCTAATCGGCCCTTTCCCCTCCCTCTTTCTCAGCGTTTTCTATCACTGCCTCTTTACTGCGGCGCTGGGACACGCTCCCCGTGGAAGCTGAGTGCAAAACCTGCTTTAGGGACTTTAGGGCGTTTCTGGCTGTAAGCTCAAGGTCTGAACAGATTTGCAGCTTCAAGCACTTGTGCCAAGAATTGGGTTGCTTTGATCAATTAAATTCCCTGGCAGTGAAAGAATAATAATAAAGGTTAGGGGGGCCATGCTCTGAAGCTCCGTCTGCAGACGAGTGTTATCTTCCCAGTGCCCTTGAATAGCACCAGCAGGCCCTCCTCTACCTCTTTTATGGATTTAATTCTCTTTGGGAAGCTAATCTCACCCCCGCTGCCCCGGCACAAAACCCAAAGTGGCAGTCTTGCGAAGCACAGAAAAGCAATTGGGGGAAACCTAGCTTTTTATGATAATATCCAGGGAAAGTGACTTGCACCACTGCTCTTAAGAATGCAAACACGCTCCCACACAAACGCGGGATAAACAGCACGGCTTGTACCTTTCAGCAAAACAGAAACGCACCGTCGCCGGGGCCGAGGGACGCTCCTGGGGAATTGTTAGCTTGCCAGCAAGCACGGCTTTGGCTATACCAAATGCCTTGGAGGTGCGGAGACGGTTTTGCTGGAGGGTAGGGGATGCTAAAGAGGAGCAGGGGGAGTGGGGAGGGAAACACGAGCGGTGGGTTTATGAAAGTGATGGGGGATGACCCTTGCCTCCCGCCCAGTGCCTCGGTGGCGGTTCGTGGCATGGTGTGTGTACGTAATACTGTCAGCTTGCTAGAGCGGGAACCCCGAGCCCAGCAACTTTCAGTCTGAGTAGGCTTTGCTACCGGCTCAGGGATTTGCCCATTTTCTCGCTCGGTTTCAGTGCCTATTTATACAAAAGAGATGAACTTGAAGCCACTCCCAGATGAAAGGACAGCGTTTGTGTTTCTCCCCTAGCCTCGGCGCTAGCAACGTCACGGCTGCACGGTGAGCAGAGGACATCTCCAGCGGAAAGCCAAGGGGTCTGGTTTATGTTGCAGGTGCCTTCATCCGACGGCAGGCTGCTCTCAGGGGGACCTCCCAGCCCCATCGCTGTGCGGCTCTCCTGCTGCGTCCTTTGTTCAGGGGGCTGTGTTGACCGAGACACGCTTTCCCCTTCCTTGTAGGGTCAGTTTTCTGTGCTCTGTGCTCCTTGACACGGCCTCTGTAGGGTCGGGCAAGCCCTGGTGCTAAGGAGCTGCCGTGAGGAGGAGGCGACGGGGGGAGAAGCAGACGGGGAGGAAGAGCGAGGGACCGGCTTGTTCTTCAGCGCTCCATCCGAGGTGGACGTAGACAGATTGTGACGCTGCGTCCCAAGCTGCTTTTAAGCAATGCAGCCCTTCCCAGCGGCCCCAAATCTGGGAGGTGGGCTGGGGCGGAGGGGACAGCGAGCAGGAGGCAGGGCAGGGCGGCCCCAGTGGTGGCTCGTCCTCGTGGTGTCTCCAGCTGAGGTGGCAGAGCCAGGAGGTGCCAGCGACAGGTCCTGAGCCAGGAGGTGCCAGCCAGGAGGTCCTGAGCCAAGGCTCGTCTCCCTTACCCGTTCCCCAGCACGGAGCGGTCTCCTCACCCAAGGGAGCTGGATATCATTTCTGTGCGCTGGCTGCCAGAGTCGCTTCAGTTTAGCTTGGTCTATTAATTCACCTGTCTCGATGCTGTTTGTCTGGAGATCAAATTTGGAAAGGCAGCAGCTGGAGGAAAATTAGAGCAGACAAATGTGTGTAAAAATGTTTCCCTCCAACTGCTTTCATCACAGGCAATTCTTGACTAAATGATGAGGCTTAGGGCTATAAGTATCTCAGTTGTTTCAACTGGAGTAAACTGAAACCAAGGTCAAGTCATAGCTGGTTTGTGTCCTTTTCCCTTCTAATCTTCTAGATTTCACTATGGTTATTCTATTTGAGTGTCTGCCACTTGCTATTTCAAGCTTCCTGTGGTATGTCTGCTCTGCACCCCTGTTTGCCAGCTAAAATGTTTCCACCCCACTAGTGGACACGATTACATAATTTTAGATACACTAAGGCCTGAAATTATTGGCTTTTTTTCCCCTGGTACAAATGGATGCATGTAAGCAGTTTATTTTTAACTTCCCCTCCTGCCCATGAACTCCAGTAAAGGGAAATTAATTTTTCATGATGGATGCGGAGGTGGAGGAGCGGGAGGGAAATGTGTCCGAGTGCGAGGGCAGCAGAAAAATAAGCGTGCTAAGTTCCAGGGTGATAGTGTGATGTTGTTCCACCTGTTCCTTTAATTACTAGAAGTTGCTGAGCCTCATCAGCTGCCTCCACAGCCCTGGCTGGAGAGGAGGTGCTGAGGGGGTCCCAGCCAGACGGCTTTCCAGGCTCGTGCCAAGTCTGCGCGCGGAGTCGGGTTCCTCCCAGGACCGTTCATCCACAAACGCATGGGCCATCTGAGCTCCAAACTTACTTTGAAGATCAGAAGTAACCTGTGTGGTCTCTTTTAATCTACCAAACCCTTTCTCTGAATCATCGCTTTAAGAGCAGAGTTTACTGAATTCATAGCAGTGTCTTGTTTTCCTGACGTCTAGTAAATAGGCATGCTGAATACTGCATTATATGGGGATTAATTTACTTCAGCCTCCCCTCCACCCCCAGGAATCCTATATTTTGTCTCCCATACTACCAGTTAGCTCAGCAAGGTTATTTCCCAAAAACCTTTGTAAGATAAAACTCATTTGCCAAAAGGTCTCCCTTGTATTTGCCCACATTTGTACACAGAGTGGAAACGTGTTTTCTCTGCAGCTTTTGTGGGGCATCCAGAACTAAGGGCATTTGAGCCCGAGGTGTGTCTCTGAGCCTCCAGAGTCAAATATAATTGAAAGGGTTCAGGTTTCTGATTCCTGCTTTAGTCCAGCTTCAGTGTTAACGCACAGGATGTGTAATGATGGCCCTCAAAGGCCTCTTTGCATTCACACTTGCAATCTTGATGTCGTGTTAGCGCAGGCATTTCCCAGTATTTTATTTCATGCTTCCTTCGCTGCAAACATTTGCTTCTTGTGGAAAACCAGCTGGGGTGTCTCTCTCTCTTTCCTCTTTAATAATCTCTAGCTTGGGACCACTGATCCTTCAACAACCTCTTCCCTTTTTGATGTGCCCTCTGTTTTCTCTTATTTACAGCAACTGCCATGCTTGGGATTCTCTTGTTCATCCTCTCCCTCCTCTCAATTTCTCAGGACAAGCTGAAAATGAGATTTAATGGGCCTCCCACTGTTGTTGCTCTTTGGAGATTACTGGGATCAGATGTTCTTCTCTTGAGAACTAGATCAAAGAAAATGAGAGAGGGTAAAGACCAGGACGCTCAGGAAGGCGACGGAGAGCGGGGATAAGGCAGGAGAAAAGTGGTTCTTAGTGCGTAATGCGGCGGTGCAGGGCATTTTTGGCTTTGCTGGCTCCTTGCTAGGGTTTTGCAGAAGCACCAGTGCCACTATGGTGTGAAAAGCTTAATAATTTTGCTACAAAACCTTTCAGCAAGCCCACTGCCACCTGAATGTTTGTATTTTTTACCAGAATTGTCTTGGGCTACTAGCTAGAAACAACCCACTAGTTTTAACGTGGGATTGTTTGGCTGACCTATCCATCCCCATGTTCCCAGAAATCCTCTTCATATTAATTGCATTTCACTGCTGGGGACACCTGCTAGCAAGGGCACAGCTGAACAGGCTCTTAATACTTCCAAATCTCTGATAATACTCTAGTTAAACCTCTCTCTCTTGCCTTTTTTTTTTCTTCTTTTTTTTCTTTCTTTCTCTTTTTTTTTTTAAATAAGAGAGCAACTGGTTGGACTTTCTCCGTAGCAGCAGACTGAAGCTACAATTTCTGCTCCTCTGTCTAGCGTGAGGTGACTTGGCAGCAGAGGAGCCGATGGTTTTTGAAGGCTGTCACTGCACTCCCCCTTTCCTCCTCTTCTGCACTGATGGGGAAGGGTCACCCAGGGACTAGGACATCACTTCGGGATTCAAAGGCCTGTTTTAAATTCCCCGTGACGCCATAGCTTCTGTATGACCATTTGCAAGCTGCGTCCTTGCAGCTGTGCTGTAAAATGCTGACGCAGGTCTCCAGGAGAGAGAAGGAAGAGCTCAGACACTGCCGTGACGAGGATTTCGGTTCCTGACGGGAGTTGGGTCGTGCAGCTCCACGTGTCCCAGACGCTGGTCCTGCCGCCGCAGGCAGTAACGGGGCCCAAGGGGTAGGGAGGAGAAACCCCGCTGCCGGCAGCGGACGGGACAGTGGCTGGGCGGGCGGCTGCAGGGCTGATGGAGGAGAGGGCTGGGGGAGCCGGAGAAAACCCCCTTTGTGGCTCAGGCTCTCAGCGCAGGAGGGTCGTGTTTTTGTTGGTAAAAATAATTGACTTGATATGTGTGGTTTTCTTGTTGGTCATGAAGCTCAAAGCAAACAAATACAGTATGGCAAGGACTTTCTTGTTTTGTTTTTTAAGTGCTGCATTTGATCCCCTTATAAAGGTGATGGAGATCCCACAAAATTAAAAGTGTCTGAAGAAGGAGATAAGCCCTTCATGCTGTTCCGTTCTCCAGTGTTTATGCCTTTCCCCCTCTATTTTCTTATCATTATCAGAGAGGGGTGGAAAGGTTTTGTTAGAGCTCTTCTTTACAGAAAAAAGATGCTGTTTGAATGTAACTAAGTCCGAGCACATGGTGTGACCCAGGGAATGAGCCGTATCTTTAATTTCTGAATTTTCTAGCTCTTGTGAATGGTGTCAGGATCTAAACATGACTCTTAGACTGCTCTGAGAACAGGATGGCTTCTACGGACCCCCCCCAGACAAGTGATTCAAAAAACATCTTTTCAGAAAATTACTTCATCGTATATGAGATTTCTTTTTAAAACTAACTACATGGGAGTTCTTGGCAATGATGGTCTCCACATCTGATGGTCTAACTAGCATGAAATAGAGCTGCTGCTCTCATTTATATACATTACGCTATCTGGTTCCTCACTTGCGGTTTGGGAAAAGCATGAATTTTCAAGTTTTCCTCATGGGACTTCTTTGGCTTCTTTCAATTTACCTTTGATTTTCTTCCCTGCTATGTAGAAATATAGGATGATTATTAAACGGCTTTAGGAATTTTGCTGTAAGAGGCAAGAGAACATGCAGCATCATAATTTTTATTGCTATCATCATAGTTTCTTATTCTCTTTTCAAGAAAGCACAACAATAGTGAAGCTTTCTGGGGGAGATCATAAGACACATGCAGTTTAGCTGGGAGAATCAAGTATAGATATTTTTCTTGGTGTAATATTTGTCAGGCAAATCATAGGGTATAAATACCTTTTCATGTGCACAGTTAGCAAGAGCTGTTTGATCCATGTACCACTGCAAGACTGTAATCTCAGGGTAAAATCCCATGACAAACGTCCGGGAGCCTTAGAGCATCCCAGTTGCAGGGAGGATGCAAGATGACTGTGGTGGGAGAGGGGATTGTCCTGACTGGGAAATGGGGTAACGTGGGTACCAGCTGTGTTTGCTTCAGTGAGTTTTTTGCACGCAGGAGAGCTCTTTGTCACTCAGCTTCAGCCAAGCTCAGCAGCTCCATCCCCCTCCCCGCCAGCCCCATCGGGGGAGAGCAGAGTCACTAAGGCTGATCACAGCTCCAGAGGCTCCTTGTGCTGTCCCTGGCCCCAAAGACACATAGCCAAATTACTGCAGGCAGCCGACTGCAAGAGAAATTAGGGAGTGAGCTGGAGAAGATAGGAGACACATCAGGAAAGGATGGAGGAAGGATGTTGCCCTGGGCACAGAGGCTGGGGAATGTGCCCAAGGCCGTGTAGCTATCAGTGGCAGAGCTGGGCATAGAAAGCAGCAATGTCCTGCTACCATGCCTGTTTCACTGGGCCTTTAATTAGCAGTCACATGTACAGATGGGACCAAACGGCTTCTCACAGAGTGCAGTTTGCCCTGTCCATGTCCCCCGCTGCCAGAGCAAACACCGTTTGGCCCCGCGCCTGGCCACACCACCCTGGCCCCTTCCCAGCCCCTCACCCACCAACAAGGACGTGGCCTGAGGCGCAACCTCGCTCCTTTGCTTGGAGATCGGTGGGGAGGTTTTTGGTGGCCGCTGCCACTGTCCATTTTACCTTGTTCTATTCAGGGTTGTTTTTTAGTTAAAAATTCCCAGCTGACTATTTTTATACAAAAGTACACATGCCTTTCCTTCCTCCCTCTTCTAATTATTAAGTGCCTAAACCATATTATGGGCTATTTGTTTTTATTCTGTGATATTTTTAAATCAAAGATGGTTTCTGAGGGAGGCAAGCAACCAAAAATATTTATAGGTTATAATCCAGCTTGGTAGGCTCGTTTAATTTAATTAGCTGTAATATGGGAGTTCAATTCTTGTCATCAGGATAGAAATAAGTTTACTACTTTGTATTCTTTTTTATTTTTTTAAAAAAGTATTGTTTCTGTTTTTCTTTCCTCTCTTCTTTCTTTCCATAGTAAATATATTATTTATGCTGTTCCTATGCTGAGATTTCATTCCCTAAGTGCTAAATAACCCTCCCCCACCTTCTTTTTCTAGTTGGGATTTATAATACACCCCAGAAAAAAATAGGTGCTGACTGTGCTGTGAACAGTGCCCCTTCATTATAAAGCAGCCCTTGCAAACTTTTGGAAAATGGACCTACTGTGATAATAAATCTTCTCCCTTGACATACAGCACTGAATGTGGCTCTGACCACATAAACTGCTCTCCCCATGATTCTGGGGCTGTTCACAATGCCAACCATTTATAAGCCAGTTGGCTTTACATTAATTAATTCCCAAGTCATTCACAAATAGCAACAATCACCTCAAAGTGCAGGCCTAGGATAGGGCTGGCATTTTTGAAAAGAGATCTGTATATAAAAATTTACCATGCTCACAATAGGGAACAAACCCAGCCCTTGAAACAACAATGGCTTTCTGCTTTTGGGCTCGGGGTCACGGCTTCTTTCGGTTCAGCTCATGGTGGTTTATTTACGACGGGTGCTAATTTCTGATGTTTCACTTCTTTCGTGGAAAGCATCGGCTGGGCGTCCCGCTCCAAGTGCAAGGTAGGGCTCCCTGCACTACTGCCCGCAGGGCGAGGCTGAGGAAAGCCATATTGCCTTGGAGAGGAGCTCCAGGATCCCAGGAATGCCAGGGAAGGATTGGGCTTCGTGACAACCTCTGCCAGATTGCTAGCTACTTCTCACCTGGATTTCAGCGCCTGCCTGGACGAGCTCTGCTCATCGCCTTTCCGTACAGGGTTTTAACATCAGCCACTGGAGTTTCATGGCTGAGACATTTCTGGGAGTACTTTTAAGAAGCTGTACAGGAGAGGTCTCGCTCTCCCTCCCCGTCATAGCTTTTAGGCTTTCAAGGGAAGTTTTTTTCAGGCGTGATTTAATTGCATACCTTGTTTC
The DNA here is from genome assembly GCF_035582795.1 of Mycteria americana. Lineage (NCBI taxonomy): Eukaryota > Metazoa > Chordata > Aves > Ciconiiformes > Ciconiidae > Mycteria > Mycteria americana. The sequence goes on along the minus strand of NC_134366.1, from coordinate 75,617,155 downwards.
CCATGGGATGCAGCTTCCTCTGGCTGCTGTCAGCTACCCCTTCTGCCATCTCCTTCCCCAGCGCTGGTCCACGCAGCCTGCCCTCGTCTCTGCTTCAGCTCCCCTCCCCGTGCACCGCTGAGCTTCCCCGCCTGTGCCTCGGGGTTGTTGCCCTCGGCTTTGCTTCCCGGGGTTCCCCTCTGGCCAGGTGAGTTGCCTGTTGCCACTCAGCCCCTTCCATCTCCGTTGCCTTACCTTGTCCTTTCCAGAGATTCTTGTGTTTGTGTTGTGTGGTGGGTGTTTTGCCTTGCCTAGGCTGTAAACTTGTAAGGATGATACACTTTTTGGTGGAAGTCAACCCAGAGAATGAAATCCTGCTATGCTGGAGACGGGAGCATTTTTTCGTGGTTGGTCATCCCGTGCTGTGCACGTGGACCTTCACAGCCCTCCCTGCCAGCCCCTGCTGAAACCGCAGCCAGGGCTGAGCTTCCCGTGTGGCTTTAACTTGTCTGCCTTGAGGAGGTGCAGGCTTTAAGGTACAGGCTTTAAGGACACAGGCTTTAAGGACACAATTACAAATGAGCTTCACAGGACGGTGCCTCATCCAGTCCATGGGATTGGCAGTCCTCATTCACTAAGCAGCTATTCAGTAGTTTTTCTTCATCATTTTCTAACGGGGGAGGGAGGAGCTGATCCCTTAATTCCAACATCCTATTCAGATACTGTACTGAAGACAGAGTTATTAATTTCCTCAGAGGGTTTTTGCTGTCTTTCAGCATGACAGTATTCTGAATGCTTTAAAAATATTAATGGGCTTATTTTCATAGTAGAACCATGAGATGGAAGAGCATCGCTTTCATGCTGTAGGTGGGAGCAGCAGCAGAGTGCAGGATCCAAGGTCAAATACAAGGTTTAGACATCTAATCTGAAGCATCCATGACTTTTTTGCCCAGACTGCTTTCTCTTTATCACCTTACTCCTATGTATGCATTTTATACAGCCCACTGACTTCCATTTCAGCTGCTGTTGCTCAGCGAATGGTTCTGCCAAGTTCAGGGGAAGTACTCTGACCTCTGCATTGGTGAAATCCTAGAAGAAGCTTGGTTGAAGACACCCACCCAGTCCCACAGCAGGCAGATGTAGCTCCCCAGGTCAGCGTTTGTCTGCTCTTCTTTCTCCTGCTGCAGTCTCCAGTCTCAGGCCCCACCTTTGCGACAGGCAAGACAGGAGCGATACGAGGAGCAGCCACCTTCGCCGCTCCCTCTTGATCCGCGCTCAGTGCCTCCAAGCCGGCTGAGGCAGAAATCCTGTGGAGAGAGCATGGTAGGTGTTCACGAAATTAGGGACCTCCTGCTCTGCCTAATGAAGTCCCAGTTCAGTCCGTTTTCCTGATACTGTTCGGGCTTCTCTACAGCTATGATCCACGAGCTCTTTGCACAAACATATTGTTTTCCTGCTCCTTTTCTTTTCCCCACCTGGTTTCTGGTCCCAGCCTTCTGACCGGCCAGCACTCCTATTTGATGTGACGGCAACTTCAGGAAGTGGCAGTCCTGCTGCCACGTTTGGTTATAATATTGACATTCAACTCTATAGGTACTGTGGGACCTACAGTCTGCTAATCTATAAATTAATTCCAACGTAAAATTAAGGTTCCCTGCTTTTTACATGGGTTGGTTAGCCACTCAACACAACAGAGCTTATCATGGTAATGGTATTTCTGCTGGATTCAGCAAAGATAGTGCCATAAAAATAAAACACATTGAGATTCATGAAAATCTGTCTGCATTCTGCTTCCAGTGAAGCTATTCGGGGCCAAATTTTCAAACATCAGCTTCTAGTTGCACCAACATGATGAGCCCATGCAAAATACAAATACGTGCACGTTAGGTTCTTACACATGCGGGCAATGCCCATTCTTGCTGAAATGTGACATTTTGAGAACAGATGTTGCAAAATACTTGCACATATTTTGTGGGAGCAACAGTGACATCTATCTTGCTGGAAACACAGCTCCCATTTTTACTTTTCTTTGCTTGGTAGGCCATTTATCTTGTTTCCTTTGGCGCTGGAAGTCTTTCTCATGCTGCTTTCTGCGTCTGGAAAATCTGCCCACCTTCTGCATGCCAATCACACTGCTGTTTCAAACCTCTCCTTCAAAATTCTCCTAATCCGTTTTATGCTGATCTTCTTACTGTCATTTGCTCTCCAACTCGCAAGTCTGAACTGCCTCTTACAGTGCGTTTTAAGAGTGTGTGTGTATTTATTCACAGTCATTTGTCTAAGGCTGCTGGGTTGGTGCCCCCCTCCATTTTGAAGTGAAAAATTAATTTTATAGTTACTGACTTGATCCACCCTTCACCTCAACCACACAAAGCCCTTTGTGTGAATAGTCCAATTCCTGTTTCAAAGGTGAGCTCGTTAAAATCTGGAGATTAAACAGTCTGCCCAGGTCAAAGTTAGAAGGTAGCAAATCCACGGGAAGAGCACGAGTCTCGTGGTGACCAGACTAGCGGTTTTAGTGCTGAGTAATGTAGTATTGGCACGGCTTTGCCTTTTTCCTCCAGAAAAAATGAAAGACAGTAAATCAGTTCGGAAGGTATGGTTTATTTTGGCTTCCTGACACCACAAATGTTATTTCTGAAATAGCGATGGTTAATTGCTCAAACTCAGCTGTGCAGGCAACATTGAATGTTTCCGTGTAAAGGGTGAGGGACGGGAGCTGGCGTGGGGCCGGGACGGGGAGCTCCGGCAGGAGGCAGGGGAAGGTGGGCACAGCCAGGGCAGGGATGGAGCCTGCTGGGGTGCTCCCTGGTCCCTCTCCCCAGGGAGCCCTGGGCCAGTGGCAGCGGCTGGGGGCTGCTGTTCCTCCACCCCCAGCCCATCAGCTGCCTCCCTGGCTCTGGGGTGCTGGGACGGGCGAAGAAGGATGGGTAGCACTGCTAGTCATTTTGCAGGCTTGCAAATCGCCATAGGCAGTTCCTTGCTTTGCCTAAGCCTCTTGCTGGTCCTGTTCATAGGAGGTGTGACTCCTAAAACGGTTGTGTGCCTTTGTAGTGTTTCCCCTATATGCTACTATTATTTAATCTCCATGTAGCCTTTCATTTCTGTGGATTAAGTTTATGAGCATTTTATTTTCCATTTTCTGCTACTTTTTAAAGCATAACATGAAATTGCAGACATTTTCAGGCCTTCATTTGTAAAATTATCTCTCATCATCATAATTTACTGCTCTTAATGATTTTTCTGACACGTTTTAGTAGCAAGATCCACTAAGTATTCGTTTTTATCTTGGATGCTGTTAAGTACATTATATAAGACACTATGGATAATATTATTAAGATCCCAGTAGTGTAACATTCAGGAGAGTTTCCAACAGTGAATGTTATCTGTCATCTCCGGATGCCCATCACTTGGGGATCTTTTATACAGAAAGAGTGAGAAGAGGTGCTCTTCCAGGTGGCATTTGTCACATTGTCCTGGATTTCTGGGAGCTCCTGCTGGGGCCCAGAGGTGGCTGCTGCCTGCCCGTTTTGATGGGTTGCATGAAGATCCAGATCAAGGCTGTGCTGGAGAAGAAAACCTCCAACAGTTACCATGGCCCTGGCAAGGCACAGGCTGTGCTCTCTGCGTGCCTTCTCCAGATGCTGGGCATATGGGCCTGTCCTGAGAGCTCCAGGATGGTTTGGCTTAGTTGGTTTGGCTGAGAAGGCAGCTGGAGGAGAGAGTACGGAGAGAGTTATTGCTTTTGCAGATAACAGCCTTGCTGAGCTTGATTGATGGATGCTGTTTTATCTGCCAGACATAAGCTAAAACTTAGGAAATGGAGCAGAAGTACGCAGCTTGGGCAGAACGGTCGTGTATAGCAGGGACGTGCACGGTGCTGGTCTGGGCAGCGCTCGTGCTAGGCTGCCGCCGTGCTCGGGCTTCCTCACGAGCACAGCTGGGAGCAAAGCACCTCACCCACCCGTGCCAGCCACCAAGGGCCACGCAGCAACTGTGCCTCCGCAGGCAGGGTGCCCTGCGTGCTCTGGCCACGTGTATTGAGGGATGAGATTTCTTCCTTCTTGTTTTTTCCAATCCTTTCCCTTTGCAATCCTATTCCTGCGGCACAGGCCCTCCATCTGGTCCTGAGAGCAAGTGTTCCCAGTTATGCCTCTGAACTGATGCTCAGGAGGTCTGGGCTTTGCTCTCTCTGGCTCTTGCAGACTAGCTCCGTGGTGCCGGGCACCCCCACCTCCCTGGCCATCCCAGTTCCCTCTGCCTGCCCTGGACTTGCTCCACACTCATCAGCTGCTCCCAGCCGCTTACTGGGTAGCAATGCAGAGCAGGGAGTAGCATCCCTGCCTTGTGATAGTTGTGAAAGGTTCTAAAATGGGAATTACTGTAGTGATAAGGATCTTCTCTAGCTAGGGTGGTTTATCCTGTGCAGGAAACTGGCTGCAGCTGGAGCACCTTTTTGCTAATACAATCTACATTTTCACTTTGCTGTGATTGTAAAACTCTACACTGGAGTGTAAACAAGGCTGGAGCTTGTACACTTTTTACGACCGAGTGCTGCTGCCCCATTGCTGTTTGCCACCGTCTGGAACCCTGACACCCTGGTCTTCATCAAGGCCTTTGGGAGCTAGCATGTAGATAACAAAATTAGGAGGGGATGGAATTTTTAAAACAAGCAGAATTTGACACACTTTGAGGGTCGTGGAGCTGGTTCATCAAGCGTGTTCCAATTTAAGAGAGAACAGTTGGACATTTTTTCTTCCTCTTAGAGGTGTTAATAGACTCAAAGGTGGAAGAGAAGACAAGGGCAGAGTGGAAAAAAACCCGGTAAGCTCGGGTGATGGTAACCGAAGCAGGTTACACTGAAGACAATCTCATCTCTGCTGCACGATTTTTCTTACTCAGCACAGAGTGCACATGGCCGTTCGTTACGGAGGAACTGAAATGAGCCTGTGCAAGTGATCAGTGCACAAGCTGGGAGAAATCTCTTACAAATGCAGGAAAAGCCACCGATGATATTCTCTGTGGAAAGAGATTGCTAGTGGTGTTTGAGATTTCCCCAAACTCAGTCTCTGTTGAGGACACAGATATGAACGATGTGTCTGTAAACAAAAATTAAAGGTTTCCATTAAAAGAAGAAACATAGACCTGACATGCCGAGGTGTGTAACATGCATCTGATGCAACAAATGTTTCGTATTTCCTATTTCCTTTTCTATTTCCTATTTCCTTTCGTATTTCGTATTTCCTTCCTACCTTCTGGAGTCGATTTATTTTCAAATCCTCACTTTGTACAGGCAGTGGGTGAAATAATGTCTTTTGCTATTTGATGTAAATGCTCACCTTCATCTGCTTCAGAGTGGATGCGTCTGCACCAACCCCCCAGTTAGCGTTGACTGGCACTCCAGCTGGCTTCAGAGCAGAGAAGCTACCTGCTGAGGAGCCGGGGATAGTGGGATGGTCTTTGGATTTTAGGAGTGGTCTTTTTGGGTGTAGATCAAAGGCTTCCAGCCAAACAGCCTCAGGAAGCTTTGGCCGCTGCTGCTGCTGCAGTTGTTGTTTCGTGTGATAGGGAACAAGGCACACACAAGCTGCATCCCATCTGCGCAGGAGAGGAAGAAATTTGCCCTGTGGCTGTCAGGTCGGTATGCTTTGGCATACACGGAGGTGTAAAAACTTTTTGTTCTCAGAACGTCAATATTTTGGGCTTCATTTAGTATCCTCTGGACCAAATTCAACAGTTTCCTCAGTGATGGTGTGTTGTACTGCGAGTGCTAGTAAATCAAATATCCATAATGGGGGAAACAGATGTAATTTGCAATCAATTTGCCATTTTATGAAAGGGCAATGAAATGCTGGTATCCCACCTGAAAAATATTTATTGAATGTAATGAGGAAGAAACCAGTGGGGATGTGGGGTAATTAAATAGGGGGCTATGAAAATTGCTCTAAATTCTGTAAGAGGGAGAATGATACAAACTTCTTTGAATTTTCAAATGGCCCTGCAGAGTTTAATAGAGAATAGAGTTCTCTTGCAGAGTTCAGAATTTCTTTAGGTTTTTTTCAAACTTCTATACAGTGTCATCTTTGTTCTCCATTTAGTGTTTTTTCTCTTTTAAAAGAGAATTATCTACTAGTATAGCAGCATGAAAGAAAGCGGGTTAAGGACGTATGGTATCAGGTGGCTTCTGTTTTTTACTTACACTGCAAAAATCTCCAGCTTCTTAGAAGCATGCTCAGCTCAGGTGGAAGTGGGTGCAAATAGTGAGTTCAGTAGAAACTGTATGTATCTACTAATACAAGTCAGTCATTTTGCCTGTCCAAGTTAGTGTGTGAACTGTCTTAATATGGAAGGTTTTTTTGTTTGTTTTGGTTTGGTTTTTTGACTAGCATATTTCTAGTAGCTCGCTTTCACATCACTGCTGAATCAGGGTGTGGCATCAGATGGCCACTGCTCAATTCAGGACAGGAATGCAAACCTGAGTTTCCAATATCAAAAGCCAGTGCCCAGTAGAATAGCATGTACATTTACAGCTAGGATAAAACCCCTGGTAAGATATCTAGAATCAGATTAGAAACACCTCAGCAACATGACACAAGTATCTCAATGTTGGGTCAGATCTGTTTAGAGAATGTTCTGAGGGTAACTGAATATCAGCTTTAGTCCTGATAGAGATTTGGTATTGTATTCTGTATCGGCAGATTGGCACGCCCGGTTGGATCTCGCGTAGCCTAGCACTTGTATCTTTGACCCTTTCTTGTTCTTTTTCTGAGAGTTGTGCTCCAAGTTCATGGATGTCAGATGTTTACATCCTTCTTCATCAGTAGATGTGGGATGACGGCATTTGCCTTTCTCTTGGATGCCTGCTGGACTTGGACTTTCACAGGCTTGCTACCAGAAGTTTGGGCTGGTCTCTGCCTATAGTTACCTTCTCTCTAGCTGGACCCCCAAGGAAAATCCCCTCCCTGTTGAGTCACACTATCAGGGACATCCCTTTTTGATGCCAGCTACCTTGATGCAAAACAACTCAATTGTCCCAGGCCAAACTAGGGACACTGTAAAGTTTCAATCCAAAGCCATTCTCGGAGAACAACAGGAAAACATGTTTTCTAGGTATGGTTCACAGCAGCATCATTTGGATAGGTCCTGGGCTTACTCAGGTCTTTGATGAAGAGCACTTTGAAAGCAGCAATAACTGGAAAATGAAGCAGGTTGTCCTCTCCCAGACAGCAGAGTATGGACCAAACAGGTGTCTGGAGTCAAAACATATACCCTATGGTGGACCTATAAGAATGCCAAAAACAGTAATGGACAATTCTGAGCCACAGCAGTGCCAGAAATTGGATGTGTGTCAAAATGTGAACATTGTGCTGTTATACAGTAGGTATTTTACAGGACAGAAATTGGATATTCCCTTCATCTAAGGACTGATTTTTTTTTTTTTTTTACCTTCAAGGACTGCAAGAGGCTCTCAGGAACAGAGGAGAATTCCCACTGTTCCCAGGAGCCACGATCTTTTTAAGTAACAGGCACTTGAAAAGAAGCCTTGGGAACAGAAAGAGCCTGGTTCGTGGGTGTTTCTTTGCTACCCTTCACACATTGAAGGGTCAGGGTCACATGTCAATGCAAGCTATTCCTGCCTATTTCAGCTGCATCTTATTTGGGGATTGTGAGACTTTATTGCCAGTTTTTGGGAGCACCAGCAACTGGGCATGGTGTGCCCCTTACCCCCTGTCATTTGCCATGTCCCCAACTTGCCCTGCCTTGCAGATGTGTGGATCCAAAGATGAAATGGACTGTCAGTGGCTTATATCACAGCTACTACTTTCCTTCTCTTGACACACAGCTCTGCGCACTGCTCCTTTGGGCTGTGGTCCATCCTGGTCCTCTTTATCCTGAGAAGCTTGGATCTTCCTCTCCATACCACCTCTAACTATGCTGCGGGAAGCTCAAGACAACAAACACAGGCACTGTCATTAACTCCAATCGTTGTTTATTAAATAGAAAAAAGCAGGCAGAAATGCATACCGAGGCAGACCTTCATCTCCATCCTCAACCCCCCCAGCGGGTGTTCATCAATCAAACACTGGCAAGACATCGGGGGTGATAAATTTGAACTTCCACTCAGCAAAGGGGATCCACACCCCTTACCTGCTATGTTTCCCAGGAGAGCAGGCTTCTCGCATGTTATGGCATCGGTCACTGCCCCTGTCCGTAGGTTCAGCCTGCATTATGCAGAGTGATGGCAAGGGGACCCTTGCTCAGCTGAGGTAAAGAAGTGCTTTCAGTTGGCCTGGTTTGACGTGAATCAGTCTCTCATTGCGCAGCATCTGCACAATGATACGCAGTGCTGCCAGCCCTGGCTTGTCATGCCGAACTGGATAGAGACACAGGTCTTCGCAAACTGTCTCTGCCTTTTTCAGTTGTGTCGTGTTTGAGGTTATCAGTTAGTAGTGCCACCCTGGCAACAACTGGCAGAACTTGCCCTTGCTGGGGAGAAGAGGGACTGATGATGCTCTCTCTGTGATACCCAGCAAGGAGGAAGGAGTTCTGTCTCCTCTGAGGTAGAGACATAATTCACCACTTTTATTTTCTGTCTGAAAAAAATGTACCCTCTCTAGGCAAAGCATAAGAGCCATCGCCATGAGCATGTACTGCAGCAGAAGGGATCCCAGCACTCACTGGAGGAAGCTGAGCTGAAAAGAGGAGCAAAGACGATGCCAGGTGAGCACCCGCTGATGCAGAGCGGGACTGCAGTCATCACATAATCTTAGTGATCATGTGAATAGGTACGCTGTTTCAGAGAAGGAAGAAGCAGGGCCTCCTGGAGATGAAGAGCTTAGCTGCACAGTATCTCCTTGGATGCTTTTTCCTCTCCTCAAACTCCTCATAGGCTCTCTGGGATGAGCCACTCCACTTTCAGTCCTGTTGAGTGTCCCCCCTCGGGGTGGGGGACGACGACTGCTGAGGCCTGCAGCTTGAGACAGGGAAGGAAAAACAGCCATGAAAGACTTAGTGCTCCTGGAGGCGTGAGTTGCTTCCATCACGCCCCTGAGTGTCTGATATCGTAGGTAGTCTTTTGTGGCTGTTCACTTTACATAGCTGAGCTGTGCTTAAAGGCTTGCTCTGCTCGGTACTGCATGAAAGCCATGCGCTTCTCATCCTCCAGGCACATCCTGTTGGCATCTCTGGAGGGCTGGAAACCAGTGGGAATTGTGAAGGCTGGGTCTTAAAGGATGGGAGGGCAGAAGGACTATTAGTCCCAGAACTGAGAAAATGTTGGTTACCCTGCCAGGGTTGTCAGGATCTGCAAATACCAGTGACCAAGAGACATGTATGTGAGGCTTTGGTGCATTCAAAGCAACTAAGCAGCGTGCAAGGGTCAGGCACCAGGCACTCTTTGGCTGCCTGGGTTCTCATGGGGGTGACTATCCATGGTTTCTCTCCATGTTACTTAGGAGCACAATGGCTTTGCTAACCTCCATGGGTCCAGCGCCAGCGTGAGGGCATTCCTCTGCTCTCCCCCATGCGACACTGATGGAGAGCTTGGATGGCCATGCATCTTGCTAGGCCGTCTAGAGATCCCCGTGGGTGTTTTACCACTGTTAGCTTTAAGAAGGGTAATGGAGGTCGTCCCTGAAGATGTGCTTCATCACCAGCAAAGAACAGGGTGAAGATGATCATAGGTGCACATGTAATGGCTTTCATGCGATGGCTAAATCCCGTGAAAGCGATGTTTACTACTGCTTCATCCTTCATTTGCAGGTAGCATGGGCTGAGCATGGCTCTACACTGCATCACCTCAGTGGTGGCTATTTTAAGGGCGTTGAGGGCACCACCATCTGTGACTGCCCCTGCCCCCGCTGCCCCCACCCTACTGTGGCCCTGGGAAGAGGAGACAAGCACGGACACACGCTTCGGCCAAGAAGGGGTCCGCTGGAGACACGGTACCTGGGGTAGGTCCAGGCTATTGTGTAGCACCACCTGCAAATGGTGCGTGGGGAGGGGAGAGGAGAGGCAACGTTGGGAAGGCATGTGCTGGTAGCCAGCAAGTGGTATCCCAGCAGTGGCTGGGGGCTTTTCCCAGGGCTGGCGTGACAGTGGAGGAGAGGAGCAGCATGCAAGCAACAGTGCCGTCTCGGGCGATGTGCAGCTTCCCCACGGCTCAGGGCATCCTGGCTGCTGAACTGCGTGCCCCGGCTAGCTCTGTAAAGGCTGGCGGTCGCGTGCAGCTGCCTCTCTGCCAGGTGGTTGGTGATGAGTGCTCCCATGTGGTTTAGGTTTAGAGAGAATCCCCTTTTTGCATTTGGAAGGTCTTGTTTTCAGTCCCAAAGTGCCTTGCAAAATGAATTGTTGTTTTCTGGCCAGCCTGACTAGGAAACGCGGCTCATGCAGTTGCTGGGAACTGGCAGAAACATCCTGGTCTGCAGAGTGTAAATTAGGAAAATGCATTCGTATTCTCATGGATTTTCCTTGAGAAAAAGCCAGCAGTGGGAGTGTGTTAGAGTGGTAAAACACAATTCATGACAACAATCCCACTGAGAGGAGGATTTTTTTTTTTAGTTTGGTTGCTTCTAATTGTGGTAAGGAGCAAACACATTCCTCTTTAATTTCCATTGGCAAGGTCTCCAGGACTGTGCGAGTGCCAATGCGTGTGCTGTGGCTGGCTTTGCATTTCCTCCTCTCTTCTTCCCCTCCTCCACCCCCTCCTTCATCTTACTGGTATTATGGCCAATCCCTCTGCAAATACCTCTTTCACAGGCAACGTAAGCGCTCTCCCTCTTGTTTTTCTCCCTTCAAAACTCGGCTCTATCTCTTTTGGCCAGCTGCAGCCTTCCTAGAGCATCTTCTACCTGACAAAAGAAGATACCTTTGATAGTCAGGCACGACTGGAAAGTTGAAACACATGCTTGGTTCAGATACCGATGAACTTCAATTTACCTCAATTCATTAGCAATTTTTAAAACCACAGTTAATGGAATACAGCCTGTAAAATAATTGGAAGTAAATGCTGAAGGAGAAATACGGGGGGGAGGAAGGAAGGGAAGCAGCTTACAGCAGGAGTCTAAGCCAGTCTTTCATCTTCAGGCCAGTCCGGTTTTGAACTCTGATGGGAAAGGTCATTAATTTTAAAATGTGTCTCGCAGCAGACAGCTCTAATCATAAAGCTAACACTATCTGCAGTGCATGTCTGACCATGTGAGACTTGTGGCTGACTGAAGAGGGAGACTGACTTTCAAAAGCAGGATGCCGCTTTGAGCAGGAAAGTGTGGGATAAGCAGAACTGATGCCGTATCTGTCAGCGCTGGCATGAAGCACCTGGTTTTCGGGGGGCAGGGGGAGTCACGCTGTTCCTGGCAGGGTCCCAGCAGGGCTCGCTGGGGCAGAAGTACTAGATAGTGCATTGTTCTCCTCTGCTGGCTCCTCCAGGATTCATCGTTTCCCTTTCCTGTGAGTGGTTTAGGAAGTATAAGGCTTTACTGCTTTAGCTCGCAATCCTCATTCTTGGTTTTAATACAGTTTCCAAGCTATTATGCTCCAAAGCAGAAGCTGGAGCACTCGCTGCAGCTACTCTTGGGAATTGTCTTTCCACCGTTTACCAGGCTGTGTTTGAAATCAAGGGAGGCTAACATTTTGGCGGCACCTTACAATGATCCTGACAAAGGAGTCGTGGTTGGTGTCTATCTCAATCTGAATTGTTTTCTTAATTGGGTGCTGCTGAGGCTCAGACAGTTATTTTCAGGACGTGAGAAAGCACTTGATTCTCTCTCTGATTTCATCTGCATTTTCCAAAATCCTTCCATTGTACATCTACCACGTCTTGGGCTCTGCTCTTCCTAGCATCTCCGGAAGCACGGTCCACTGGTATTAATCACCACGTGGTGTCTAGACATGCTGAAAACACTTAAGCAACTGTGACATCTGTTTGGTTGGCCTATGTTGTTGGGAAACTTGACCTTATTTACAAACAGTTTTCAAATCTAGGTTTCAACCGTGACGTGATAATAAATGTGAAGCATCTTCACACACTGTCACCACAGCTTCATGATCAACATCCTTTCTGAGGAGGGGTGGGCTCACTCTGCAAGGTTAGGACTTGGGACATATGGGTTCAATTTTTAGGTCTGGCACACACTTTACGTCTGACCTTTGCTAAGTTGTATGCTCTCTTTATGTCTGGAATAAAATGGCAATGGTAAATACCTGGGATCAGACTGATTATTGGACTCTTCAGATTGTGGCAGCTAATTTGACTGTTACCTAAAAAAGTCCCTATGATCTCAACGTAGCTCAATGCCCTATTGTATAGATTTAGTGTTGTGTGAACAAGAGTAGGAGCCAAGCTGGAATTTCTCTTGACTCTGCAGCAGCAGCAGCAAACTCCAAGTCAGGGATTATTTTTAGTGTGTCGTATTGCAATTGCTAGGTTTTTCAGTGCACGATGTGGAGCAGTATTTTCAAGAGCATCTGGTCCTTGGCGCTAAGTGTTTACATTGCTTCTGAATATGGGATTTAGGGCTCTGACAGAGGATCTCTGGTAGATTTAACTGTTTCAAACATTATCTCTTCCAGCAACTCTGCCAAAAATTACTGCCTCATAGCAGAGGGGCGCAGAGCAAGAAGAAAGCACAGTGAGGAACAGTGTCCCAGTGTGAACCTGGCAGGGATGGTGCCACGCTCTTTTCATTCACGCATCCGCCAGCAGTTTGTTGTCACTGTCAAAAAAATATAGAGATTTACTTAGGTATTATCCCTAAGCTGCTTCTGCTCCATGCCTGGCAAGCATTTAGCAGTGTGAGAGTGATGGTGCTGTGTTCGTGGACAGGCGAGCTCTCCTACAGCTCACTGCAAAAGAGCTGGGCACCGGGAGCCAAGGAACCACCAGAGAGGATTTGGGAAGCCCCAGCTGTGTGCTGGTGTAGCACAAGGAAAAAAATCAGTGCTGGGGAGCCTCTAAGTGGGGCTAACCCCAGTGCCCACAGGCAAGGTCAAGTTTACCTCTACGTCTCCCTTTGGTGAACTGCCAGTGAGCTTCCAAGAAGCTCCGGCTCTGAAGCGACTGCCGCAGGCGTAAGCTGCTCTGCTTGAGTCGCATCCGACTTGTGATTTCTGTGGCTGTATCTTTTACGGTAGTGTCTCCCGAAATACAGAAGTATAACAAGGTATTTATTTGCCAAGCCTTTTCTGTTGTGTTTCAGCCTCTCCTCTCCCCCTTCCCTGGCTTATCACTGGTGGAAGCGGGTGTAAAATCCTTTGAACGAAGACATCAAAGGACAACTGCATCTCTGTTCTTTAACCAGGCTTATAAAGAGATTGTGATAAAGGCCAACAATACGTGTCAGTGTTGCCCAGTTATTGTTCTGGGCTTTGTAGTTTTATTAGGAAATAATTTCTCACCCTGTGTGGCTCCTGGTGAGTTTTGTTTTCTGTGCTGCTGGATTTGATCTGCCCAGTGAAAGACCTGCCGCAGAACTGAGAGTTTCACCAGCTGTGAGTTAAGAGGGAGACATGATTGAAAAAGTTCAAGCTCTGCTTCCTAGCAGCCAATTTACCATCTGTCTCACTCTCCCTCACGCCCCTTTTATAGCAAAAATGCAAACAATTTGTTTGACCTCTGCTGAATCTGTACAACTCCGGGCTTTTAAAGTGTTGCTATAACAAATAAAAACCAAACATGACAGCGGCAACGACCCCGAATTCAAAACCAATAAACCTAGGTAGCAGCAAGGCCTGTTGCCAGAGATGGCAAGCAGCTATCAAAGGCTTTCTTCTTCATTAACGCATCCCTCCTTCTCTTCTCCCTTCACTCCACCTCTGGGGAAAGCTACAGGTAAAGTCAAATCCTGTCTGCCATAGCGTGTGGCGGAAAATTTGCCCGTCCTCCAGGGTAACAGAGGGAGTGAAGCCCACAAATGTGATGCTCAGTGTGAGGAGGCAGGGCAATGCAGATAGGTAATGCCCAACACCCCGCCACGTCCGTCTCCTGGTGGCGTGCCCCCATCTCTGACCTTGCACCAGCTCTGCTACTCCTGAGGCGCCGCTGTGAACTGGTTCAGTTCACTGGTCCACCAGAACGAGATGGTTCTCAGCAGGGCTGGTGAGCTGAGGCTGCTGATGGGCGCTAGAGCTGATGTGAGGAGGAGGGGAGGGAAGAGCAAGCTCTCTCTTTTGGTGGTGGTGAACCGCTAGCCTGGCTCGACTGCATGTGGAAACACAGACGGGTGTTGCGTTGTGACATCATTGCACAAGTGGGGCGATTGCCAGCAAATGATAATAGTTCTGTCCATCTCCTAAAAAGACTTCTCAGAAGCATTGTTGATGCTGGTATAAATTGGCATGGCTCCAACCAACGTCTCATTTGTCTGGTAGACTATGAAATGCTCTTGCAAAACTGGCCCGTGTTTCAAGACTTTGTCTTGATCATATTGACACCAATGGAAATCCAGGCTACTAAATGACTCATTCTTCCTCTCCTTCATCCTCAAATAGGTACTTGTACCCCCAATCCACATTACTGAACGACTGTTAGGAAAAAAAATGATCACACTTCAGTTTTCCGTGCTTCAGACAAAACCTATGAAGTCCCTGTTCCAGCCTGCTGAAGCAGCCTTTGCTTTGCAAGCAAATCTCTGTAGGAAGAGATGAGAGCTGGTGAGAAAATCACCTCAGTGCTCATGTGTTTTGCTGAGGTTGGAGGAGGGCAGCGTGACATTCTTGCACAAAGCATTTTCTATTTCAGTGTATCTTAAGTAGCTTGGAATAAGAAAAGAAAGCCTTTTCTTGGGTTTACTGAAACTACAAAGCTGTAGTAATTGGGGACCATCCTGGACAAATAATGGGGTGGCAGGGGCCTCGGGGAGAAAGGGGGAAGAAAAGGGTTTAGTGTAGAAAATGAAGCTCACAGCCAAAGATGGACTACCTGATAAGTAGGCTTGAAACATGAGCTGAGATGCTAATCCCCTTAGGACAAATCTGAATCCTCCTTTTGGGGTGTGGGGGTGACTTTATACCTGCTCTGAGAACTTGGAAAAACCCTTTCTAAAAACAGGGAAAAGGGGGCTTTCCCTTGTCAAGAAAGTAGCTTGATTATCACAAGATGGTATTCTTTCCCGTGATGTACTTTGGCTTACAGTTTTTGCATGATGCATAAATATTGTCGGTAAAGAATAATTAGGAAAAAACCCAAAATAGAACAAAATCACAGCAAGAGATGCTAGAAGCAAGGAGGAAAACACATTTTTTGCTGTGGCAGAAGCAGAGAGGTAAGGCAGCTGCGTTGCAGAAGAGCTGCCTGAAACGTAGGAGATGTAAGGAGGAAATTCTTTCACCCTGCTTAGGGGAGGGCAGCAGGTAGACTCGTACTTGAAGACAGAGGCAGTGTGGATGAAGCAACCCAAAATCTTGAAGAGATCACGGGGCATTTACTTTGAAACGGCAGGGAAGGTCGTGGCAACTGAAGACTTCTGAGATCAGCAGGGGGGCAGTGGAGCTGCCGGGCAATGTGATCACTGTCCTGAAAGGATGCTTGAGCAAGAAGTTATACAGGGAAGCACATGATGTCAAAAAGCAGTAACAGCTGAATGGTCCTGTACTGTGATAAAGCCAGGCCCTTAGCTTTGCCACGGAGGGGACAGTATGGACGGGGAGCAAGGAGCCAGGACCCCCGTGAGGCATCGCTGAAGAGAGACCCCGAGACATCTCTGTGAAGCCACTCAGAGGCACAGAGAACACAGATTGCTTTGTAGGGGAAAGAAGGGGGTGTGAACAGAGCAATGGACTGGACAAGCTCGGTGTCTAGTTTATGTGTATTTTAAATCTTTTTTGGCCCTACGCTCTCTGCTGGAAACATGAT
This sequence comes from Mycteria americana, assembly GCF_035582795.1. Classification (NCBI taxonomy): domain Eukaryota; kingdom Metazoa; phylum Chordata; class Aves; order Ciconiiformes; family Ciconiidae; genus Mycteria; species Mycteria americana. Next base: position 75,601,326 of record NC_134366.1, on the reverse strand, counting down.
GCAAGATCAGACTCAGTGGTCCACACCAGGTACTAAGAGCTCTGGAAAGGTCCCACTATCCTGCCCCCCCTCTTGCTGTGCCACTGCCAAGGCCCATCCAGACACAGAAATCTTCAGGATCAGCCTGAGCATTATTTTAATGATGTTTTTTGTTTGGTTGGTTGGGTTTTGTGAGATTTTTTTTCTTTTTCTGAGCTTACGCAGCAATTCTGGCTGTTTCTGGCAATGAAGCATTCGGGAAACACTTGAAGGGATGGGGATCCGGTGATGCCAGGCAGCTAGGCTTGCTCTAACCAGCCAGGGTTTCAGGGTGGCTCTGTGGGTCTGAGTGCGTCACTGACCGGGCAATCCATCATGCGCACTCCCAGCCATCCCCTGGCCCCAGTGCGGTGCCTGCAGGGCTGGTGAGTGATGGGGTTAGTCCTGGCCAGGCTCCAGGCAGATCCCTGGGGTCCCAGGGTGTTAGAGCCTCTGTGTAAATGTTAAGGCAATCCAAAGAGACAATATCCAATCCAAAGAGAAATATCATTATTCTCATCTTACAAATGGAAACTGAGACTCAGTGCTGAGATGACTTTCCCAAGGTGGGGAGGTGAATGTCCCAGGTGACCTCAGTCTCGGTCCCACTCATAATCTCCATTTCTCCCCCACTCTTTGCATTTTGGTGTACAACCTATATGTGTTGAAAGGCCATAGGAGCAATTTAACAAGAGCTTTCTCCGAGGTTTCACCCTATCCTGGTAAACCATGAACAGCTGTCCCGTGAATTTCCATTCTTCTTTACTTTAACCAAGAACAACAAACCCATGGCTTGTACACTCTTCACCATCTGTGATGGGAGTGAGGAGTAGTTCAAGAGGAGACCTTATTTCATAAGGGGTGCTGCTTTTTTTTTTTCTTCTCTTTTTGCTTAGTTACTTCATAAACTTTAGTTCCAGTTACCACTTAGCTCTCAGTGGCATTTCCATATCACAGAGCTGTTGCTTCATTCCAGGTTTTCAACAACTGAAATATATCATGGGATTTTGTTGTAATGCAGGAAATTGCCTTCACATTAACAATCTGCCACTTCTGTAAACAAGAAATCCACTGATGTGACATGTCAGCGCTGAACAGGAGGAGTCCTGACTACCTTAGCAAACCGATGCATTCCTCAATGGAAAACCTGGGTGTTAGGCATACCTACGTAATGACACAATTGCCTTCACTTATTTTTAGGGCGGGAGCTAGGTGCCTGCTCAGGATAGTTAGAGGCAGAGGACATGCACTGGAATCCCTCCAAGTCTGCTCTTTAAGTGCACTTTGCTACCAAAGATCCCCGAGGTCACGGGGTTGCATGTGGGGATTTTTTTTCCCTCCCTTTAATAGCACATTAATAGCAGTATGTGTATTGTAGATGATAATACAGCTTTTTTAGCTAAGCCCACTTGTCTCTTACATAGGCCGCTTATTCTCTCCTGCTAGCACGGCTGCTTTGACTACGTAATGACAGCTGCGTGGATATATGGACTGTGGCAATGGGCTGGCAGCCACTTCATTGTCAGCTCCCCTTTGTTCTCCCAGAAAAGAGAAGGCACAATAGGGAAGGTTTCATCCACATGTCAGACATATGAGGGACAAAGGGACGATGGGAACTGACTGAACTACCCGCCAAGTCACGCCGAGAAGCGCGCTCTTTCAGCTCGGTTTAGCAACGGTGCGGTGGCCGGCCATCGTGCCGGTTGTAATTAGCCAACGAGCAATTACGTTACGGTAAAGCCTCTATGCTACCTTAGACCTTGCAAAAGGTGGGGTTTAGGGGACATATTAACCCTTTGCACCTGAGCCGCCTCTTGGGTTGGTAGTGGATGATCAGCCTGGGAGCAAGGCAGGGTTTGTCGGAGAGGTGGGACCTTTCCCCGGGGCAGCTCGGTCCCCTCGGGAGGAAGCAGCGGCTCTCTGGCCCACGCAAGTCCTTACTCAGGTCTAAGGCAGAGAAGCAGCAGACATCAAAGCGAAAGCCAGGTTGAGAACAATTGCTCTGAGATTAACTGGAAATGTTAATCAGCTAAACTGTCTGAGAGAAAATGTGGTTGGCACCTGTGGAGCAGAGGGGATGCTGGTAAAGAGAGCGGTGGTAAGGTGGCTGTTTCCTATGGGAAAACCAGAGGGAAGAAGTAATTCATAGCCTGTGGCACAGGTTAGCGGGAGGAGAAAAATTATAATCTCATCAAACTCAGTATTTCTATTGAGTCTGCACTTTTTAATATTTGGTAGACGTATAAGCCCTGTTGCAGGGTCCTCATTTAAAAGTGTTACACTTCATCTAGTGCACAGTATTTCCCAAGAGCTTTCGCCCACCACAGCCAAATATGGGTCGTCTTAAGGGAATCCCCTCCAGACCATCTCCCCAGCTTACACAAGGTTTTAATGGGATGCCTCTGTCTAAAATAAGAAGCTAAGGTCGCCAGAGATGAGGGGGAAAGACAAGAGGGGATGGTAAATGTGTCCAGGTTGGATTTTTCAGTAGTCTCATTTTTACTGCACTATCTCTGGTAACTGTAAACCCTCAGGGAAGATGGATATTAAACCTATGGAGAACATGACTGAAAAAATTTAGCATAATGACTTTCATCAGAAAGTGCCTGTTTATCAGCTGGAACTTTTTGGATGAAAGAGGCAACAGAGAGGTTTGGGGGTTTTTTTAAGGAAGAAAAAGTGTGGTTATAATTGTTAAACTGGTGCGACGAGTGTGGTTTTGCAATTGGATGTGAGTTGTGTAACAACTACCAGTGCAACCCTTCACAATTGGGCAAATTTACATTTTTGTCTGAACCAAACAGAATTCAGAATATCCTATCAAGATTTTGAATTTTGTCCTAATTTGGACTGGAAAATGTTTTGACAATGTGAAAAATCTCACAGGATGGGGAAACTGTTTCCTGATGTTTTCTACCAAGGTGAAACCCTAAAGTGTTTTTTTTTTACTTGCTATCTTTTTAATTACTTGCTATGACTTAAAAAAGAAAAAGTTATTTGGAATTTCTGAGAGCTTTGATCTATGTAATTGTGTATCTCCTACTGTCGTCAAATAAAGGTATTTAGTACCTGTACTGAATTAGAGAAATTATATGTAGTTATATTTCAAATCTACCTGATGGATTGCCAGTGGTTACAGCACGAGTTGGTTTATCTGTGTATTGCTGTCCCAGTATTTTGAGAGGTCACTGAGTTTGGTTCGCAGAGTTTCAGTGAACTGAAGGTAAAAGACTTAGTTCACCGGAGTTTACAGTTTCCAAGTTTCACGCAAAATCCTGAGCATTACGTAGAGACTCCTGAGGCTGTGGCCTCCCACAGGAAAGCGCACAGGAAAACCAGTTTATTGAGGAGAAGGTGGAAAGCTTCACTCAGTTGTCAGATCCAGTACCTTTGCTCTTAATTGTGTATGTCCAGCTACCAAAAGACAAGGAAGTTCCTCTGATAAAGTAATTTTTATTATGCATATAGTGGTAAATGCTGAAGATGCTGCAGTAGGCCGTAAACCCTATGTGCCTATTATAGACCTATTATGTTTTCTGATCCTTAACATTCGGTTCTCTCTACCCCTTTCCTTACTTACTGGCAGCCACAGGGACCTCTGTAAACAGGTATCAAAAATACTGTGCCAGGAGCACTGGTTTCCCCCGTCCCCAGACCGTGAGCTCTATCCAAGGTGGCATCCCAATGATATGGGATCTCTGTTCAGCTTTTAAACAAGGCAATGGTTTTATTAATCTTGAGTCCCTGGCTTCAAAAAGATATCCCTTCTGCTTAGCTTCAAGAGGCTGGGGATATGTCACACAATTGAGTACTTCAGTCTTTGGAAATAAAATTCTCCAAGAGCTGTGCTGTTAGGTATAATGCAGCCAAAGAAAAGGGCATAAATATACTATAATAAATATACAATAATCATACTATACTACTATACAATATTATTGCAGGGAGCTAATATGAAACAAAAATGGATTATGCAGAAGGTGTGTTACTGGAGATATTAGTTTCTCATGGAAATGTATTTTTTAATAAAATTACATTTCTGATGCCATTTATACTGGTGTAATGCTAATGGCCTTACTCTGCTCTGGCATGAGATTTCCTCCAGTCTGTACCATATCCTTATGAGATGAGATGCATGTGAGATGATAGAAGGGCTCAACCGTCTTGAAACTGGTATTCGCATTTGTGGGTTCAAAAGCATTTGCTGCTTTGTACAGAAGAGCAGGTATTAAAAAAATAGAATTAAAGAATAAATAGAATTAATAGAATTAATGGTATTAAAAGTGCAGTTGCAAATAGATGAAAAATGTGCTGTAGTCTAATAAAAAACACCTAAAAAGATGATACGAAAGGAATCGGAAAAATAGTGTAAAAATTAAATCCTAGTGACAACATTGTGTGTACCTAGATGCAGAGGATGGCCCAGCAGATCAGTGGTGGCATGTGACAGAGGCACCCTAACCTCCAGACATCTCTGAGACTGTAAGTCCATCCCTTGGAGCGTGAAAGGTTACCTACACGGTTTTTGCTGTTTGTGCATGGGTCTGGCATCCCCCTGGCCGGCACGGCGATGTACCCCTGCAGAGGAGAGCTGCGAGAGAGGGGGCTGCTCCACGCCTTAATATGATCTCAGAGGCTGATCTGAAAAACCACCTTCGGTTTAACTAAAACCTTGTTTTCAGTATATTTTTCAGGCTAACAGTGACAGGCATCCCACATGCTGGCAGGCATCCGCTTCTGCCTGCCCAAAACCGCAAAGAATTGTAGGGAATTAGGGAATTTGTTGCCTGCCTGATCGCTTTTTCACACTTAAGCTATACATAGCAGTGTTAGCTTGGGGTTGTTTAAGGCTCCTTCATATCACAGAATCACAGAATCACAGAATCATATAGGTTGGAAAAGACCTTTAAGATCATCAAGTCCAACCATAAACCTAACACTGCCAAAAACCATCACTACACCATGTCTCTAAGTACCTCATCCAAACGTCCTTTAAATACCTCCAGGGATGGCGACTCAACCACTTCCCTGGGCAGTCTGTTCCAATGCTTGATAACCCTCTCGGTGAAGAAAAATTTCCTAATATCCAGTCTAAACCTCCCCTGGCGCAACTTGAGGCCATTTCCTCTTGTCCTATCACTTGTTACCTGGGAGAAGAGACCGACCCCCACCTCTCTACAACCTCCTTTCAGGTAGTTGTAGAGAGCGATGAGGTCTCCCCTCAGCCTCCTTTTCTCCAGGCTAAACAGTCCCAGCTCCCTCAGCCGCTCCTCATAAGACTTCTGCTCCAGACCCTTCACCAGCTTCGTTGCCCTTCTCTGTACGCGCTCCAGTACCTCAATATCCCTCTTGTAGTGGGGGGCCCAAAACTGAACACAGTATTCGAGGTGCGGCCTCACCAGTGCCGAGTACAGGGGCACAATCACTTCCCTAGTCCTGCTGGCCACGCTATTTTTGATACAGGCCAGGATGCCATTGGCCTTCTTGGCCGCCTGGGCACACTGCTGGCTCATATTCAGGCGGCTGTCAACCAACACCCCCAGGTCCTTCTCTGCCAGGCAGCTTTCCAGCCACTCTTCCCCAAGCCTGTAGCGTTGCATGGGGTTGCTGTGGCCCAAGTGCAGGACCTTGCACTTGGCCTTGTTAAACCTCATACAATTCACCCCAGCCCATCGATCCAGCCTGTCCAGGTCCCTCTGCAGAGCCTGCCTACCCTCCAGCAGATCAACACTCCCACACAACTTGGTGTCGTCTGCAAACTTACTGAGAGTGCACTCGATCCCTTCGTCCAGATCATTGATAAAGATGTTAAACAGAACTGGCCCCAACACCGAGCCCTGGGGAACACCGCTTGTGACCGGCCGCCAACCGGAGTAAACTCCATTCACCACCACTCTCTGGGCCCGGCCGTCCAGCCAGTTCTTTACCCAGCGAAGAGTACACCCGTCCAAGCCATGAGCAGCCAGTTTCTCCAGGAGAATGCCGTGGGAAACCGTGTCAAAGGCTTTACTGAAGTCTAGATAGACAACATCCACAGCCTTTCCCTCATCCACTAGGCGGGTCACCTTATCATAGAAGGAGATCAGGTTGGTCAAGCAGGACCTGCCTTTCCTGAACCCATGCTGGCTGGGCCTGATCCCCTGGTTATTCTCTACATGCCGTGTGATAGCACTCAGGATGATCTGCTCCATCAGCTTCCCCGGCACCGAGGTCAGGCTGACAGGCCTGTAGTTCCCCGGGTCCTCCTTCCGGCCCTTCTTGAAGATGGGTGTCACATTCGCTAATCTCCAGTCAGCAGGGACTTCCCCAGTTAGCCAGGACTGCTGGTAAATGATGGAAAGGGGCTTGGTGAGCACATCTGCCAGCTCCTTCAACACTCTCGGGTGGATCTCATCAGGCCCCATAGACTTGTGAGTGTCTAAGTGGTGCAGCAGGTCACTCACCATTTCCCCCTGGATAATGGGGGCTCCAGTCTGGTCCCCATCCCTATCTTCCAACTCCAGGGGCTGGGTACCCATAGAACATTCGGCCCTGCTAATAAAGACTGAGGCAAAGAAGGCATTAAGTACCTCAGCCTTTTCCTCATCCTTGGTCACTGTGTTTCCTCCCACATCTACTAGGGGCTGGAGATTCTCCTTAGCTCTCCTTTTGCTGCTAATGTATTTGAAGAAGTGTTTTTTGTTGTCTTTTATAGCAGCAGCCAGACTGAGCTCTAGCTCAGCTTTGGCCCTTCTAGTTTTCTCCCTGCACAGCCTCGCTACACCCCTGTAGTCCTCCTGACTTGCCCGCCCCTTCTTCCAGAGGTCATAGACTCTCCTCTTTCTCCTCAGTTCGAGCCAGAGCTCTCTAGTCAGCCAGGCCGGTCTTCTTCCCCGCCGGCTCGTCTTTCGGCACCTGGGGACAGCCCGCTCTTGTGCCTTTAGGACTTCCTCCTTAAAGAATGTCCAGCCTTCCTGGACCCCTTTGCCCATAAGAGCTGCCTCCCAGGGGACTCTGTCGACCAGTCTCCTAAACAGGCTGAAGTCCGCCCTCCGGAAGTCTAAGGTGGCAGTTTTGCCGACCCCCCTCGCCACTTCTCCACGTAACAAAAACTCTATCATTTCATGATCGCTCTGCCCAAGACAGCCTCCAACCATCACATCACTCACCAGTCCTTCTCTGTTGGTGAACAAGAGGTCCAGCGGGGCACCTTCCCTCGTTGGCTCACTCACCAGCTGCGTCAGGAAGTTATCTGCCACACGCTCCAGGAACCTCCTGGACTGTTTCCTCTCTGCTGTATTGTATTTCCAGCAGACATCTGGCAGGTTGAAGTCCCCCACAAGAACAAGGGCTAGCGATCGTGAGGCTTCTCCCAGCTGCTTATAGAATAGTTCATCTGTCTCCTCATCCTGGCTGGGGGGTCTGTAACAGACTCCCACCACAATATCTGCCTTGTTGGCCTTCCCCCTGATTCTGACCCACAGACACTCCACCCTATCATCACCATCATTGAGCTCTAAACTATCCAGACTCTCCCTGACGTATAGGGCTACCCCACCACCTCTCCTGCCTCGCCTATCCCTCCTGAAGAGTTTATAGCCATCCATCGCCGCACTCCAGTTGTGCGAGTCATCCCACCATGTTTCTGTGATGGCCACCATATCATAGTTTTCCTGACGTACAATGGCTTCCAACTCCTCCTGCTTGTTGCCCATGCTGCGTGCATTGGTGTAGAGGCACTTCAGCTGGGGTGTCGTCCGTGCCTCCTTCATAGAAGAACACCCCTTGCGTGCTTTGAGGCATTTCACTGGTGTTTCCCTCTTGGCTCCCGTTGCCTCAGTATCCCCTGGCTCAACTCCGCTCGACTTCGGCTGTGCCCAAGCGTACCCCGTGCATCTCGAGGACTCAGGCCGACTGTCCTCGCTGTCAGCCGCTCCCTCCAACCATGGCACGTCGCCCCTCAGCTTCTCGGGGTTGCAGTTATCACTGCAACGCTTTCCTTCTCCGATATTCACAAGGGTGAGAGTGCGGACAGGGTTTGGTCTCCGCTGTTTTAGACCAAGATTTAAGGTATGTTCACAAATACTGTTGAACCCTAATCCAAACAGGGCAGAAAGCCAGCCCCTAGGCTCGGACCTAAATCCACTGGGCACAGTGATCTGAGTGGGACTCTGGCCTCTCTCCTTTCCGTCTGCTTGGTCCTCCTCAAAGCCCTGGTTCACTGAAGCACTTGGGAATGTACTTAAAAATGAACGACACTTTCATTCAAATATTGTGAGGATGTGCTGGAATCCAGATAGTTTAGGAAAAAATTGTTTGAGTTGTTTGGCTAATTTAGGCTGATTGTGCCAAACCGCACAATCTCAGAATTGGATGGCTGGGCCCTACTACGGGTTTTGTTTTGTTGATTTATATTTTCCCTGGCCGTAAATAAATAAATAAATCCTTGTTCTATTTCTGCAGTAGAAAGCCTCTTTAAACTGTGTGTGCATACTTGCACTTTCTCTACTTCTACTTAGAAGATATAATTAATTTTATTTTTAGACGTCTAAAATAAGACAACTTTTCTGTCTTTGTAAGTTTGTGATCATTGTTGAGAACCAGGAGGAAATTTTTCAAGTGTACTATAGATGACATGCTCATCTCACGTTCATATTTAAGATGACATGCTCATCTTCCTGATGTACTTTAAACCACTCCTTAAGAATACCATTTGGGGAAAAAGGTATTTCATTGCATGGAGAAATAATCCTTTCCAGAAATGAGAATTCCAATAGTCTACAGAGGAAATTCTTATTAAGCAAAATGTTCCATAGATGAGCACTCAAAGGAAGCTACCCTGAAAACATATTGTTCATATTTGAACATATTATCTAATTGCAATCTAATCTGAAGATATTAAAGTAATACATTATATGGCCTGAAAATTAATGTGTGAAGTATGTATCGAAACAGACATTTACATGCCAAATACAGTAGCAGATTTTAAAAAATAAATACTATTTAAATGAATATAAATAAATGGCTAATTTGGTAAATGTTGCTGTGGAATTATAGCTGGTTAGTTATGTATATAATTCTACAATTTTTTAAATATGTCTTTTAAAAATAAATAGCTGCAACTAAAATAATTCATTAAGAGTAAGTCGACTCAAAATACACTGCTCTGGTTTTTGTCAGGTTTATTCAAATAAATTACCAAATACTTTGCAATTGGGTTAAATGTCTAGAAACCGGTATTGTACCTCTGATCCGACAAAGAAATGCCCGTCTCCCTGCGAATAAATAATACTGCCCTTCTCCGTATCTATCCCAGTCTAGAAAAGCTTGCCTTTACATCAGGAATTTCGTTCCGTTTCTAATTCCAAAGTGAGCCAGGTTGACGAACCAAGGGCAGACTTAGAATATTATGGATTTTTTCCACCTTGGTTGATTAACCTCATACATTTTATTTGAATAATGTCTAAAAGCTCTAATTAGCAATGGCTAATCTGCCCCCCAGATGCTTGCTATTGATTTTGCCTGCAGTAAACTAATCTAATTGCCCTCCTTATCAGAGATAGGGTGGGTATTGAAATAACCAACTCGTCCACGGGCCTATGAGAGCCATCAGAGTAGCAATGGGGAATGGGGTGACTCTGTGGGGCACCGGAAAAAAGCCGGGCCATGGAGCTGGGTAAAGAGAGGATTTACCCCGCATGCTGAGCCAGTGGGGAGGTAAGTCCCGGAGCGGCAGCGCTGCTGTCGGTGAGGGCTCGGACATCGTCCCGCTCCCGTACAAAGAGAAGAGGCAAACCCAGAAGGGCGACGAGAAGGGTGGCGTGCTGATTATTGTGCCAGGGGAGAAGGGGGGGCTTAGCCAACAGCGGTTCACTGACTGAAATGCTTTTCAGGTCTGGGTCTGGGTCTCAGGGGGCTTTAGTGCCACCCCCAAAATGATAGTCTTCACATAACTATAAGAGGACATGTATTATTGCTTCCTTTGACAGCATTGTGTTTACAGAGGCTTTGATATTGTCTATAAAAACTAAAACTAATGCTCCATTGAAACTTGGTTGTTAAAAAGCAAAAAGCAAACTCAGCCTAAAAGCAAAGTGTTTTCTTTAATAAAATGTGAAGGCTCCTTATTTTTTTTGTTACCTATTTGTAAAAATATCTCAAAAGAGAAGTTCAAGCAGATTTATTTTGCGTTCTAGTAGAGCAAAAATGCTGTTTTCTTTTTTGAAACTGCATTTCAGAAGTGATTAGTCAATAATGCGTGCTTTTTCTGATATTTAAAATGAGGTGTCAGTATGTGAGTTATCCTGTGATGCATTGTTTTTTCTTCGATAGCTTCACATGGATTGCAGGTTCTGGTTTTATTTAAGTTGCAGTAGGATAGGTTTATCTACTTATTATCCCTGCACAAATGATATTAATAAATTATCCTAAGTAGCTCAACCAGTTTTTTCCCCTCAAATAGTCCTGTTGTTGATTTGTCAGGGCAGTCACATTCCTCTCAGTACCTCTTCTTTTTCTTGTAGCTTTCTGCACTGAGTATGTGTTTTGGAAACAATCCAGCCTGATCCTACAAATCCTGTTTGTCTGTGTGGTTTGTTTTACAAGAGCACTCGCATGAGATAGGGGTGCGGGGGGGCTCCTTTGCCTTTTTTGCCTGAAAAGTCAATAAAAGATTGGCAGATCCTGACTCACTTTTTGCTGTGTGTCCTTGGACTGCCACACGGTACGGTTGCCACAGTTACATCCAGCCAACATCACGAATACTCTAACACTTACCTCTACCACATGTTTTTTGTGTCTTCTACCAGACTGCTTGGAAGAAGAAGAAGAAGGTTGGCTTCTTAGCGTTGCTGCTGACACAGGGGGATGTTCTTGCTGCATGGGGACTGTCTCCCTTGGGCTGGCAGCTAGTCCTCATCCAAAGGGATGCTGCCAGCTTTAGATGTTTGCATAGAGGAGTAGTTCTCGGAGGCTTGATTTTCACTGTGGGAAGAGATCGCTTTTCTGTCCGGCTTGTGGTAGGTTTGGGAAGGAAGGCACCCTTGCCTTCTGTAGGCTTGGTTTCGGTGGGCAGTGCATCAGCGCTGCAATGTCTGCCAAGAAGTGGTGGTGGTATTAAAGTGTTTATAGGGTCAGACGTTCATTACGTTGCTAGGTGCAGGAACTGGCAATCTGTGAACCACCACAATGAGACGGGAGACACCAGCAGGGAGCTAAGGAAAGGCCTAATAGGGACAGGTTACATAGACTACGTCAACTGACATATTGGAGCGTGTCAGAAGCAGGCCCTCAGGAGACTCTCAAGCATGGAGACCTCTCATTTTGGGAGACCTTACAAAGCACAGTGTACTGCACTCGTTCCCTGTCCAATAGCTGGTGGAGGATGGATGCCAGGAGGCTTGACTAAGGGGGGAGACGAAGGAGAAACTGGACTAGAAAGCTTTGAACTTAGAAATTGGATGTTTATGTTTGGCCTAACTACAGATGGGGAGTGAGCAGTGAGGTTTGGTGAAGGAATTTTCAGCAGGCTCAAATGGAGATGAAAGGGAAACAGTTCTGGCAGTTGTCTCTAGTGTGGACTGCAATTGGATGGTGCACGTGGAAGAGCCCCAAAGACGTTTAAGGAACAAGGCAGAATAAATGAAGGCCCAAACAAGAGACATATTTGTGAGGATGAAACCCTAAAGGGTGGCTTTTGGATGATGTTGAGACTGAAGAAGCGTCAGGGTTTGGGATACGGGCAGACTTCGTGGAGGAAAAGAGAGGAGCGAGTCAAAAATTAATTTGGAGGAAGCTGGAGCAGGAAGGGCTGAACAAAGCAGGTACGTGAAAGCTGACGGGAAGATATGTGATACAGGGGCAGGGCTGAGGATGGGAGATGATCCTAGTGGCAAAAGGCTGTATGTATGAATCATCAGCCTAGAAAACAGTACCCAAACATCTGAGGGCAGGTGAGATTTGCCAGAAAGGGAAGGTGAAACGAGAACAGCAAAAATCCTGGAAAGATAAGCATGGTGGAGAGGGCAGCTTTTCAAGCGCCGGTATCAAGGCATTTAGCGGTTAGGAAGAGGAGAACTTGATTGCTATCTCCTGTTCTGAGCATAAGGAGGATTGCTAATGAGTAAAATATTTCGAAATGGAAGAAAATGTTGAAAGCAACAAAGTCAGTCATATTCTGAGTGAAGCCAGGGAGTCCTGCCAGAGGAACGGAGGAGCCAATGCAGTGAGTTGTCTCCTTGGTTATTCTTCTCTCTCCCTGGCATTATGCTTGCTGTTTGTGAAGGCTCCTTCCAGGCTGCTCGATTCCAGCAAAGAGAGCGGGAGTCGAGGCCTTTTGCTTGGATGTAAAATCCGGGCAAGCTGGAAAATTGCGCAAACCCTAGAAGAGCTGCAGAGGCTGGAAGGGGCTGACGGTCGGCTGCGGCACTGTGGAGTCGTTTAAGGCCTCTGATGGGGATTTTCCCTCTTTCCACAGTATATTAATAGCATAAACCTCCTTAGCTCTTTTGGGATCTCTGGAAATAGATGGGTAGTCAGCATACGTACTGACAGCACGTACGCTGATTGAGTATCAGTTTAGTGTGTTGCATGTTATGCATGTTTATTATTCAGCTTCCACCCTGTGATGCTGTGCCAGAGGAGCAGAAAGAGCTGCTGCAGCTGGAGAGAGGAGGGAAGAGAGAGGGAGAACGAGGGGGACAGGATGAAATGAGAGAGCGCAAGGTACAGAGGGAACGGGTAGGGTTGGGTAGAAAGCAAAAAGGAGTCTGGAGAACCTTCGGTGCGAGAAACATTAAAAGCCTAGCCAGTGGGAGCTAAGGGAATATAAATGAAAAGTATGAGCTATGAGAGGGAAATACGTAACAGCACTGCAGAGGAAATTGAATTTATTGTTACTCGGTGTGGGTGGCTATATTTCCCATCCCCTTGTCTTCGCTTGGATACGGTTCTTCTGAGTGATGAGGTGACCTCAGCCAATGAGGATAAATTCAAGATCTGTGGTATTGTTCGAGCCTGTTCTGGAGGTGCATTTCTTGTCTTGCTTTTGAGAATTAGGATAGTTACTTTTAAATAATGGGAGTGGGATTTCACTATAAAATGCCGCTTCAAATAAACTACAACTTTGTGCAGCAGATAGCTGTAAAATAACAGCCCAGGCAAGGAAAACGATGTATGTGAGGAGGGGATAGCAAGGAGAGGGTGAAATTCTGAAAAGAAGTCTTTGTGTTTCTTTTCCTAAGCTAATAAATGTTTCGCTGGTAACCATATTGCTTCTCTGTGTGGTCTGGTATGCCATTTGTTTTCTCTTCGCGAGCCATGCTGCAGGGAGTGCAAATTGAGCAGTGAAGTCAGTTCTGAACGGTGCAAGAAATGCATCTTGGTGTGCCTCAGGTATTTTCAAGTGTGTTCAAGCGTACCCTCTTGAGGCTATAAGTTCTCTGGGGCACAAATTGGGGCTTTTTCCCTGTTTGGGCTATTTTGAATGATCTGTTCATGCTGCCCATAAATAAAGATCTGTGATTCCTAGTTCTGCAGAGGAAAAGGAGGACACCTGGCATTTGGCATTGAGCATCTTACTGTCTCACCGGAACAGGCTGCAGCAGTTTTGGGCAGATTAGTGAACACTTACTTCCTTCTACCCTGAAGTAAAACCTAATTCTGCTAATTTTGGTCACATCACTGTGGACAGCGACAGTCTGGGTCCTGCAATCCTTCATATTGATGCCTTCATTCTCCTTTCTGGCCTCCTCGCCTTTCACATTCCCTCCATGCAAAATACCACTGCAAAGATTTATCTTCTGAAATCTGCTGCTCTCCTCATGTCAATCTCCTCCTCAAATCTCTCCACAGTTTATGTCCATCACGTCAAATTCAAGTGTCCTTGCTACTTGTGCTTTATTTCACTGCCCTTTCCTAATTCATTGCACTGATCTGCCTTTATTTCTTAGGAAATAATGTTGCCACTACACATCTGTCTAAATTTTGAACCCACTTAATGGTTTCAGCCAAATTTGACAGAACAGTGGGTATCTCCAAGATCTGATACTTCTACAGGTGTTGTGTAAATAGGTGGCCGAGTGAAGGAGAGAGTCCGTGTTACTAATGTTATGGAAGGAAAAGGGAATCAGTTGGACACCAGAGGATCTCTCATGCGACAGCTCTTGCACCCCAGGCTTCCTTGGTTCTGGTGCCTGGCCGTTACCTTCTTCTTCTTCTCAGGTCTGACACTCCCTTGCCACCTGCATCTTGCCTTCCCAAGTTCCCAGGCAAAGTGCTTTGCTGTGGCCTTCCATCGCATTCCTCAGTAGAAGATGGCTTTCCTGCGTTGATTTGCTCCAAGCCTGTTCAGGGTTACTGGGGTGCTGTGCAAAACAAAACATTTGTGGCAGGTGAGGGGAGGATGCAGCATACATTTTGCTATCACCTGCCAGCTTCTCCACCCCTTCTTTCAGGTTTCTCACTTCCCTGGCTTGCTCCTTTGTTTTTCTGCTTTATGTACAGGTACCTAGCAATTCACATGCAGTGATGTATATTTTAAACAGATTAAATCCCTTAGTGTGGATCCAGTTATACTGAAACACTTTCACCTGTAAAAAGTCTCCTAGGCCAGGCTACAACAGGAGGGCTTTGACAGCACAGCTGTACACTTTCGCAGGCTTCACTCATTATCGTTTGTTCCTGCCCCAATATTTCCAGCATTATCTATCTATCTGTTTACATATACAGTGCTTGCCAAGTTTGCCTGCATCTGCTTTGCTGTATGGCCGTCTTGGTAAAAAATCGTAGCCCCAGGTGAAGTAGTTTTACTACAGCAAATGCTATCCTCTGCACCAGGGATGCTGCATCCGTTTGGAAAAAGCACTCATATATTGTTGGAGGAAGACTGTTCTCATGTCTCATGTAAGCACAACTAACTTCCCTGTGTTCCAGACAAGGGGATCAACTTTTGGGCGAGGCTAACCCCTACTTTCTCCAGCTCCCCGAGAAAAAACACTCCCAAAATAAAGCTTTGGTATATTGACCTGACTCTTGTGCCTCATTGCTTTGTGCACATATATTCATTTCAGTAATAGACGCAGAAAAGGAAAAACACTTAGGTAGCTACTGTGAAAATGAGTGTATTAAACCCCTCAATTGAAAGGAACATATGGAGAAAAGAGATGAAACAGATCCCCCTCCAAAAGGCCATTATTTGGCTACACCTCAGAAGGAAATAGTGTGCCAGCTGCTGCTATAGCCCTGGAGGAAAAAACATTTTGCAGCAAGATGGAGGTGGGGGAAAGACTAATGGAGTCCCTTAATAAACATGGACTTGTCTGTAGTAAGGAGAGGAGAAACGGAGCGCTGGATTGAAATGAAATCACTGCAGCGTGAGAGGCTTGTGATCTTGCTCTTCACTTGACTCCTTAGTCCTGCAGCCGCAGGAGCTCGGTGAGCTGTGTGGTGGGTACTCGTTGTTCAGCACAGGGAGCAGTCCTCAGCACTTATCCATGCTTACAGAAAGCTCACAGCGCCTCTGGAAGCCCAGCAAGGTCCTTACCCTAGTTTTAGAAATAACCGAAGTGAATTGCTCAAGGTAATACAAAGCATAGCTATGGTGCACAGCAGCTATAGCAATACGGCACGCAGCTCTTGGGTAGGTTGAAAATCCTCCCAGCGCAGAGCGGTGCCACGTGAAGGTGGTAGCAGAGATCTGGAAAGCAGCAAAGCCAAGCCCCGGTGCTCAGGTGGGTTACTCACCAACGTTGGATGAGGTGCTTAGGGACATGGTGTAGTGGTGGTCTTGGCAGTGTTAGGTTTACGGTTGGACTCGATGATCTTAAAGGTCTTTTCCAACCTATACAATTCTGTGATTCTGTGATTCTGTGATTCTGTGGCTGCGCTGCTTCCAGTTCTGGGCACTTGCTTGGGCTTTTCTCCATCATTTCACAGGGCAGATACACCCTGAGACCCAGTTACAACCTGCGAAGCCTCTGCTTCAGCCACCGGGCAGCAGCTGCCTGGCAAGAGGCTGCTGCCGTTACCTGTTGGTACAGCCCCAGCACCACGGGCATCACGCCAGTGCCACCAGCTGTGCAAGAAAGGGGGATACAAAGACATCACTTTCTCCTTTTTTTGAGCAAGGTTGCTATATCATAGGATCTTTGAGAGAAAGAGATTAGATGGACTGAAACTCGTTATCAGGGCAAGAGGGGGGAATCCTTCTGGTGATGAGAGAGGCTTCAGCGCATTCCCATCCCCACTGGGATAAGGTTATGTTACGATGTTATTGTGGCAAGACGTCAGATGGGCTGAAAATATCTACTGCCGTGCAATGTTGCAAAGCCTTGGCTTGGGAAGCAGTACTTGTTTTTCTTCAGTAAATCCATAAAGAATAAATTCAGGAAGTTCCTTTAAAATGATAAACTGTCTAATCTAAAAGTGCGTTCAGCAGGAGGAAAGAAGAGCCCGGTATCACACTGAAAAGTGAAATTTAACTTTGTGAAGTGTTTCTTCAAATGTAATTTAACAGAATATATGCTTATTTCTTCCAAAATGTCAAAGGTTTGTACTTATGAGAGGCAGTGCAGCATGTTCTTCCCTAGAGGATAAGTAAGAAAATGCAAATAAAATAACTTTAAAAAATCACAATCATTTAATGAATACATCCATGAAAAAGATTAACAAATGCAACACAACCCCCAAAGCAAGCAGCCAAATACTGTTGTGTACGTTTGTGTGTCTGTGAAAGTGTATTTTCTAGCTGCTATTAACTCTTTCAAATATTAAACAGCTGCATTTCAATCCTGTTACAGTCCTTTTCTCCTCCATCCTTCAGTAGGCGCTGTTGGGGTCTCTGCCTCTGCCAGCAATGGAAATTCTCTTGGTAAAAAAAATCTTGACCAAAACATCCAGTGAAAAGTCCAACTAATGCAGGGTATGCTGAGTAGTAGGTAAAATCAGCCAGAATTTACCTATCAAAGTCAGGCAGTTTCAAGTTGACACAAAGCTCTGCTAGCTTACAAAAAAAGAAACAGAGTGAGGCAGAGCTGAGGGTGAGGGAGGCTGCGGAAATTCTTCCACCACCCAAATTTATGAGTGGAGAGTAAAGGGATGTCTCTTTTTTTTTTTTTTTTTAACCAAGAGGGCAGAGTTGCTTTAAGATTATTTGTCAGGTGACAGTCTTGAAGAGACTCTGCTAAGTTTTTAACTTATTCCCCTTGCTCCTAAATTCCATTAATACTTTCCTCACCTGGAGGCAAGTGCATTGAAATTGTGCAGTTATTTGGTGTCATTCAGCTACGAAGGGTCTGTAAGTGTCTTCTTAGACCAACCTATTTTTTCAAGATTTAATGGAAGAGAATTTTTTCTGCGTAAATTATGTATGTCTTTACTGGATGTGATCTGTTATAACGTATAAAGCTAGATAAACCCCATCCCAACACACACTGAGCAAATACTACTCTAAATCTGAAACTATCTGAATTTGCCTGGTGCGAGTGTGTCAAGTGAAGCCAGCTCCTCTCTAATCAGCCTGCGTTGTGGATTTCGGTGCATTCAGGACAAGCTGTAGGACCGCAAAGCTCCCAAGATTAAAACTCTGGACATTTCGCATTCATGAAATTCACTTAATGTGCTTCAATTTTTGTCACTTGGGACATAACGCACAAACTAAGGTCAGAGTGACCCCATGGACCAGGTTCCTACGGAGCCATTACAATGTATTTGTTCTGTAATCCTCCAAACTAGGTGGGATTTGTACTATAGACTAATGGCTTCAAAGGATTCAGTTCAGCCTTCTGGGTGGAAAAGTCCACTTTTTAACCCTTGCAGTGGTGGCTCCTTGCCAGGTGCACCCACCTAAGCAGGGAAGGAAGCCCCCAGGCCCTGGTGGGGAGGACACACAAGGTTTGGTGTCCTGGGTGGGGATGGCAAAGCTGTGATGGGACCTGGGAGAAAACTGGGGGTGAGAATGTGCCTTCTTCAGACCCACACCTGAGCCATTCGCACCTCTGTTACCAGTGCTCAGGATAGCTCTAGAAACTGGTTAAGACAAATATTATCACACATAAGTCTAAGCACCTTCTCAAGAGCCTGAAAGGCCGGAAAGACCACTTTTTTTTTTCAGTCTGCATGGTGCACAGCACTCATGCTTATAGCTTTTCATAAAACCTTTATGACATGGCATTGGCTTTTTTTTAAACAAAGATGGCCCACAAGGTCAAGGCAATACCGAAAATTTCCGCAGCTCCAGTTGATATATATTTTACCTGAGTAAGATTTCCAACATTTCTCCCACTTGCTTTCCTAGATAGATTTAATCATTGTGAAAGGTGGGTTGGTACCTGAGAGATTGCTATCCTTTATTAATCTGCTTAGCAGGTGCAGCACTGATGTAACTGGGTGAAAACATGCAATACAATTCTAAAAATAAACTTCTGTGTCTTCCCAAAAGTTCCTCCTCCTCAGATGGGCTTGGTTCACATCGTCCTTGGTCCTTTAGGAGATGCTCTGTGCACGAGGCACGCCAGATGCGGCTGGATATCTTGCAGTGTGGAGATCTTCCTCGTAAGTACTGTTCTGAGACCAGCAGCTGCACCCTTGCTTCGCTGATACCGCTGCATAAGCGCTAGCTGTTGCTGAGGTAAAAAAACTCCTTTGAAATGTTCTATTCTTCAAGTTTTGTAGTGGCTGAAATAGATCATGCATTAACTACCGGGTGGCCCAAGTGAAATGAAAGGGTGTAATAAGAGCCATATGTGTACTAGGAATAGGAGTTCCAGGATTGTCAATCCACTTGTATAGTAAAATCTTTAAAAATATCTTGTTTTAAGAAAAGATAAAGCAAATAAGCTGGGAAATTGAAGGCTGAGACACCATTCAACCTCTGGTTCCTTTTTTCTTGCCCATCAGTCTTTCCACTCATAACTTGGGAATCATTTTCAGTGTGGACTCTTCTTTCAAAAGAGCACTGTGTCTGCTTTATTCTGCAGGTTCTCCTGGCAATAACAACAATTGAAGACCTCAGGTGTCAAATATGGTGTGCAATGATCATATATGGAAGGGTTAACCAAGACAGCCAGGAGAGAGTTACCTGCTTTACTACTCACACGGGTTGAGTCCACACTTTGGATCGGTCCGAGGGCCTTCTCGGTAGTGGTACCCAAGTAACTGGAATAATTGTTGCTCAAGTTTTAATGTGCTTTGAGATCATGTTATATTCAAGACTTCTGGTATGAAATGACCTATTTGACTTTTAACTTAAAGTCGAAGATTAAAGTGCTTCACCTTGCAAACCATGCAGCTGCATCTTGCTCGTTTGGCTGCAGTGATGACTGTAGGTAGATCCTTAGTGCTTCTGCCCTAGCACTGGTGGTTCGCAGAAATGCTGCTGCCTATGACAGGAGCGTTACCGTATAACTGTTACCAGGGGTGGGGTTTTGATGTGAAGACATACTTTGAGCATAGACACTTCAGGACGATATTGCACTAGGCTGTCTCTTTCCATTTGAGTCTGTTTAGTTGTAGCGCAATAGTTATTGCTGGATTTCATGTTATAGTTATAGGCTACTCACAGTCGGCTGTAACTGCAGCAGAGGGCTGTGCTTATATTGACAATGAAGCCGGCACACTGGATGGAGAATTATATTACTTTACTGTAACTTTCAATAACAGACCAACACCCAATATCTTTGTTTGAGATGCATGTCTAAGGAAATGTGACAACTTCTTTAACTGTTCCTCCTGTCTTCATTAAGCTTCAAGGGTTTGGCAGCTGAGATCTTTGTAAATACCTAATTAATGATTTATGAGGAAAGCTTTTACCAGAGTGCACCTCCCTCTACCAGCAGACATATGTAATCTATATAAGCAGTGGCTATAGAGTCTTGTCAACTACTCTTTTTTTTTTAATCACTGTTATGATATTGCCTTAAAGCTTCACCCGAGACTGGAGCCTAGCTGAGTCTGGTGCAGGCATGAAATAAAAAATGGTCTTTGTCTCAGGAAATGTACAACCTAAAAGGCTAAGTAAGGAAAGCGTTGCCAGGAAAAAACAAAAAACCTCAATTTCCAGGGGGAAGTTGAAGTATAGATCTTGTACAAAGCCACACAGGAAATCTTCTACCGGGAGGGTTATCACATGTTACTGCGCGGCTTCAGGATTACTACTAATGTATGAAGAAAGAAATAATGACGGGTCTCAGGTTTATGAGGTGTGGCTGTAGTGATATCTCTAGATAGTCCAAGAGACGAAATTAGGCTTGGGCTTCTGCCATGTTTAGGCAAAAGAAGAAGCGGCTCCATACGACGTACAAGATATAACATAGCCGCCTTTGACGCTTGTAGGTGGTAGATGTGTAAATCTCTGATGACCGGGGAGAAAACCGTCTGTAGGGCAGAGCACCTCTCTGAAGCTGGCAGACTGGGAGCCAAAGGTTGCGCTTCCCACCTGAGCTGTGGACTGGCCGCCGTGTCGGCACGTCCGGCTGTGCTCTCTCCCGGGAGCTGGCTGGCTCCATGTCATTTTCTGTGTCCGCCAGCTACATCGCAGATCCAAATGCAAAATCCACTACTCGGGGACATTGTGTGGATTTGTGACACTACCCGTGGGACTTCGGATCCATAAACCAATGAATGGATTACAATGAGGCATAAATATAGTATTTTCATGGTTGACATGTAATCCTACTCAATTATTGTTCCTGTCATGTAAAGGGAAACTGTACCTATTTTTCTCATCCCTGCACACCAAAATTTCAAAAGAAAAGAAATGCCCGATGCGAAAGATTCAATCTCCTAGCTCCCTGCCTTTTATCTACTAGCAATTTTAAAGCTTATGTTTTCCATTATTAGGTGCTTCCTATAATTAGTTCTCTGCATCTCTAGGAGATTATTATATGGGAAATTCATTTGACAGAAGCATTTAGAGTTTCTGGACTGAGCAGGCTGGTATATTAGTCTCTGAACGGTGCGTGTCACATCATGTGCCTTCATTTATGTCTGGATTGCAGTGCCCAGAAACAGTTTTGCCTTCTGCTTTGCTTCTACAAACTCTTTCTCTTTTTGAGAAACTGCTGCAACTGTCCTTCGCTTGAGACAACTTACATATCATAGTTGTTTCAGGATCCAGCAAGATGTGAGATGTCTCACACGTAAAGACTTAATCCTTTCTATCAGGACCAGCCAGTTTTATGGGTGTGGATGCTTCACAATAGAGGGAACAATGAGAAAAAATAGAGTTTGTATTTTGTTTGCTTTTAAGACTGAAATTCCATCTTAATTATCAAGCTCTGCTTTTTTTTTTTTCTTTTTAAAGCTGCCCAGGCAGCAAGAAACCTTTTGATATATAAATTTAAAAATATAGTATGCTGAAATAATGTTTTATTAGAGAATTAATCTATGTGATGTTTGTCCAGCGGGCATTTCTAGTGCAGTATGTTAAAGCCTTCTGCATACTGCTATAGGTGCTGAAGGGGTGCTATAGAAAAAACCAGCTCTTGTAGGAAGAACTATAATAGCTCCCCAACACTGTGTCCTGCACGTGTTTTACACTGCAGAGGCAGCTGTCCTGTAACATTCAGCTGATTGCTTGTAACGGGCAATGCTTTTTCTGAATTCCTCCTTGCATTTGAAAGAAACCTTTCTGGTTACACATGGAAGTGTGGGTGTCTCAAGACAAAAACAGATACGTTGCCCATAGTCAGTCCCACACAGGGATTTAGTCAGCGCCCTTTCTTTCTGATTATAAAAGTTTCAGGGCACCTGTGGTATGCTCTGAAACTAAAGCGAATTTCCTTAGAGGAGCAAATGCGGCATTTACATTTTCCTACGTGGGTTTAGCTTTTTAGTCGCGTGTTACCTGCTGCTGTTTTTTCCCCTCTCACCTCTATATACCCTTGCCACAGCCACAGAGTCTGCTCCGTGCTTTTGAAAGGGCAGGGTCAGACATGCACTGCTGTATTTATAACACTGGGATTGCTGCAGTTTTCAGCACAAGTGCTTTAATCATCCTTTCATCTAAAGGAGAAGCATCTGGTCCTAAATGTGCGCTTTTTTGCCCCTTCTGCTACAGTGCAGCACGGATGGTTGATTAAACCACCCCTCCTTTTTCCTGGCAGCAGGGATGCAGTGCCTTGCTACCTTTGTTTCCACTTGGGGCCTCTAAATGGGGCGGTGTAAAGGGAATAGTAATAAGGAAGTCCCAAGGCTTCTGCCGGACCCAAATTTCTCTTCCCAAATTTAATCTGCGCCTAGGCCCCGCTGGCCAAGCTGCTCTTATGTACGTTGCTGGGTCTTAAAAAAAAAAAAAGTAGCAGCGTGTGAATGAGGTGATGCTGGGAACGCCAGCAGGGAAGCCACATGCTAGGTGTACTTGTCTTACAATACCCGGAACGGTTTAAGACAAAGGACCCAACTGCAAAAGGAGCTTCTTTAGCCTGTGGTTTAGCTTAGCTTTACACAGATACAGACATCTGCTATTTGCTTTACACAGATACGCATATTTGCTATTTGATACTGCAAGTAGAGCTATGCCAAGTCAGATCTTCCCTTTCCTCTTCCTCCTCAAAAAGTTTCAAAATCATTTCATTTCAGCTTTAACGTTCGAAAATTTAAAATTAAATGAAGTTGCATTTAGAAAAGAAGTATCATTACAATAGGAAATATTGAAACATATGAATATGTTGACAGAAGATGTGATTTGTTTTTACTTATAAATTGCTACCAAAGCAATTCACCAGAAATGAGATGAAGCCATGAAGTGATCCAGTCAATGTGCATTTTATGGTGGGTGTCTTTCTGTTTGTTTGGTTGTGGCCTTCTCTGGGATTGTATGAATAAGCATCTCCACACGCTCTTTTGGGAGTGCTCTGCTTTTTCTTAGAAACTGATGACCTGAAAAGCCTGTATCAGCAACATGACTCACATTTGCAGTAACTTCTTGCCATTTGCACTAGCTTTTAGCTACCCACTCTGCAGTGTCTCTCTTTCCTCATCCCTCTCCTGTGTGTGCTGGTATTTTGTAAATCTTTAGATGAGGCATTTTGCAGAAGCTATGCTAGCCATCTTGTGTATGTAAGGTAATGGGATGGGATGGTTTGCCTCCGTGCTTGCCTGGGCTCAACTGTCTCTCATACATGAGAAACCATCGGCACTTCTGGATTTCCTTGTTTATATTAGGTTAAAAGCAACAAAACAAGACATGGACGTTTACTTTCCATCAAAACAATCCTTAAAGAGGTAGTTTTCAAGCTTTCTGAGTGTGCAGATCCCCTTGGCTTTTCAGTGAAGGCGCAAAACTGCTGTAGAGAGAATTTAAGGCCAGTGGCAGCAGCTTTGTTCGGAGGCTCCGCATGGAGCCCCAAAGATTTGCAGGTGGTTCATCACTCCCGGAGGTCTGAAGTTGAACAGAAGGAGGGAGAAATGGTCGTAACAGCAACACAGCTGCAGACAGCGTGGTCTCCTCTTAGGAGCAACTGTGCTTAGTTTTGGGGCTGGTGCTGGGTCCAGGACAGCTATTCAGTCCCATGCGCCGTGCTTGGCTCAAGTTGCATTTGTCTGAGCAGCCGCGGGAAGCTGCTTTTCACCCCAAAAGGCCAGCAGCCCTTCCAGCCCCCGTCTGACGCCACTGTGACTAAGAAGGAAGGGAGATCTGAAAGCCTCGTATGCTGACTAATGAAACATATATGAGGCTGAGGCTCGTGGTATGCCGAAAGAGGCTTTCAGCCAAGTGAAAGCATCGCTCCTTGACCAGATCTCTCTGACCACAGTACGCACATCTTCCCCTCCCTGCAAGCCACTCGGGACCTCCCAGGCTCTGCCCTGGCAGCTGCAGGGGATCTCGGTTCCCTTCTCCCTGCAGGTCCCCCATCCTTCACTGTGATTGACTTGGAGCGGCATCCTGCTTTCTGCCTGCCCCGGCCGTAGGTGACCAGATGGCCTCTTGAGAAAATCGTGCCTGCTTTGCTGGCAAAGCTCCCAGGGAGCCATCCTGGCTCTGCTGCTGCTGGTGGCCATGTTCCCAGAGGACAAGGTCAACCTGTACCATGTACCTGATGGTCCTCCTCTGCTCGTGCTTCCGTGCGGAGTTGTACCTGCCCTGGGCTAGAAGAGACCATACCCTTGACGGTCTGATGTGCATGGCCCACACCAGAAAATTCTGCAGCATTGCTCCATGGAAAAACCCTAATGTAGACCTATTATGCCAGAATAAATGCCCTTTTGCTGGCATGGCTTATTTGGCTCTGGAAATCTTTGCAAGACACGGTAAGGACTTTTTGGTGGTATAAGCTACATTCACACCACTTGAGTTTTAAGCCCAGCCTTTCTTATCTAATGCGGGCATAGTAAGTTGTGCTCGAGAGTGCTTCATTTGGGATGGCTCCCTCTTATTTTTCACTAGTTTAAATACAAGCCCATTGAGGCAAGGACTCCTGTGCCTGAAAAGTATCAGAGTATTAAAAAAAAAGCTACAGGGATGAGTAATCTGGTAACTCATGCAAACAGGTTTCTCGATCTAGAAGATGTTTCTTATGTTTGCCAGCACAAGGTAAGAGGATGCTTTCGTGCTGTTTTTGTGAACGTTGCACACACTGCATTCCTCCTTGTGTGGGGAAAAAAAAACCCAGAACAGGATGCAAACTGCTTCAGATTTCTCCCATTACTGACCTTGCTGCCACTTGTGGCAAAATGAAGACAACAAATCCTTGGAAATCACCATGTGTGTGTTTCAATTTTTAATTGAAACTTTTTAGCTGAGCTGAAAGCGGGGGGGGGGGGGGGAGACAAAAAAACAAAACAACACACTTCCCTCTGCTCCCAATGAAAAGAAACTAGAGCTATTAGATTCACTTCAATTGCCTCACCTGACCTGAAATGAACTCCCTCCCTCAGGCCTGTAAGAAAATTCAATTAAAAGGTCCATCTGTGAGGCAGCAGCTGAAGGGGAATTACTGTAGGGAGGTCCACATTTTCATAAAAAAAGACACCCCCCCCCTCCCCTCCTTCCTCCTCTATCCCTGATTAGGCCTGTTCCTAACCGCTAAACCACAAGTCCCCCCAATTAACCAGATCTGACCAAATAGCTTTTATATGCTCCATTCAGATGTAGAAACACTATAGATTTGGTACGTCCCTTAAACATCACGGGGTGGGAGAGGGGGGAAGGAGCGGAGGACAGAGGTTGGGAATCAGAACAGCCTACCCCAATTAAGCTGGCTGATGCAATGGGATTAATGGCTGCTAATATGCAAAAGACTCTGCTGGCAGTGAAAATAATCACCATAAGGCAACAACAGTGTGCAGCGGCTTAAAAAATGCAGAGGTGACAGGGAGAAAAAGCTGGCTACAAGTCCCCTGTCTAGAAAGCCTTACCAGCTCGCTCGCAGCACCCCCGCCCCCGGCTGTGCTCTTACGCTCAGAAACTTGTCTTAGATGCTTGTCCAGAGTCCGGTATGTTTGGTGCGTGGTGTTTAGCATGTTACTTGTATTAAAGGCATGCCGGAGAGCCTGGGTGGGATTGGGGCAGCGCGCGTGAGCGAGCCCCGGAGCCCCCGTGAATGCACGTTGCTGCCGAGGAGGGCGAGTGCCAGCTCGGGGCGCGCGGGCTGATGGCGACTTGGGGCTGTGCCCCCCCTTGCCTTGCACCTGCGGGGCCGCTTCCATCCAACGGGAGGGCGATGAAGAATCAGGAACCGACGTACGCTTTATTTTCTTAATAACACTTTTTCAGGTGCATTATGCTGGAGCTCATAACAAATAACCAAGCGTTTCCTCGGGCTCCTGTGTGTTTTACTTTACACTGGTGGAAATCCTGACTTAGCCGTGACTGAGAATGCGTGCGCTCCCTATGCACTGGCTTCATTTGTGCTTGCACAGTGTATAATCAATCACTTTAAAATAGCTAGCTCCCAGTCTGTGCTTCCCTGGTGTGGTGTATATTGTGTTGAGTTACATCATTTCAGGAGGATTCGTTCAAATATCGACACTTTGTGCTCCCATCAGGTAGGGCTCTCGGAGCAGAGCACAATTAAAACCTTCACGCTACCCTGCTAAGATATGCATATATTGCTGTTTGCTTAGGAACAGAGATGGAAAGCATCCTTCTAATGTAGTTGGGAAAACCATATAACAATTCATGACGTGGAAGAGGTGTTAAGCATGCTATCCGGTTTTTATTTTTATTAAGCATAAGACTTAGCGTAAAGAGCCTCTGCATTTGCTTTGCAGATATTTGGCATGTAAGATATTTCAGCTTGCACGGAATAGTTTGGCAAATTGGTCCTTTGGTATCTTTATTGGCTTGTTTTCACTTTTTCATTAAATATGTAAAATGAACCTTTTTTTACTGCAATATCAACTGAAACTCTATTAAAAAAATTATAGACAGTTCAGGCAATAAAAGGCCTTGTAAATCAACCAGAGATTGGTTATCTGCTCAATAAGATCATTAACTGCGCGCAGAGGGAGACAGCTGAGGCAGGCCGCTGGAGAGAAGATGCTAAAAATTAATTTCACAAGGAAACTTAGCCCTGCCAACTTTGATTTGTTTTGGGGACACTCCCTTACTTTTATTATTCATCTTTCAAGGCAGGCTTTGAAATCTCTGCGGCTTGAGACGAAGAGGGGGTTTTTTTTGCAATGTGTATGTCAGCGAGACGTCCAAAATCTCACTCATACAAATTGTCACAGCTTGACAGACTTGGAAACTTATAATGTTAAATCAAGCCCTAGTGGAGGTGTGTAGGGGAGTGTGAAATAGTGTCACTGGCTGCTCCTATCCTGAATGCTTTGCACTGGAAATGTTGAATATTGTCTTCCATAACGTGCCTATAATTAATACTGTGCACGGCACCCTCTATGCAGCTGCTCTGTGTGCGTGTGGCGTATGGGTTTTTTTGCAAAGCTCTCCAGCTGCTTTCAAGCTGTTCCTTTGAATCTGCCACAATATTCACGTCCTCCTCCCCCACCACGCTGAAGGACACTTGGCGATTTGTTTCTCATCGACTCTTTCAAGCCCAGGTATATCTCATGATTAATTGAGAGTCAAAACTGAATAGAGGTTGGGTGAAGGGGGGTGGGGGGTGGGGAGCGGGTCAGCTCTCAGTGGCCCAGATTTGGAATTAGGGTCTCTCCAGAGAAAGGAGAGTCTTCAGACATTAGCACCCTTTGCCTAGCGCTGTTCAGGAAACCTCGGCCAAAATGTTTAACGTCTCTCTGCCTCTCTTTCCTCCACGTAACAGGGAGACAGGAAGGATGATCTCTCAGAACTGACATGAGAATAATTTCCTGAGTGTCGTAAAGGGATTTAGGTTCTTCAGAGGGAAGCAATGTCACCAAACTCTCTAAAAAATAAGAGCAGGTACAGGCAGCCTTACATTACAAGGCTTAAAAATGGGTAGTCGAATGACCTTTTTCACCTTTGTTTTTGTGACCTCCCCTTTGTTTTTGTTTTTTTTTTAAAGCCACCCACCTGTGTGTATAATCATCTCATAACTTAAAAAAGTAGTACTGCTCCTTTACCAATGATAAATTTGGGACGCATCCTTAATGCAAGGGATTAATGGAATATCCTTCAGCAACACGAGATGAGATCTTGAGGAGCTGAGTGATAGAATGTAATGGCATGGGCAATCACTTAGGGGCTAATAAGAATTTATGTTAAAATGGGAATCCATCAATTGTAAATGACAGAGAAGGAGAAAGACAAGACTGGCCTATTAGTCAATCACAGAATGTCAGTGAACCTCTGAAGTGATGTGACCAGGGGAAAAAAAAAAAGGCAAAAAGTGCAAAGATGTATCTGATGGATGATTTTCAGCAAAGAGGGGGAGAAGGGGCGTATGAGTCCACCGGGCTCTCATTTAGGTGGCTTTGTCTGGTTCTGGTCATTTCCACTGGCAAAAGTTAAACTCAGACTGGAGCAGAGACAGGCTGCTTGGGCGACTGGGAAAACAGGGAGTTTATCTCCCAGGAGGCGATTAGAAAAGCTCGGCTTGTTCAATCTAGGAAAAATAAAATTTAAGCCACGTTTTTGTCTATAAAGAAACAGGCCTCAGCAATGGGAAGAAGAGCTGAAGGACAGCACTGGCATAAGGATAAAAGGATGCTAAGTGGACGCATATGAAATTTAGCAAAGACTTCCCAGCCGTCCTGGAGAGAGGCTCCAGAGCAGTTGTCCTGTAGGAGTTGGAGCAAATGGCCTCATTGGTTTTAATATGGAACCAAGTTGCTTAAACAAAGGTGGTTACTTTGAGGTATTAGTGAAACCCATGGCATCAAATGTTGCTTTTGGGATCTGTTTTTCTGCGTAGGGTGCCAATAATTCGCATTAAGTACTCTCAGATGTGCACGCGCACACTCAGAGCAACCTCCATTTTCTCGGCAAGCCTGCATTGCCTTTCCTGTTCTGCAGTGCTCGAGGAGCTGCTGTTCCTCTGCTCTTTGACCTCATCTGTCTTTAAACAACAGAGGCCAAACCCCCCCCGCCTGCTTCTAGGGTTATTTTCCTGTTCCCATTGCAGCCTGAGAGCGAGCTGCTTGGCCCAGGATGCCTGCTTGTGTCACTTTTATCGTTAACTTGCCTCTTTAACAAAGGCCTTCGGCGAAGACCTCACCTTGGTTCTCGTGCCAGGAGGAACTCCAAATAAGAGCCTGCAGAGTCTGCTGGCCATTCCTCATGTCAGTCTTTCACCCTGAAGCCCTCTTCCCTCCTTCCCAGCACGCCAGACACCCTGCAAAATAATCGGGCTTAGCTGTCTGGTGTGCTGGGGCGAGCGAGCACCCCGAGGAGCCAAAAGATTGTGTTGTTACCACCTATTTTGCTCATTTGTTGTATTTAACCATACGCTTACGTGCTAAGAAGAGATCTATGTCTTGTTTACACGGACAGAGAGTGCCAGCTATAACCTGAGCCCTCCCTGCTAAGGGGCCCTCCAGGCACTATTGCAGCATGAATAATAAATGCTCTTTGCAAAGGACAGTGTCGCTTCCCTTTACAATGGTTGCTAGGGTGAAGTGGCCTGTGCAGCAAGGCCAACTCATGGTTTCTGCCCCACTGGCCCTTTCAGGAGGTGGCAACCGTCTTGGAGAACGAGAATGGCAATTTCATGCAATAGGAGGAGAGGGTAAAATAGTAAGAATCCTTCAAAAAATCAAGCAAACACCCAATTATCTTGCAACACATAATCACGTAATGAGAGCTGGCAATGGTGTGGAAGGTATTACCTAAGAGCAAATTATTGATACCCAGGTAGGGAAAGTTAATATTATTTCTCCTTTTCACTTCACAAGCTTTCTCTGATTGTTCGTGGGTAACTCTTCGAATGAATTATAGTCAATATAGAAATTCATTCGAAGGATAGTCTTTGAATGAATTTTTTTATTGGGGAAGTCATGTTTTAAGCCTTCCAAGGTTCCTACGTGTCTGTTTTTGAATACCCTCCCTGAGAATTCAAGGGATCTGACTACATGTGAGGAAGAGCTGACCACCAGCGCTGAAAGCATGGCTTGGTACCAGCTTTGGCTTAGCTGAATCCAAAGGCGAAGTATCAGAAATCACTAGTTAATTAAAAAAATATAGACCTTAACTTGTCATAATACAAATGGGGCAGGTGCTACACTTGAAAAGTAAATATTGCTGCTGTATGTGGTCAACTAAATCACGTAGGGCTTTAGCTTGCCTCTTCTCTGCCCCTTTGCACATCTGAGTAAAATACGTAGTGTTGTGCTATCGTGTGTGACAGCTTTCTTCTAAGAGGAGGGATGGGCAGTTGGCATAAATTATGCTGCAGCTTCTGTAATCTTTTATGAATATCCGCATGGCCATGAGCATCTAAGTGCTTCACTTTCCTTACCTGTAAAACTGGGATTCATGACTTCTCTGCTTCCCGCACGCGGTATTTGTGAGGCTTACTTCGTTATTGTTTGCAAAGCTTTTAGAATGTACAAAGCTCTATGCAAATATCAAGTTGCTCACTTACCTATATCCAGTAATGTAGGAGCACTTTAGGCAGATAAGGTTTAATTAGAGATGTGGAATAGTGCAATAACAGTAGGATTTTATACGTCCTAGGATATCACTGCCTCTGCTACATGTAAATGATGAGGAAAATTACCAGAAATTACCATTGGAATTATCTAATATGGCTATCTGAGTAACAAACCATAGGACTGTCCTGTGTTCTTTCCTGTTGAAACTACTTCAGTGCTTTGCAACTTCTTTTTCAGTTTGTTTACCTTTGGAGAAGGTCCCTGTACAGGCACAGACTTCTGAACAGGAGATTTTAAGCTCTCTGATAACTGATTTGCTTTTCTCAATTATCTCTTGCTAACCCTACAGAACTTATGGACCAGAGGTTTAAAACCATTTTGCTCCAACATAGAATCCAGAAGAATGCCTTGTCTTGATTTTCAAAGTAAACTTCTGCTATTAAAGCCAGTGAGCACCTTTCACATCAGCAAGATTTAGCCCTGTATTTCTAAGGGAAAGGTTTAGAAAGAAGAATCTGAATTTTCCAATACTGCATGGGTCTCCCTCAATGATTCAAATCATGCTTAAAGCAAGACCTTTTTTCCTTGGAGTTTGTATATTTAATATGGACTTGTCTTTTTCAGTTGTGCTTCTTGTGTTTTACTACTTGGGCTGTATTTATTCGACTTTGGAGTAGATTCACATAAGGGTATTAAGAGCTGCTGTAGATCTTGTATGCTATAAATCATAGGGTCAAATTCTTGCCCGAAAGAAATCAATGACAAAACCTTCTATAGATTGGAAAGGAATTACGATTTCACCCATTATGTTAGCACGAAAGTGACATTAAAGCAATGCTAAAATAAACTGTGGAAGCTTTTGCCTGGTAAGTTTGACTATTTGTTTGGATTCGTGGTCCATTATTCAACTCTAATGACCACTATTTATTTGTTCAGTCCAATAGTCTAAATTTTTTTGGCACATCCTTATTTTCTTAATGCCCTAAGCCTGAAAAGAGGTATGTGTGTGGTCTCTATTGCCTACATGCAGTTGTGTGGTCTTTCACGCTTATACCAATTTATCTGTTTACTGGATTAAGCCTATCATAAATATTAGAGTTGAGCTAAGGAGCTTACATTTGGCTAGGTAAAACCTTACTGATCCATAGATTGTTTGGTTTTCCGTGTTATCTGAACCCACCTGCCAGTTGTGAGATTCACAGAAAATATCTGGGTTTTACCGTTTTTTGTAAGCATTTCTCATTAATAAGAATTAATATCAGGAATAATAACAGCATGACAGCTGTGGATCTGTGTCTTATGCCTTGAAATGCCAGCCTCAGTAGCATCACAGTCTAGCTCCGTGGCCCAGAATTTAAATGTTAAATATTCAAGATCAGAGCAGCTCTAGTATTTTGGGCTTAATTACAGCTTCGCTTTGAGCCCCTGGTAAGAAGCTGTGGGTGAGAGCACAACTTTAAGAGCCTGCTCCTGTTTAACCTCTTAGCAATGCGTGAGGTAGTTTTGACAGCATCCACAGGGTATGCTTTCGCCTCACTATGCCGTATGAAGACGTAAGGGACAGTATATAGTTTCGCCCAAATGTGATACTGTCGTTTAAACCCCCTCTCCCCATATGAAGATGTTTTTCTGCTGCCTTAAAACTACAACAGCAATGCAGGAAAGTGAAAGCTCTTTCTTGGCCTGTTTTGACATACTCATCTGGGTTTTATTCCATTGTCCTTTCGGTGGTGGGATGATTTTTATTTTATTCCTTGAGATAGGTTTTTTGTGTGCGACAGCTATAGAAGAGGAATAATTAACTCACATGGAGCAAAATCCAGGCAGATCACCCTTTCATCAACCCTACTCCTTGGGTCAGCGCTCCCAGTTTATGAGCCGGTCAGGAGCAAAAAAGACTCCGTGCAAAAGATGCAGGCTTGTTTTGCTTTGTTTTGTGTACGTGGGTAATTCCCTGCAATAAATCTTCCCGCACACCATCCCTTTCACTCTCTGATGTTAACAAGGCTGGGATCTGCACGTAAACATACACACATTGTCTGTCTCGAGCTGGCAATGTCTTGATAAGAGGTTCATTATAATCCACCGCTGTCAGAAGCGGTTCTGAAATGATCTGCAAGGCGAAACATCATGTATATATTGAGGTTGTTTTTTTTTTTTTTTTTAATTAAATAGAAAAAGTGTCAGGAAACTTTCTTCAAAGGTGCCAGGCAGCTGTTTCTTCTGAGGCATGTTGTTCTTTTCTTAGGCAGTGGATCTTTGATAACTGTCTCTCAGCACCCTCAGAAGTGTTTTCCAGGTTAGGAGGATGAGAGAGAAGAGATGGCAGTTGTGATGCCACCGGCTGATAAAGCCAGAATGCAGACTAAGCCTTCAGATCAATAGGAATGCAGACGGCTGTAACACCAGACTGCCTGGTGTCAGCTTTAATTTCGCTTCCTGCGGCGGCTGCACCCAGCTTCCAGCCCTTGGAGTCAGGGGGAACCTCCCCCTGCTCCCCAGGCACCCACCACGCAAGCAAACCGCTCGTAGGCAGGGGAAGGGCAGGACAGCATCTCAGCTACCTGCCGAATACCTGCAGTTGTCTTCCTCCCTCTGGCCTGTACTCCAGGGGTGTCTGTGGGTGCTTTTGCCATCCTGCCCGCTGTTGTTCCAGTGTCCTAAGGCTTCCTCAAGTGCCTGTACCCGGCACAGCACACCGAGCTGCCTGGGCATCAGCCACCTAAGGATCTAGCCCTCTCTCTTCCGATGTTTTACTCACAGAATCACAGAATCGTGTAGGTTGGAAAAGACCTTTAAGATCATCGAGTCCAACCGTAAACCTAACACTACCAAGACCACCACTACACCATGTCCCCAAGCACCTCATCCAAACATCTTTTAAATACCTCCAGGGATGGCGACTCCACCACTTCCCTGGGCAGCCTGTTCCAATGCTTGATAACCCTTTCAGTGAAGTAAAATTTCCTAATATCCGGTCTAAACCTCCCCTAGTGCAACTTGAGGCCATTTCCTCTCGTCCTATCACTTGTTACCTGGGAGAAGAGACCGACCCCCACCTCGCTACAGCCTCCTTTCAGGTAGTTGTAGAGAGCGATAAGGTCTCCCCTCAGCCTCTGCTTCTCCAGGCTAAACAACCCCAGTTCCCTCAGCCGCTCCTCACAAGACTTGTGCTCCAGACCCTGCACCAGCTTCCTTGCCCTTCTCTGGACACCAGAATACAGTTTTATACCAGTGGATCTGCTGTAAGTTTTTTTGGTGGGACAAGCAGGTTTCAGCTTTTACCGGATTTGCAGGGGTCGGCGGTGCAGCCAGCTTGGCAGGCCGCGCTGGCTGGAGGCACGGGCTGGCCTGGACGGGGCAGGTGGTGGGAGGGCAGAGCAAGGCTGGCTGCCCTCAGCCACAGACGTCTTGTTTTGGTGCCAACCGCCGGGTCTAAAACTCCCCCTCACGCACTCACAAGTTTTATGTTGAATTGCTGTAACGCGGGCGTAGCAAGGACTATCGTGACTTCCTCTATGGCTGCAGTGCTGAGCGAAGGCAGGGATGAAATGCCTCGTTTTCCTTATTTCTCATGCAAGGCCTAAAGAGGGTCTTTGTTCCAGCTCTTTATCGAGCTGTTGGGTTTTCAAATCAAGAATGTCATCTAAGATTGGGTTATAAAGCAGCTAAATACTGAAATGCATTTACAGAAAGGGTGAGGAAAATGAAGAGACGGAAGGAAGTCTTTCTTTGAAGCCCCAAGTTTTCAGAAGTTTACAAAACACTTTATTTAACCAACTTTGTTTATTGAGCATCAAGGGATGCCTGCAGGGAAAACACTCAACACCTGACTTTATAATATAAAACTTAAATAGTGGGAAAACGCAAAAAAGGAGAAGGAACACCCCCCCCCAAATCTTCCTGGTTTAATGCTGGAGATAAATACGACTTATATCCCTGCATCTCACTTCTTCCAAATTCTGAGTGAGTACAGGTGTAAGCGTTTTTTAAGTCAATTCTAATTTTGCAACTGGTGAGCCTGCTTGTAATCAGCTCAACAAAAGTCCAGCATTCGGGAACTGTTCTCCCAGACGGTTTGGGAATTCTGAACTTGCAGTGTTAGCAAATTTGCTTGTCTTATTGCTGTTGTATTGGACTCCTGCAAATGCTTTGATTTCATATTCATGTGTGCATATATGTATATACATACGTAGACATGAACAGTATGTATAAAAAATTGAACAGCACCTTGAGGATTTAAGGCCTCTTCCCAGACTTACTGCGTATTTTTCTGCATTCTCCAGCACATAAATGTTAATTTTAAAATCAAATGCAGTGCAAATATATATCCCGTTGTATTTTGGACTCATCTGAACTGCAAAAAAGGTGCTTAAATGTTGAGTTAGCTAATAGGACAACAGCATTCGCTAGTTGTGAAATAAAATCACAGTGTGATAGCTCCGCTACCCTGTGAGGGTAGCTGGGGTCGGAGGCAGCTGACCATACAACAAGCTGACCTCTGTCACTGCATGTTGTGGTAGGCGTCTCAAGAGGTGCATTTCTCCTTAGCCAAACTCATCGAGTCCGCAGGCAGAGAAAAAACAGCAGAAAGAGAAGTGTGAAATTCTCTCATTTACCTGAATGGCTTCTTAAATCTAAAGCATAGTTACAGGTATTTACAGGTCAATATTGTTAACTGTTTCATTGCTGATCATTTTACTAGGTGCTTTCAACAAATACGCTTATTCACTTTGGCCAATCTTCCTTGAGACTGTTTATCTTTCCAGTCTTGAGCCACAGAACTTGAACAGACAGAGCAGTTCTTGCCAATAGTTTCTAATTTAGTAAATTGAAGTATTTGCAATTGCTAATTAAGAAGATTAAGGAATAGTTTTCTCTGCCATCACTACAAATTGTCGCTGCAGCACAGGCTCTTTGATTTTTTGTGGGCACTCTATAAAACTTGGTCCAGCAGGAGCGAGGGTAATTTGATTTAATAAGCTAATAAATATTTTTGAAATATGCTTCCTGCAGGTTATAAAAACAGAAGGGTAGAGCCAGAATACAGGAAAAGGAAAAATTACGCACATTAAAAAAATACCGATTTGGGAAAGAAATCCCTAGTGACGTGACCAGAATTCACTAGGAATTTCTGTAAGCTAAAAAAACATGTTCCCTTTTATCTGGTGGCAAAGTGCCGTCTGCAGCAAGGTCCAGGGATCGGGTATCCTCGACTACAGCAGATAATAAGCTCTGTGGCTTCTTTTGTTGAACGAGCAGAGAAGGGAGCAAAACAAATGGTATAGCTTTCCTTGTTGTCTAATTTGACGATAATTTTATGCTGTCTCTAGACTGATGATTTCCAATGGGCTGGCAAATAGATATAGAAATAAATTAAAATGCATCGTGGAGGGATGCCAAAGTCGGAAGTGGAAGTTAGAAATTTTGGCAGCTGAAGATGTCTTGGCTGTCTTCTAGGACAAAGACAAAATGAGAGACGTGCAACCCCAGATTCCCAAGTCACGGAAGCTGGATGCTTCTGCTAAAATAACAGGCAGTGACATCATTAACAGTGTTGACATTTAAATTGACATAATTAGGTTCTTGAAGTTAATAACCCGTCTGTGCGAATACATGGATGATGCTTACCTCTGGCACTGTGGTTCCATACATAGTGCAGGCTTCACACTTGGCTGACATTTGGAGGCCTCCTTTGGATATACGGAGTCCTTTAATTTCATCTAATAAAACCTGAGGAGCCGAAGCGTGGTTCGGCTGCTTGGTTGGGATCCAAAGCAAGTTCTCTGGTTAGAACATGGTAGGATGTACCTGAGAGCCTGAGGATACCTCTCCCTCAAGAAGCACTTGGGTCCAGCTTTGGAAGAGCTCAGTTCCACCGATCCCTCGCTACTCTTTGTGTGTCCTTGTGGAGCCTAAACCAGCCACATGCTTTTTTTTTTTTTTTAGTTGTCTTATGCCAACCCTGTAGCAGTTGTCCTCAGATGCTCACTGCTCTGCCAAGCACAGGTCAAAATTATGGAGTCCAGGCATCAGAACATTAGCATTAGCAAAATCTGGAAGTTATTTGGTCAGAATCCTGCTGTGCACGTTTATTCATATTTGTGAAAAATTACTCAGGTTAAGTTATTGCTTCTGGGTAAGGACACTATTAACGAGGACAATGTCATTTGGCACCAGCTGTACCTTGAAATGCCTCTAACAGAGTGATTATTTGGAGCAAATTTGTTTGAAATAAGAGCAGTGCTCTTGGCTGTCTCCATCTCACTGTGAGTCTGTCAGAAGGAACTGACACGCTGCATTACTGCTAGGGAAGGGAAGGAAGGGAAGGGAAGAGGAAGGGAAGGAAGGAAGGGAAGGAAGGAAGGAAGGAGGGAAGGGAAAGGGAAAGGAAAGGAAAGGAAAGGAAAGGAAAGGAAAGGAAAGGAAAGGAAAGGAAAGGAAAGGAAAGGAAAGAAAGGAAAGAAAGGAAAGGAAAGGAAAGGAAAGGAAAGAAAGGAAGGAAAGGAAAGGAAAGGAAAGGAAAGGAAAGGAAAGGAAAGGAAAGGAAAGGAAAGGAAAGGAAAGGAAAGGAAAGGAAAGGAAAGGAAAGGAAAGGAAAGGAAAGGAAAGGAAAGGAAAGGAAAGGAAAGGAAAGGAAAGGAAAGGAAAGGAAGGAAAGGAAAGGAAAGGAAGCCCTTTGGCTCCTAATAATAACTTACAAATTTTCATTTCAACATTTTAAAAGCGAAATGTTTCGACATATATTTAGAAATAGAAGTGTTTACTTTTAATTTTGAAGTCAGCATTTTTGTTCTAAGATAAGCACTTTTTTTTTTAAATAAGTTGAGACAAAAAAATATAACAGAGATTTTGTTTAGGCTTGAGCGAAATGATTGCAATCAAACCAACAGAACTTTTTTTCATTAAAAAAAAGTTCAACCTTAGCTATTTCTTCATTGTCTTTTCAGCATCCTCACCAAGTTTAAAAATCTGTTCTTTACTGAGCTCTATCAGTACCTTTCTCTACATCCCATTGGGCAAAATAGATGCCAGATCCTAATATACACTGCAACTGGTTTTAGAAAAGATCTTCCAATAGTCTAGATCAAAGTATTAAGAAGAACCACCCAAGCAGTTGGCATATTCAAATTTTTGACCTGAATTTTGGACCAGGCTTCTCTTTTAAACGGGTGCAGGCAATTTCGGCGCAGTGTTTTCACTCTGCTATGGATGCTTCACACTGACTCAGGAATGCCACATCATCCTGAGCTGATTTGAAACTGTATATGACAAAAAATCTGTAAATGTTTGCTAATCAGATTTTTGAATGAAATTTTGAAATCTGCTTGATTTGAGGAATAGTCTGTGACTAACTGATTAGCAGAAAATTTTTGCATACATGCCTGCGTTAGCACTCCCTTTCAAAAGAAATTGCAAGCTATTGCAAGCTGGATCAAGTTTGGGAGATTGCACCTCAGGGGAGATGGTAATAATACGAGATACTTTTCAATATTTGCTATATCTGGCAAATTGTTAAATTAATGACTACAACTGCAGAAAACCAGCACTAAATAATTTCACTTTTTTTGGTTTTGTTTTTAGTTTAGCTGGAAACAGCTGAAATGCAACTTTTATTAGAATGCATGCTTCAGATTATTTCAAGTACTTGAGGAAGACATGCTGTTATGTGAAATGCTCCTGTCTATTAGAAATGAATTAGGTAATAGCGTTTTACAAGGATGAAGGCATTGCTTAATCCTGAAATCTCTTAACACATGGACTATCAAAAGGGTCTGCTTTTCTTACCTCATTTGTTGGGGAGGCGGTTTCATATGGAATTAATATTTTCATTTGCTGTGGGCGTAGGCACATTTTTTTGTAAAACTCAGTGTCTGTGCGATGACAGAATTTATTTCATTCATTATTATTGCCACATATTGAAGCATTTTATTTCAATTCAGTAGACTATTTTTGTTTCCATAAATTATCCAGTCTGTTTCTCACATAAATGATGGGACGGATGCCTCTGGTGTTAAGGAAGATAAAAAGGGAAGGAAAGATATATTTGAGATTACCTTTAGTGTCATGCAAGGTATTACCTAGCAGGCTGAGAACAGTTTACAGAAGTGTCTGATAAATATGTTTGGAACAAACCTGAACTGGAACTATCAGGGCAGACAGCGGAGGTGCACATCTAGCTTCTGATTTTACCCCTTTCCTCAAAATGCAGATGTATCACTTAAGGCAGAAATCCATCATTTCCCAGTCACTTTCTTAGTTTAATTTGTGTTGAGCAGACAAAAGGCACTGTATTATCTTTTCTGCATAAAGTTTAGTGTCCTTGATCACAGCTTGTCGGTGTATCATTGGACTTGTTCCATGTTTCAGCTATGAGTTGATGAATATATTGCCTTTGTTCATATCATTGTGAACAGAGAGTGTCCCCCACATTAGATGAACTGGCAAGTGGCAATAGAGAAAATAAAGTCTCTGTTTTTGTTTTGGTGGCGTGCATGGGCAGGGGACTGGGAAGATCTCTCTTTGAGAGGACCTCAGTGATGTGAGAAGGATGGTTTGCATGTGCAAGACTTATAGGGTGCTTTGATGTCATTCTCCAGTAGAGAAGAGGGCGGGGAGGTTGTAACTGGAGTGCTCTGAACCAGCCCGTTAGTACCAGAGGCCATGTCCCTTTACCACCAGGTCAGAGTGGGTTGCCATGAAAATCAAAATGAGTGCCCCTCCCGGGAAACGAAAGGAAGCATTGACAGGGTCAGGAAGTACCAACAAATTGGAGATAGGCAAAACCAGGTGTTTTTTATAAGTTTGCCTCATCTTCTCCTGAATCTTGGTACTAACGATTCCAGGTACTAGAACATTTGACCAGTTCTGAATGAAAGTTAGTTTGCCCATTATGAGCAAAAGATAAATCTTCTGGAGCATCTCCAGTGTTGGCTGGTTCAGGTAAAAGGTTTTAAATCCAGATCACTCTTGGGTTTTCATGCAAGACCAAACAGGTCTTTCCATCTCTAGTACAAACAGAAGCTGAATGGGAAATTCTTACCATAACAAAGATAATGCCTTCCTGTATAAATCTTGGCTGCAACTGGTGGTCTTGTTCTTTCTGAAATCCAGTCCTAAGTACAAGCATATTGCCTGTTATTTCTTTCCTTAAATGTTAGCATCTGCTTCGTGGAAGGAAAGAGGAAGACCACTTTTCCTTTAATTAAAGAAAAAAGTTAAATCACTCGGCAGCCTTATGATGGATGAATGTCAGTGCAATTTCACCAGAAAATATTTTTGAAACCCAGCTTTTCCTTTCTGCTGAGGGATAGCTGTTGTCTGAAGGATTCTTTGCTGGATTTTGCAGACACAAGAACTGCATTGTGAATAGCAGAAGGTAATCTTACCATCCAGGTAAAAGTAACGTACTTTAGGGTGACAGGCACACCTGGTGGTACCTGGACCAAACTGCATGAACAACCCTCTAAATTAACTGTAAGAATTTAGTGTTTGTACATATGCACAAAAATCGTACATTCTTCATTTGTTAAAGGGACATTGCCAAGACTGGTAGGCCTAAAATTAGCTCTCCAGCTGTGTTTTGCTTTGCAGGCACGTGCATGTCTGTTCTGTTCCTGGAAGCAGCTGGGTGTTGAAACCTACAAGAAACCTGCTCTGTGTGAAATGCAAAAAGAATATGTGATTTTTCAAGATTCCCTCCCTTTTCTTTTGTTTGTTTTTCCTTGCTTCTCCCATGTCTTTATGATGACCATCTTTTCTGGCTGAAGACCAGACGTGTCTTCAAAGTTTCTCAGTGCTACATTTGCTTAGGGGGTGAGAGCCTGAATGCTGAGGCCCGATTTTCAGCCATCAGTCCAACATACCAGCTACAGAACGTAAACGGCGTAGCCTCCTCAGAGCGTGCTCGGAGTTAATCTCCAGCTTGGATCCGTGCTTCTCCTTGACATACAAGTTCATACCGGTGTCTTCCAACTGAATACCCAGCATGATGCTGAGAAGGGAACATGCAACTGGAAGAAGGAGGCATGTGAATTTTATGGTTACAGAGGCACTTACCAGAAAGGTATTGTTGTCTAACCTACAGCCTTTCCTCAGAAAAGAGACAAATAGATTTCTTAGACTCAGGAGAGCTGCTTTTTAATGGCATTTTTAGACAGCTGCAAACTAATTCTTGGCTTCTGAATTTTG
The DNA here is from genome assembly GCF_035582795.1 of Mycteria americana. Lineage (NCBI taxonomy): Eukaryota > Metazoa > Chordata > Aves > Ciconiiformes > Ciconiidae > Mycteria > Mycteria americana. The sequence goes on along the minus strand of NC_134366.1, from coordinate 75,561,171 downwards.
ACTCCATAGTGCTCGAGCTGTTATGCTTTTACTAATATTCAGAAATGAGCAACTCCCTTTTCAGAGTGGAAATATGATACCCTAAGCAGATACCCTAAGCAGTATCCAAGCAGTGTCCGTGTCTCCTGGGTGTGCATAGCAGGTGAGACCGCCTTCCTAGATGAACATTAGTGAGGCTGCATGCAGGTGGAAAGCAGCATCTGGGATGGGTGGAGAAGATCTCTCGTCCCACTGTTGCTTTGCTGTGATGGGTTTTCAAATCTTTGTATGTTCAGAAGCCATTTGGAAATGAGCATGAGCCTCAAAGTGGTATGCAAGACCCAGAGGCTCTCCTTGGAGCTAGTGTGAAGAGTTTCTCCTCTCTTCATTCCTCCCTAATGAAAATATCTGTAAAGAATCTAAGGCATGGAAGGAAAAGCACTTTTCTTCTAACAGTGGAAGTGATTCAGACTTTGTTCATAATGGAGGTGGGCCAGGCATGACTGTCACTGGACTTTGTAAAATTAAGCATGATCCAAATTTTGACCGCTAGCAGAACTAGCTGTTGTGGTTTAACCCCAGCCAGCAACTAAGCACCGCACAGCCACTTGCTCACTCCCCTGCGGTGGGATCCGGGAGAGAATCAGAAGGGTAAAAGTGAAAAAACTCATGGGTTGAGATAAAGACGGTTTAACAGGGAAAGCAAAAGCCGTGAGCATAAGCAAAGCAAAGCAAGGAATTCATTCACTCCTTCCCATGGGCAGGCAGGTGTTCAGCCATCTCCAGGAAAGCAGGGCTCCATCACATGTAACGGTTACTTGGGAAGACAAAACGCCATAGCTCTGAACGTTCCCCCCTCCTTCTTCTTCCCCCAGCTGTATATGCTGAGCACGACGCCATATGGTATGGGATATCCCTTTGGTCAGTTGGGGTCAGCTGTCCCGGCTGTGTCCCCTCCCAGCTTCTTGTGCACCCCCAGCCCACTCGCTGGTGGGGTGGGGTGAGGAGCAGAAAAGGCCTTGACTCTGTGTAAGCCCTGCTCAGCAGTAACAAAAACATCCCTGTGTCACCAACACTGTTTCCAGCACAAATCCAAACCATAGCCCCATACTAGCTACTATGGAGAATTTTTTAACTCTACCCCAGCCAAAACCAGCACACTAGTGAAAAACTAGACAGCTCAGGGCGGGTTTTCAGTAGACCTCTTTGCCTTTTGCCTAGCCAAATAGGAGCCAAATTGCACCCCCGACAAACCGAATCAACTGAATCGCTATGGAGCCAATGGCAAAGTTCAGTTACAACTTCATGGAAGAGAATAAACATTGCACACCTGAAGGCAAAGTACATGGGAGGTTTTTTCTCTATACTACTCCTGAGTTCACTAAAAGCTTATCATCTGTTTGCTTAGCTGCTGGTTCAATTTAGGATAATATTTTACTCTCATAGAACCTAACAACTGATGAAACTTCAACTGGAAAATCGGTAACTCATGTTGCTTCCAGGGGGAAATGCCAGAGGATGGCCATCCTACATTGCTCTTCAAGTGCTTTACAGATAAATAGTTTTTATGAAAGGCTTGATAAAGTATCTGCTATTGACATTGTCAAGATGGAGAAAGTGAAGTCAGAGAAATGGTAAATAGCCTGCCCATATCTACAGGGAGCGTCAGGCTGTGCTTCTGTGAGACTGTAGGGTATCTACTGCTAGATCAAAACCACAGGAGCCCTATGACAAAAATTGCTGAACCAGGGTTCGTGTTTGTTCCTGGTTTAAATTTGTTGAAAAGATCCTGAAGGAGGTAATTTTCATCTGGATTTTGCGTAATCTCTGCTGTCTTGTCTCTGCTTGTCCTTCACTAAGGACCTCCCACAGTCAGCTCAGTGGCCATCTCACCTGTCCATTCTTGCCTTCCTTTTTCTTTTGTAGATTCAGAGAAAGACCTGTGTTCCTGGATGCCGCACACACGCCGTCTCCTTTTTTATATGTAAGCTCAAGTCCCTGTGACAGTCTCTTTTTCACAAAAGGGCAAATCCTATGAGCATCCTACTTGGATTGTGCCTTGTGCCTTGTATATCTAGGAATTTTAACAACCTGGTGTTGTTGCAGCGCTGAGAAAGCTCTAAGTCAGAGACCATGTGACAAGTGACCAGTTTCCCCTCACCCTGTCTATCACAATCCAAACTGGGCTTGCATGAAAATAAAAGACCTCATAGAAAAAGGCTTTTACGCAGCAGGTTCAGATTGTCAGTGCCTGAAGTGATGTGATCTATCACGTTATTTCTGTGCAAATGCATCAGCCCAGACACCAGTGGGATTTGTGGCTGTTCAGAGCCTGAGCACGGTCTAGGAAGCAGAGAGCAGCTGTGATGAGTCTGGGACTGCTCCGCTCTGCCGGCAGCTCCCCTGCACCCCAGGACAGCAGGCAGGTGCCTTCTGGAAGGAGATCCTGCAGCCGAACGTCCCCTTTGCTTGGACATGTTTTGCCACTTCCAGCACGGATGAGTGGTCTGAGGATGATGGCAGGGGCTTTTTGTGGGAGGTGTCCCCTGAAGGGATGAAAGCAGTGGGCAGGGGCAAGCTGAGACTAGGCGAGCAACAAGCTCTTGGATACATTCAGTGCTTTCTCTGCCTCCTTCCTAGGGTTTTTATCTTTTTTGTGGTATGCTGTCAAGCTCCGATCACTTTCTCAAAAAGCAGATCTAGCATTGCTGACTAGGAAGCATCCTAGACTGGCCCTTCTCAGGGACCAAAGTCTCCTTGCAGTGCTCAGCCTCGTTTGCTCTGACCAAGGCAAAGGAGTATTGCTCCACAGCCATGTCCCAGGCCGAGAACCACATTTTAGCCAGAACTGTATGGCTGCAGTTTCAGGAAAATAAATGCAGTAGCAAAGCAGAAGAGTAGTCCTTGCTTATTCTAATTTCATGCAGTAGCTTAGAACTCACAGGGCTTCCCTTGTCCTGATTATTTTAATAATCAGCTGAACCTTGGCTAGTGCCTTAGAGTTACTAAGCTGCAGCTGAGGATGATGAATTGTCATCCTCAGATATTGCCAGAGGTGGTGGGAATCTCTGCTGACCCATCATAGTCTGTTGCTCTTGTTCAGGACCTCAGTTTGTCCAAACACATTGTGCAGTAGTGGGGCCAGGGCATGTGGGCTGGGAGCCCCTATTTTGGGCTTGGAGGTACTTTTGCAGACGCGGTGTGGCACAGATGGGTGTCCTAGTGTCACATGGAAGAGTTGCCCGGGAAGAGTCAGAGCAGTAGGCAGCAGGATTGTCAGCCTTGGCTGATCTGCCTCCCACTGTGTCTTTGGGGACTGTGCCAGCACAGCTTCCCATTGCCCATAAGCAGACTTTATGCACTCTGCCCAGAGCTAATGGCAAAGAAAAAGCTACTCATCTGGAGAACACCCTCTCCCAGGAGCCTGCATGTCAAACCTACCATCACTGTTCTGCACCAGGCAAGGGGAGAGGGGCCAGTGACATGGCAGAGGGAAGTTGTTTGTCAGCCTGAAAGGGAAAACAATAACCCATTTTGGGTATTCTTGCTGAAGGAGGGTCTCACTCCACTTTGAGGTGGACTACAGCAGAGAGAAGGTGGCTAATATACAGCAGAGAAAGCATGGAAACTGGGAAGAGCTGATGTGATGAAGAGAGCTTTGGCTATGTGAGCTTGCTCCATCCTGGGTTGGGGATCATCTGGGGCCACCACAGAATGTAGTCAGGAGGTATTTACTGAGCTCAGGCATCACCTTCATTGATGCCCAACACCCAGGTGGAGCAGGAGGAGGGACAGGAGCCAAGCCCGGCCAGTAAAAGACCAGCACTCCTTCAGAGGGACCTGCTTCACCTTGACAATTATGGCAACAAATGCTGCTCTCCACCCATCTCCACACCTTCCTGAGTTTTGAAGTGGCACATGTTGTTGTCTTGTTGTATTTTAATAATTCTGCCCTTTCGGGGAGGGCTGTATTTCACACTGTGTTCAGCAGGTAAGCAGCCATAATAACTTCTGGGGCCTTCAAGGCAGTGCTTCAGGCTGCCATGGCTCCTGGGCTGCCAGAGGCTCTTGGCCCGGGCTGCAAGAGAGGCAAAGCCAAAGAAAATAAGAGATCAGAGCAAGAGATGCAAAGATGTTTTATTGCTTTGAATTCAACATGTACAATTTCACAGCACAGCAAGCAGCAATCAAGGCTTTTGCATAAAATCATCTCCCAGGGATGTCCTTTGAGGTCTGGTCCTCTCAGTCCTCATGGGCAAACAAATAAACTGAAGCTGTCGCAAGTGGTGGCTGTAACTCTATTCGGGCTCCTGCTCCAGCCCATCACCATCTGCTTCCTCTGGCCTTGCAAATAGCGTACAGGGCACAGCAAGGTCTTCACCAGGGAAGGCGGACTGGACATCCACCTGAGGGCAAGGACCTGAGGCTTCCACCGTTCAGGTAGCCCAGCCGCTCACATGCTCCCAGCCAAGTGGCAGCTGCTTGGGTGGTGAGCGAGGCAGATGGTTGGCGTTGGTGGTGAATGGCTTTGAGAGAGAGCACCAGCATATGCCGCTTGCCGAAGAACAGCAGTGGCAAGGTAATTCTGCTAGCTTGCATAGGACCAGCCCCAGAGGGTCCCGGCCAGCTCAGGCAACATCTATCAGGCCTGCGTGTCCCACACTATGCCGGCTCCAATGCCTGTGGTTATCCTCTGAAAGGCCCCGGAGATAGAAGGCTTCCTGCTGATTATGCACCACTCCTCACTGGGGAAGGAGAAGGTGGGGAAATGTTTTCCATCCGTTGTGGTGACGCACCGGGGGAACCCCATGGAAACAAAGCCTGCTCTGACCTCCTGCACCCCACCGGGGAGGGACTGCGTGTGCCAAACACTTCCTGAGCCGTCCCATGTAAGGCTGACTTCCTAATCCTAAACTCATTATTTGCAACTCAGGGGTGGAAGCATGTGGCTGCCAGCTCCCCAATGACCGGTTCAGCCCACTTGGGGCTCTCTGATCCTCTTGCGGTGGATTGCATCTTCCGCCCCACGTAAGGAGTGAGCTCACCATGGATCGGGCTGAGTGCGGCTCTCTCCCTCCCCTGGCAGTCCTCCCAGATTACAGCATGACCCTCGGCTATGAGTCACTCCTTTTCTCACAAACCCAGACACTGCGCCAAGCGGGCGGCTGCTCATCTGCACCAGCGCTGAGAATTTACTGCAGCGAAGAGAGCTTGGCCTGCAGTGATTCCTTCTCTACATATGACCTTTCTGACTCTCACTGGTCCTCATGCGTAGAGCATCTCGATGCAACTGTTTCCTCGAGCATGGACTGGCAGCACTGCTTGGGAGGAGAGAGGAAAAATGCCACGGGGCTCTTGCAGTGCCAAGGAACAAGTGACAGCCAGGTGCTGGCCACGCGATGGGGCTTTCCATGGACTTGTTTCTGGGGGCAGTGACTGGCTGCTCGTCTATGCCCCGCTGGCTATAATCAATGCTTTATACTGGGCGGCAATGCTGCTGGTGTCAGTACTCCCTCCCCGCATCAGCAGGGTCAGCATAACCTGCATAACCCAGCAGGGTCAGCATGAGGAGGGTCAGCATAACCAGTGACCACTGCCCCCAGCATCCCGGCAGAGCCCAGTGGGGAGCGTCCAGGCTTGGGGCGAAGGCAGCCGGGCTGTTGGGCGTGTTGCTAACCTCTTACCCTCCATCAGACATGTGTGTACACTCCAAGCCTGCCAGTTCCCAGTTGCAAGCCGGAGAATCTCATTTTGAGGGCAGTGGTGCTGCTGCCTTTGGTACCAGTTTTGCTGAATCGACCCAAACGCCTGCTCCTGGGCCGGAGGGGCAGGTGGTGTTTGGCCAGGGCTGTCCCAGGTGCAGGCAGGGTCTTGGGTCACCACGCAGCCACAGGGCCAGTGAGCCGGCTCCTGCTCCTGCCGCCTCTGCCGGCCGGGATGTACAGCCAGAAAGGTGAATCAGCACCGTCGTGATGCACAGTCACGAGAGAGCTGACTCCTCTTCAGAGGGCTGCGGGGATGCCATTTTTGGGAAAAGCAACTTCAAAACACTTCTCCTGCTCTCTGCTTGTTTCCGTACCTATGTGCTTCCAGCGGTTTCAAAGGAGGCAGAACTAGCCTGAAACTCTGTGTTTCGCTTCAGTTTGTTTGTTTCCTCTCTCCGGAGCTGCATTCCTCCTGTGTTGTCTGGTTCAGCATTTTTCCGGCTTGGCTAAGTATCTTGTAAGGAAATCATTTATAATAAAGCTGGTATGCTGGGGTTTATCATTTATAAGTGTGGGTCAGGGTTTAGTTCACTGTGTTAAACTCTCCATGCTGCATGTGATTTTTCAAGCTTTGTCAGGAACAAAAAGTTCTGGGGATGTGCAAAGTATGACTGCATGGTTTCCATGGAGACTCTGCTAGTTAGGCTATGGAAATCCTGAAAAGGCCAGAGGATGACTGACAATACAAGGTCTTAGCGGCTGATCTGAAGAGCCAGACTGAATTAATGAGATTTTTCACAGAGAGTTATTAGCAAGGCTAGCACGGTATGGCACTTAGGCCTCTTTCGTTTTCTCAGCTGCAGTCTTGGAAAACAGAAATGGAAAGATTTAATTGCTGTTTTTTAAGCCCTTTTAAGATTATTTTAACCTATAACATTTTAAGGATGTAATGAAAAGCAGGTTTGTTTGCTTTTTTTATCATTCAGTTACTGTTATTACTGTGTTTTTTGGTGGCAGTTGCCCTTTATCTGTACAGAGATGGGAAATTCAATAGTACTTATTACATTGAGCAGTTAATTCCCACATACTGTGAACACATTACTGTTCAAAGTAGGTTATCTCGAGTTGCATTTAGAGCCAAATGTGAGATACCATGTCAGTGGCTTTATATCTCCTAGGGCTATATTAATTATTTATTACTGACTGTTAATACAAACTGTTAACTCTGGCTAGTAATAGTTTGTTCATTTATCCATCACTTACTCCTTCTTTCCCGTGTTTCCTCCCACCCCCTTTCGACAGTCCGCGCAGGCTACGAAGTTGTGTATAATCCTGCACCCGATTAAAACAAAACCAGAGCCGTTATCAGCCTGAGCCGCTAAGTTTCAATCAGGACGCGACTTCCTTAAAGTTTTGCGGTGTCTGGACTGAGGGATTTTGTTGGATCGTTAACAAGTGGATGGTTAGTGGTTAAAGGGAGAGCCTGTAAACTAAGCGGATGCTGTTTCTGATACTAGTAGCTTGTTTGCTGCTTCATTTTCAACCGATACAGCAAAATGTTCGGATGCTCTCCTTCTCTCCCTGGAAAATGCTGTATCTGCTGAAATCAGCACAGCCGGTTCAGCGAAGCGGCGTGTTAGGGACTGCTATTTCTTGTTGGTTTGCACAAGTGCACATGCCCATATGTTTCTGGGAGATGTAAAACCATAATGTTGCTGCTGAGTAATCCACAACAAAAGCACATGCGGGCTGCATTCCTTGGATTCCTGTACAGTAGACTAATCCACTTAATCTCGCTGTTCGCTTCTCTGGCTGGGATTTCACAGTCTCCTTTGATTTGCTGGTTTGTAAATCTCTGATTAAGTGCTCTTGGGGGCGGGGGGGGGGGATATCATCTCTGACACCTCCTCTTTCCTCTCAAATGGTTTTATGGCAAAGAAACGTGAAAGTTGAAATAGGGGTTAGCTGGTCTTTTTTAGTCATCGTCTTATAATTTTTTAAAAATCCTTATCAGTAGTTTTCTCTGTTCTCTCAGCTTTTCTGTGCATGGGCAGTGTCTCTTTTTGCCACAAGGCAACATTTCCACTCCCCAAGCTTCACAAGTTTCTTACAAATTTTTCCTTTCCTAGTCGTGTTTTCAAACAAAAACGCTAACCAAGATGTGTGGAAGTGGTTTTCTTTTCCAGTAGTGCACCAATAGTTATTGACAAGCACAGAACACAGGAGCTAGATGCTGGTTGTGAAACAAATTGTCAAAAACCTGCTGCTCTGACTGTTGAAGAGGCACTCGTATAGCATGGGTATGAATGCAAGATAAATCCCCAGCTAAGCAGGCAGATAAATGAGGCAGCTTGGCCTCAGAAGGTGCTCAGCTGATACAAATATCAATTTAGGACCTGCCCTTGAAATATAAAAGTATAAGTAAATAATAGAGGTGGCTCACCTGACTTAATGAGTCATAAAGGATGGGAAATAAAACACTGAGCTCCCGAAATAAACCCTTCATTTAAAATAATAAATTACCACAACCCGTTGCATCCTCAGCCACCGCGAGCGCCCCGCTTTTGCAAGCGACGTGACCGTGTGCGGCTGTGAGCAACGCTGACCTCAGGCAGACTCACGCTTGCACGCACGGTGCTGCGTAAAGCACACAGCTGCTCCGCTCTGCGCAGCTCTGACTCAAAGCCGGTCCTTCCCCTGCGTGGTGCGTGCTGCTGAGATGACTCCGTGCCGAAGCGTGGGGGCACTTTCCAGCTCGGCGGAAAATTCCTCCGCAGCCCCACAGTGTCTTCGGTGGCCTCGAAGGGGGAAGAGCTTTAGGTCAGTGCCTTCCTCCCCCTCCCACGATCACACATCCCACTGAGCAGCTTACGGATGTCCCCAAACAGTGCGAAAGGACATGTCACTGAAGCCAGGCGTAACTATCCATCAAGAAATTAATCAGAAAAGGACTGAGGAAGCGAGCAGGCAAATAAGCAAACATATGGGCTACCTGACAACGCAGCGTTTGGAGTAGCTTTTCTCAGGCAGAAAGGATAAAATCTCCCACGCTCTCCAGGGCTGTCCAGAGCCATTTACAATTAGATCCAAATTGGGTTTAGGCAACAGATTTAAGTCTGAGTTGAATTGCCTAGGCTTGGGTCCGAAGATGCCAAATCACGCGAACTAACCTCTGCCCGAAGTGATGAGAACCGCACGAGAGCAGCCTCTCTCACAGCGCTCCTGCCATCTGGGCCGGCGCCAGGTCCCAGGGCGCAGAGACACAGCCCGCTCCCAGGATGGACCATGCTGGTGGGATTTCAGCTGCATCCGAATGGGAACTGGAAAACAGATTGCTCTAAACTTTGGCTGTAAACCAGAGCTAAAGCCACCGGGGCAGAGTCAGGCCCCTGGGTATCGAGCTGATCTCATTAAAAAACTTGGAAGTTCTTGTTTCGATATTTTGGCTTTAGCACGCCTGAAATGCTCAGAGGAAGCGCCAGGAGTGCTGTGAATCTCACCACCCATACCGTTAACCTCCTACAGCCAATGCAACCACAGTCGTCCTTTCGAAAGGGCTCCTTGGTAGATCGCTGCAGCTGAAAGAGAAAGTCATGAAAGATAAGAGGTGATGGGCAGTCAGCGGGAAGAAATAGGGTCTCGCCGGGGTATTCCCACAGTGACTTGATAAGAAGGGTGATAGCTAAATACCACCTGAACTTTGGGTTCAAGATGTAGAGCAGATAAGTGAACCACAGTGACTCAACGGCAATAAATCTTCTGTTCCAGACAAAATTAATCCAAGGCTGTCATGGGAGGCTAGAGAGGAAATTTGGAAACCCCTTTGGAGTGAGAGTCTGCCAAACTGGAAACATATACGTTGTGCTATGACCTGTCAGCCTGCGTGAGCCCATGCTGCCGGGGTGCAAGCCAGGCCCTTTGACTTTCTGTCTCTCACAGTGCAGACAGCGCTGCTAAGAAGGGATAATATAGGAGCTCACAGAAGAGGTTTTTCTATCCAGGCACGTGGCTACTTTTAAATAAGCATAGGTACCAGTGGGCAAGAGAGAAAATATGAAAGAGCACGATTCTCTAAAAGCTAACGGTAGCAGAAGTAGTGTCCGACGAGATGGTTTGTGAGCAGAGCAGCGAACCGTCAGTGCCAGCTCTTCCGTCTGTTAGTAGGGCCACAGCCTGGCTAAGACTTAGTGTGACGCCAGCTGGTTTAATCAAACCCCTTCTCAGGTGTGCTCACACTTAGAAACGAGCGCTTGCTTTCACACTGCTGAGGCTGACCTGTGCTAGCAAACCTCAGGAGGAAACTACCGTGCTGTTTCTGTGAGCGTTTTACAGCATGCCGGCTTGCTGTCGATCTGGGGATCTCTCCTATTAGGATTAGACAAGTCTTTGAGCTCTGTTCGTGTCAAGGCAGCTGAACGGTTTGAAGCCGCACTTTCACGACGTGCAGTGTTTGGTGGCTCTGCGGGCTTGGCCGGTCGCTGCAGTGTGACCCACCGGGTCTCGAGGAGGTTGTGAGAGCAGGTGTTCGTCGACTGAAACTGGCTCCCCACCACCTCCCCTAACTTCTCTGTCTGCCGAGCTGCACCCACCCCTGCGTGGCTGGGAGGTGGTTCACGGTGGGAAGGTTATCTTTGTCACTATCAGGGCTAGAGGCTTTGTTTATTTTTAGATTACTCTGTAGAGTCTGGACGGAGAGATGAAAAGAGCCAGCCTAAAGGGCTCTGTGCATGCCAGACTGTCTTGCTTATGCTCTGACTCTGAAAAGACAGGGCAGGGAAAATGAAGGCATGGGCTTGATCTAGCCAGACTGATTAAAGATGTCTCTGCCCCCCCATTTTGAGCAGCGGATGTAATACAGGGGTGGGCTCTGATTCATTTTGGTGCAAAGGCAGCGAGGCTCCGACAAATCCTCTGCTTGAACCAAGCCGGCAGACGTTGGCCTGAAGAGGATGAGACCCACCAGCACAGACTGTTGTTCTGGCAGCTCCGCTTAGAGAGCAAGAATTTCCACCTGAGAAGTGCTAAAACTTCTCCACCTTGCAGAAGTTCAGATTATCTTGATGTACCCTTTGGCGGTGGCGGCGGTGAGCTGTGAAATGGAGGTGTGCCTCAGCCCTGGTCAGCCTAACGAAGAGGGAGAAACCTTTTTCATCATCCTGCGTTACACATTACAGGGAACGTTTTAAAAGCATGTCGTTCGTTGTCCTTCAAAGGCCAAATTTAAAAGCGGTCCGGAAAGATTGCTGCTGTCTGTCAGGCTCCCGCGTGTCAGAGCTCGCTGGGGGTGACGAGAGGGAGCCTGGCAGCTCTGAGCCCTTTCGGTCCTGCCCCTAAGCAGAAAAAAGTGCGGCGCAGGGAGGCGAGGAGAGAAGAGCAACCCTCCCCGCCGTCCCCTCAGGTGTGGTGACAGCAGCTCTCTTGCTGATTGTCAGTGAATTTACTGACTGCTAATGAAGTGGAGGGAGAAGTGCCTTTCACTGTCATCCATACAAAAATGTATGTCGCTGAAAACCACTGGCTATTTTTGGAGAATTTTTTCCCCCACCAGATTTAAGCATCATTCTGAGTTTGTTTGGGGTTTGGTTTTTTTTTACGACTATATGTTGTTGTTGTTAGTTTTTTGCAGCAGTGAAGTTAATAAAGATGGATATCAGCAACAAACTGTCAAGTCCCGAGCTGGAGAGATTTTTCACTGAGTGAAATAGACCAGGGAAAATAAATAATCCAAGAAGTGGTAGAGCTTGTAAATATTGACATCTACAAGCAAGGAAACAGAAGTTGGGCAAAATAAAAAATGGGTTGGGGATTGCTATTTTTCAGGTTATTGCTTGAAAAAAACTCTACATTTACCTGGTGTCTTATCTGGGGAGGAGGTAATATTTTTCAGTTAGAATAGAAAGTTTTAAATGTTTGAAGGGTTTTCCCCAAGCCAGCATCTCTATTTGATGGTCAACCTTCCTCCCTTCCCAGCCTTTGGGACCAAGGTCAGAAATAGTCCTTTTTCCCTGTGATGTCTATAGGAATAGCCAGGCAAGAGAAGAATAAGGAAGGAGGAAAGAAATGCAAGGTGAGAAGGAGATGAGAGGGAGACCACTCTTTTCTCAGGTTTCCCACCAGAAAAGGCCTCTTTTTAAGATCTCCGCAAGAACACCTTTTCTCCTCAGCAGGGGTCCAAGCCTACTGCCCGCTTTGCCAGTGCATTGCTCGGCCTCAGCTTGCACAGAGATGCGGAGCTGCGCAGGTCCCACTAGCTGTTGGTCCCTCTTCCGTACGGGTGACAATTTTGGCTCCCTGGGGCCTGCCACCATGACGTGCGGTTGCCACACACCAGCTAGCTAGCTAAAAACATCTTTAAAACACTTCCTGCTTTGTTTTGTTTTCCTCTGCCTTCTTAAGAGCTCTAAAAAGTGTACTAGGACTAGTTTACCTCTTAACGGGCTGGTTACCCAAGTCCTCCTTTCCTTGAGCCAGTCTGTCATCTTTGTGAGCGGAGGAAGGTTTGCATTGCAGCCCTGCCCATACACACTCTGGAAAGCCTCCAGACCTTTGAATACTGCTGTCGTACGCAGCGCAAGCTGCAGATGTAACCTTAAAAAGAGGCTGTTTTGTAGTCTTTTAGAGATGGGAAATCTTTTTGTTCCACCCTGTCGTAACATAACAGAGCGCCAGTGGGTGTAAATGGCAACCGTGCAGTAGCCAGTAGTGTTTCAGCCACTCGTTATACCTTAGTGGCCAAGTTGCTGTAATTATGCAAGATGGAAATGAGGTTATTGGGGATGGTGTTCTTACAAGGCAGGCATAAAACTCTAAATAAAGAAGTGTTTCCAGATACTCAATGAAATTAATGAGAGGGAAAGAAGAATGGTCTTTAATTATTTCAGACCCAGACAGTTAAGGCAGATGTACATCATCAGTCTTCGAAGAATGTCCTGGGGCCATAGCCAAGACAGTATTTTTTTTTTTTCTCCTATCATTGCTGATTTAATATCTGCACAAGTGCACACGCAAGAGGATGATACGAAACTTGCACTTTTCAGTTCAAGTCCCTGCAAATGATTCCCCCTTGGAGATTGTTAAAAATGTAATGGGGCTATTGTAGCACATGGGAATCAGTACTTGAATGCCTGTGTCAGGAAGGCAAAGGTGGGTTGACCCTGTCTGTGTTAAGTCAGGGAAACCATGGGGCTGAGCTGAGCATCTAGTGGAAAAAAAAGAAAAACTAATTCCAAGCAGGCCCCAGTGAGCATGTTTTTATCCAAAAAGCAATCAGAGAGAGGAATATGACCTACCAGATGGAATTGCTGAGGCAGAGGTGAAAGTTAGAAACAACAACAACGAAACATGATCAAGTATAATGTTGACAGAATGAAGATATTAGAGAGAAAAGGCCCCAGCGGGCCAGTTTGGCTCATCCTGATCCCAATATTTCATCTGCACTCAGAAGACCCCTGGAGAAAGCCGTGTCACAGCACCGTGAGGGGTCAAGTCTGAACCAGGCTGAGGGCTGCGGTGCCTGCAGCCGTGCGGCGGGGCCAAGGCTTGCTGGCAGTAACCTTGCTGGGCTGGCGGGCCCGGTAGTGGGAAGGGCTGCTGTGCCTCTTATCCTTACCAAGGCCCCGGAAAGGGGGGCTGAGGGGTGCTGGGATCTGAGTCACACTCCAGTTTTCCCTGTCACGGTATCCCCCAGCATCACCCATACTGGCTATTGGGAATCTCAGCAGACAGACACCGCACATGGGCTTAACTCTCAACTCTCCTTTTGCTGTAAAAAGCATTCCGAGTGTCGTAAGTGAAATTTAGACCCACTTCAAGACGCTCAGTGCTTCCCAACAGATATGAGAGAGCCTTAATGTAAATGAGAATCAGACCCACTGTGCTTATAAATTTCAGTCTGTCACTCACAGCCATTAATGGTCAATAAATTCACTAGGAAAATTAGAAAAACAAACTGGAGCTGCTGTGAGGAAAGTATGCTGGAAAGAGAGGAGAATGTTTTTAAAATTTGCCAGATGTTTGGGTCGCTGTTTTGCACCGCGTGGCCAGCTACGGATGCCCGGGACGGTTGCTGGCGGGGCTGCGGGAGCACGGAGCGGGAGCGGGGAAGGGTCGTCTGTGCTGGAGGAGGTGGTGGGAAGTGGAAGGGTGAAGCTGCAGCAACGTGCGGAGCTCTGTCAGCTCTGCAGTAATGGGGTTGTCTGCTTGGGCTTGGCTAGGTACCAAGTCAAGGTTTTATGGTGTGAGTTCATCTGCTGGCTTTTCCCTTTACGTGATGTAATGCTCTCTGTGAGCGTGATATTTATTACGCCCAGCTCTGTAGCAGGTATGTGTAGTCATAGCCAGCCTCAGAAAGTTTGGAAACAGCTTTTCGATCTTATTTGCATCCTTTGGGCTGACCTATGACATAATCCAAGGAGGGTCGGAGCGGTGGCTCCCTCCTTCGCTCTCCCCCTTTGCCCTCTCCCTCCTCCTCTCCCAACGGTTTGTCAAACTGTCTTGCCTTTATCTCTTCTCACAGCCTTCGCAACAAGTCACAGGATGATTTATGCCCTAATAACTTCTGCTTTTAAATGCCGGGCTAAGAAAAGCAGCCTTTGCAAAAACAACTTTTACGGAGGTGTGGGGAAACCCGCCCGTCATCGTGCTCAGCAGGCGAAAGCGCCATCTCAGCAGAGATGCCGGGAGAGCGGGGCCGGGGGCCGCTTCTCTCCCCATCCTCACCTGGCACCCGAAGGGAGGCGGTGGTGGGAAGATGGGTGGGAGGAAAGCCTCCCTGAGCCTGGGCTGGCGAGTCCCAGCTGGTGAAGTAGCACAGGGTGTGCATCACCCGTTGCCCTTGTGTCTCTGTCCCGATCCCCCCTGCTCAGCTCCCTGCAGAGTTGGAAGCTGATGTGCACCTTGGGGCAGGGGAGGGGCCAGGGCTGTGTGTTTGGGCTGTTGGTGGGAAGGCCTGTGCTTCGCTAAAGGAGGAAAATATTTTCCAGCTATGATACCACTTTCAGCATTTTATTACAAGCTTCCTCAGCGCTGGGGCTACGAGGCGGCCAGGGATGAGGCAGGCAGCTAGAGCTGTGATCCTGCTGCGCTGGCCACAGCATCGGGCACGCCAGAGCTGCAAAGACGCTGTGGCTCCCTGCCCTTCATTAATTTCTGGCCGTGAGGTTTACCCCAGACCTCCCCAACGGCACTGCAGCTGCACCAGGGAGGCAGGCAGCAACCTGCCCGTCCGCAGCGGGGCCGGCAGCGCGGCAGGGCTGCATCTCCGGTGCGCTGGGGGCATTGGCGCGGGCATTATGGACCTGCCCGGTTAAATGCCACCGGGACTTCAGCGTAATGGCGATCCACCCTGGAAGTTCAGATGTGGGCATGGCCGTGGGCCGTAGGCAGGGACTGTATTTTTGTGTTTTAAGCACCATGGAGTGAAACCTTTAAAGCAGTTCCTACTTCAAAGCGCTCCCACTGTAATTACAAGACCAGAAAGGTGAGGTGGGCACAGGCAGACAGGGAAAGAATAGGAATATGTTTGCAAGATCTAACATATTTTAATTGTTCTTGCTAGGTGATTTTTTAATTTTAGTTTTATTTTGCAATGAGGAGAGAAAAGATTTTCCTCTGACTGCTTGACTAATGTGTGTCTGAAACCATTATGCCTCCCTCAACAAAAGCAAGCAAGCCGTGCTGCGACTAAGGCTGGCACACTGAGTTTCCTGAGGGGAAGAAATCACAAACAAATAAAAATCAGGTGTTGAAATGAAAGCTGAATCCTTACTTTAACTGAAACCTTTGCAAGTAATACAATGAACACAGAGCAGGGAACAATCTAGATTTAGGTAAAGATTTTTTGTAATTACTTTTTGTGTGGTGTATTTGATTTCTCAGAGCATTTTTTTTTCTCCTGAAGGACACGGTTGTACTTGCCTAAACTCCTAAACAAACTAGTTAGACCTGAGCAAAATGTTCACGGCAAAATATGAAATTAGTTGAAACTTGCTTGGTTTCAGGTTTCTTTACAATCTCTAAGCTCAGCCCTGGTTCACTGAGAGGTTTGCTAAGGACCATGAACTTTTAGAGGGAACATGGACTGATTTATGGGTCTGCATGAAAATCCATGTGAAATTTGCCTTTCACATGACCACAATGCAAAAATATCTCCTCTCTCCCCCATCCCCTTCCTGCAGTAGTGGATAAACGCTCATGTGTTTTATCTCCTGCTTCTGCATTGAGGCTGCCCAGCACAAGCAACGTTTTGCTTAATTCCTTATAAATCACCAGTGGTGCTAACAACAAAATATTTGCAGCTCTGGGGTTAGTATTTGTTAGTTTGTTGCTGCTACCATGAGCCAGGCAGGATGAAAATGATGCTGATTTTGATTTATTTGAACTTGACGTGAACACTGTCATGCGCATTTTGCTCTGGATTATAACAGCTGAAAACAGACCAGGGCTACACAAAGGCCTCTCGACACTCTGTGACACATGCCAGGTTGTAGGAGGGCACGTTGCTGGTCCATCAGCTCGCGTGCTTGGGGAAGTGCCAGGGGATGGACATGGCCTGCCATGCGGGGCCACTGGGGTTCTCACCGCAGGAATAGTGCAATCTTTTGTTAGGGATAAGGGATTCCCCGGCCTTTCTTGTTTCCTATACCCATGTAAATGGTTGGATATTGACCTCACATTTGGATCTTCTGTTTCTCCACTTCCAAACTGTGTATAAGACTTCTTTGGTCATTTGCAGCCACCAAGACCAACCCTGGGCTCAGGACAGTCCAGACCCTTTCACGCAAAGGGCAGCTCTTCCCTCCCCTATGTGCACAAGCTGCTCCCTACAGCAACCTTTGCAAACGCAGCCACTTCTCAGGCTGGAGAATTAGCTGTGTAGTGGCCAGTCTCTAGGGATTTGACAGCAATCTGCAATGCCAGTCACAGGGGCTCTGCTTGCTCATTTATAGAGTGGCGTAGGTGGCCCATGGAAAGTTCCCATCTGGCCCGTGTTGCCAGAGAGGAAAGGACAAGATGCTGCAAGTGAAGAGACAGCAGACTGCAATGGCTTCAACACCTCTTGAAAGACATTTGACACTGGAAGTTCATTGGAAAAATAGCCTGGTTATAGGAAAAGGCCAATCTATCCCCAACACACACCTGAATTCCCCTTGTCACAGGGAAAACACCAGAGAAAGAAAAAGTTGTGGGGTTTTTTTTAATCACCACATGCCTCATTTCAAAACTAAGTTGAAAATTACTTCTCCAAGTTGGAAATTCCTTCTCGTTTCCCATTCCAAATTAATTTACAGTAAAACAAATGTGTCCAGTTGTAAAACTTGAGTGGAAACACTTGGAAATCTCCCAAGCATTTTGACTGAGCAGCTCTGACGTTTCTCTTTCCCTTTTCCCCATCCTCAAATTTTCGCTTGTTGATTTGTTTTTTCCATTCCTTTATAAGGTGGGATAAATATTAAATATGACAGCAATTCCAATGGGACCAGCAACGCGATGTCACTGGGCTCTGCTCAATGGCTACTCCTGCAGCTCGTATATCAGCCAGAAGGATAGCTGCAGAGTTGCCTGGCCCATTTTCCTCCGTGGTTTGTCCGTGCAGATGATGTGGGTTAACCTGGGAATCGAGAAACTGGAGCTGATCCTAGGCCTCTCCTGCACTTCTGAAGAGCACAGATGTGCAGAGCTTATAGGCCAGCTCACAGGTCATTTCCCTTATTGAGGATCTGTCGTTAGGCTGGCCTTACTCTTGATATATAGCGTTTCTTCTGCTTTGGAGTTACTTATATTACTCCACTGTTTATCACTTTGTGGTTTTATTTTATATTATCCCTGGCCCATAATGACTCATCAGGCTGTGAACACATTTAATGAAACTTGAGCTGCATTTTTCTGGCAGAGCTGCAAACAGAGCTCAGTTCACAAAATTTCCAGCAGCTCTCCTGATCCTGTGTGCTTCATAAAGGTGTGAGTCGATAATTCAAACCAACATCTCACCTGCTCTGAAAATACAATCGCTTTGAGGGCAAATCTGGCTTCAGAAATAAAGGCTTGTAAGATTGCAGAAAACAAAGAGCAATTTCAGGGCAGGGTAAGCTGTTGTTTTGTTTGCATCTACCCAAAATATAGGAGTGCTTTATGTCAGAGGAGCTTTTCCCAGTGGGAATGAATGAGAGACTGTAATGGATAATAAATGCTGGGGGTCAGGAGGTTTTCAAACTTCTTTTGCAGCATGTGCTGGCTTTGAATGACTCACAGTCCTTCACCCGTTTTGTTCCAGGCAGCATGTATCACCTTCCCACCTTTCCCATAAATGAAGTGCAGTGGCAGAGCATTTAAAGGAAGACCCAGAGGGTCTAAGCTGGAAGTTCAAGCCTTCCCTTGGACTCCAGCTGAAGCCCTGGAGATGACCTGGCTGCTTGTAGGTGTCTTGTTGTTTGGACTGGGAGTCAAAGGGACTGGCAGGGATGTGGGCTGAGCATGCCATAAATCCCGCCAGTCTGAGAGGCTTGCTGGCTTAGGAGGACCCTTGATCTTTAACACACAGCTCCCCTCTGGCTGTCACAGCTGTTACTTGCTGTGAGAACATGAGAAGGGATTTTGAGAACAGCGTTCCCGGCCACTCTCATGAGACTTTGGATGCGGGAGCAAGGGGGGACATCCTCACTTGTGCAATCCTCCAGGGCCTCTAAAGCATCCAGCAAGGTCCCTGATGAAGACCTCCATCAGGCCATAAGCTACAGTGTGGGAATGCCTGTCCTACGGCATCAATAGACTGTCATACATCTTCCCCACTGACTTCAGCATCTGCTGCGCTGCGGTGCCTTGTGAGACCCGCAGCCATGCTGCCTTTCCCTTGCACTAGCTGAAATCAGATCCTCATGGGTGGATCCTTACATCTCAGCCTCACAAGAGCTCCAAGGGACTCAGGGATGATGGAGAGTCATTGGCCATGTCCAGTACCCTCGTGCAGGCCAGATGGTGGGTGACCATGAGGGACCCCAGCTAGATGTGTTAGTGCTCCTGGCTGCCTTCAGTGTGATCCTTTCCCTTTCCTTTTCCCTTTCCCTTTCCCTTTCCCTTTCCCTTTCCCTTTCCTTTTCCTTTTCCCTTTCCCTTTCCCTTGGGGGAGAACCGTAATAGGACAGCTGGCTGAAGCCAGGCCCTCAGAAATGGAGATGTCCAAAATAAGTAGTCACTTAAAAAAAAAAAAAAGAGCACAACCTGACCTGATCTTTTGCTTCCTCCTGCTCCTGACTGTTGAGGATAATAAACGCTTTCTCACTTTACAGAGCAGCATGACACTAAATGTATTTTCAAAGGTGTCTCATGCAACAAGGATGACTGCCACAGGGAGGAGAAAAAAAAAAAGGCTTCCTCATCAGTTTGTATCCCCTTTCTGTAAACGCCCTAAACAACTACTGAAAAGAGCCATCACATGCCTACTATCAAATAGAAGGAAGAGGTAGCCTGTCCTCTCCAGCGATGCAGGTGTGTTTCCCTCGCAGCCTGAGCCCTGGCCCTGGCCCCAGCCTTAGCTCTCCCTGGGGCCAGCGGTGCCTCAGTGGGGCTACCCCTCCAAGGCAGGGGAGAGGGTCAGCCCCCGGCTCTGAGTTCCCCTGGGGTGGGGACATGGGTTAAATAGGTCATCTCTTGGTGGACCTCTGGTTCCTCCCACATCGCAGAAGGGCAGGTAGGTCCTCCTGCAGTTTTGGGGAGGGCTCTGACAGCAGCGTACCAAAGTGCAGAAGCCTACGGGGTAACAGAAAAATAGATCCTCCCCCTTGGCATTAGCTGAATATCACAGGAGATTTGTTAAATCTACGCGTAGTTTTTCCTCTTACGGAGAAGTGCTCAGCCTCCCTCTCCTTTCTGCAGGTGTGAAAACCTCTTCTCCGTGCGGGGTGGTGCCGGGTGGGCGAGCGGTGCCGGCAGGCGGCAGGCGTGGGGGCAGTCCATGCCTGATTCAGCCGAACATGTGCATGAGCAACCCCGCTTCCTCTCACACGGCCTCGACGCGTGTGAGGGAGGGAAGGGGGAGCAGTGCCGAGATGGTAATGTCTTACTAACTGTTATATTCCTCATCAGATGGCCCGGTGAGCCATCTTCGAGGACTGCAAATTCAATTTGAGAGAAGGTTGCTACATCAAGGAATGAATAAGTAATGAAATAACCCTTGCTGCTTCCCTGCGCAGTGTTTGCAACCACAGATCTTGAGGCATCCCAACGCTGCAGAGGCAGGCGAGCGTAATTAGCCTCGCTTAAGGAAGGAGCCGATAGAAGCAGGGGGAGATGGGCTTCTGCAGGCACAGTAGATGTTACCTGGAGATAGCAGAGGTGCAGAAACGCTGGCCAAGTTCTGGCAGCAGCCTCCTGCCTGCAAATGTGGTTGGGGAACATCTTTGACCTGAAACAGAGACGTTTCTTTGTGCGGATAGCCTTACAGGCTGCAGGAAAGGGCAACAGCCGGCATGCCTGTGGTGGGTCCTCACTGGAGCCAGGGCTGAGACCCTCTGGGTGCACTGCAGCCTCGTGAGGGTGCTCTTTGGGGCGGCAGGGCCGTGCCGAGAGACCCGAATTGCCATATCACACGTACCACGGGGCTTGCTTCTTGGACGCTGCCGAGAGTTTGGACTCCTGCCACAGCGGAGTACCAGCAGCTGCCCCAAACAAGGGCGAACAACCCGTCCCAAGACATTGCCCTTTGAAAACCTGCTGCCGCCGCCACTCGTTTTCGTAGTCCTTTCCCCTACGATACTATAAACAAGCTGTCATCTATTTTTCAATGAAAAATACTTTTGCTTGGCTCGGTTTCACATTGCACGGTTACTATTTGCTGTCGCGGAAGCTGCTGCAGCTATAAATAACCTCACCACAAGCTCCTCTCGTCCGTAAGCCCGAGCGCTCGCTTCGGAAGAGGCAGGCGAGATTAGGATCTTGTTTCGAAGGGGAGAGCCTCCCGGCAGAGGCGATGGGCGGCTGCCATCGCCGGGGCACTTGCACCCCCGTGGGCTCGAGCCTCTGCCTGGCTTCCTGGCAGAGGGTGCAGGGCCCGGCCGCCTGAAACCGCTCACACGTCGCCGGGGGGGTGATGCTTACGCCGAGAGCGGAGGATGAGGGCAGCCGGCGGCATTGCCCCACTTCTATCAGCGCAACCGGCCAGCGGGGCAACGCCGCTGTCCATGTCCCTCATGTTCTCGTCTGATCCCCTTCTGAGGCCGCAGCCCCCGTTGACTCCGGGCCCTGGCTGCCCAGGGGCGCGTGAGGGGACGTGGGCCTGGCTGGCCCCTCTAGCCCCGGCCGGCATGAAGGGGAGGCCAGCGGGGAGGCCAGAGGGTCACACATGTGCCCTGACTGCGGGGCGAGATCGGAAGGTTCAGCCTGTCAGAAAACTGCTCACTTCTTGGGCTTTTGTGGCTCGGTTGTCTTCCCGATTGCTAAGTCAGAGTGGCTCAGAGGAGAGAGGGTCAGATGAGCCCTACGTCTGGCACAAGGGGAGAAGGGGGAGGGAAGGGGACAGCCCCACTGTGGGGTGGATCGGTGCAAGGGAGACATCCTCCCCACACGTGCTTGCCTCTCACTAGATGGTTGCGGAGGCCCTGGGCTGCTGAGAAACCACACAGCAATCGCAGGCTCTTGCTTCGCAGGTGGCTTGCTCAACCTCTGGTGCCAACCAAGCGTGAGACACACCAGACAGGTTTCATACGCTCCCCTCTTCCTGGAACCGTTTGCTTTGTTGTCCAGGGCTGCTGTTTTCTCCGTCTGCTCTGTTCGCTCTGCCGTCCTGCCTTGGCCTCGTTCATGGTGACGGCTGCGTCCTCCCCGGCACGCCGCCGCTCATGGTAAATGTGTGCCTTGGGCAGGGGCCACGGTGTGACTTGCCCTGAGGTGGAGCGATGTGGTTACGCTCATCCGGATCATTGCCCATGCTGGAGTAAATGCTCTGAGCTGATGATGGCCTAGATCGAGCTGGGAGTGAACTTCAGAAAGGAGAGCTGGTTTCGACTGCAGGCTGAAAGAATACAGTGACTCATCTCGGTTCCTAAAAGCAGAGATGTATTTGTTTCCAATACAACAAGAAGAGGCTTTAACTTAACGTTCAAGGTCTCTGGCTGCGGTTTCACATTTATAGCCGGCTGCTGCTGAGCAGGGTTGGTGCCCCTTCCTCTCTCCTATCCCCAGCCTTGCAGAGTCCTGCCCCTGCCCTGGTGCACGTCTGACCGCCGTGGCGAGCTGATACAGGGAATTTCACCGGGAAAAAATTATCCCCTTCCTCTTTATTTTCAGTAGGCTTAGTTTTCTGTTGGTTTAACTCCAGGATCAGGAGCGAGGCGAAGGGGAAGGAGGCCTGTCCTGGGTGGCAGGCAGCTTTTGGCCAACTCAGCCGTAACATGCACCCGCTGCCCCTGAATGCCGAACCCGCCCCACGTCGCCTGCCCCCAGCGCGGTGTACGCAGCGTGGGCAAAGCCAGCAGAAAGCGCTGCTCCCCCTTTACACAGGGCTCAGGCACAAGACCAGAGAGAAACAGGCCTGCAGATTTATTCCCCAGTCCTTTTGTTTTTGTGATACTTTACTTTCCCAGCCAGACAGGATGAGAAACAAATACCACCAAAATACTACGAGAGAGGCTATTCTTGAAGTGTTTATAGCCCAGCCTTGCTGGAGAATGTTTGGCCGCCTCCCAAGACAGCCTATTCTCACTGTGTTTCCAAGCCAGTTTCTGAACTTTTGGGCACTTACCCAAACAGAATCCGGACTTTTTGAAGTTTGCTTATCTCTGTTTACGAGGGCCTTCTGCGAGGATGAGTCACGGGAGGGCAGCTGAGGCCAGGGGTGCGAGGAGCGAGTGAGCAGGGCAGGGAAGCTCTGATGAGCTTTGCTTGCGCTGCACATGAAAGCGGTACCCCCGTGTCTTCTGAACGCCTGGCTCTGGTGTGCCTGGGTTAATGGGCAGCCTGGCTGTATCTAGCAGATCTCTTGCTTGCAAAAGGCTCTAAAAAGCCCTTAAGTTCCTCAAGAGTTTTTAATTTATCAAACCGAAGGCCAAACTGATGTGAGGGGGTGCCTGATTGCATGAGGAGGGGACGAGCTGGTGTAGCTGGAGCTTCAGACCAGCGCTCTCCTGCAAACCCAGAGGGGTTAAGGTGGGAGCTGGCAGTTTTTGCGCACCTCTGCAAAGTCGTGGTTGGCCTGTTCCACTGAGCCTGGCTAAGACAAGCAGCCGCTGCCCCCACCTTTCCCTACCCTCTCTTTTCCAGACAGTCAACTGTTACTTATTAATCCCGAAAAGATTCTGCCTCATTAGTGCTGGAGAATAGCAAGGGTTTGCTAAATTCTCCCAGTTTTCTTTTTATTCCAGGGTGTTTCCTGTGATGGTATCTTGGGATCTCTCTGCTTGCTTTCAGATACAGAGTGCAAGACCTGTATCAGTTTAGAATGAATAAAACCCAAGCCAAAATATGGGTGAGAAATGAGCTGTGCGCTTTAGTGAATGGCTGTGAATTTGCAGTCTGCAAAAGTACTTTAAAACAATAGTACTGAAAGCTTGTTTTGCATGTTTAAGGAGAAATGCAAACGAATCAGGGTAAGATTAAATGAAATATATGCTACTATTGTTAAAATGCTGATCTATTAAAAAGTTATTTAATTGCATGCCACTATCCAATAGCCTCGGTTGCCACTCTCAATTACTGACATTATTAGTCTAGCATTATTCTGTTCAAAATCTAATAAAATATTTCCATTAGTTTTGGAGCAACCTAATCACTGAGAAAAAAGATGTCTGAGAAGGCACTGAGTGATCAGGTGAACACAGGGATTTTATTTTCTTAATTGGCTATTAGGGCAAACTTCAACATTTTATAAGTAGCAAGTGATGTCAATGCTATGTTTGTTTAAACTCATTGCTGTTTGAACTGACTGAGCAACAATAATAAAACCCTTTGTTTTTAGATAAACTTTTTTTTTTCTCCTACAGGGAGCTCATTTTATTTAACATGTGCCATGAACAAAATTCACTGTGTTACTCCTAGTAAAGCATGTCTGTTTAAATCAAGTAAATTAAATGTAATTCCTGAGATTAAGGAGAAAGCAGCTATATTTTCATTTGGAACAGCTTGTTTTTTCTAGCTGATTTTGTTACAGTTCTCCAACATTATGTAAACAAATAGTTTAATCAGGAACAATGGTGGGGGAATCTTAACTTTCCTTTTTCCTCTATCCGTGGAAATAAATAACACATGTAATAAAGATACTGTAATTGTGAAACAATACCATGCGAAAGATAACACAGTGATTATTTTCAGATTTAGGAAAGTGGCATGAGCCATGAAGTTCAGAAGCAAGGTAGCAACGTCACAAAGACTTAAGCGTGGTAACCAGCCCCACTGAAGTCAGAACAGTAATAAACAGGCATGCAGGCTTCCTCTGTGCAAAAACTCCCATTAGGTCCTTGGTATAGTTGAGAAATCACAACTGACATTTCGGTCTGCTCGCTGTTCTTTGGATTTCTCTCTCTAACATGAGCAGCATTGGTTAGCTATACCCAGGCATGAGTATGAGTGCGTGCACATGTACACGTAGTCCGAAAAGAAACACTCTCCCATGAGCACTTCTACCTCAGGGGAAAGATTATGGGAGTAGATACATGACTGATGTTATTCACGTTGCTTAATACACTGGTGGGAGGCAACAAGATGCTGCTCAGATAAATGCCATACAGGAACCCATGGGTTTGAGCAATCCCTTAAGTTTTGCTCTCAGCGTTTTGTATGAGGCTTACAAGAAGGTGTAGTCAGTGCGGTCACTTCTTGTGACGGTAGGAAGAGAAACGGATCGCTCTGAAACTCTTTGAAAATCTGAAGCCTGTAACCCAGTTCCTGCCTAAATTTAGCATGGTGCATTGTGTGACAAGACACTGACTCAGAGGAGTTACTCATATGCTTAAGTCTTTGTGAAGTTGGTACCTTTCTGGTGAACTTCCACACTGTTGCCTTAAAAGCCACCTATTGTTAATTTGAGCGTGTAGCTTTTCTGAGAAGGTTCTGCTGAAGGAAATTTGAATAGAAAGCACTGTTAACGTTCTCATGCCCAGCCCTAATACATAATTTCTGAGTATACTTCATTGCCACTTAAACACTGTGGTTAACTCATAGCTTTATCTACAAGTTCTTGAATAAGTCAGCTCCTAAATTAAGTAACCTTTTCTCACAGTGTCTTGAATGGGAGGGAAAAAACGTGCTTTTTAAACCTTCTGCATAAGCGGTAAGCAGGGCCTGTAAACTTCGCATATGCTCCAAAACAAAAAACAATTAACATGGAGAAGGCAGTAAAGGCTTTTTCTGAAGTTTTCCTGTATTTTATTTGAACCTTAAAAATATCTGTGTTGATCCTGATGTCCTGGGGTTTTGCACTAAGGTTTCAGAGGTGAGTTCTAGGCTTTCTTGTCTCATAATCAAGTGGACGCTAAATGTTTTATGTGGATGTTTTTACAGATGGGTGTTTTCCTAAACAAGTTAAATCGTAAACAAAGATGGCAGCTGATGAAAAATTGCCTTCCCTCTTATGGTACAGACTGTTCTCCAGCCATCCACAGAATCTTAAGGGAAATCAGAAAATCTGGTTTGCAAAGCAATAAAAACACAGCACATTCATTTTTTCTGGCTTATCAAACCTCTGAAAGAAACAGGAATTCAGATTTTCTTTAATGCAATGAGCATGGCGTTTTATTTTTGAGATCTTTATGTTTTAGTCAAGTTAAAGGTTTCCCCTTAACTGAGGTGTCCTTAAACGAATCCAGGCACCCTGTGTCCAGGGTACGCCCAGGGTACCAGACCTCCCTCGCTGGAGGGCACCGCAGAATCTCAATAGCAGTTGTTTTGACTTGCATGCATTAACTCTGTCTTTGAAAGACATACGCCTCGTCAGCACTCTACTATTGCCTTCCATCAATTTATTTAGAGAGTAATCTTCCCTTTTGACAAAGGTAATTTTTAAACTTCAGAGCCGGGCAGTCCCTCTGCGCTGTGATGTGATGCAGAGGGCATGGGCTGACACCAAGCAGCAGGGGCTCCAAGGAGCTGCTGCTGGTGCCCAGGGGTAGGGCAGGAGGGTGGCATTGCTCGGGCACAGCAGAGCTGCCATGGCCCCCCTGAGCGAGGGCAAGCCAGGAAGGAGCCCAGCGGGGAGGCCCTGGGGACCCCTCGGTGGAGCTGAGCCGCCAGCTGATCTGAGAGGGGCACGCAATGTGCTGGTCCTGCTGGAAGCTGCATTTTCACCACTACATTATGGAGGGAAACAACAGAGAAATGTTGGGCCCATTTCCCTCAGGAATCTGCTTAATTGGTTTCGTTTAAAGAGAAAAAAAAGCAAAGTGCTGACAGGGTATTGTTGGCCGGGGTAGGCAGGATTTAAATATGTTTTAAATCAGCTAACAGAGCGGCATAGATGCTAGGTTCCTTCCCTTCTACTTTGAGTGCCCACGGAAGGAGGGAAAGAAAAACGGCAGAGCCAAACTTACTGATAGATTTTAATCCTTCCTGGGCTTCCTATCAGCTAGGCTCCTGCTCCTGTTTACCCAGCTGAGGAGCGTCTTTAAATGGGTGTCTCCATTTGCATGGATCTCTTCCCATTGTGAATAAGGCAATGACTAGACAATGAGGCTGTTACAGAAGAAAGATGAGCTGGCTGCAGCCAACAAATCTTGCACTCTCCATTTACAGGGCTATAATTATCCAAAGTTTTAAAACACAATGCTATCTGCTGAAAGGGACCATCTGGGTGAAGACCAAGACATCCCAATTAAATGATTGATAAGCAGCTCATGTACTGGAGGAGCACACACCACCCATACATGGCAGTTCTAAAAATGCCACTTGCGTTAACAAATGTCTTTAAGGAGTTTGCATGTAGCGTGCACTGTGGGAGGCAGGAGATCAAGTGTGTTTGTGTGATTCAAAGTAACGCAGCTTAAATAAGATCAGCCTCAGAAGCACGGTGGAAAGCACTCTTAGAGCACTGAAGTGCAGTGGAGGAGCAGTGCCCATTTGTGCTTTGCAGTCTCCTGGGTGCGGGCAGTGTCGCTGACCTGAGGGCTGTTTCAAGGAAGTGTTAGCATCAGAGAGGGGAGGAATGACAAACCTGCGCTCATGGGAGGCCTTTGCTTGCTAGGCAGGAGAGCAAGTTGTCCGTCAGCCTGCAGCAGCGCATGAGTGTAAGCGTGAGGCTGGGACGGGCGCTGCAGTGTTGGAGAAATCT
Organism: Mycteria americana; assembly: GCF_035582795.1. Lineage (NCBI taxonomy): Eukaryota > Metazoa > Chordata > Aves > Ciconiiformes > Ciconiidae > Mycteria > Mycteria americana. The sequence continues at coordinate 75,534,240 of NC_134366.1, read as the reverse complement.
GCACTGGTTTCCTCCATCCACCACCAACTTTGTATTTGGCCTTGCCCAGAGGTTCTGTTTTCCACCTGCAATGATAGGAGGTCTATCTATCCTCCTGTTCTTGACCCACCTGTCTTATTTAACTTGTAAGCTCAGCTCAGCTCAGCTCTTGCAGAACACATACACAATGCCTGGCTCATTAGGACCAGCATCTCGTTTGGCACTTCTTCATACCACAGCAACAATGAACGCAGTATTGTCCCATAACACCTTCCCAGTCTGCATCGATACTCCTTTGCATCTCTTCAAAGCAGTAACTTGAGCCCTGGCATGTGTACGGTCAGAAGTCTGACTCAGGGTGCCTGCAGTAAAATAATGTAACCAGCTGCAGCTGATTTGCTTTACAACAATTGCCCAGTGTTACCAATAATAGGCCATCCCTAGGTTATAAAGCCAGATGGGGTTTTGTGTGATAATCTAGGCTGACCATAAGCCTTCCCTTGATTAGTTCTTTTAATTTGCAAAATGGTCCGTCTTGAGTTTAAGGTATTTTTTAGAAGTCCAGGGATATAAAAGTTTGCCTCTGAAGCCTGGATCTTATTTTTAGTGCCGCTGTGTCTAGCCACACTTTCTAGACTTTGATCTGGCCTGTGGCCTCTCTTGCTAAATCTCTCTTTGGCTATTGGCTGTTCTCACCCCCTCTACCTATTTTAAGCTAGATAGATTGAGCCACATGTATCTTTTAACTAGATTTATTTTCTAATGCTTTTTTCCTTGGCTTTTCTCTGAACCCATCCTGATTTACCAGCACAGTTACCCACATATGAGCATTCAGATGGGATGTGGCCTTCATTCTCTATGTCTAGAGAATACATGTGACTGCATTTTTCATCATATTTAAATGCAATTTTGCCGAGAGTACTGAGTGACTTGTCATCTTCATTTGTGCATCACTTTCCCTAAATCTTCCTCTTACCTACAAGCCTTTCAGGTAAGTTTTGTTGTCATCTTTTGTTGTCTTGCCTGCCTGGCAAAAGTCAAATAGGGCAGGGGTGGGATTCCAGCTGGATTTCAATGGAAGCAAACCCACTCACTGATGTTTTCTCCATTTATTGACATTCATGAGCCACATTTATCTCACATTTCAAATGAACCGTAATAATTTCCATTGTTCTAAATTCCTAATGAAAATATTAGTTTGGTGTTAAGTCTTACGGAAGCTAAAGTGTGTTATGTTACACCAACACTCTTACTTTTATAGGCCAAAATTACAATCTCATCAAAACAAAATTCTAGGTTAATCAGACAAGGTCTGTTTCATAAACTTGATTGGCATTTTTAATTATCTTCCTGTTAGTCCTTATTAATTGAATCTTGTATTGGCTTCTCTATTATTTTATCTGGGCTGTCAGAATTATAGTTACCTGGATCATTTCATAGAATCATAGAATGGTTTGGGTTGGAAGGGACCTTAAAGATCATCTAGTCCACTCCCCCTGCCATGGGCAGGGACATCTTCCACCAGACCAGGCTATTCAAAGCCCCATCCAACCTGGCCTTGAACACTTCCAGGGATGGGGCATCCACAACCTCTCTGGGCAACCTGTTCCAGTGCCTCACCACCCTCATAGTGAAGAATTTCTTCTTTATATCTAATCTAAATCTACCCTCTTTCAGTTTAAAGCCACTACCCCTTGTCCTATCACTACATGACCTTGTAAAATTTCATTTACCCTTTTCTAGTACTAACACATCCTTAGCTTTCTTTCAGTCTAACTTCCTTCAGTGTAAGAAGGGTCCTTGAAAATTTGCATTATGTAAATATTTTGAAAATAATCAGTCAAATCCCCTTCATACCATCCCACCACAGGTCACCTGTAAAAGTGGACATTCTCTGTTGGATCAAGGACTCTACTTTGCTCTAGAGTTGCAAGCATCTTTTAAAAAAGTGATGAGATCAAGTCACCTTGAACAAGAGGTCTGCAAGTAAAAACATCTGCAGAACCCACATTACTAAAACAAGCGGGAAACAAGCTCATGCAGTGTATCCCTCTACAAGACAGTGCCCAGATGTAATTCAGGGCTCCAGGGCGATCCTCGATGTGTATAGAGATAGTATGGGTCAGGCTGTGCCAGGGTTGGGTCCCTCTGCCCCACACGTCCTCCAGTGCTATCTTGGGCCTTGCATCTTAAAAGTTTGCTCTGACGTGCTTTCGTGCCACACTGCCGTGTATACAGCACACATCCATGCTGTGAAAATACTGCTCTGGGAGGCAGCGACACTCCCAGCACTACAGACATTTTTTAAGTAATTCCACTCCCCATACACACAGCCCGAAGTAATTACGTCCCAGTGTCAGAGGGGCTCCACAAGGTGCCTGGAAGCCCCATGGGGCCGGTCCATGTCACACAGGTCCCTAGCCTGCTTATATGTACCAGTAGAGGTGACAACTACTATAGCAGCAAATGAAGTTTAGAGAAGGAAAGTTCTTTGGTAGCCATGTCCAAAATCACTTAGGAGCTTATATGTCAATGTACTGGACTGCCATTTTACCCTAGGAACTGCCAGAAACTGAGAGAGTCCTCAGACCATGACTATACAGTATGCTCCTTGTGCAAAACAAGGCCCGATATCAGTATCAGGTGCTAAAAGATGTTTCTGAATGATGACTGAATTTAACAGCCTTTTACGATGCATTGCACTAGCTTAATCTGCAGGTGACAAAGGCATTGATTAAGTGTCATGAGACCAATAAAAAAAAGATCACACCTGCTTGCCAAGCCAGGTGTAAAAATGCAACCTCATCCAGAGCTGAGGCTTCAATGTTTGAATCAGCTTTACGAAAACCCCTGTGTCACAATCTTAAAAAAACGTGTAAGACCTTCACTTAAGGAAATACACAGGACTGCTGCAGTGTCTCCTAGAAGCTGCTTTCTCCAACTACAGGTACCCTTTTCATATGCTGTTCCTGTCCTCCCACCAGTCTTTCCTCTCAGCCTCACTGAGCTGGAGGGATGTCAAGAACCATGAGTTCTTCTAATGATGGAGTAGGCAAGTGCCGCTTCACACCACCTTCACCTTCATCTTCAGGTCTGTACATCTTCATGGTAGATATGCTGTAAGCAGATACAGGTTACTTTGCTCCTTAAGAAGATACTGGGTGGTAGTCTGTGGCACTTCTGTTACAGGAAGTGAGGCTTGATTTTCTTCATCCCTAAAGCTTCTGTACCTCTCAAAAAGAAAGGAGAAAAGCAATCGTAAAGTCAAATGAAATCCCAGCTATACCTCACTGAAATATTAACATCTTTGCTTCCTGCTTGATCTAAAAGAAACTTCATTTTCTTGATTTAGTACCAGAAGTAGAACAGTAGGTCCAGTTGTCTTGTTGCTGTTATGGAGGAAAAAAATATTTTTCATGTTGATTCAATTGTTTGACGTTTCTTTTTTCCAGTGGTGAAAACATTTGAAAACATGGAATTTTCCTTATAGTGAGACATGGACTTAGATCACAAAGTTTGAACCTGTCTAAAATACTCCCCAAATTCAGGGTCCAGGTGATTAATAGTGGGAGTTGGTTATATCCTCCTAGGGAAACTGGAGTTTAAGGTGTTGTAAACATGGGTTTCATGTAGCAGCCATAGTATTTGGATCCATTCCCTAATTCATTAAAGGCTTGGTGATGAGAAAGGGAGAGGTATTTGGGTATCAGACTTCAGGTTTGTCTACATTTGTTTGTCTTCAGCTCAGCCTGTCTAAAGCATTTTCTAAAGGCTCAGCTGTGACCTGCCCATTCTTCATGCATTTAAGACAATTGCAAGGCAATTTCCTTCTCTGCACTTTTCTGTGCAGATAGAGCATAGCTGGGCTGGAACTTGTTTTTTTTCTAGGCTGTTTTCCCAGACCTGCCTCAGATCCTCTCTCTTCTCCAGCAGTCTGTGTCTGGCCTGTTTTATCTAATCTGATCTATCTCGTCCTTTATGCCAGCTCATCCCTGTGATGCTTGAATGTCCCAACAGCCTGCCTTAATTGCCTTTCTTGCCCCATGACACCCACTCCTTCAGTCAAGAAAAACCTGGGACGGCCATCAGATAAGACCAACAAATCCAGCTTTGCCTGATAATTCCAATGTAATCAGCCTGTCCTGCAGCTTGATGGAGAAAAATACCTTCCAAGCTGGGTCCAGGAAAAAAAGGCAATGTCTTTGTGCCCTCCATCTCCTTTGGACAAGTTCTCACATGGCTTGGCTACCCCTGGAGACTGAGGCAGCAAGCAGGCTGTGAGACCTGCTGCCGTGGCATGCTCTTCTCCACCCTGTCGCAAATTTGCCGTCAACTAAGTCCACAACTGGACCTCCTGAAACTTCCCCCTGGCAGCAAGGGCTAGTGTTGGCCAAGTGTGTGAGCTTGTCTCCCTCTCGTGGTTGGCCAGATCTGGGCTTACTCTGGGGTCATTTTGCTTGCTCCAGGGGTGAGGGCTGGGCCAGCTGCTCCAGGGCTTCACCTCGATCTGGGATGGCCTATGTCAAGAGCAGATAGCTGCTGGCTTTCTTGCTGGATGGCACTGGAGCTCATGAGGACTTCAGGTGCTTGAATGCATGTAGTTATGACTATGCAATGCTTTAATGCAAGGTGGGTATGACTTCTCAAGTGACCAGTCCCAGAAAGATTAAGGCTTCTGGGTTTCTGCCTGGAAATGGTGCCTGGCTAGAAGTGGGCCATCTGTCAGGTGGCTGTCCTGACAAACGCCTACTAATCATGTCAGTCAAAAAAGGATCACACTTATGAACGTGTCAATCTCACAGCCCCAAAATCATGGGAATCATTGCGTGTGTGCTACTAAGAGTGTGAGCATGTCTCCACCTGGAAATCTCTTCTACTTTTGGAGCTGAAGGTCCGCATTATTTGTAGTATATGAAAAAAGCCACACACAAATATTTCTGGGAGTCAAGGGCAAAAGCTGAGATGACAGTCCTCTATTTCTGAGGTCATTTTGTCATGTAATAAGCCAAGATACGCCCTAATCTTTTAAGAGGAAAAATGTCTGGCAAAATTCCTCAGTTGATCTCTTTCCTTTACTACACCCTCCAGCATACATATGTGACTGGGGAAGTGAGGCACCCAACAGTTCCTGCATGGAAAGGGTAGTATTCCTACCAGTTAATTTAAAGGCCAATCACTGTTATCAAAAGTGTACTTCAGACAGCTTAAAATATTCTGATTTCACTGAGCAAAAGCCAGGAGAGGTGTACAGACAGTTTGTTGCCGGGCAGTCAGAGCTGAGGTGTATGATGGGCATAGAGCATTTTGCTGTTCATCACTGTATTCAGATCCGATTGTCCACTAAAAATGAAATTGTGGAAGAAGAAATGCCGGCACAAGATGCTGTAGAAAACAACTCTTTTGTTGTTATTTCGCCAATTACTATTTCAGAGAGGGGACCTTATAACTATGGGTCCTCAAAAATAAAAAGTAACAGATGCACATTGGAGCAGAAGCGTTAATGTTTGATTTATAGCACAGAAGCATTTTCCTCTGCTGCCAGGTGTCTCTTAAGTCTGAGCACTTCTTGCTTTGTTAGATGTATTCTCCTGTAAACACTTTGTTGCTGCTATTACATTTTCCCATGCTGAAAGTCTATCGCAAAGACTTTTCTTCTGAGGCATTGGCAGATGGCAATTAGCACCCTTCATATTCTTTCTCCATAACTTCAGCAGTTTTTTGCCTGCATCCACTTAACAGCTCCAGGCATGCCAAATCGCACGCTTTTGGAGGACTTGTTGCTAGTAGCAGATCTTTGATTCTAAATGCCTAAGTAGCGTCTGAACTATATTTAGAGCAAGTACACGCCTGCCTATTCATGATCTTTTGTGTGTAGCCTGGACAGCTCGGTGCCAGCGTGCAGCATAATCAGCTTCTCCTTTAGCGTCGAAATTCCACAGCTCTTCAGAGAAGAAGGGGGGGAAAAAGGGTGGTGGGCAAGGAAACAAGGATAGTAATTAAATATGACTTAGGAAAAAGATCCCTGAATAGCAAATTAGCCTTGCTGTTTTACTGATGTTATTGCTCTCTTTATAAAGTCCCAGCCATGTAATTATTGCACAGTCATAACTCCCATAGACTTTCTAGAGACTTGTACTGTATTGAGCGAGGCTGTGAGCGTCAAGACGTTGTCCTCCTTTTCCTGGACTGCTAAGAAAAGAAAGAACTGACTACAGTTCCTGCTTAGGAGGATTTCCATTAACTTACGAGTCAGGAACCTCTTAAAAAATTCTAGGTAGTTGTCCTACATCCCTGCACTGGAAAGACATCTGGAGTAACAAGACCAAGCCTACAGCAGATGTAAGATGATATTGGGCTTCTTGGAGTTAAGTTTAACCACAAAAAGCCTGATCATTACACTTATTTTTATCTGAACCCATTGATGTGCCAAAACATGTAGGTAAAGCCTGAAGAGTTGGGGCTTGAGTGATAACCTGGGGAAAAAAATTTCTAACTTAGTAATTTGGCTTTGGCCCTTACTGACTTGTATAAATGCTCAGAATTTACGGATTCCAAGCATCTGATTTTTCTAAGTCAATTTTGTAGGTCCTTAGTTCTGCAACATTAGAGCAAGATGTCTCTCCTGTGAAGCACAGATGAATTCAACTGATTTGATCATGTAGTGGTAAATAAAAAGATGATCAAACCTACCTGCTCATTCACTTAGATGAAAATAGGTAAATTTGGATTTATGATTGACTATACCACTAACTTTTGTCTACTTGTGAGAATGTCTCCATTACACTTCTAACTCGGCACCTCTTCACAGGAAGAGAGAATGTAAGTATTTGCCTCAATAAGCCTCTTAAATAGTAACTGCATCTTCCCCTTGGACTTCTGTTACAGTGTAAAGGCAACAAAATATAAGACAAGCCTTTTTATAATATGTCATTTGCTACTGAAAGAAAAATAATGAATGAAACCAAAAAGGGTCCCTGGTCTGGTTTATCATTGTAAAAATTTTTGGCTAGCCTCATTTAATTGGTCAAAGTGAAAACCTGACCCTACTCAGTTGTTCAAGGTGGATAGAGAAATGGGTGAAGAGCTTGTTCAGCCGCTGATATCCAACTGCAGAACATGGGCCCATCTTGTGAAAGCACACAGATGAAAACCAATTGAAATGTACATACACTTCTCAGTAAATTGTGCTACTAAATAAGAGAGCATAATGTGTCTGCTTGATTTTACTTCTTCTAAATGTATTTGCAGTTGATTTTCTTTGAGAACCAGCATGAACGTTTCTTTACCTATGCACCATTGGTTCTCTTTGAGTGAAGTGCGATACTTTTTGGTATGTTATTGGTTCTTATTGTTCCATTAAAATAGCTACGTACTTCCACTCTTTTAGTGGTAGCACTGCTGCTAGAGGTGCAAACTGCGTCTGACCTTTTCCAGAGCAGTGGATTGTAGGTACCAGCATAGGCCAGAAATACAAGGTGCTGTGCCTTCAGCTGTAACAGACAGCTGAAGTTTTTAATTCCCTCTGAACAGATGTGTGGGGTTTTCCAGCAGAAGGTGGGGGGGGAACAACCTGAGTTTGCACTTTATACTAGAGCCATCTTACCATTTATCCAACAGTTGTCACATTTTCTTCATTGCAAATTGAAGCTCTGGGAATTAAAGAGGGAGGATTTCTGTCTAGACCTTATTGTTGACAGTGTCTGTGGGACACATCCAACGTCCTAGGGAAGGAGGTCACTTTCTTGAGTGCAGATGGAATAAGGCTGTAACATCTCCTGCTGGCCATGTGCCATTTCCATTCTGTCCTGCTTTGCTTGAGAGGAGTTCAATTTCTGTCTTCTCCGAGTTCCTCTGATAATGTAATCTTGTTTGGAAGAGGTAAGTATAGCCATTTCACTATTAAAATTGACTGTGTACGATTTTTTTTTGTCTGAGAGTCAGAAAATTGGACATGATTTCTGCAGTGTGCTTTGGGAATGGTAGGCTATTGATTAATCCTCTGTCATACAGATCGTATTTGAAAACAAGACAGGTCTATAATTCTTTTCTTGACTGACATTTCTGAACCAAATAAATGAGTTTTATTTGTGTTTTTGGGATGAACTGTTAAGTAGAAAGCGTTCTGGTGTTTTCCCCAGGAAAAGAACTAGAAATCCACAGCTGTTAGGAGAGCAATCAAAGTGTTTTTAAGTGATGCATGGCCCAAGCTAAAGAAGTGAATTTGGAGTCTCAAAATGTTCAAGTTTATGGCTCAGTCCCGTCAAGCATAATCAAAAACAAATGATGGAGTCCTCACCTTGATCTGAACGCAGAAGGTATTCTTAGCACTGCATGAAACTGTCCATCTGATGCTAACCAAGAGGGAGGTACAACACCAGCAAGGGTTGGCAGAGGGAATATAGACCACCTCTTGTATTCCCTGTTGGGTTTCTATTTCAGTTGAGGACTGCAACATCTATGTATGCTTTATGCATGTATGTTGGGGGTTTTTTCCTAGAAATTGTAAGTGATGGAGGTTGGAGTTATACTGCACAGATACCTGAACAAGCTCTAAACATTCAGAAATGGTTTTGTAAATGTACCCGATGTACCACATTATCTCATCTTGAGTTTTGCCTTACCATCAAGTGTATTAGCTGTTGTTTCGTAGTAAACAGCATTGCAATTGTAGCAAAGCTCGAAGTTAGACTTTACAGAAGAGGAAGGTGGTTTTATTTTAAAACAAGCTGATTTTACTTGCTCACGCTCCCCTACTCACATATTCACAAGCCTTTTGAACTCTTCAGGAGCTTACAGTGAATAGGAACTTTCATTTCCTACATCCTTTCCTACCTCTGTGAGTCATGAGGGTTTACTCACAGTCTTTCATCTCTGTGTTTGGGTGTCTAAAAGCTCCAACCTTGTTCTTCTTCTTCTTCCTCTTCTTCTTCTTCTTCTTCTTCTTCTTCTTCTTCTTCTTCATCATCATTATCATAATCATCATCATCTCTTAACTGCTGTCTCTCTTTTTAAGCAGCCTGTTGTTTTCCCTACCTGGGTCTCCTCAGAAGCTGCACATGGATGTGCTGTGATTTTGATGACCTGCAGAGCTGGGTGCCAGCAAAACCTTCTGTTATTCCTTCTGGTGCTTTCCCACCTCACCATTCCCACTCATTCCCCAAAGGCCAACCTTGACACCTCTATGACAATTCTCTATGCTTCTGTGCCTGTTTTGAGTTTGATTTTTTCTCCTTCAGCTACAAATTTGCACATAATTTTCTTTGGTAGGGCAATACTTTTATGAAATAATGATGAATTGCTCAACAGTTTCTAGCATTGTAACTATAACCTATATATGCTAATAACCTGGACATCCAAATTAACTATATCATAGGAGTGAGTGTCCTGATCCTGATAAAAGGAGTCATAAAGGGTCACCAGCCCTTCACAGTAGCAGCTTCAGTGTTCATCCTTCTGCAACCTGGCAGGAAGTCATTTGAATCGAGACAGATTTGGAGATCCAAATCCGAGGACCTGTTGTCTGAATGGACTTTTGTCACCCAGAATAATAATACTCCCTGGCATCCTTGATAGTTGGTCAATAGGTAAGCGATAATTGAGGTAGCAAAGTTGAAAATGCAGAGCTTCAGGAGCACACGTTTTATCCCCTAGTTATCCTCAGGGCTGACACAAATGCAAAATGAACACCCTTAAGTAAAGCTGAGCTCAGAAGGGGAAGCCTCCAGTGTCTGAAATCAAATGCAAGTAACAAAAAGTTGGCTGAGCCCACTCAGCTCAGGTGGCACCGGTTGCCCATCTGGAAGGAGCTTGAGCAAACAAAGGACCAGCTGCGTCGCCTGCCTAGAGCGGGGTTATATGGAGGGCTTTTTGGAGCAGGAGGAGGGGAGGTTCATCCATTATTAAAACACAGATAATAGAAACTTTATGCCCCACTGATCTTGCATTAGACAACATGAACTGAAAGATGAGGTCTCTGCTAATTCAGTGCCTGGTACTCCTGAGACTGGCTCCCACGTGGGGGGGAAGCAGACAGCACTTGGCTGCCTTACTCTGCCTGGTGCTGATCCCAGCCACCTGAGAGGTCACTGCTCCTTCCCTGGCGATGGCCTCCCGTGACAGCTTCACTTTGCTGGAAGAATAAAGCTGTCAGCAAGGAGGAGAAGAGGAGTATCTACACAAGCCAGGCCGTGGCCACAGGATGCAAAGTCAGGCAAAATGAAATGATCTCTACCCACGTCAGATCAAACGGTTAATGTAAAACACATCTCCGACTCTCTCCTTCAGCAGGCACTCTAACAGCAGCACTATTCTCAAAAAGAGTGTCCCACAGGTGAGCTTTGTCCTTCCACAGGGTTGGAAAAAGTCGGTGTGTTTACATTCATTTCTTGAGGAAGGCACTAGGATGCCGTGGTTTATTCTCAGTAAATAAGAGCAAGGTGGGAAACCCCATAGTTAGCCTCTCTCTCTGGTGCCCCCATAACTTGATATGATGTGGGCCTTTTTCCTATTAAAGTGTAGGCTTTGAGAAACTCTACCCTATGTATAGCTACAAGCAAGTAGAGGAAAGAATGTTAAACCTAATGGGGCTAGCAATCCATGTCCGATGCAAATATTTGATGTGACAAAATCTGCTAACACCCCCTCTCTCCAAACAGAGTGTTCAAGCCTCCCTGCCTTGAAGTTTCTCAAACCAAACAAAACGTCTGCTTGGGACTCTCCGTAATTGTGGGGTGTTTGCGATTCAGGGATGTTTTTTTTAACATTTTATGCAATGAAAGACGAATGTGTTTTCTCAGACCGAACCATTCCGTTCTGTCCTGTGCAGAGCTAGATTTGTTTTGGTAATCTGTGATTTTGGCTAAGGTCCCAAACCACTGGCAATGCAAGTCCTTAGCAGCTGACTCTTTATGGTAGTTTTGGATACCAGAAGCTTAAATAATGAAGTCCGTATTTTTTTCTTCAGTAGGAAAAATAAAACCATCTGAGTGGTATTTAAAACAAAAATAGATTGAGAACTTCATCTATGGCAAAATTTGAAATGTGTTTCACTTATTTTGAATATTTTCAGATATGCTGGTTTCAATTATTCAAGAAAATATGAGCCTGATGTTCAGATAGCAATATTGTTCACATATTTTTAGTTTCAACATTTTACTGAGGGCAGTAATGAGAGACTCAGAAGAAAGCATCTACTTGTTTTTATTTCTTATTCACAGCTCTCTTCTAAATGGCACAAGTCAAGCTTTGAGGGGGGGTTTCACTGCAGTGTTGCAATCAGAGACATTAATTGTACCCAGTGTATATCCCATTAGAAGCAACTACTATTTGAAGCATTTCAGGATGTAGGAACAGATCTCTGCCATGTGATTAGACATAGAAAGCCTCCCTTGTTCTCTCGGAGCGGTGTAAAATGGACTCCCACTGTTGTCAGAGCATCCCCGAACGTGCACTTTTCCTTCTCAGGGAAGTGTAATGCCAGAGTGCAGGCATCCAGGGATATTTCTTTGATTTCAGGAGAAGCAGAAATAAGCCCTGTTGCCCTGGTGGGTCCTTCCTCCCCTCATTCTGTATCTCCCTTGAGTTCTGAAGGATAGAGTGTTTTGAATAATTAGCCTAATTTCAAGCTTCCTTTCCCACAACTCCCCCCAAAAGTGGCTTGTACTTACATACAGTGACTATGTGACTATTGCTCTCTTCCAGAATGCATTTCTAGGTGCTTCTTAGAGCTCTGATTCCTCTGAACTTGTTCCACTAATGCATTAAATGATGTGGCCACAGCCACGATATGCTCTTCCTTTCATCCTTTCCCCAGTGGGTGAGCTGCATGGGTGGAGGTGAGTTTTGCTTTTGGGTTAGAGAGGAAAGGGAGACTGGGAAGGTTTTATCTTTATGCCTTTCTTTCTCTTTTGTTAATATTTATTTGTAACGAGTCAGTTTTGAGAAGGCAAAGAACGGAAAAAGGATAAGTCTAATGCTGCTCCTTAGTCCCTGGTAGAGTTCATCCCCGAGTGGTAGATGGCCTCTCCTAAAACTCTGTCTCCTGCACAGTCTGTAGCTTCCTCCAGGAGGTAGACAGGGCAACACAGGGAGGTGCAGTTCTCCTGAATCTGCTCCAGACAGGTGACACTCTCACACTGAGCCAGGGCCCTGAAAGGGATATCACGTTTGATTAGATATTTTATGGCATGTGACTTTGCAGACCATCCGGCAGGTCTGGTCACCTCCCCTAGCCAGTGTCGGTAAGAAAACGTGCTGTAACATTGTGCACAACCTGTGGTTTCTGATGGGTCAGTAGATCTGCGATCAGCTGCCACGCACGGCCGTAGTTTGTAGGTTAGGTGGCAAAGGTGTGTTACTCGCTCTACTGGTAGATGCTGCCTGAAGACAACAGAGTCAACACAGACTCCGAAAACCTCCTCAATAACCATGGCTCAGCCAGCCAGGCACAGATAGCGACGGAGGGACCAGCCCAGCCACCTGCACCCAGCCGGGTGGAAGCTTGCTGTGGCCTCGCACCGTCAGCAGAAAACGCTGTTTCCTGGCTCCCTGCGGTGTGTAATGGGCTGTCTGCCCTTGGTGAGCCCTTCCACCGTCCTCAGGGGTCAGCTGCAGGTGGCGACAGTGGGGAGCGTGTTATTTCACGTCTCTGGGGAATGTTATAATGATAGTTTTCAGCCTCTGTAATTGGTTTTATGCTCCGTAGGTTATTTCCAAAGGAGAAGAAAAGGTTGGAAAGTATTTAAAACAAAATGAAGGTTAGCCTTGACACGTGGAGAACTCACAAAGCAAGGGGAGAAACATCTTGGCAGGCTTTGTCAAGGCTGCCTGTGGCTTGGTGCGGAATCAGAGGCATTAGCAATGGTAACAACGTTGTTCAGCCCCTGTTTCTGATTCCCTCTCCAATGGAAGAACAACATGTTTTCTCCAATTCCACCCTTTACCTCTGCATTTGGCAACTGGGTGATGGCATTTGGCAACTGGGTGATGGCAAGCGGATAAAAAGCACAGCAGAATATCTCCTGTTATTGTCTTCACCTTCAAAAGCCAAAAATGCCTGTGCAGTCCACGCTGCGGGTATTCACGTCCAGCCAGCGTCTGCTGCCCACAGCTTCACTTACTAGCCCTCTCTGCAGACAGCCGGGAAGGGGTGGCATTCATCACTGCCGTGCAAGGAGCCCGTCTTCAGTGAATCTTGTCAGCAATTCCCTTCACTCAGCCTGCAGTTCAGCTCAAGCTGTTCTTTCACACGTTTTTTTCCTTTATGCAGGTAAGGGGAAAAAACAAAACAAATGAAGTAGATTCTTTTTCCCCAGATAGAAAGGTGATTAACCAACACCAGTAGTTACCAAGCAGGTGCGTACCTCAGAGATGATACTAGTGTAGAGAGAAGCTGCCAATGTTGCTGGTTTGTCCATATTTTTAGGATTTTCCATGTGATTAATTAAGGATAGCCTCTTTTTCGTGTGCATGAAATTTCCTTTCATAAACCAGTGAAGTTTTTCCACAGACTGAAGGCCAATTCTGATCTCACTTACACCTGTGTAAACCTGGACTAACTCCACTGGAGCCTGTCCATCTAATCTGCCTATTTTCAAGTGTGCCAGGCATTAGGGTATCTGAGCACCCGTGCTTATCCCCAGACTTAAACTGATGTCGCTGGGTTCAGTCTTACTCACCATGTCCTGTCCTTAATATATTATTTATCAGCCAGAATGATGTTAGGTGATTTGCACTCTGAAGTAATCATCACTCAGGCAGCAAGATGATGGATAGGTGGAGGGAGAGCAGATGGTATAAAAGATTAATCAAAAAGCGAGAGTCCGTGCCACTGCCAGTCCACAGCTAAAGATCCTCTTGGGTGTGAAAAATGCTAGAATAATGGTGAGGTATTTGTCTCCTGAATTTGCGCTATTACTAGGAAATCCTTCCACGCTGCACAGGGCTGAAAAGGCTAGCAGCTTTTTTGGGAGCCTGGCGGGGCAGATCTCACCCACGAGCACAGCTGTGTCGGGGCGGCTCAGCCTCTGTCGCACGCTTCAGCACATGCTGCCTTCTGCTTTTCCCCCTCTCATCTACCATCGGCTCCGGCACAAGCACAACCCACCCCCCACACCATTCCTCCCTGGCCGTCATTTCCCATTAATTAGTACTGCTGCTCTCCACACACAGACCCCTCTCTCCCTTGTCAGGTCACCCCTCCCGCCTCTCTGCCTCCTCCCTAGCTGGGTGTCTTCTTCCCCGTCCCATCAAACCTCTCCCCTCTGGACAGGACACATGTCAGTGCTACTGTGGCAGCTACTGCTCTATTCCCTCCAGCAATGGCTTTTTCCGTACCTTTCTGCAAGATCTCCGTCCGCCAAAGATGTTTCACCTTTCAGGAAGGTCAAGGTGCAGCTGGAGCTGAACTTGGCAAGGGATGCAAAGAATAATAAGAAGGGCTTCTACAGGTATGTCAGCCAGAAAGAAAGGTCAAAGAAAGCATACGCCCCCCTATAAGGAAGACTGGCAAACTGGTAACAACGGACAAGGAGAAGGCTGAGGTACTCAACAACTTCTTTGCCTCAGTCTTCACTGGCAACCTCTCTTCCCACACCTCTTGAGTGGATGGACCACAAGCAGGGGACGAGGGGAGCAAAGTCTCTTGCACTGCAAAAGAAGATCAGGTTCGTGACCACCTGAGGAACCTGTGCATAAGTCTATGGGACCTAACGAAATGCATCCCAGAGTACTGAGGCAATTGGCTGATGTAGTTGCCAAGCCTCTCTCCATGATATTTGAAAAGTCATGGCAGTCAGGTGAAGACCCTGGCGACTGGAAAAAGGGAAACATTGCACCTATTTTTAAAAAGGGTAGAAAGGAAGACCCTGGGAACCACTGACCTGTGAGCCTCACCTCTGTGCCTGGGAAGATCATGGAACAGATCGTCCTAGAAGCTATGCTAAGGCACATGGAGGACAGGGACGTGATTCGAGACAGCCAGCATGGCTTCACCAAGGGCAAGTCCTGCCTGACCAATCTAATGGCCTTCTATGATGAAGTGACTACATCAGTGGACAAGGATACGGATGTCATCTGCCTGAACTTCTGTAAGGCCTTTGGCACGGTCCCCCACAACAACCTTCTCTCTAAATTGGAGAGTTATGGATTTGATGGGTGGACTGTTCGGTGGATGAGGAATTAGTTGGATGGCTGCATCCAGAGGGTAGTGGTCAACAGCTCAATGTCCCGATGGAGATCAGTGACAAGTGAGTCCCTCAGGGGTCTGTATTGGGACCAGTGCTGTTTAATATCTTCATCAATGACATAGACAGTGGGATCAAGTGCACCCTCAGCAAGTTTGCAGATGACACCAAGCTGAGTGGTGTGGTTGACACACCTGACAGATGGGGATGCCATCCAGAGGGACCTGGACAAGCTGGAGAAGTGGGCCCATGTGAACCCCATGAGGTTCAACAAGGCCAAGTGCAAGGTCCTGCACCTGAGTCGGGACAATCCCCAGTATCAATAGAGGCTGGGGGATGAAGGGGTTGAGAGCAGCCCTACAGAGAAGGACGTGGGCGTGCTGGTGAATGAAAAGCTGGAACATGAGCTGGCAATGTGCGCTCGCAGCCCAGAAAGCCAACTGTATCCTGGGCTGCATCAAAAGAAGCGTGGCCAGCAGGTTGAGGGAGGTGATTCTGCCCCTTTGCTCCGCTCTCATGACACCCCACCTGGAGTCCTGCGTCCAGCTACGGAGTCCTCAGCACAAGAAGGACATGGAGCTGTTGGTGCGGGTCCAGAGGAGGGCCACAAAAATGGTCAGAGGGATGGAGCACCTCTCCTATGAGGAAAGGCTGAGAGAGTTGGGGTTGTTCAGCCTGGAGAAGAGAAGGCTCTGGGAGACCTTATTGCGGCCTTTCAGTACTTAAAGGGGACTTATAAGAAAGACGGGGACAAACTTTTTAGCAGGGCCTGTTGCGATAGGACAAGGGGTTATGGTCTTAGACTAGAAGAGGGTAGGTTTAGCCTAGATATAAGGAAGACATTTTTTACAATGAGGGTGGTGAAACACTGGAACAGGTTGCCCAGAGGGGTGGTAGATGCCCCGTCCCTGGAAACATTCAAGGTCAGGTTGGATGCGGCTCTGAGCAACCTGATGTAGTTGAAGATGTCCCTGCTCATTGCAGGGGGGTTGGATTAGATGACCTTTAAAGGTCCCTTGCAACCCAAACTAGTCTATGATTCCATGATTTGCATTCCCTTTCTCTGGTCATTTTCTTCCGGCTCCAGCTTCTTTCTGATTCATGTTTCCCCTTGGACACTTCAGGTCCTCCCTGAAGATTGGTCATGCACCCTCCAAGAGCAGTCGAGTGTGATTAAACATGAGTTTTGCTGCCCCAAATGAGGGTGGGCCAAATGCCAGGCTGCAGCCAGAGCCAGGCAAAAGGGAGGAAGGACAAGGCTTAGGGCAAGGAATTGGGAAGCCAGGCCCATCGTCAGCCTCACCGTCCCCACTGCCACTATGAAAGGCAGGGCCGAAACAGAGACTGATGCTGTGAAACTAGACCTGGCCGTGAGATTTAGGCAGGACCAGAGGGGAACTGCTGAAATGGTAACAAGAAAAAGCTGTGAGTGATGTGGTACACTAGTCCTCATCCAGTGGGGGCTGAGCATGGAAAAATAGAGGGGAGAAGAAAGTGTGGATCTCATACCTATGTCCCTGACTGTTAACTCATCAGCAAACACTGCAGCTGCTGCTTTTTCTGCAGCTTTAGGGCAGTGAGAGGGTTTCCTGCTTTGCTCTGGACATCAGTGTCGTTTCAGCTGCTCTCATGCAGCCTCAGCACTGTGGCATGCTTGGCTGATGTCTTCAAAGGCTGTCTTCACAGCACGAAGTGCAATAAACTTAAGACCATTACCTGTATTGGGCCACTCATTGCAACTCTGTTGGAGCTGGTAGGCATTAGTGTGAGCCAGAAATGACTATGCCTCAAATTTGTTTTAAATTAAAGCTTCAGTTTTGCAGGAACTTTTTATTGCCCCAGGCAAGAAGAGGGCTGGAACGCCGTTCCACCCTTCCAACATAAACCTGAGCTGGGCAAAGCCCACCGTGCGCCGACTGTGCAATCCTCCTGCAGCGCTTCCTGTTCAGCTATTTAATTTGGTTGCCGCTGGCCAGCTTTAAAACCTGGGGTTTTAATCTGCTGTAAATTGGTGCAGCTCTGCTGAAATGTGGTTTTCAGCCTGTGGCCTGTCAGTCCCTAGGACTGCGGACTGCTTTGAAAGAGTCTGCAAAAGGTAACTAAGAAAAACAAACCCTACTGTCAATAGGCTTAAATTGCCAATACATGGGCATTTTTCCTCCACTAGAACCATTTTGGGGTGTCAAAAAATGAAAATTACTGGAGATCATGAAAAGAGTGCTGTTTTACACCAGCTGAGCATCTGTCCTTGCCCGTCATTGAGTAAAAAATTATTTTTGAAGAGCTGATCAGGGTATAGTAAGCAAACTTTACAGCTTAGGCTCAGAGTTCTGTGAGTATTTTTTCAAGGATTTTGAAAGCAGTCTAAAATGCTGTCACATACACTATATATATATTTGTAAGCTGGCCTGTCACATACACTATATATCTGTTTGTAAGCTGAATAGTAGGGGATAGCAAAACACAACTGGAATTGTTTGAGCATGATATTTGGGAAAACTGTTTTTCCGCATATTGCTTCAGGATGCCTATGTCCATCTCTCCTAAATGAAAAATGAGTGTTTGAAGTAATGTTTTAATATGGTTTTATGTAACATAACCTCAACTAAAAAAAACCCCACATATAAACTCTTACTAACTTCAAAGCAGTAAAAGATCTTTCATTCAATTCCAGTAGTGTCACATTAATTTATCTTTTTCTGAGTTCCAAGAGTCTTGTGTGTTATGTAAGTACGCACAAATATGTTCTTTGCAGTATTTTTTTTTCTTCTCTTAGAAGTGGCTAGAAGATGCATATGCTGTTTCACTAAGGATTTTGAGATTTCGTGTTGTTCTGCAGAGCAAGAAAACCCAAGAAATACAAGGTCCTTCAGAAAGAAAATTCAGGATGTCTGAAGACAACACTTTCCTTAAAGATGTCTAAGCAGCTTCCTTGGAGACTGTCACATATTTTCTTGTGTTTGTTCCTAACTGTAATTTTGAAAAATTACTTGACTTTGTAAAGCATTTTGATTTTACAGAACTGCGTGTTCCAGTGGAATAGGGCTCCATACAAACCTCTTTGAACAATTCTGTTTCACTAGAGCACTCTGACTACAGCACAGACAACTGTGAAGGATTTGGGGCCAGATTCAGGTACCTAAGAGAGGCTGGAGCTGTTTGCATCTGGAATCTAAATTCTGTTTGTGATCAACTCGGGTTATTCGGCTGATATTCTCCAGCATGCAGAGAAGAATAAATCTGTTTTGCAGCAAAAGTCTATCCGCTGAGTCCTGCTCGCTAGGCTCGAGCAAGTTCCAGTGACTGCACTAAACTACATGCACGCAGTGAGGCAGGCAGGGTTCAGCCTTGTGTGGGGAAACGATGCTGCTTTCACGAAGCTGTATTCCCTCCCTCCCTTAGTTAGCATTGGGTTGCGACTCCCTGCTTTGTGATTTGCCCCAATCTTTTCCGTTCCCAGACTTCAGGCAGAAACGTGGCCTCCCTATAGCCTGTCATTAATAAATAAATACACTTTTAAAAAAAGCAACAGAAAGATTACATGAGTAGCAGAACCTGATGTGCTCTGCCAGACGAGGGGGAAGCGAGCGAGGCTGCTGCAAAGGGAAAACCATTTTGTAGCAGTGATTCCATGTATGTTCTGTCTTTAACCTTTCCCCTCTCTGAATATTTGCCATGTGCAAATGACATGCATTTCATACAGATCTAAACCATGCCATATTTTTATATAGATTACCTATGTGTAGCGAGTACAGTCTGTGATGAAAAGCAGAGGTTTGTGTTAGTTCATATCAACATATGATCTCAGCAGTATCTAAAACATATGCTACTTACCATAGCATTTGCATGTGCATTCATATGTTTTTGTTCCACTTGGATTATCTTAGAGCCTTAGGGCCTACCCCATTTGCAAATGTTTTACTTAGATGGATGCGAAACCACCATATGAAAATACAATTGCGGAGGAGAGGAAGGGGGACACTTCAAAAATATGGATTACCTTCCTCCTTTCCTGTCGGTTCTGTGTCTGCATCTGTGTTTATACGTGTGTGTTGCTGTCACACATTTACCTGGATTCGCTTTCAGGACAAACGCTCCTAAAGCTGCATCTTGCAGCACCATATAAGGCAGTTCAAAATAGGGAATCTAAGCTTCTTCTCTGACTTGAAATACAGGTGAGGATTCCTATTTTCCTATCCCTGTACTTTAACTTTTTCCACCGTCATATGTGCACCTACAAGCTAATCTCCCCATTACGAACTGGACCATGCGTGTGCACATGAATATTGACTTTGGAGGTTACGGTGAGGCAAACTCATGGTATTTTCTCTTCATGGAGCAGATGCATTGACAGTTCATAAGTTATTCATGCTCATTGCCCTCAGGGATCCATTTATATAAGCCAGAGAGATGTATTGGGTGCCTACCTATCTTTTATGCCTGCCTATCATATGGCCCCCATAACCATAATCGTATCCCAATTTATGCTGTATCATTGTCACAACATGCTTTTGAGGAAGAGAATTGCAACTATTCCCAGTTTTCTCAGGGCAAAAAGGGCCCTGGGAGACTTGAGCTGGTTGCCCCATGCCTCAAGAAGTTCATCCTGGCTCTCTGAGATCCCAGGCTAACTCTGTCGTTTGTTGGACCTCTGTTACCTTCTGTGCCAGGGTGTGTAAAATCTCCTGTCAAACACTTATCCAACAGAAATCAGTAGATCCCAGCTTGGCTGCCATAACTCCAGCTCTAAGCATCAACCTTGTCATTAGACCCCAGCTCTTTTCTTAAAGGAAGGCGCTGTGTTCCGTATGTCTCACTCAGCTTTTGCCTCCCCTTCATGGGTCACATGAAGGCAAGGCATGGGTCACAGGTTTTAGCATCTCCATCACCGGACAGAGATATTGATATCAGTTGTTAGGGTTCGTTTCGTTTGGTTTGCATTTTGTAACAGCTTGAATGCATTCTACAAAACAAATGTATGCTTGGGTGCCTTCTTACTTGATACAAGTTTTGTGTTACGTCCATCATTCCCTGCGCTTTGTTTACTGTCAGGTTTGCCTGCCTAACAGCTGTGGATGTCCGGCTTCCGATTTATATAGAGCAAGGGATGTGCTAGTTGCCTCTGAGCCTAGCTCGGCTGCTCCTGTGGAAAAACTCTAGGGAAACCTATGGATGCACTGTTGAATTAATCAGGAGGAGGAAGTGTTCTTGGAAGAGGCAGCACTTCCTCTTATGCAGGATAAGATGTGGCCAGATGCTAAGGGTGGGGAACGGGGGCACGATTAAAGACCTAGGTAAAGGAGGAAGTGCTTTTCCCTGTAAAGATGAAGCATTTTCCTAAAACTTGATTTCTTACGCTGCTTGGAAATCAAGCTGTTCCACCCTTTTTTTTTGTTTGTTTTATCGTCTGCTTCAGTTGCAGATTTTCCCTCTTACTCAGCAGTCCAGCCAGTAGAAATGAAATTTCCTTCCTCTTTGAAGCTTGCAGATGCTAGATTCAGAAAAGGGCAAATGAAGGAAGAGCGCAGGCCATGCCCATTTTTGGCTGCAATTTGACCCCCCAGGCGTGGATGACGGAGGGGAGCACCATGACCCTTTCCAGCTTTATTCTTGGTATTACACCACTGACGTCATCAGAATTTGTTCCAGACTCAAATTTAGCCTCATCACCGTTATTTGCTGCAGATCAATAATTCGCAGATGTACATATGTGTGCATACGCACACATACACACACACACACAGAGGGATTTATGGAGACAGTAGTGTGTTTCATGACTCCAATCACTACCAGGTGTTTAAGTGTAATAGGGTTACAGCTCATGCGATATTTATACAGCAGCGGGACAAGACTTCTCCTCACCCTCCGCGTAAATCCATTTGACTTTGTAACTGTATGACCGTAGATCTAATGACATTGCCTTTTCCCATCCCCGCCCCCCCTGCCCCCCCCCACCATCGCCTTGCTCTCGCTGCCTGCCCGGATACATTTCCTTTCATTTTCATGCAGAGTATGTCACCGATTCATAACTCGGTAAATCAGCTTGCTCTTTTGATTCCTCCCACCAGCGCAGCTGTACGTCAGAGCAGAGTCCCGTGTCCCCCGGGGTGGGACGCCTGCTGTGGCAGGTGAACAAGGAAGCCACCCCAGTTCTGCACTTCTATTTACTTAGCCTCTATGTAAAAACACATAAACGTGGGGGTTTTTTTAAGCGTGCAGACATCCGCCGGAGCTAGCATTGTTTTCATTGATTGCTGCCACTGGAGCTCTGGAGGCAGCAGTACTGATCCATATGGAAACAAGGTTTCCATAAATCTGTCAGACTTGAATTCTCTTGCAGAGCCTCATCCGGTCGCTTGCTCCTATTTTCTTTTCCGTGTTTTCAACTCCTGATTGAGTCGAGTTCAAACAAGCCACTTATTTGGCAGTGCCCTTGAAATAAAGGTCTGGTTTAATTGTGCCTCGGAAAGCCTGGGAACATAAGGTTTCCTCATGCACTCGGAAAAAGTATATTCGCAGGTACACGTGCGTCTGCTGTCCCACGTCCTCTGGCACACACGGGGTCGAGCTCTCCGGCATACCTCTTTTTAGCATGCGGGGGCTGAGTGCTTTTCAAAGCCCGGGATTAGACTCTTTCTTCTGTGAAGGAGTGGCTATTAGCATTTGATGCCTTCTGTCCTGCCTGCTGCTTTTATGCTCCATTGGCGCTGTTTCAGAAATGACATTATCATGGGATTGAGCAGCTCAGGGGATTGAAAACTGGCGGCAGAGTCTTTCCCCTCCAGGTCAGGAGTTCATCGCTGACGTGGGCTAATACTGGCTGAACATCATTAGCATCTGAAATGAGTTAGGGATCTTCTTTCCAATCCCTACCAAACACATACCTCATTGCTCCCCAACACAAAATCGTGCTGCACTGGGCACCCTCTGAGGGTACTGCAAAGACACCCACAGCTAGAAACTGTCCTTTCAGAGGCCGTGTCGAGGCAGACCGGTGTAGAGCATAACACGTAGATGTGTTCTCCACCATTGTCCCCTCTCTGTCTGTCACCAGCACCAAAGTTACTTGCACAGCCTCGGGCTATGGGGGAAGCCTCATCATGACGTTACTGAGGGACGTGATGAAGAGTGGGAGACTATGCTAGACTGCGAGAGTTGTTTGTAAGCAGAAGTATTTGCAAGTTAACTAAAATGTCTGTGCCCAATAAAGCAAGAGACTTTAGACTTTCACTGCCCATTCCTGTGTTTCTGAGGAAGGTTATCACTGTGAATTAGAAGGAAATGATGCTAATTCATTGTCACCTTTGGGGATCAGAAGATGATGTGGCGATAAAATCAAAAGCGATTTTTTTCTTCAGCTGGAGCAAAACGCGTGAAAGAGAATTTGCTTTCCATACGATACAAGATGCTACATAGATACCACATGCCTGACCTGCTCTGAAACCATCTGTCATCAGCTCTAGGCAGCACCCATTTATCTTGGTGGAAGAGCTCCTCCAGTTGGTTTAGTGGTCTGTCTGTTTATGTTCATAAGCCTAACAGCGCTGCAGCTGGCTTAAACAGCTTATTAGTATTGTTTACTGTACTTTGCTGTTTAATCAGAAATACTGATAAGCAATCTAAAACCTAGTGGCTTTTCAAAGCCTTTCATGTAAGAGTGGCATTGGCATGGAAGTACAAAATCACGGCTTGCAAAGATGCAGCTGAGGGCTCTGTCCTTCTCTCTTCCCCTTATCTTTGTATTTTTCCCCTCAGGAACGCAAAGCAACCTTTGAGTTCTTCAGCTGTGGTGGGTTTATTATGTGACCTTTTTGTATCTAAGGAGGTTTATTCATTTAATTTCTACAAAGCATTCATATTTCAGGCTCTCTTCTCCTCTGGCAAGCATCAGGGTGTTAAAGCCAGTGCATCCTGCTGGGGCCCATTCCTACAGCTTTTCTGCCCTCCCCTCCTCTCCCCGGCACTGAGCACTGAATCTAGAGCCAAGCTTGCTTCGTGGCCCGTGGTCGTGGAGGTTACCATGTCTGTGTGTGTGGACCTACCAAATACAGTCTGTCGTGAAACCTGTCACTCAGTATGAATCAGCTGGTGGGAGAGCTTGAGGAACTGCTGGACAACCATGCGAGCAACCACGTTATTAAGTCCTGGCACACAGGAAGGAAAGGGGTGGAAGAAATGCAAAGGCTTTCTTCAGACTGTGTCACACATGGCCGTACATGGTATTGCTACCCGGGCAACACCACGGCTATTTGCCTTCCCCCTGCCTTTTTCTGTAATGCTCTCTCCACGTGCAATATTTGCCTCCCTCCTTAGTTGCTATGCTACTGTTCCTTCCCTTTTAATCCCCCCTAAAGAGTCCGTTCTCCTGTGATTTCCTCAGGAAATGGAACAAACTTGAGTAAGTTCTTGAGTCCTCTGCCCACCCCCTTCCCCTTCTGTATTCTGCACATCTGCCTATTAGATTATAAGTGATTTGTAGAGAGGCTTAGCTTTAGCTGGAGTCTTGTACATTGTCAGCTTCATTGTCGTCAGTAAATGCACACTTTACCCAGGCTTCTTGCTTTCTTCTTTTCCTTTTAAAAATGAAAAATCCCTTGAAGCTCTAAAATAAAACTACAAATCCACAAAGGTTTAACTGCAGTGCCTTAAACAGGTGCTTTATCCACTGTGCTGTTTGAGCCGTGGATACTAGCACTTGCCACAATCTAACAGCGATGCTTTGTCCACTGGAGAAAGCCTAATTGCTCTCCATGACAGCAAATAAATCCATGGAGATTTTCAAGTTAAAATTCGGATTTCAGACTTGCCGCGTTGTATGATGCACAGCACTATCTCCACAACACAGATTTGTATGCACATCCAATTTTCTGGACAAAGCAATGTATTGTCTCTTTTTATTAATATTTATTTATCTGTTTTCTCTCATTGGGGTACTTGTCAAAAGAACATTTGTGTGTTCCAAAATGGAAAGCAGATACTCTACACTGTGAGAAGTTGGAGCATCACTGTGAGAAGCTGGTGTGACCAGAGAGGAGAGGACAGTTTATTCATCAGGATGTTAATCTTGATCTTGGAAGATGTGTGCCACTTCAGATTTCCTGTATGAATATGAAAAAAATCCCTTTTTCATCAAGTGTCTTTGGGCACTTCAGCAAGACTTAGGTTTAGTTCCTATGAAGTTTTGAAATTTGGGCCTCAGTCTCTCCTTGCCTAAGCTGCCCATATGAAAAGCTTGCTTTGTCCAGCATGAACTTAGTTCCTGACTGACTGTCAGCGTTTCACAGTGAAATCAGGCTTTGCACTGTGTTTTAAAGAATTGATTTCTTTAATGTTTGCACTTTGTTTTAAAGAATCCCCAAATGTTGCTGGTTTAGGGTCATTTTGAAATTCTGCATGATGGCAGAGCAGCTTGCAAGAGTATCTTTAGCCAGCATGGGTCCATCCTGAAGCCGAGGGGGTATGAGGAGAAGCCCCTAACCATTAGGCTGGCTCGTGCCACTCGAGGCAGCCAAGGCTGGAGCAGAGACCTGGCAGTCTGGAGACCTGTGCTCTCCTTCGCTCTGCAGTGGAGCCGAGGTGACTCTGGGCAAGTCTCTTAATATTTCTTTCTGTGCATCTGCAACTTTACATCATCTCCAAAGAAGCTGAGAGGGTGATGGTGACTGTGGGTTTGGGGCTTACCCGGAACCTGTGCAGAGCTCACCCAGGAGTCAGCTTGCGGTAAATTTTTGCATGGAGAAATTCGGCTTTGTTGTAGAGCTGATGGACATCACCCACACGTCCTACCGTCGTTTTGGAGCAAATGCGTAGGCTGGCCTGTTGAAGGAAGGCTGTACCTCCAGTTTATTGAGGTGCATGGAGCGTTAAAGGGCTGACACACAGAGAGCTTGCCCCGCTAATGGATCAGAATTTTTATAGACAGAAGGGATATGCCGTAGTCAGAGTGGTAAATCTGTAATGACAGACGTTCGTTCTATATTTGTGAATGACCTGATTTGGCATGCATGCAGTTCATTCTCCTGACAATAATGGAAACATGGTGTGAGACAGACAGAGAAATAAAGCTGTGGTTAAAATTACGCTATAAATTTATAAACGTTTTGGTTTAAAGTATTTTCCCCACCTTAATTTCTCGCCTTGTTTAAAAAAAAAAAAAAAAAAAAAGCCTCTGTTTGAATAGTGTTTGAAAAGCTTTCAGCTCTCCACCTCCTTCTTTTTCCTCCTCCCTCACCTCCCTCCTATGCTCCGGAGATGAGTGTAAGACATCTGTCAAAGCTGTGGTAACGGATTTCTCCTGATTTGCGAGGACCCTAGGAATCTGTCAGAGCATCCCCGGCTGCTGCGGTCCTGTCGCTGGGTGATAGCTGCCCCGGGAGGCGAGAGTCGGGCACCGCCGGGAGACAGACCACTTTGTCCTAATGTTAATTTGTCCCTGAAACGGAGAGAGGGGAAGGGGGGATTTCCCTACAAAAAGAGAGAGTTTGGACGGGAAGATGCCGGAAACTTTAGGAAACATTAGCAGAGGCTGTCGTGCCCTCAAAGAAGAGCCCTTCTTGCTTTCTGCTCCACGTTTCTCCCTCCCTCCTTCAGGAAAAATTCCTAACTCCTTTGGCTGGGTACCAACTATTCCTTTGGCCTCCCAGCCAGAAAAGCTCACTGGGGATGGAGAAATTGCCATACACAATGGGTTTGAGAACTAATAACACATGCATGCGGTCCAGCCTTGAATTACATGAAATATGGTGCATAGCTTTCAACCCTGTTTTGTCAGAGGCCTCGACTGCTTAAAAGCCTTCCAGTCCCTCTCCTGCCTCTCTTCCCCCCCACCCCCAAATAAAATAAATCCCACACATTTTCTCTCAACTTCCAGCATGTGTGACCGTAATTGTGTCTCGGATGCTGGCAGAGCGCCCGATCTGTCAGCCTCACCCAGGGATGGGGAAGGAGCGGGGGAAGGATGCCTGCTGGATCAGCTTGGCTGGGAGGGGACCTGGGGGCCGGGGGGCCGGGGGGCCGGGGCGCTTGCTCCCCCAGCCCTGCAGAGGAGTGGGAGGGCAGGATGCTGCGCTCGCCTGGGACGTGCCGGGGCAGGCGGGGATCTGCCTCGGTGGCTGCTTCCTTCTGGGGGAACTGCTTGGGGCCAGTGGGTATAACCGGCAGCAATTAGTTAAATCAAGGGGCCAGCTACAAGTGAACTAATTACATCGGTGCATTGTACTCCAGCGGCTGGTAATTCTTCTACCCCGTGTTAGTACAGATGGGTCCTCCCTCGGTAAATGAAGACACTCTCTGCGTTAGTCACGCTGCTGGGTCAAGAAAAGTGTGGCGCTGGCTTTGCGAGCAAGACAAACCTGCTCAGTACCTGGCCCTTTTTGCATGGGCTCTAGCACGGCTATTTACGTTAGTTAAAATACAAAAAGGTGTGGATCGCAGAGATCTCCAGAGAGGATAACTCTTGGAAGTTGTGCGGTGGCTAGGGGAACGGTTATCTGTCCTGATTATGACGTCTAGGAACTGACGTGATAGAAAAATCAATTCAATTCTGGAGCAACTTACCATTAAAAGCCAACTCATGGAACTTAATTGCCTGAAGCAATTTGAAGTTGAAGGAAGCACTGGAATTCTGGAAAACCTGTCAGAGATAGCAGGCATACACCAGTGGGGGTAGCATCTTCCTCTAGTTCTTAAGATACTCAGTTTCAACGGATAAGGCTTACAGGAGGCTTATGCTGTGATCAGCAGTGAAATAATTAGCCACCGTTATCATTAAGCGTCAGTACCCACACAACATGAGTCCTCCAAGTGGATGTCACTGGGCTGTTACTTCCAGGCCCTTAAGCCGACTCCGGTATCAGCTTACATGGTAAGATGCATATTTCCCTCCAGATTGTCCTTAAAAATCAGGTAGAGGAACAAGGATGCAGCGTGAGGGACGAGGACGCAGCGTGATGCCGTGGCTGGAAGGCGGCGAGTGAGCGAGGACCGGGCATGCACAGCAAGTTTGCTGCAAGTGCCAGCAGAGGAACAGCAGGAGAGATGCTGGAGCTGCGCTGGGGCCTCCAAGCCCTCACCCTCACACTCAAAACTTCCAGCTAAACCAGACTCAGTCACTTTTACGTGCTCCTGCTGAGAGGATGAGGGCTCAGCTCCACAGGGTAATAATGTTATCAACGTACATTTCTGCCATCATCACTGGCGTTTTGCCTTGGTTTGCTATGGTGGCCGTAGGTCCTGTGTGTACACAAAGGCACCATTATGCCAGGCACTTATAAAAAACACCGGTAGCCTAAAGAGCTTATATCCTAAAGGAATACCTTTTTCCCCATGAGGACAGCCAAGCAGTGGAAGAGCTTGCTCACCAAGGCTGTGCAGTCTCCATCTTCAGAGCTTTTTTCAAGACCAGACTGGACAAAGCCCTGAGCAGACCTGGTCGGATCCCATAGCTGGCCATGCTTGAGCAAGTGGTTAGACTAGGGACCTCCTGGGTTCCCTCACCCTGAATTATGATCCTATGATCTTTATCTGGGGTTGTTTATGTTTTTATGTTAAAAACCAAACACTGCTCTGTCTGTAGGCAGGCACCTGCCTACGAACTAACTTGTTGATGGCATTTTCTCCTGTGCAGGGCCTTCTGAAGGAAATATTATGCATATGGGTGTAGGCAGTCTTGGTTTCTTCTCACCTGCGTCTTAGTGACCAGGGCAGGTCAACGTTAATTGTGAATATTTTTTAGGAATATCATTTGTTAGCGGTTTGGCACTTTTTCCATAAGCTCGTTAAGTCATTACTCACTGCTCAGTCACACCTCCGACGGTGGTTGAATATAGCAAAGCATTTATTTCTTTCTCCGGTGCTAAGTACGTATTTGCACACCCTTTTTTGTTTTATCTGATGACGTTATTTTCTTTCCTCATAGGTGGATGCTTCCTCCACTTTTTCCCCTTCCTCCTCACTTTCCCTCCCCCTGCATGCCTCCAGAGCCAGGATGACAGCTCTAAGGGTGCTGGCAGTCCGTTGGCTGTTGCAAATCAAGGACTTTAATCACAGCATGATGCCATCATGTGAGCAAATATGATATTGATGGTGTTTGCTAATATGCTATTTTAAAAAAATGAAAATGTTAAAAATAAATCTTTTAGGGGGATTTTACATATTAATGCTTGGTAATTTGAATATGTGCTAATACTTTTTGCATTTGGAATGTTTAATTGATAAAGATTATGTGGATAAAGATCTATAATTAACTGATAAACATTAAAACATTAACAGATAAAGATTTATATTGTTCCTGAGGAAAATTATAACCATTTTCTCTCTTGGCTGCACCATTTTAAGGAGTGATAAAGGAAGAAAAATAGGAATATTTTTCCTATTTTGGCAATTCTGGACCAAGAATTGCCATAATCATAATAATGAATGTCATCTGTCTGGACTTCTGTAAGGCCTTTGGCACGGTCCCCCACAACATCCTTCTCTCTAAATTGGAGAGATACGGATTTGATGGGTGGACTGTTCGGTGGATGAGGAATTAGTTGGATGGCTGCATCCAGAGGGTAGTGGTCAACAGCTCAATGTCCCGATGGAGATCAGTGACAAGTGTGTCCCTCAGGGTTCTGTATTGGGACCAGTGCTGTTTAATATCTTCATCAATGACATAGACAGTGGGATCAAGTGCACCCTCAGCAAGTTTGCAGATGACACCAAGCTGAGTGGTGTGGTTGACACACCTGACAGATGGGATGCCATCCAGAGGGACCTGGACAAGCTGGAGAAGTGGGCCCATGTGAACCCCATGAGGTTCAACAAGGCCAAGTGCAAGGTCCTGCACCTGAGTCGGGACAATCCCCAGTATCAGTACAGGCTGGGGGATGAAGGGGTTGAGAGCAGCCCTGCAGAGAAGGACGTGGGCGTACTGGTGAATGAAAAGCTGGAACATGAGCTGGCAATGTGCGCTCCCAGCCCAGAAAGCCCACTGTATCCTGGGCTGCATCAAAAGAAGCGTGGCCAGCAGGTTGAGGGAGGTGATTCTGCCCCTTTGCTCCGCTCTCATGACACCCCACCTGGAGTCCTGCGTCCAGCTACGGAGTCCTCAGTACAGGAAAGACATGGAGCTGTTGGTGCAGGTCCAGAGGAGGGCCACAAAAATGGTCAGAGGGATGGAACAGCTCTCCTATGAGGAAAGGCTGAGAGAGTTGGTGTGTTCAGCCTGGAGAAGAGAAGGCTCTGGGAGACCTTATTGTGGCCTTTCAGTACTTAAAGGGGGCTTATAAGAAAGATGGGGACAAACTTTTTAGCAGGGCCTGTTGCGATAGGACAAGGGGTTATGGTCTTAGACTAGAAGAGGGTAGGTTTAGCCTAGATATAAGGAAGACATTTTTTACAATGAGGGTGGTGAAACACTGGAACAGGTTGCCCAGAGAGGTGGTAGATGCCCCGTCCCTGGAAACATTCAAGGTCAGGTTGGATGTGGCTCTGAGCAACCTGATGTAGTTGAAGATGTCCCTGCTCATTGCAGGGGGGTTGGATTAGATGACCTTTAAAGGTCCCTTGCAACCCAAACTAGTCTATGATTCTATGATTCTATGATTCTATGTTAATGAAGGATCAAAGCAGACATTTTTCCTTCTGTACTTCTCATGCAGAACTCAATAGCAACCACACCTTGCATAACAAAATATCAGAGATTAAAGGCTGTGCAGCCTGTCTTCATGAGGCTAAAAATTTTCTCACATATGAGGAAGTCCATCAAAGCTTGTCTAAAGGTTTTATGTGACAGGAAACACACTAATTTTACAGGTAGAGTGGTTAAACGGATTTTTCTACCAAATCAAAAGTAGAATTAGAGCCAAATCCACCCAACAGCAGGAATTCAGTGGAAACACCTCCCTTGACTTTGCGTCTGGGATTCATCTGTCAGACCTCAGGACCTCACTCCTGCTGATCCCACCCTGGACCCATCAGACTTTGCTGCCACGCTGCAAGGAGACTGCAGCCCTTAGCTCCAAAGGGCCAAGGGCTTGGCTTGTTCGTAACTGTCTGTTTGCTCTCAATGGTACATTGAACCTTCCTTATTATTGTGCCAGTGCCAAATCCAGCCTACCTTTTTAACACATCTTGTATGCAACCATTTTCAAGCCCTGATGTTTTCCTTTTCTTAGCTTTTTTTCAGGCTGTTCAATACAGACGTCTTGAAATAATACTCCTGCAGAACAATGCTAAGATGTAATAATCAGTACAGTCCTAATGACATTGCTCCTTTAGCCTCTATGCACTAGGTATTTGCAATGTAGAATGTATTTATGATCACTTCTCCCAGCGAAAAGAGATAGTAATTATTAGTAATGTATGGGCTGTTTACCAGGTTTTTCTTAACACCTGTGTCTTTTGCTGTGATAATCTACTTTTGAGTCAAGACTTTTGCATTCATCTAGGTGAGTTCATTATCTTTCGCTAGCTATGTTTCAAAATGAAATTCGTGCCTTCGTACTTCTGAATACGTATCTGACAGTCTTGAATCAACTACACTGCACGTGGAAGGTCAGCATAATCCCCAGGGGCTCAGATATTTTTTAAAAAGGGAACAGGACTGTCTCGTTAGCAGAGACTCAGTGTGGTTTCAACAGCCCAGGACATGCCGCTGCCAATCCTTTATCCTCCCAGAAGGTAAGAGCAGGCATCGGCCACATCCAGCCCTTCATGCTCCAACAGCCGTCATCATCCTCACCAATTCCCTTTCCCAGCACAGCCCTGCCTAGGAAGGCTAGCTGTGTCCAGGCAAATGCCATCTGCAGGTCCCAGCCCTTCCCAAAGGCATCTCTGGTGACTTCTACGGTGTGACGTGATACGTCTGTGCCACCGTTCTCTCTAGCTGCATGCTGACCTGCAAAGAGAAGGGCCCTTCCCGCACGAGCAGAATAAATAGAGGTGCGATAATCATGTGATTATATCCAAATTCATCAAAACCACAGTCCTGTCCCAACGTATCTGAACATACAACATGGGCACCCTTCCCCCAGAGTTTTGGCTCTCTGCTGACAAAGAACCACAACTCAAACTCCTTCCATTTTTTTCTTAATACAAAAAAAGTCTCCCTTGCCTTGAAACATTATTGTGGCATGACTAATTTCACCTAATTTCACCTAGAAACATTTTTTTTTAAAATTCTTGGTAACTGGATGATGTGCTTTATTCAGAAATCATGTCCAAGGCAGGCAGCTACATTACTTTTGATCTCCCTACCTGTGCTTCAAAACTGCAATCTATTTGGGCATGCTCAAGTTTAGCTTTCCCTCGCTCCACAGGCTAGAGTAACTTCGGTTGGAGAAATAGCTTTAGGAAATGTTGATTAAAAAAAAAAAAAGAAAAGATCAGTCATACTGCTCTGCTAATTACATTGGCCATATTAATGGCACAGACTGCTCATTTTCAGGCTCTGTTGGAAAGATTACCCAGAGAGGTGTTATTCTCTCAGTACAGTGTCAGATGTCACCCTGTGGGATATTAAAGCCAAGTCAAGATTGTGTTGAAAAATATTTTTTTTTCTTCTGTACAGTAACATACAGCACTAGATTGCATTAAAAAGAAATCCCTTTGCAGAAGAAATGTTAATGTGGGCTGCCAAATGGGAGAGATTTTCCATAGTTCACTGTTAATGTAAGACCTCAGCTCTCGTGGAACATGCTGTCCTCTAATGAACAGCTCCTTAATGAGAGCGGAGAATCAGGGTTTCACATCTGTACGAATGACAGCAAAGTTTGGAAGGTGTTGTTTCTGTTTTTCTTTCTTTTTCGTTTTAATACAAGCACTAATTGGCCTTAAATAAAACTCAGTAGAACACAATAGATTTATGATATTTTTTGTGAAGCTAAACCAGATCTCAGGCATTCAGAGAAACAGGCTCCCCTTTTATGAGGTAATTATGATTTAGTGTTTACTGTCTCCCTGTTGAGTCTGTGGGTTGCCTTTAAAGTGGCTCTGGGATGAATGTCAAAAGTGGAATTTACAGTCAAACCTTTTCAACATGTAAAATGCAGGAGACATTTATTATTTTCCTAGGTAATATTTCTTCTCTGCCTCTATGTTGCTTTTTTTTTGAAACACCTATAAATTGTCCCCAGTGGACAGGTTGCTGTATCATCAGAAAATGGTTATTTTGGAAGAGTTTGGGAAGGTTTCTAAGAATTTAGGTATTTCTTCTAGTAGCAGCAATAGTCATCTGCCAGGGTTCGCTACCACTTTCCACTTGGAAATCAAGTTTTTGTTGATTTAAAAGGAGGTAAATTAAGTATAGAAGGTGACACCTTCACACAGGCTTGCCACTAGGTTTGGGTTTTGGTTTTGGGAGAAGACTTGGGAGAAGGCTCCTTTAGGGTCCAATTTCACAGGGCTGTGACCCAGCCCCAGGACTTCAGTGGGAGCTCAGTCTGCCACGCAGCGCCGGGCCAGCAATATTGTTCTGCAAGGGCATCCGGACAGCTTGCTAACAGCTCTCATCTTGAGCTTTTCCGAAGGTCCTGGGAAAGGAGGCAGTATCTCTCCCTCTTGCACCCTCTGCTCTTTGTCCATTGAATTAACCCGCACATTCAGCAACCCATCCTAACTGCACGCAGGAGCTGCGCGCTCAGCAAACCCAGCATCTCACTCGCATCTGCGCAGCTCTCACAAAAGTCCCTCTGAAAAATAAGCGTCCACGTTGCTGATCTCTCACCTGCACAATTTACTTTTTAAGCCCCTTTCCCTTCCCTTCCCCGCTACCAAATTCAGCAACATCGAGTAGGATTTAGGAATGGTTTAGGGGGAAAAAAATTACAAACAATGAAAAAAATAGAAACTGCAAAGAATGGCAATAGCACGGCAGTGCACACCATGTACTTCAACTGCAGCGCAAGATGGATTGTGGGCTACATGTGAATTTGGCAGGGCTGCAGGTGTTCAAATCATGCATTTGTGCAGTCTAGGAGATTTCTTCTACTTTACAGTCTTCCAGCATACAACATCTCCAAAAGCCCAGTGGCACTGAAAAAGTGTGTTTCAGCCCTGACAGAAAATATCAATAAAAAGTCCACAAAAGCTATTATCCTTCGAAACAAAGATGGAAATGCAACGAACACGGGCAAATGGTGAATCTGCATCAGCTCTTGGTTGTGCGTAGCAGAGGATGAATCTAGCGTAAGATCAATAAACCGAAATACTGACTCATTAAAAACCAGCGCAAAACTCAAGTGGTTTATCCGTGAAGATAACTGGTCATATGAAGAAGCCATTGATCAAAAAATGTGCTCAGTGCAGATGGAGAATGAAAATCAGAGCTCTCTCCCACTATGCTCTGGTATTATTTGGCAGAAGTCATTGAAAATTTACACAGCATTGCTACACACAACAGCAGGTGGTCAATATAGCTGAAGGAGGACTCTTTTGGAAACCCTCAGCACCAAGAACGTTTGTCACTTCAGGGGAGGAGTGAGTGCCAGGACTCAAGGCTGCAAAACACAGCCCAGCTTACGTGTTGTGGGGTGATGCTGCAGGCACCCACCCACAAAACCCAAGGGTATTGAAGGCCTACGTGGCGTACGTGGGCCACATGTTCACTAGCTTTCAAATAAAAGGGCATGGGTGGTTTCCAGTATTTTCAATATTACAAGCCTTCCTGATCCTCATAACACACTTATCCATCCATCTCACCCAGGTGATTTGCACCTAAACGTTCAAGTTGTGTTTTTGCCACCACCCCAGTTATGCAACCGCCAGCCCGAGGAGCGATTGCTAACTCTAAAGCGTTTTATTTACGACAAACATTGATGCAATTACTTGGAGTGATGGACAAGGCAAACAAGACAGCAGTCGAGCGAGTTTTGGAAGAGTTTCAACATCTGACATGTCTTGGAAAACATTCTTGCTGTGTGGGACTCAATAACCAGCAAGACAATTAGCGGTGTTTGGAAAGCCGTGCGGAAGGGGCACACTCACAGCTCCAGAGGGTCTGAGGAAGAAGATGGTGGCGTAGCTCAAAGAGTAAGCCTTGGACGGAAAGCTGCATTTGATGAAAGAGAAGAGATCGGTATTTAAGAGAGCTACCTGAGGTTGAAACTGCTGAAGAAGAGCAGAGGAAGAGAGAGAAGGTGATACCAATGCAGAATGACAGTCAACAGTTAAAAATCTTTCTAAATTGTTAGAGAAGGCATATAGCTAATTCTCTTTGTGTTAGAAATAGATCTGAACATGAACTGAAGCTTGAAGATAAAGATTACCAAGGTTATTGCAGTTCATCAAGAAATGTATAAACACAAAGAGCAAACGAAGTCATTCATTTCATGTGTTCTTTTTAAAGAGCCCATTGACCCCTGGTGTTGCCTTTCCTGTTCCAGTGGAATTCAGCCTGTTGCACCTGACTGTTTTTCTTCCCTGTTCCTACACCACCTGTGCCTGACGATGACCCAGATGAACCTTTATTGCCATCCTACATCACCTCCCAGTAGTTTCAATGCTACCTTTCCCATCTGTCTGCAATGTGGGCATACGCTACATTTTTTTTCAGATACATTATCACTACCTTACATTTATTCTTACGTAGTTTCATCGCCTTATAATGAACCATTGCATTCATACTATCTCTTATTTCAATACATTTCTATGGTGATAAGTGTGTATGGGGTGCATTAGGGAGTTTGGTGAAAGATATTCCCCCTACTTGCTGTTGAAATAACGGTTTGCAAATGCTGGCTTTGGTACTGTGGAGTTCCCTCAAGGAGGCATGTGTCGGTATTGCGGAGGGAGTGCCGTATGCTAATCCCAGTCTTACTGAGCACAACCCACCCTTACCCAGCACTCCCACCCACCTCTTCCTGGTAAACCACAATCGTTTGAAATTTCTGGAAATGTTGGCAATGTGGGAGAAAAAAAGATCTCATGTGTTCTTCCTGTCTCCTTCCCTATTTGGATGTGAGGGGAGAAAACTGAAAGCTACAGTAGTTACTTGTTTTAAAAAAAATAATCTTTTATTTATTTCCTAAAGAGTCTGAACTCCATTATGTAGATTTAGCGATGGTGTATAAAATAGTGCTAGGTATGCTTATGTAGTACATCCGTTCTTTACTTCTGAATAGACCTAAAATGCCCACTCTCAGAGACCGCTGTTTTGTGCACTAATGTACTTTAGGGGTATTTTTGGTCACTAAAGTACAAGGGAAAGTAAAATCCTGAAAATAGAAAGTATTATACGGTTCGTATATAAACAAAAAACAAGGCTATATTACAGAAAGCTAATAATGCAGCTGCCGTAAACCCTCAGGTTTCTATAGAAGAATTCTGGAAAATCAGCATGACATTCATAGATGCCTCTGTGTACTTTTGTGTGTTGTTGATAATGTAGTTAATGTAGCATCATATTAAGGATCAGCACTAAATTTCATCTGTGACTTACAGGAATTGGAATGATAATATAAAACGATTTTGAAAAAAGTAACTCAATTTGATGTGCTAACTATAAAAAATAATAATTCAATGTGCAGCAGGAAAAGCCTAATTTCAAACCATATTCTAAATATCCCTTCAGTGACTATACTGTGATAATATATTTCACTTAATAATTTTTTCATTTTTTCCTAAAATTTCGCCTTATTTCTATATCAAGCCTAAGGCACAGGTATGGGGGGGGCAAAGAGAGTTAATATTTTCTCAAAACAGCTTTTTGCTGCTGGCTTTGACATCTATAGCCAGGGTAGGATAGGTACGAGCAGACCGGTGAAACTGGATTATGGCACGAGGACAAGGAAGGACGTTCTCCTGAACGCTTAAGACCCAGCACACCTACCGTTTGGCAAAAATGTCAGAACTGTAGTGGAGAAAAACAAAAAGAAAAAAAAAAAGGATCTTAGGGGCTGTTTAAATCAAGGCAGCTCATCAAGCTGGAAAGATGGGTACGTCCATCATGCGTATGGCCAAAGAGGCGACAGTCGCAGCTCCAGAACGCCATGAGGGGCATGCGAAAGAGGCAGAAGAAGTACATGAGAGGTCACACAGCAAAATACAGGGACTCAGACGAGCGCTTTGGAAACCAGGTAGAGCATTTTGAGATATACAGAAGGGGGTGGTGAACCTGATAGGAATAAAAATGATGCACACATGGTCTCGTGTGCGAAGTACCCTTTTAATTACAGCAAACGTAAAATTTTGAAATATCCTTTCAGAAGAATCCCAGAATATAATTGTAGCATCTGAAGCAGAAAAGGATTAGCTGGCAAACAGGATAATTCAAGAACAGCGTTTAAAATTGTATTATTTTTCAAAAAAAGATTTAAAAACTTTCTCAGAAGCCGAATTAAAACAACAATATGTATTGTTTTCAGTATTTACGTGGTCAACTAAGTCTCAAAAAATGACCCTTCCAGAAAAAGTACATCAGACTGCCACATTAACAATGGCCTAAAAAAGGCAGGGTCTTTTTTAGAAAACCTGACTGAGAACAAATATCAGAATGGCTTTATGCATTAAGGCAATATGTTTCATGAGGGTGCAATAAGCATGGAAAGAAGGGACAAAGTAAGTGTCCCTATGTAACTGGAGCCAAACAATGTCATTCCTAAGAAAACAAGTGTTACTGAATTTCCAATAACACTTTAGGAAGGCAAGACAAGACCTTGAGAATAATTACTTTTGCTGGTTTTATTCCCCAAGCAAGCAAGGAATTAAAAAAGAAAAAGAGCAGAGAACAGAATTTTAACTTTTCTTTTTTTTTTTTTTTCCTCCTTGCTAAACCAAAATCTGAAAACAAAACATGGGACAGGAAACCTTCAGCGAAACCTCAGACACAGCGTTTGACACTCGTAAGGAAAGCAAAGGGGAACGTCAGAAGCTGGAATTCCCTTGCACCTGGGGGAAATTGGAACCCACGTTTGTCATTTTCTGGAAAAGTGCTCTAACCATCAGGCTGTAGGCTGATGGTTTAGGGCTAAGGAGTTCTCCCATTCCGTGTGTGAGAGTGTTCACTGGTGTGGGAGCGGGACACCCCCATGTCTGCACGTGTTCGTCGAGGGGCTGGAGGAGCCTTCTCCTCCCCAGACCCCCCAGCGTGGGGGCACGCTGTGGGCACGCGCAACCTGCGTCCCTGGGGGCTGAACACAGCCTGGGGGAGCACCAGGCTTAATGCAGGGGGGTCGGCAAGGAATCAAACGCTTTTCCCAGCCTTCCTGGGCAATCTGCATGCAAGCAGTGGTAAATTTTAGGAAGAACAACGTCTCTCACTCCCCGTCAGGTTGCTTTTGAGGTGGTGGTGAGCATGTCTGGGGAGAAGGCAGGAGGCCCAAAGAGTATTTCTACGCAGAAGTGAATCCCAGTTTTCCCAGTCCTTTGGAAGGAGGGCAGTAGAGGACAAAAACATGCAGAGGCACCTCGCAAAGGGAGAAAAGGAAGGGTGATCCATCACCCCAAGCAGATGATCGCCACACAACATATGGAATTAGAGCCTAGACCAGATGGGCAGGTCTGCACTGAAGCAGGAAATCTTTATATTCCTACATGTAAAAACAAGCAGAGCCTTAACCATTCAGCTGTATTTCCTTATAAGCAGGGTTTGTACGTCCGTTCCACCAAAACAAATAGGCAAATAAAGTTCCCCCTGCTCTGGTAACAGGAGTCCACTAGAGATAGACTTTGGCATTATGCGATAAATACGCTCCCTTCAGGAACAATGTCAGATATTTGGAGTACTCTGCCAGGCAGAGCATAACCGAGGCGAGTGTGCCAATTTAGCTGTGCTACTTTTAAAGATAATTTGCTACGGAAGTTCTCAAAACCTTTTCAGTCTCTGACTCCAAGACTGTCTGAAATATCTTCAGGTTTTTTTATTTATTACTGGTTTTCCATCAGGAATAATTAACTTCATACCCTCCCCAAACCTGCATGCATATATGCGTGCGTGTCTTTCCTCCTCATAAGCCGACATCCCTGATACATAGATAATTTATGAAAACAGAGTAGACGCTTTTTAATAATTAAGTAATAGATAATAGGAGGGGACTTTTTCCAACAATGTACGGTGGCTTTGAAGTAGAACACAGCCCTCAAAGGTTAGTGGCTGTGGATAAATTACATTTAGAAAAAGAAAAACCTGAAGAAAGCTTCTACCCTCACACCGTATCATTAAGTAAATTAAAACAGTGAAGAGGTTTTCTTTTTATTTTGCAATGCGTGCACTTCATTGAAGTAACGTGTGAGCAGTAGTCCTGTGGCAAAAAGCCAACTGACTGCCCCAGACTAAATCACGTAGCATCAACATGGCCTATTCTCTCTAAATTACGGGGCAAACAATAACACAGGTAAAATTAGCCCCGGCTGTAATTATACAGCAGAATTGTGTCGAGGACGTAGAATGATAAACGGCAAACGCAGAATGTGTTGTGTCATATCATGTAATCTCTCCTGCTGCAGAGCTGAAAAACAAAGGGAGAGTTGTGCCTTGTTTGTCTAACATGCTCTATATCACAAATTAGAAATCCTTCCTAATTAAGATATTGTTAAATTTCCTTTGTTAACAAATTTTTAACAATGTTAATTAGTGATCATTGATGACATTTTAACAATGTTAATTAGTGATCATTGTTCATCTAACAAACAATTAGGGTGATTTGCGCTGCAGTTCTCAGGCGCAGAAGTGCATCCCAGAGCCTTCCTGCCTTTTTACCCCCAGGCTGCTTGAGCTGAGGGAGGGCATCTGGGAATGCTAATGCAATACGTAGCCACTCATTTAGCAGAAGCATTGCAAGGAAATCCTGTCTGGCTTATGAACGTTTAATAGTTCAAAACAGCTGTAGCTTCACAAGGGTGTTCTCATCACACAAGTGCTCCATGAGGTCACTTGGGCCATTTTTGCACTAATGTAATATAATACAATATGAGGTATACGTGGACATTCATTTCCCACTCTTTCATTAATTCTCGTCTAGCTGTGCAGATGGCAGTGGCTCTCAGAGGCCCGAGGTTGTCAGGGTGGTCGCATTTTTACTGTGGTGTCATCTAATTCCAACCATTTTCTGGTCTACGTGCTGGCGAAAGGAGTAGCAGCAGCAACCCATGCCCACGTCCTTGCTGCCCTTGTAAAAACCGGGACCAAAAGCATCAGAACAAGAACCACTGTCACCTTTACAACACCAGCCTCAGAGTTGCAGTATCACTTTGATTTACAAGAAACGTCCCTGAGAAAGAAGTATGTCAGCATCAAGAGTTATGAAGGGGCTTGAGAAATCAGCTTGTCAGTTAGACCACAGGAGCGTAGAAATTGGACTGCATTTCCTGGCACAGACAAGCAGAGGGCTACAGGCTCTGACAGATATCAGGCTTGATGCACGCTTCCTCTCCGCAGTGGTCAAAGCATTATCTCTGGCTAGAGCCAAAAGACCTATCTTCTACCTAAGAACTTCAGAGGAAGTTGGGTTAGATGATGGCTCAATTAAAAAAAGAATTCATGAAGACTTGCACTGAGGAAACTGGATAGCCTGGAGGTGGAGCAGTGGGATAATACTGCTCGAGAAACCTCCTACTCTTGTTCTGCTGCCAGTGACAGCAACGCTGGGGTGATCAGAGGTAGGGCCACCGTGCAAGCGTTGGCCAGTAACGCAGACAGGGTGCTATCAGCTGCCCGTGTTATCACTGCATTTGTGCTTCTGCTCCAGACAAGGTTAGGCAGCCTGAGTGATAAAATATCAACGTATGGTGTATGTCAGTGCTCCTACGGTAAGCGTTGTCAGTGGACCACCGGAGTAGCTGTGCAACGTGGAAGGCTCTTAGCATGGCTTTTGCTGCTGGGAGGTGTTACCATGCTTACCGTAGCGCTTAGCAAGTGGCATAAATGCGCTTTTCTGTGAGCCTTGCCTAGGCAAACGGGCTTGAACCCAGCTGCATTACAATTTCTTTTCTCATTGTATATTTGTCTACGGTATGAATACCTGCTGTCCACCCGTGGTTCAGTTTATCCATCATTTATCCATCTTTTGCTCACGTTCATAGTTTATCCCCTCCGTGACAGGAACCCTGAATTGTTTGCACGTTGCTATACATAAATGTTTCTGCAGCAAATGGTAGATGAAAATGGGTGCCAAATCCCACGCACCATCTTCTAAATGTTAACTGTAGATTTGGAAAATCATTGCTTATGCAAGCCTGACATAACAGATATGTTCTTGCATTGTCCAGGTTAGTGGATAGCATTGGTATGATTAGATTATAAGGGTGAGCCATTAATCCCTCCTTTTCCTGATTATTATTGACAGAATTGGAGTGTAAACTAACGCTAACCTGCTTAGTTCCAGCTACGTTCTCATGAATATAAATGTATCAGTCCATCAAATTTACATTTATAAAATGCCCTTCATTCAAGGACCTTAGAATGCAAGAGGCAATCAATATAAAAATAAAATTGTTAGCCTTGAATCGGCAAGGAAAATTAATCTTAGGAATTTCAAGATTTTCTGCTGGCACTTTCTACACTGGAGTTGAATGGGATACGCCTGAGTTATGTCTTTCACCTCGCCACTTGGTCTTGTTTTTGTGCAAATCTAAGTGCTGACAGAAGCAAAGGATTAGTAGTGCTTGCTAGGATAATGCTCTGTACCTGTTTTTCCAGCAAAGTAGTGCTCTTTTGACTCACATTGCCTAGGAATGGCTGTATGTATCTTTTCAGCAAAGACTTCCAGTTGCAAAGACTTTGTGTTTCAGTAAAGACTTCCAGTTGCTCTAAAACAAGTAGCTGTTTAGAGAGGCCACTAAATGGCTGCAGGGAATGGCTGTGAAGCTACTCACCTCACTTTCTGCACAGAAATCAGGTGCTGACCCTTGGAGAAGAAGCCAAATGCACTATGTCTTAGGAGAGTAACGTGTTCCCAGTTTTCTGAGTTGAGAACCCGCAACTGAGAGCCTAAAATCACATCTTAAAGAGCAAATGCATTTAGGTGCTGCAGGGCCTGTCTATGGCGGGTTTGGGCAGGAGCATCTGACTTTAAACATTCGCATTTGGTGAGGTGGGAGAGGGAACGGGTAAACGCTTGCCTGTGTTTCTGGGTACCTTTTTGTCATAGGGCAGGGAAATTTTATTACCGTTTGTATTATGGATTATGATTGTCAGACATAGATGTGAAAGTCAAAACATATTTTGACTTCCATGGGGACAGATGGAAATTGTAAACTGATTTTCACCTTTAAAAATGACAAATCTCATTGTTAAATTAATTTGTTCTGTTGTTATGACTTTGCTGTGTTCTAGATTCCAAGCAACTGTGATTTCTTTTTCCAAAAGAGAAGTAGGTATCCCTAAGGGAAAGTGGAAATGTTTTCTGAAGATAATGCTGGCAATACGTTAGCTATGGAGGAATGGGCTATAATTAGAGAGCCGTTTGCACCCAGTAATTTTCTGTTAGCATCTGTAAGCGACAGTAAGGTGCTGCATTCCCACCATCCTGTGGATTTACACATTTACTAATTCTTTGAATCATCGTACTCCACTCCTAAAGTCAATTGTTTCTGGCATCATTATGTGACTCTGAAGCACTGGTTTCTAAGCAGGATATTCCCAAGAGCCACAGCAGAAACATGGGACACCTCAGCAGTAGAGAAAGGCTAAAAAATTCCCTTTGTGCTCAGATTAACTGACTTTCTTTGCCAGTCAGAAGTCATCAGTAAGCGTTACCTACACAGGACTTCTATGACTGCTGTCTTGCGTTGTAATATTAAACTAGGCTTCTCTTATGTTAGGCAAGGTAGCAACAAAAGGCAGTAAGCAAAGGAAGAAAAAGGTTCCTCAGTATTTGATCTGCTCCTTTCCTATTTCAAATGGCTCATGTACACCTCCTCCTGCAAATCTGCTGGACTCTCTTGCAACCGTCCTGAGGTTTGGAGATTCCTGAGTCTGGAGGGGGTGAAGAGTAGTACGAGGGAACAGCCTTTTTTGCCCGGAGTATCTGCCCTATTTATCCGCTTCCACAAAAGAAGGGCTAACACCATCTACGCAGATACGCAGTCTTCCCAGTTACACTCGAGGCCAAACACACTGGGAGTGAAATCATCAAAGATCTGCAGGACCGAGGTATTTTAGTGACTTGCAGCGCGTGGATGCTACAGCGGAGATGTAACACCAGCCAGTCTGCTCTGCTTAAATACCAGTGGTTGCAGGAGGGCTGCTAGCCCACGGGATGAGTAGAAGCTTCCCTTGATGCCTGCAGTTCCACTAGGTGTGGCTGTCGTGCACTTCCATGCAAACCCTTCTCAACAGCCAACTTAACTGGAATTAGCTGCTTTCACTAAAAACTAACAAGTCATTCAGAAAATGAATTTAAAACACCCCAAAACTAAAAACAAACCCCCCCCAAAAAAACACACAAAAACCCCCAACCAAACAAAAAAAAACCCCACAACTGTGCTGGTGCAAGTAATTTGCACATTGCTATATTTAGTCATAAAGCTTACATTCTTGGTCATTTCCCAGCTGGAGCATAAAGAAAGAAATGAGAGGGAAAACTGGAGTATTTCGATCCACATCACAGGGAGGAAATGCTGATAAATGGTCAAGAAAATTCCAGTGGATGTATGCATTTGTTTTCTTAAACAGGGATAGATAAATAGTGTAATGTAAGAAACCTAAATCAGCTATTTTCTATTTGTACAGAGAGCTACATCTCCTTCTAAATTCAATTCTTTAATCAGTGGCAACTGTACCTCGTAGCACAATCAAAAGATGTTCTTCTGTTTTTATATTTAATGCTAGATACATAAATGAACTGTCTGAAATATAACAAACCAACTTGAAACACACAGTTGTGTTGTCTGCTCTCCCCTGTTCTTTCTTCTCTCTTGGCTTTGAAGGCTGCTGCTTGGGAAAACATGTGGAGCATTCCTCCTGACTGAAATATTGGTATTTTATATTGCTATGAATTTATGAGTGGATAATTAGCTTCTAATTCCTCCCAAGTGGCACTCTTCTGTTCTTCTCTCTTCTGCTCTGCTCCGTCTTCCCCAGCTCCACTATCCTTTTCTTCCCCACTCCCACTCTTATTTTTGTCACCAGTTTTTATCTCTTCAGACCCTACTGCTACTCTCTTCACCCTTTCTTATCTCCTAGTGTCCCACCTCGTCACCCTGCTCCCATGCGTGATACCTTCTCTTCACCACATCTTCCCTTGGCCAGTTCCCAGGCCCCAGCTCCCTCCCGCTCTGTCTGTTGCTCCGTGGTCGTCCTTTTTCTGCTCATTTCTTCTCTCTGCTTTTTATTTTCCTTCTCCTGCTCGGATGCGTGACACATAGCTAACGGCCACCTGCGTTATCAGGAAGGCAGGTACTTCAGGAAGGCCCTAGTTAGCTTTATGGTCTGTGGGCTGCCTGGCACCAGCCCATAATAGGCTTTACCAAGCCAGAAAATTAAAATGTAGCATGGAAATGTTCAGTCCATCATATTATTATGCAAAGTGTCATCTAGTGGCTCATCTTATCAAGAAAATT
Organism: Mycteria americana; assembly: GCF_035582795.1. NCBI lineage: Eukaryota > Metazoa > Chordata > Aves > Ciconiiformes > Ciconiidae > Mycteria > Mycteria americana. Next base: position 75,490,600 of record NC_134366.1, on the reverse strand, counting down.
GCCCAGCACCATCACAGGTTTCTTCAGTCTTTACAGTCCTGGTCATTGCCTCGTTTCCAGTCAGGAAGGATTTTCTTAAACAATAAAAATATCCGTAATGAGTCTGCGCTCTAAATTATACTCAGGCATGCAATCTCTCACTCTAATTTTCAAACCTGATTGTCTAAATGAAGGCACCCAGTTCTAAATTTTAATTTCAGACAGGCATTTAGGCACCCAAATACCCGTTTTAATCTCCTAAGTGCCAATCTGAGCACTCCAATACAGCAGGTGAATGGGCACCCTCACCTAAGCCGTCAAGTTCAGAAACGTCGTTCTGTCTCATTGAATGCAATTACATTGCAGGTCATTGTACCGTGCCACCGGCCTCCTCCTCCATGGAACTGCTGCTCCTCCAGCAGAGCTCATCGCTCGGCTGGGTACTGGGGACGCGTCCCCGTGCAGCAGCATCCCGTGCGGCTGTCCGGCACGTCCCACACTGCAGACCTGGGGGTCGTTTAACCAGGAACGGGAGGAAACGGAAGATAACTGAAAGATAACGTGAGTGCTTTTGGCTTTGCAGCCAAGTTGCCACCTTTGGGGGCAGCCGCCGAGTCCCACGCCCCGTACGAAGAGATGCTGCTCAAAGCATCACCCAGGAGTACCAGTTTGCAGCGTGGCCCCCTTTGCTGGACTTTGACTTGCTCTGAGTCTGTAGCATGAAGGACCGCTTCTCTGCTTCAAGCACCGACTCAGCTAATTTAATCATCTCTCTAGGATCATCCCAGCTCCTTTTACCTACATTGAACGAGCCACGTGCTTCATGTCAGGCACATTTTAAAGTACTTTCTTGAATCTGTGTCACAGAGAAGGGCTCCCTGCTGCTTTGCCAAGGAAAATTAAAAAATCCCTGGCGTCCCCCTGCTCCTGGGCAATGGCCTGACGGACCCCAAATGGGATGGCAAAATTGGACGGGTCTGGCACAGGTGCCCGGCAGAGGAGCGCGGCCGGGCTGGGCAGGCGCCGGCCGGCAGGAGCGGGCAGCTGCCGTGGGCGAGGCCCGAGCCACCCCGAAACAGCCCCGAAACGAAGCTATAAAACGTGTGGGTCGCACACATGGCACGCCAGCGTCGAGGGCTCTTGCTGCGGCGCGTACCATGCACGGGAGACACGCAGGCATTTGTGCCGCGAAAGCAATCATATTCTTTGTTTCCCGCTTTAATGGAAGCCTCCTCCAAAGCACCCAGCGGCTGATTTAAATCACAATACGGTGCTGACTCCGGCTCACAAAAAAACAAGGAAACAGACATTTATGGCTTAAATCTGGTCTGACACCTGACCTTAACTGTGACTGCCATGCCAGCAAACAGAAACAACAACAAAAAAAGGCTCAATTTAAAGCCTGTTCTTGTTAACTCGGAGTGTTAGATATAACTGTGAAATTCCGGCTTTTGTGGGGTTAATTGCATAACTCTTTGCTGTGCTTTAACAAGATGTTTTGTAGCTGAATAGCTGTGATTTCCTTTGTTTCTTTCTGTGGGCCGAAGGTAGTTTAAGAGGGGAAATTAGCCATTTAATTATTATGAGTGCAGGAGAAGTAAAAAGACCATATGGTTTGCTGTTGAAATTAGTCACAAGAAACTTTTTTTTTTTTTTTAATAATATGTGATATTTTTAACAAGCAGATGTGAAGCCACATCGTCTCCCACAAGAGCTTTGCCAGGCTTATCTATTGTACCAAGTGCTGCAGGGGGGTATTTTTAGCACAGGGGGTCATTGCGAGGAGGAAGAGGGTAAGGAGGAGGGCTTTGCAAGGCAAGCTGGAGGCACAGCTACGGGGAGGGGAAGGACAGCGGGGGCTGGCCACCGAGCCCAGGACTTCTGTAGCTCAGCCTTGGGGCTCGGGCTCCCAGACCGGCACTGGAGACGATGCCGAGCCCAGCCCCCTGCTGCAGGGTATTTGCTGCATTACTTGGTGCCTTGAGCATCCGAGCATCTCTTCCCTGACCTGGGCCACTGCTCATGGTCCCAGCAGGCGTCCATCAAAACCAGCAGCGTTTCTCTATCAGCGTGCCTCCTGTCCTGATTCCCCCTCCAGTCCCTCACAGGCAGCCTTTTTTCTGTCTTTCCTCGGCTCGCTCACCTTTCCAGGCTAGTCACCAGCACAGCGGGCCCAGGGTGGCGTACCAGGCAGCGCTCGCTTTCCCAAATTACAGTTTAAAAACAGCGGTAGGAGCTCTGCGGGCACCAAATGGTGTTGCTCAACGAGGCAAAATGCCGCCCGTCGACTGATCGGCGTGAGACAAGCACGTGGGGCCGGGTGAGATGCGCACTCAGCCCCCAGCTCCCCTGGGGTTTGAGCTTGGTGGGAGCAGGGAGCAGCTGCCTCTCGCAGATGCACGGCTGCTCCTCCTTCCCCGTCCTCCTGGGGCCATTGGAAATCTTTGCGTGGTATCTTTGGCACTTGTTACTACAACGTGTTGACCTCTGTACCTGATCATGCAGATCCCATTGCATAACTCTGGAAATACATTCCTCATGTGTCTTTTCTGTTTCTTGGCCAGCTTCATGCTTTTTTTTGCTCCTCCATCTTAATCTCTTTTCCTTCTCATCCTTTTCTTTGTTTCTAGAGGAACTTTCATAAGTGAAAACAGAGTGATAACCTTGCCTTTATCCACTGTTTGTTGCCACCTGTCTAGATAAAGAGGTCCTGTTAAGAGAGGCACAGATTTCCTCTATAAAAAAGTCATGCCCAGCTTTATTTTGTATTAAAATTTTGCAGAAAGTAGAGAAATCATAAAAGAAATTAAGACCCAGGGGAGTGAATATTGCTGCATAATTCTATAGAAGAACTTCAGAACATTTGAATAACAATAACAACACCGGGATACTTTTGCCCTGGCTCCTGGCCAGACCAATAAAGTACCACCCAGCAAGAAGTACTCTGTTGCTGCTGCTAACCCATGCAATCCTTTTGAAGTTGATGGTTTTGCAAAAAAGGGTAAGTCAGGGCAGGATTTGAGCCCTTCAGGAAATTTTGAACAAAGTGCTTGATCATTGCATTGCTCATGCTGCAGTGCAGGAACTCAATTATGTTGGCATTTACTGTGTGCAAGAACACGTACGCTCCTTTTCAGGTCTCTCTGACACCGGAGAGCTGTAATGCTGTATTGAATTGTAGGCAGCGCTCCTAACCAGCACTGCTTTTTCAAACGGGAACTTCGGGGAGTTATCGCGGCTCCAATGCTTAATTTGAATCTTCTTTGTTAAGTCTGTATTCTCCAGCACCTCACCTCTCCTTTGCTGCCCAAGGGTTTCTGATACTCCTGTAATACAGAAAATAAAGGGGCCTGGTTTGCTTTTGCTTGAACTTCAGGAGTTATTCACATCACCTTATCAAGATAATTCAATAAGGTCTTCCTGTTCAAAATCACCCGGCCGAATGGCCTACGATGTCTGTTCCTTCCGTTCCTTTCTTCCTGCCTTCCTTCTTTCTTCTTCTTCTCTGTTTCTTTACACCAGTTCTAATTATTTGACGCTCAAATGATAAATGAGTTTCAAATAATTAGAGGCGGTATAAAGGACCGCAGCCGGGAGATTTATGCCAGCCGAGCCGTCCAAACAAAGAGCCTTCTGTGGGTATCGTTTCTCTCTCTGGACTTTGAAGCCCTGTTCTGCTGTCTCCACCTTCAAAGAGCTATATCATTTTTAACCCACATAATTTTATTCCCCTTTTTCATACCTGGGCAATGTCACAGGCCCTTATTAAGGAACAGACCAAATGTCAAAGTTTTGTTGTAAATCAGCAGGAAGCCAGTAACAAGTAGGGGTGAGAGGGCTCAAGGGAGGGCCTATACAAGGACCCAAGTCAGATGTGTTGCCAATTCATTAGAAAGGAGTGCTGTAAAAGATAAACCGCCTCCAACTTTCTTTAGGACAACTTGGTAACAATAACAACATTGGATTACTTTTGCATGGGCCCCCGGCCAGACCAGTCCTGTCATCTGGAAATAAAGGTAAACCTGCCCGACTTCTGCAAATATTAAGCAGGGTTCCTGTCTGCTGCTAAATTGCTTGTGAAAAAGTATGAATTTTTAAAGTCAGATAAATAAATATATGCGTGTCCAGGACAAGGACGTGCTGAGAAAGAACCTCTGAGAGGGAGTATGTTATTAGCAATCCTCTTTCCTTTCTCTTACTCTCCTGGCGACTCCATATAAACCTCGTAAGGAGCCAGACTTGCCCTATCGTAAAATAACAGAGCTGAAAGCCCTCCTTCTTCCCCTCAAGGCTCGTGTGGGGCTTCGTATTCTGGCTGTGAAGAGCTTCTGCTGAATCGGGTTTGAGAGGGATGTTTTGCACGCTGCTATCTAACAACTATTGAAAGACGAATTGCAATGCAAAGCTGGAGTGAAACCTGTTTTTTTTTCTCTTCAGAGCAGGACCTTCAGCTGTGCGTGTGCGTTCGTGTGGGACTACATGAGGGGAGAGGCTGAAGGTGGAGAAGCGGGTTTACAGAAGTACTTTGCAGACCTGTGGAAACTGTTTGTTTACCTGGGGAAGCCTCGTGGGCTCTCTAGTTCCAGTATATATGGTGATGGTAATGGCGTAAATACCTGTAATGCAACTTTTCTTGTTTATCTGTAAAAACTAAGGTGAAAGGCAACCATTCATGTTTAGGGGAACACCTAATGTGATTTCCTATACCTTGGCTGAGAAGCAGGTGAGGACGGCTTTAGTTTCTCAGAGAGACGGGATGGTAGGAAGTGTGGCCCATGATCACACTATGCTTAAGGCTTTGTTTTGCTTCTCTGTCTGGTTCTTTGTTTGGTTTTTAGGCTGTAGGCTCACTGGCATATGTGCCAGGTCCTCTGAAGTCTTTTGTAGATCTACTAGTGTGGTGCTGCTTTGCCACAACGTATGAGCGGGCACTGTCTGCTGCAGGAGTAGGTATCAGTGACTATCAGTATTTTCACAGTGGAAAAGGAATGTCTTAACATAAAAGAGTTTATTTTTCTACTGAACTTTTCTACTGTGACTTGCCTTGCTTTGCCAGCTGCTGGAAAATCAGAACTGAGAGCAGTGAGTTAAGAGAGGGATGCATCTTCACTCTCTCCTTCTCCAGGATGAAGCTACAAACTCCCTCTCAGTTCTCTGGAAATACTGTGTTTATGCCGCTTAGCATGGGAACACAACCAGAGCTTTTCCTCTCATTTTTCAGCCAGGAAGGATGAGCAACCACACATCAATACAGTGACAGAAATAGAGCATTTGTGAATGTTGACTGAAACATGGGCACTATGTACAACAGTTTTGATCACAGTAAAACAATTGCCATGAAGACGTGCCATCAACATTTGATCGACATCATCACTTTAAATCCTTTAGTAGAACTGGGGAGTTGTATGTCCAGGCAGACAGTTGAATGGAAGAAAGATGAACCCGTATTTTTAGACACAGCAACTTTAATAGCCTATTGCTTTGGCATACAAAAATATACAATCTGGAGAGAATGTAAGACAACACTATAAATCAGAATATGTGGAGTACTTCTTCCTAGCCAGTGCATGAAATCCAATGAACACAAAAAAAGAAGAAACTTCTTCTAAAATAGGCCTGTTTGTTAGAGAGCAGATGTAGAAAAAAGACTGAATTAGAAAACACAAAGAAAGTGAAGCGTATGACTAGCCTGTGGACTCCGCTGAAGGCAAGAATTTATTTCTCACCTGGGATGGGATGAAGCAGCCTCGCAAACTACACTGGCACAGAGCACAGAGGAGGCAGTGGTGTTAAAGGCAGAGGAGAAAGGGCTACAAAAAAGGAGGGGAAAAAAAAAAGTTTATCTCAGCAGGGCAATGCATCTGATGCCACGCTGGTAGGACTGGTGCCTTGTGGATGTGGTCCTCAGGAAAGTTTTCTCATACTTTACATGGTTGAACTACTTGTCCCGATAAATGGCTGACTTACCTGGACTCTGCCACGTTTATCTGTTCAACAATTGCATGTTATGGATGATGAAGCTCAAAGAAAGGTATTTGATTGCACAATGACTTGTGAGCAGTGTTAGTTAAACCCCTTATTGAGCCTGGCTCTCTATCTCCAAACCCTTTACCAGGGTGACGGCCTGTCAGTTATCTCGAGTGGTACCCAGGGGTCTCTAGAGGCCCCGTGTCTGGCAGACACTGCAAATGCCATCACTGAATCAGTATTTCCAGGGGCTGCTGGCTGGTCTGCAAGCACAAGACCACCCTGGCAAGGTGTGACCTAAAAAAAATAGGTGGATACTGACGAAATTTTGTTAGCAGAGCAGTGCAAAATGATTTAACTCAAAAGTTTTTGTAATCTTGGCCAAACGCATTTATAACATCCAGCTCGTTCTCTAGTTAGGTGGTCTGGAGACTGAATTCATCCCAGGGGCCAAAATATGAAATATTTGGGAATTCTGGCAGGCTCCACGCAGCTATTCATGCTTCTTGTTTACCTCACAGTGTTTCTTTGCATAATGAATGGGAAGGGGTGAAATAAACATAGCAATGTTCAAAACAATAGAGCAGCTTGCATTGAGACATTACTGACCTCCATCTAGACTTTCAGCAACCAGGCAAAACGATTGCTTTAGAGGTAATAGTGCTCTTTAGGTTGGCTGTGTGTCCAAGAGCTCTCTTTCTGCTTGTGGCATCACTTGGAAGGGAGTAGAAACGCCTTCCCAGGCTTAACTCCTGCCCAAGTTTGTTTCTCTGAGCCCGAAGTGCCACTTCTCTTGCCCTCGCAGCAGGCAGAGGGTGCACCAGACAAGAGATCCATTGCAAATCCAGGCTGCTGCAAACACATTTGCCCAGCAATTTGAGACAAACTTTCCATACTATTTTCCAAGTTGATGGAGATGGTTTGTTTTTGCTATGGGCAGAGAAGTGTCAAAAATGCTCAGCTTGTTTGTGGACGTGTACAAGGCACCCACAAGGCTGCATACAAAATAGCTAAGGTGCTAGTGGGCAGCACTCAGGAATACGTAGCAGCGTTCTGGGTACTCGCAGAACAAATGGAGTTGTTTGCTGGGACCAGCAAATGGTGTCCTTCCTGCACATCTTTTGTCCTCAACACTGCCCTCCTGCTTACGGGCTTTCCCTTCAAAAGGGATGGGTCTATTACTGTTTAAGTCACTGCCAGGGGGACAGGGCTCCTCTTGTCTCTTTTATGTCCAAGTGCTTTGGCTGTTGGCAAGAGCTAGTTTTCTTTAACTGAAAGGGAGTTTCAATACTGTTTTTTGGAGTCCCGTACACACAACCATACGGTACAGTTGTAATGCAAAGCTGATAGGCCAAATTCTGTCCAGGCTTTAGGACGATGTGGTCCCTTTGGCTTTGATGAGTGTGCGCACTGCATAAATCTGCATGAAACGTGGCTCGCTCTGTCTGCTTATTCACGAGCCCAGTGATACATTCTGCATTGAGGGAGAGAATCAACAACTTGCATATGCATCCAGGGATTTAGCTAAGCACATTGCCACAGACGCCAGAGCTCACGTACCCGGGGTAGGTTCTAAGTGCAGTTAATGGCCACTCCTTGCCAGATCTTCCCTTGCAAGGAAATGAAATTACTTCCAAAATTGCAAATGAATAATTAATATCCTACCAAGAAATTAGTATTGTCCTCGAAGTGCTCTGAGGTAGCCCCTGATCCTGCAAACAACTGTATCTTCATGTAAAGCAGGTTGCAGGTTCAGGGCATTCCTTGCCATGACAAATAATCATTAGCTTTTCAACAATATCAAGGGAATCTTTTTTTTTTTCCTGCTCGCTTTTGCGCACTGTAGGGCAGTTGGATGCTCATTAACATACATGTCCCTTCCAATTTCACTCTCATTTGCACTATGTTAACAGCTACTTTTTCATCTTTGCTCAGACAAACGATGGCCTTTGTAACCAGGAATAAAATTAGTCGCAAATGGAAACCTGTTTTAATAAGGCCAAATTGTTATTTAACTCCAAATGTGTACAATATTTTTTCTCTAAATCTCCTTTAATTCCTCCCTAGTATTAATTATATCTTGTCATAAACGGGCCTCAGAAATGCTCGCTCCTCCAGCAGAGTTCAAAATAGAGCCTTATGCCAGAGCACCATATTAATAAGGTAAAAAAAGGGGGCGGAGGAAAAAAGCTCCTTTTGTCTAATTTTTCCAAAACTTCTGATTAAAATATATGAGATCACTGGGATTTATATAGGCAAATTTGACAGCTCCTCTATATTTACTGAAACTGTGACATAAATCAAAACTGAAATTCTCTCCAAGAATGCTTTATTTGTTATCAGAGTAAGTATGTGTTAGTGACTCACACATGAATAAGGTACTTCTGTTACAGCTGTTTATTAGAGAGTTTTCTTGGCTTCTATTTCTTGCTCTGCCACTGCCTCGCTTCATAACCTTAGGCAAGTCTCTATGTTTTGATTAATTCAAATGATGTGCATATGTATATGTTTGTACCTACATACATAGGTATATACATAAACCTATATAGTCATTTCCTGCTAAAAGAACGTTTCAAAATCCTGTAAAAGACAAAATGAAGGTGACAGAGAGACTCCGCTTGTTAGTGGACCTTCTTTATTCAACTGTACACATAAGCCAGAGCTACTCAAGCAACATCCAGACAGGTAGGGACTTGCCATCCATGGGTCAACCTGGGTTTTTGGGTGAAGGAAGGTCAGAAGCAACAACCGTCTATAATAGCTCCCCCTCTCACCACCACCCCCAAAACTACTTATTCACAATAACAACAAGAAGGTATTGTTTCTTCATTAACCCAGCAGTTCTTGCCCAGTTAGAGAAAGAATTTGGAAAGCTATGTGTTGTTACAGTGCCATCTGGTGATTCCCCTATACAAGTGGGTGAAGCTCTCTCATCAGGCGCTCCAGCAGCATTATTACGGTTCTGCGTTACTTCGCGTACTTCCTTAGGCATCTTGTCATGCGTGATTTTTTTTTTTTTACTCTTTAGCATTTTAATGCGTAGGAAACTTCAACAAACAGCAATCAAAACATTTTCAAAATGTACTCTTAATCAAGTTTATCAGTAGCAGTTTGATTTTAAGAAATGGAAAGCAAAGCAGTACTAAAGAGAGTGTTTCCTAATCATTCATAATTCATCAGGAGCCTGATTGTGCTGGTGCTGCACCCCTGGACAAAGGCACACGCTCTTCTTGGTACCCAGAAAGTGCTATAGGTATGTCGTTAGCATCCTGTATGCATTTGCCGTGGCACCTGGCTTTTTCAAGGTGGTAATCAAACATTATCAGCTGCCGCTCCTCAGTGAGTTGCGGAAGCCTTGTCCCTGTGTCACTTATGGGAAAATGAGTTGGAGACGCTTGTTGGAGATGAGTCTTGAACAGAGCGGGGGTTAGAGCCATGGATGCCCGTTTCTCCTCTCCTGCCGGAGAGCAGGACTTGTTGTCCCTCGGGGTGTGCCCGTTTGTGGCATAATGTGGTGGTGTGATGCTGCTTTGGGGCTTGACATGTCTCCGTCGTCGGCTTTTCTGGTCACTTTGCCCATTTCCCCCTCTCCGAAGTAGGAAGAACGATTACTTTGTGCCTCTGTAAGAGCTGAGTATTTGTGTATCATTCTGTTTAATAGCCATTTAAGGGTTTCCCCTGACCTGGGGGTCTTTTGAGGCTGGTCTTACGTGCAGCATGTAGTCCTCATGTAAATGTGGAGTAGCTACTAGCAAAATTTAGCACTAAATGAGCTTCTGAAGCTTCAGATCCTTGCCTGAGTTGTTCACATAACCACAATGAGCGTTTCCTCCACCTTAAAACAGATCAAAACAAAACAAAAAATCCTGTTGCAGGCAGAAGACCAGCTTGCCCTCTGAAAACATTGTGCGTGTTTTATTAATCGAGGTAGAGGCATATAAAATTCCAAATGTTGAGGTTAATTAATTTGAAAAACAGTAACCAATTCCTCATTTCCCTTCCATCTTTTGATAACCTATAGGGGAAGGCGGCCATTTCTCTCTCTCGCTTGCTCGCTTATCCCAAAGGAAACGCAGTTCCCTCTGCTTCCATTCAGGTGTTAGCCTTTGCCTCTCTCCTCTGAAAAGCAACAGCTCTGTCCATCCGACATGTCTGCAGCGCCAGCTCACTTTCCTCACATTCAGCTCAGTTCCAGCCTGCTGCAAATGGCGACTTGAGGCAAGAGGTGTTTCTGGTCTTTTCCCAAAACTTTCTGAAAAGTCAATCAGTGTCCGCTCTTTAAAGAATCTAAAGGTGAGGGTATCACAGCTCAGGGTGACAATTCCCACTATTCCAGGGAAATGGCATACAGTTGAAAAATACTGTTCGTATAGTTGCGATCGGTATTAACCAAAGGGCATTTTTAGAAACACATTCCCAAGAGCTAATAAAAATATATGGTATATAGGCTTCAAAAAGTGAAGAAAGCAGTCAGAAGCAAAGAAGGTGTGATATCTGCAGGCAGGGCCAACTCCGAGAAGAGTTTGCTGTTTAATTGGCCAAGTTAAACAAGATACAATTAGAGCTAACCTGGTCCCCTAGGATTCATAAAGCCTTACTTGGAAGTTCTGGGGAGATGTTGGGGAAGCAGTGGCTTTAATTGTATCTTGTTTAACTTGGCCACTTTAATCACTTACGCTTCTCTGACTTGGCTTCTTTCATAGATGTCACACCTTTGAACAGCTGACTAGCCTTTCTTTTTTTCCCCTAATGTAACTTTTTCTGTATATTAACTGCTCTGAATCAGATAGAAAACATATTCGTACAGGGGGGAAGAGTTTCAATTTATTATATAACCAGATATTAATACTATTTTTAATATAATGGCTCAGGTTCTCTGCAGCGTAAATTCTGGAGAACAAAATGCTGCTCTGCTGGTCGACACCAGCCAAGAAGCAACTCCGCTGATCATGCGCATACTTGATCGTGATCATATGCTCATTGCATACTTCTGCTCTACCCAGGGGCAAAAGCCACTTTCCATACTTTCTGGGCTACTGGCTGCGCAAGTCAGCCAGTAACTGAAATTACTGATGCATTAACTTTTCCACCAGCAGGAGACTGTGGCAATCCGTATGTGTGATACAAGGTGATCGCTATGGGCTTCCTACATGTGTCTACCTGTTAGATACGGCTGAGACAGTTAACACTGGAAAAGCAGAGCTGGGTGTCAAAATCCAAAAATATTTAGGCTGGTCCTCTAAGTGCACTTCACTGTGGCTGCTCTGCCACACTGCAAATTTCTCTGCATGCCTGTGCTGCTGAAGGGCTTCGACTACCCAGAGGTACCGGGTCTTCCACAATGCTCTTCACAGAGTTTTCCTGATTAAACCAGCTCCTGTCTCTACTCACAGCAACTGCATATATTTTGGGAGATGTGGTCTGAACAGCCTAAGCCGTGGGAGGGAATGGAAGCATGAGCTTTTTGGCTAACCTTTTCCTAGGGCAATGTCTTCACCATTGGAGGCCAGAGAAATGTCTGTCAGGGAAGGCTTTGAGCAGGGCTGATCCTGCCTCGAGGCAGGGCTCTGGACGAGGGTCTCTTGAGCACCGTGAAACTCTGCGGTTCTAAGATTTCTGGATAGAAGTGTTTTGCCTTGGGACTTCTTTTTGTCCAGTCTTTCCCTTCAAAGGAAAACTTTGATAAATTCAATCTTTCTTTGTAAGGAAATTAGTCATAAGAAAACTTCAATTCTTCTGACTGGTGCTGTTTTATAAGGGAATAACAAATCTCATTGCAGGACCAGGGATCGAGTTTATCAATTCCTCATTCCAGACACCTGGTTTGGGCCCTTTAAGGCTTAGGGTGTCATTTAAGGCTATAGCTAAGCTGAACTAATCACCTATGAGCCGCTCAAAGGGACAATGTTACTCCTCCCTTACCTCTCTTGTCCCTGGCTACCCATCCCTCCCATCTGGCTCTGTCTGAGCCTGCAGCGGGCCACCTCAGAGGGCTGAACCAGCACTGAGTGCCTCTCTTCTTGCAGCACAGTTACTTTTCTCCCAGCTGAGCCCCTTAAACCAGCTCGCCGTGAGGTCAAAAGAAAGAAAAGCCAGCAGCCTGCAGACACGAGCAGTGGGGAGGACGGAGAGGGGGATGCAACTCCATGGACTGCTGAAACACAGAATAGGGCACTTCATCAAGTCTGTTAGATAAATTGGGCCCTGACCATTTGGCAAAATCTGCACGCAAAGGTCTCAGTCCTTCAGGGCATAAAGCAAGGCTGGGCTATCTCCCCCCAACCTCGCTGAATGCCCATCCATTTATTCCTGGCTGTGGCACAAGCCGTAGGGCAGAGGCAGTTTGGGATCGAAAAAAGTGGTGTGTTTGTTCTCCTCTCAAGAGTGGCTTTTTTGTAACATGCGGCATATCGGTCATGTGAGCCAAATAGCCAAAGGTAAAAGAATTTACAAGCACCGCTGATGGAACTGCATTTATAAAAAGAGTGTCTCTGGATTTTTCATTTTCTCTTCTTTTTTTCCTTGGGGGGGGAAAAAAAGAGTAGAAGGAATTTAAATATAAAGCCGTAGAGATTGTGAAATTTAGCACTTAAAAGTGTTCCAAAAGTTAAGATTTCTCCTGTAATGGTAAATTGGCTATGCAATACACAGGGAGTATTTGCTATTATTTCCTTGGGTTTTGATGGACAGGTATGGTTTTGGGTAGATTTGTCATTCCCAACAGTCTTGCTAGAGGGATGTGTGTGGGCAGACATGTTGCAATGAAAACGAAAGGCCGGTATGCTTTAATATATGTATACGACGCACACCTCTCCGCCGAGCCTCCTAGTAAAACTGGGTTTCGTGCAATTCTCCTAGATGTGCCTAGATAATTCAAGCCAGTATTTTTACACCACGCTTATTCTCGGGAAGGGGAGCGCTCGGCAGCAGGCCCCGTTTTTGTTGGACTCAAAGCCGCAGCTCCCAGCTCCTTCTATTGTTCCTCTTGTCAGTGGCAAACTTTGGGACCCTGACTTAGAAAGGAGAAGAAAAGCACCCAGCTGAAAGCTCCTGCTCGGTGGCTGGGAAGGGGGGAGGATGGGGTGGAGAGGGCTTTGAGTCGCCTAGTGGTGTTTATCTCTGCTTTTTCTTTTTTTTTTTGTTCTTCTGGTTCAGTGTAGCATGAAGCGGGACGAAGGGAGAGGAGACGAGAAAGTGGCAGAGGGGTGCGGGGGTCACGGAGGCATCCTTCCCGTGCACCATTGCCGCCCGCTCCGGAAGGGCATTATCTCACCAGCCCCGGATCAATTTGACTAATCTATTTTATCTTGCCATCTAATCTATCTGTTTCTGCTGAGCTATCCATCTGCCTTGTGGTATTGATCCCAACAGTTTTGTAATTGTATTTATAAAATGCCCTTTCATCCTCGTGGGAAGGGGGGTTTTGTGTAAAGGCAGATGGGAAGGTAGGGGTGGAAATCGCACACTCCGCTGCTCCTGACGGCAAAGCCCCCGGCACCCGCTACGAGCCCTCCAGCCCTCCATCTCTTCCTCCTCATGCAGCCCTTCCTCATTCCCCCGGCTTCAAAGCACTGGAGACGAACAGGTACACAGGCCAGGGGAGCACGAGGCAGCGGGCCACGGCGAAGGGATGGCTGCCAGGAGCAAAGCCATTTGCAGAAAATGGAGCGGTGTCCACCTCCAGCCTGTTGCAGAGGAGCTTGTTCCAAGCCAAAATACATCTGTCTCCAACAGTTAGCTAGAGCAGGCTGAGACTGCCAGATCATCTGAGAGGTAAAAAAGGGTGAGGAAGAAAGTAGGATATTTGTGATTTGGAAGGAAAAGGCTTTTTATCCCCACACAAAGTCAAATTTAATCCAGAGATGAGCAATGACAACTTCCAAGCGTAAACAGATCCTTAGAGATGCTCACGAACATCCTCTGGGTAAATATCTGCATGGCAAGGGAGCCTCCTCCCGACTGCAGGAACCGGCTGCCACACTGAGTCCTTAGCGGTTTGCTGTGCTCGTTTCTGTTTGTCCCTATTTAGGCAGGAACCCATTTCTCTGCATGGGGCTGGGCATTTTCTCAGCTGCATCTTATTTAGAAATCAAGGCTTATTTCAGTCCTAAATTTACCTACATTGGCCTCCACACTTTAATCACAGAAAACACCATATACCAGCAAAGTTTTCTGCGTGATGAATGTGCGTGCGTGTGTGTGTCCATGTCTGTGTCTTCTCCTCATTTTCCATCTCTGGAACGTATCACATCTCACCTCTGAGATATGCGGGGAGAGTAAAGGACACTGGGGTCACACTGGTCTCTGTTTACAGACTTTCTTCCAACTTCTTCATAAGCAGGAAGTGGTTTGCGATTAGCCTCATTTTTGTCATATCAGTATAATGCTTTTATCATGTGCATTTCTTGTGCATGAATAATTAGCTAAACAGTGGAGACCTATTGCTTCCGCTCAGCGGTATTTCCCTGTGCGAAGCGCAGTAACTTGTGAATTGCACATTGGATGGGCATCGGGATTGCAGGGAACGCTGCAGGCTTCGGTGGGCAAAACCCAAATGGTTCCCAGTTCAGAGCACTGAGATGCTCTGAGACCTCCCCTTGCCCCACGTTCCGGCAGTTCACCCACAAGCAGCAATGCAAGACCCTCGGGACGCCTGAGCGAAGCTCAAGCTCTCCGAACAGCAGCGCAACAGTGAAACAACAGATTTACTGGCCAAGTGGAAGAGCAGAGCAACGGGTTCCCAGTTCAGAGCGTTGGCTCACAGGGCTGCAAGAGCACCAGGCTGCCTCATGCAGCAGAGCGTGTTTGCCACCCTCTGCTGCTGCTTGCTTACTAGCAGAAGAAGAGGATTAATTTGCTGTGTTAGGAGATAGCCTTTGAATCTAGGCTGCAGCCAGGCAGTGTCTATGTGAGACTCTGCTGAGCCGTGTAAAGGCTAGCTTGGGATCTGAAATACCTTAGTTATTGCAGCAAGGGATCCTCAGCAAGCTAAAAACACTTTCATTGACCATAACACCTAAAAGCCCCTTTTAAATGCTGGCAAATCCCTTTGCTCATGGACAGATTATACACCCGGTAAGTAGCCTGTTACCCCTCTCCCCGCTCCTGGCAGAGCCACAGAAGCTGGCAGCCGGTGCGGAGCCAGACCTCCTGGCTACAGGTGGGGGGGCTGGTGCTGAAGGGGTATGGCCAGCCCCATAGAAGAGGGTCACATCTCTGCGTCTTTTTATGACTTGGTCCGTCCTCGGTTATCTGCCCTTCGTCAGCAAGGGTAAAAGTAAGATTGCATTTTAAAACATTATTAAAATGTGCTAGTTGTCTAAAACTGGCATTTATAATGCAATTTCGTGAAGTCTTACACTGACAGTGTGACACTGTAAAAGGCACTTTCTGATTAACAAGGCTCAGAATTGCTCTCCTGGTTACGTTTTAAGAGGGAGAATAAAACGCTATGGATCTTGAAACAGCTGAAATCATAATTTCCCAATATTATCAGCGGCCTTGTAGTTCTGAAAAAGTGGAGGCTGTGATCAGCAGACTCCGGTCGGCTTCCCCTGGTGACTCAGCAGAGACTGACGGCTGCTCTGCTCCGGAGGGGGGTACAGCCGACAGGGTGGGACCACGGCCAAATTACACTTTGGCTGTTCCTTCTCTCGTCTGAGCAGCAGGGACCACAGCAGTGCCAGCCCCCTGTCCATGTCCACGCTCGCACCACCTTTGCTATCCCCGAGAAGTTCAGCAACCTCCGTGAGGTGCGAATCTGTGTTTGCATTCCTGCACCCATAAACAGCTGTGCTTTTTACTCTCGTTCAGTTCTTACTGTCTCACTAGGTGAAAACAGATCGGATGTGCTGTATTTTCACCAAAGACCTCCCCTTGCCCCACGTTCCGGCAGTTCACCCACAAGCAGCAATGCAAGACCCTCAGGACGCCTGAGCGAAGCTCAAGCTCTCCGAACAGCCGCGCAACAGTGAAACAACAGATTTACTGGCCAAGTGGAAGAGCAGATGCAAGCAAAAAGCCTCATTATGTGGGCTGTGCAATGGAACTGGTGACACGGACGCTGGACTCTTTTCAGAGTTGCTTCCAAGTGTGACGTGAATTGCGCCCATGCAGGCATATCGTGGAAAAGGTGATTATCTCTGATTTTGTTAGTTAGAGGTAGATGGCATACCTTTATCCAAATCACGCTCTTCTCTGTGCCACACATAGAAAAAACTGGCAGGAACATTGTAAGTCCTCTCACTGTCATAGCCACGTATTTACCTGGAACTTTAATTACAGACTTGTTTTCTGTTTTGCCTGAAGTTGATTTTACTGGTTTGGTTCACTTGACCATCATCATCAGCACGTTCCTTAGGGACCAGCAGCATATCATCACGACCGCGCTGGCTCACCTGGAGGAAGGCTTGGGGAGCCGAGCGCTGAAATACATAAAGCAGCGTCTGCTCTTTTACTTAGGCAATAAATCTATTGCTTTATTATTGCTGTTGGGAAACTCGGAGCCAAATTCTTTGCTGGCAAAACATGGACTTCGGTGGAGTTCGGCCAGCAGAGAGTTTAGCTTCCTGTTTTTGTTCCAATTCGAAGAGTGTGCTCAGCCCGATTGTTGTTGTTGTTTTGCTTTTTAGCTGTTTTAATTTAAAATAATTATGTGTTGTGGGTTGGTTGGGGTTTGGTTTTTTTTTTTGGTAATTTCTTCTTCATACGTCACACTGTAGCAGTCAGAAACAAAAAAAAATGATGCTATTGCTACATAGCCTTTCCTTTGTTCAGGAGTTAGGAAACTCGAGGTCTGGTCCAAAGCAAGGCTCCGCCGGGGCTGAGCGTGGCTTGGTGTGACCGGCTGCCCAGGCGGGCGGCAGCGCTGCCGGCGGGTGCCTTCAGCCCCGGCCCCGGGCATGAGTCTGCAGCCGGTTCTTGCCGGAGACTCCGGGCGCCCAGCTGGGTCTTCTGGTAACACAGCAGCTCCCTGGTAACCCTCGCCTCAGCCCCCCGAAGAGCCGCAGGAACGTAACGCGCGACTTGTCTGGGCACGTCCCGTCCCTCAGGTACCTGGCAGTAAGACGCGGCGTTGTTTGCTCCGAGGACTATTATTAACTCACTCTTTGTACAGGTGCCGGCACCAGAGGGCCCCAGCTTAGTTGGGGCCTGTAGCTATTCCTGCAGCATAAACGTTATTTATACAGTGCAATTAAGCCGAGGTTTAATGTAAACTTCTGCCAGCGCTGGGGTATGCACCAAAGTGAAAGGACGTCTTGTGAGGCATTTTGGAGAACCAAAAGCACAAAGTTTTAAATGCCTGTTAAACAAAGAGACAGCTTTCTGGGAGAGGTGAAGCAGTCCAAATCTCGAACGATCCCGTTTCAAGAAGTAGCTCTCTCCTGAGCAAACTAATTAAACAC
The DNA here is from genome assembly GCF_035582795.1 of Mycteria americana. Classification (NCBI taxonomy): domain Eukaryota; kingdom Metazoa; phylum Chordata; class Aves; order Ciconiiformes; family Ciconiidae; genus Mycteria; species Mycteria americana. The sequence continues at coordinate 75,473,249 of NC_134366.1, read as the reverse complement.
AGGTGCAAGCCAGAGACAGGAGCGTGGCCCTCTTGTCTTGCCTTGTGCGCTCCTAGCCGGTGGCAATGCTGCAGGCTCCCCTCTTCCTAATCCTCCATAGCGGGCTTAGAGAGGACAACTCGCTGTGTTTTAGCACACCAAAATCAACACGGTCAACGCTCTGCAGATGCGTGTCAGAGAAGGACTAAAGCAAACGCACATAAACATCACACCCTGCTATTTGTACGGTTCTCGGGCTGGATTCCCCTGGGGCTTTCCCCATTCTCCCCACCCAGAGAAAGGACCCAAAGGAGCAGGCTTTGCCCCCCAGAGTCCCCTGAGCACCAGCTAAACTGCGGGGCTTCTCCATCTTCCAGCCTTTTGGAACAAGCAAACAGCTGGAACCCCATGACACAGGCCGCATGAACTTTCGGAGTATGTTTTCACTGGTGCAGCATTGATTTTACTAGGATCAATATAAATATTACTTTAGCTTGCAACTGCTAATTATATCAACATAAACTTAATTTATAGTGATGATCACAGTCCTAATGCTGTGCTGCTGCCAACCCTCACAACTGATGCTTTGAGACATCATGTAAACCCAGCCATTAGCAATAAAGTAAATGCTCCCATTACACATTACTGATACTGGCTGAAGAACTTTTTAATTGACTTCTTACAATTTATGGCAGATGGTACAGACTGTGTGCTTAAATTCAGGATTCTTTTTCGTGTTTTCTCTCTGCTGCTGCTTAGATAGATGCTGATCTTATACTACGTAACGTAACATTACATGCTTGAAATTGAAAAGACTGAGGTTGTTTCACTTGGAAAGAAGATAAACAAGAGGGCTGAAGATAAAAGTCTATGAAAGAATGAACAGCATAGAAAAACTTGAACGGGAGCATCTCTTCCCCATCCGCTAAAATAAAAATGCTGAAATAGTCATTGAAATCAAAAGGTGGTAAATTCAAAAGTGGTAAAAGGGTTTTTCTCCGCAACAGAATGTGAAAACTTGGCTACCAGAGAAAATCACTAAGGCCAAGAATTCAGCAACTTTCAGATAGGGATTGCACATTTATATGCAAAAGACTATCAAGAGAGGTTATACTTAAAGCTAATGCTCCCAGGAAGGAATATAAAGCTTTAGGGTCCCATGGCTTAAACTGCTCTCTAACAAGCAGCAGTTAGGATGACATCTTCACGGAGGCTGGATTAGACAATAAGGGTTTCCTTCTCCCTTTCCACTGAAGCATCTAGCAACAGCCATAAGGAGAATTAAAAAAAAAAATCAAATGGCTTTTAGTGCTGGAAGTTTCTAAGTTTGAGATAAGGTACTGGAATTTCAGACGCTCCACTGTTGAACAAAAGCTAAGAAAAGCTTATTGTATGGGGGATTTCCAGTGCCCCTGTCCGCAAAGAAACTCCCACAGGTATCAATGAAATGGGTTCTTGAGTGGCACAGAGGATATGGCAGTGAGCCAGAAGGCAAATTATTATAATAAACTCGGGATTTGAAGGTTAGGGGGACAGTAAAATAGCATCTAGGCTACCGTGGGTTAGAGGCAGCACTGAGGAGTGGATAGAGCAGGGAAAAATCCCACTGGATGAGACGAACAGCAGGATTTGTGGGGTTTTATTTCCCAAACAAATCACAGTGACAGAGTTTCACACCTTTGAGCAGCTCTTGGAACACAAAGTGCCTGCATAGTCATGCACCAAGCTGATGGAGCTTTTGGTTTGTTTTTAATGGTAGGTATTTATATGTCTATAGATGTATATGTGTGTGTGTTGCTTATTTAGAAAATGTATAAGTTTCTATTTATGTATACATAAATATCTATATTACTTATGTGTATATATATTTTTTATATGGCATCACTTACACGATGCACAGTCATCACATCAAAAGGTAACTTACTCTGCCTAGACCAGAGGTTTAAAATGGTACTTAAATAGACTTTTTGAAAGCCTGTATCCCAGCCAAGACATATCCATAGCTGTCAATATATGAGACATTTTTCAAAGGACAAATCTCCAAATAAGCCAGTGGGCTTAAGGTCAACAGGTTTTGGAAACTGCGGGTGACATTTCTAAATATTGTGTAACTGAAGTACTGGAGCAGAGGTAGGTAACATCTTCCTGTGAGATGGGCACAGGGGAAGGACTCGGCCCCCACCAGGGATCTCCCGCGCAGAAGTCAGCTTTCCCTTTTATAAAGGGATGTTACAAAATGTACCCTTAAAAAAGAAGCAATGAATATGACCGCATCCTTGCTAAGGAGCCCTCTCAGATTAGCATAAATCTTGATTCCCTGCTAAGATTTATTTCACCAGCTTATAGGGTGTTTATTGATCTATATTTAGTTTTGTAGAGGATTCTGCTAACCATGATTCATCTACAGTTGCGGATTCAGATGAATTGATTAGAAATGTATCCAGATGAACTGTTCGCTTTGGATGGTTTCGTCTGCATCCCTGTCACACAAAATAGTCTGTGCGCTAAATGGCAGCTAGATCTCGAGATGATTCTGTTTTGGCAGATTTTCAAAAAGGTTTCTGTGTTTTGCCTACCTGATTTGCCGTCTGTTGAATCTGATGACATTTGTTAGCGTGCAGCTGGGGGAATTTTAAAAAGTGTAGATTACAAGTATGCGTGCTGTTCTCAGGTGGTTGTGTGTGTGTGTGTGTGTGCGTGCTGCAGATACAACCTGAATTCCTCCAGAAGCGTTCATCCCAGTCTTGCTGACTGGGACGCTCAAGTAGGTAAACACGTGGCTGGCTTTTAACGTATGATTTACTCCCAATTTAATTGTACTTGCACTGGCGTTCAGCTAGTGCTCTGTGCTTGGGTTTAGAGCTGAAGATTGCTGCCGTGGGTAGGGCAGACTCACAAATGCAGTCGTTTTCTGCATAGCAGGATGAACTTTATGCTTCGATTCTCTGACTTCCAGGTTCTGTCACCTGTTGTTTTTTAGGTCTAAATACCCTTTCCTGGCAAAACAGTTCAAACAAGAAGGAAGTAATCATTGTAACGAATCATAGTAAGCAATGTAGGGATTCTAACTCCTTCCCAGTAAGTTTAGCAATATTCAACAGCCCATTTAATGGCATAAGGTGTTTTCCATTATCGTGAATTTCCTGTTCTGTAGACATAAATCTCTGCTTGCGTGCAAAGTGACAAGGTTAAATAGCTCTTCAGATCATTTTGCACTAAGCATATGCTGGCAAGAGGATTAGAGGTATCATGCATGCAAAGACTAAGACAATAGCGTTGAGAAGAAAATATTGTTTCTAAGTCAGATCACAGGTGTCTTAGCCCTTCCTAGCACCTGGCCTACGAACCCACAGTTCTGCGCAACTTGTGGGTTTTTCCCTCGAAACAACAGTGGTAGCCCTATTTTGATAAGCTTGAAAGGGATCCAACACTCATCTTTTCGTCATCTTTGTGTTCCTTGATCAGTCTAATGACCTTCTTAAAAGCTAAAGCTATAAAATTGTGTTGCATACCCTAGTTGTGCTTAGCCATTGCTTGGATAAGAAAGCGTAATGGACATAAATGTCCCTCCTGCTAGGCAGCCACTTCAGAGTAATATGGGCTACAGATTTACTCTGTGCAACTGAATGATTAAATTATGAGTGAGACATTCTGTTGCAAAAAAGAGCGGCACCCTCAAGGCTTTAGGCTGGTACATTCACCATAGAAACACAAAGAGAGAAAAATATTTGTTTCATTAAAATTAAGACTGTTTTTCACCATGACATAACCTTAAAATGGATAAATTTGCTCGTTAAAATAGAACAATTTAAGAACAGTTAGTTCCACAGCATGATGCACCCCACAATATTATGCCAAATTTTAGGTTAAGAAATGTTGCAATTGAAATGGCTTAAAAAGCTTTAGCATAAAGATTAATTCCTGACTTTCCTTGTCTTCATTCAGAAGCTCTGAAAGGTTACAGCTGAGTCAAACAAAGCCCTTAGATGCAGGATAATACAGATGAAATACAATAGCTAAGATAGTGTGACAAGACGATATCGTCCCAAAACTGGTTTCTTCTTTTCCTTTTTTTTTTTTTTTAATAACCTACAAAAATTGAATTGAACTGCAGTTGAATTGATCTGGGAATTAAAAAGATAAATTTGGAAGTGTCCAGTGGACCTGCAGCCCAGTGTGAAAGAGAATTATTTCTAATATTCATAAGGAAACACTGAAAGTGCAGTCTACAAATTGCAAAGCCTTTCTCTTCTCATCCAACAGTGATCCTCACGCACACTGAGACTGGAGGAACAGAGTAGGTTCTCATATGGCTTTCAGGGGAATGAGCGCAGCACCGTTCTGGCATTAAATGAGCCGTCCCACAATTTAACCAATTCATAAGGAATTTTCATGGGAGAGGATCTGAGAGCTGTGGGATGATGAGCACTAAAAGGCGTTGGGAGAGGCATTCACTGGGGTCACTCACACAGCCTCACCAGACCGGTGAGTTCATGAGACAGAGGTCAGCTTAGGTTGACTGCTCCTCCTCCTCTCCTGCTGTTTTTACTGACCTGAAGTTCCTCCTAGCAATAAAGAGACTGAAAGCCTGGAAACGAGCTGGGGGTCGTTAGCACCATGTGATCTGTCAGCTCTTCAGACCCCATCAGTGAACGGCCTGCAGACCATGACTTGGGACTTGCAAGGGAACCAGAGGGAACGGGAGCCAAAGCTTTGTTTATACAAAAAACTCGCACCACTTTCAAGAAATCAGTTTAACATGGATCTAGTTAAACCAGTACAAACATCTTAATTAGATGCACATAAACCAATTTAATCCTTTGCTTAAATCAGTTTACAGTGATTTATCAATGCAAGCTAAAAACAGTGCGTGTAAGGATTACACTGGTTTAAATGTCTACATTAGAGGTATGCACCGATTTAATTAGATTGATTTTAAATAGATTTGATTATGTAAATGCAACTTTCCGTAATTTCATTGGCTTATCGATATGGTAGTTAATTAAGCAGGAAAGGTATGTGGAAAGAAAGAAAGGTCTTGTTTTAGAGTAAAAAGGGGTTCATGAATAATTTATTCTGTTTATTCTGTTTATAGATATTTGATAAATACTGACTATTTTGATTTAAAGTCCTCTTTTCTTTACAAATCCAATGAAATTATTTTCATGCCAATTAGATACATTATACCAACATTAAGGACAAGCCTTGTGTTTTTACGTCAAGGTGGCTAATTTGAGATCGCTATCACAATGTAAATACGTAGAGGCGACAAGCACAAGTAGCCAAGGTCAGTCTGAGCGCAGGCAGAAGATTACCACTCTACTCACAGTGTGAGTACAAGCCGAGGCAGATACAGGCAGATGGTGGGGCCCACACAAACCATCGCACGGTATCGGTCAGCATGGTAGGCAGAGATGTTAACTAGTCTAATAGTTACCGGGTTTTGCATAAATGTCGTGATAAGGAAGAGTATTAAAGATTAGAAGGGGGCTAATGAGGTGTCAGTGTGGAGACTTTTTTACTGGAGAAGGAACTCCTGGCAGGAGTGCTGGTTTGAAAATTTACAGTCTTTTGATACTGAGCGTTAGACATTAGTGCGAGGATGGTCAGCTTGAACATTTAAGACAGCCAGACCATATTCTGTGCAACAGGGAAATGGAAAACAGTGGAAGGAAAAAGGGATAGGATCAAAATAATGGACAAGGATCATTGGTTCTCTAGGAACATCCTGGGTGAATAAAAGTGAGGAGGCCACATAAAAGGATGTTGCAGTGATGCAGATGTGGGAGAATGCAAATTTTAGCAATGTGGCATGACAGAGATACCATGCAAAGATGATCTATATGGCTCGGCCATAGGCAGGAAATAAGAATATAGAGGGAGATATATGCTGAACACAATGCCAGAGAGCAGCGTACAGGTCTGAGCAGAGGCTTACACGGCAATAACTCCAGTGAACCAAAAGAGGCTATCAAATGAGTTTAGGAACCTTTTTTTTACTCAGTTGAGTTTGAAACAATAGCTAAGAGAGGCACAGGATGCAGGCTGGCTATGGCTATAAGGTTGGCAGAGTGGGACAAGAGATACCAGCCTGAGAATTGCCCTCAATCATGTGATTTATGGATGGCTTATGGGTCAAGGAAGCTCAAGATGGAGCAGCACCCCGACCTTTGGCCAAGACGAGGTAGTTAGAAACGCTGGCAAGAAAGGTTTCTGTTGAGTGCAAGGCAGGAGAGTGTCCAAGATGCAATTAGAAGAAAATAGCTCCAGAGAGTGGTCGGCTGGATGCATAGGTGACTGTATTTCGGGAGGGGAGGAGAGAGGAGCCCTACTTGAAGAGGCAAGAGCAGTCAAGAGTCAAGGTGCTGTCTAAGGTGGGGCTACTGGACACCTTTCTGCAGGGAGAGGAAAGAGCCCAGAAACAGTGAGAAGAGGTTAGACCGGATGGACGGAGGGGCTACAGGGGAGGATGAAACACTCCTGCGTTTTAGAAGGACAAGAGGTTGCAGAGGAGGAGGCAGAAGGGAAGGTCAGACGGCTGAAAAGCCGCTGTGTTTTCACCACTTTGCTCCAGGGAGGCCAGAGTGAGATGCTGAATGGCAAGAAAAAGGCAAGCAGGAGGAAGGGAGGTGGGTCAAGACGTGAGGTGAAGCAGCAGCTGGCACCGTGCACCATCCCGTCAACATAAAGCAGTGGAGTGGTCTAGCTGGGAAGATCACTGACATTAAGAGAGGGGACGGTGTGTGGGTGGCTTTGGGGGAGGAATGTGCCGGAGTCACCTAGAAGGGAGTTTGGGTCAGGGGGAGGGGGCAATGGCAGGGGTACGAGCAGTAGCTGAGGGTGGCAGGCAGCCGCATGATGGGGGGTGTTAGGTCTGGACTTGACACAAGTGGGGAGGAAAGCACGAATAGATACCCTGAATTTGCAGTGGCGGGAGGGAAGGGGGAGAAGGTCTGGGGAGAAGCACATGGTGGGTTTGTGGGAACTGCTTGGTGGGTCAGGGTGAGAGGGGCCTCTGCCAAAATGTGGGCTGGCACATGGACAAGGCTCCGAGGAAAGCAGTCACAAATTTGAAGCTGATGTCTGTGGCCATGGATCTTTCCTCTCCCCTGCCTGCGTGGAGATGCTAACCCAGTGTGATTAAATTATTTCAGATTTCCTTGATTTGGAGGCAGTTTCCTCCTCCTCAGCAACAGTGTGCACAGTCATCCCTCTAATTGCGGCAGGAGGGCTGTCATACTCTGCAGGCATGGAGCCTGCACCCTTTCGAAACACGATGGTGCTCCAGGATCAAAGCTTGCAAGGGTCTTTTTCAATTAGTGTCACTTTATAGTTTGGGGATCTGTCTCCTCATCTCTAGCTTTAGCCAGTGGTAAATAAACACCTTGGAAATCTGAATTGCGTGTGAACATGATTATTCTGTAAAACAAAAGGTGTGAACTGCTTTATAGGCCCCCGGGAGTGGCTAAGCCTGACACTTAAAATGGCAATTTAAAAGTCAACTTTGGTATCGGCCAAAGCTGGAGCTGACGGCTCCAGTTAGAGTATGTATCCCACAGCTTCATGCTGCCATCCCAGGAGATGAAGCCCCATATTTAATGGCTCCATCCCAGCTGTCACAGCCTCCATCTTCTTCCCAACCGCTCCGGCACGTACAGTCAGCCGCGACGCCTGTGGCGTGCCAAAAGCAGGGCGGCAGCGGAGGCCGGTACCAAGCAGCAGGGCAGGACGAGCACCGAACCGGCTGCGTTTCGCAGGCAAAGGCTGCTCGCAGCCGAAGCTGCCCGGGGACCCGGGGACCCGGGGGAACCGCACAGGGCGGCCCCGGCTGCGGCTGCCTCCCTGCTCCGGCGTCGGGGCTGGACCCACGGGCAGGGGACGGGGCAGAGCGGTGGCACCCGCTGCCGAGTCGCGGGCAGCGGCAGCTTCTTGTTTGTTGTCAATGGGAGTTTTCTTCTCCTTCTTTGCTCCTCTTTCCTCCTCGTGTTTAGATGCTGGGGTTTTTTTCACATGCGCCTCTGTTAAGGCTATATTTAGGGCTTGTTTTCTAATTTGGCACCGCTTAGCCTCTCTCAGATAGATTTTCTCGGGGTTTTGTTATTTTTATTTTAAGCGTGTGATACCTTTAAACGTGTAAATATCCGGCCTAATTGGAATGCCTCAACAGTCGCTTTCCAAACTGCCAACATGTTCAAATCTGTTGATGTGTGCAATCCCGAAGTTACCATGGCGACTGCCTCCATCGCCAGGAAGACATGCCAGATCCCCTTCAGCTTGTGGAGGACATCCCTCCGACCTAAACTTTAGGGAGCGTGTTTATTTCCAGCTCCTGAGGCCCGGCTTACCAGGCTATAGCTGCGTCCTGCTGGTGAACAGGAAGGGGAGGGAGCCCTGGCCTGCTCCCAGGCTGGGAAGGATGCTCGTACCCCCAGGTGCCGCTGCGCAGGTGGTTCCATCTGAGCCGCCCAAGGGCGGCATCGCCGTCCGTCGCCTTGGCTGGGGCAGGACGCAAGCAGGAGTCTCATGGGATAATGAGGTATATCTGAATTTCCATCACGAATGGAGGGGAACCACCTCGAGTAAGTGAGAGGGTCCATCCCTGCGTGTTAGTGGGTGCTGGCCAAGAGCACCGTGCAATGGCCAAGAGCACCGTGCAATGGCCAACAGCACCGTGCAATGGGGAGGGTCTCCAATTGCTGCCTGGGAGGTGCTGTGTCCATCACCACCGCTGCTGCCAGGGTGGCTGCAACGCCTCTCCATGGCTGGTCCACCTCCGCTGTGAAAGGATGATCCTCTGAAGAACCGGAGTACGTTGTGGGAGAGACACTGTTAATAAATACCTCTTTATGACGAACGGTGATGACCTTTTTATCCTTCAGTTTGTTCCCCAAGGCAGCTCCTTCTAGAGCAATTTCCACAAGTCTTTTTTTCTTTGCTCCACAAACTATAGTTATATACTACAATAAGTTTGTACATGGGGGGGTTGTATTTTTTCCCTTTTGTGGTAAAGCATTATGCGAGGAAGATGGTGTTTGCAGTTCCTTTTTCACATCCTTTTGTCCTTCTTTAGTCTCAGGGTTTCTACCCCCAAAAGGTCCACAACTCTGCAAGAAAACATTTGGAAATGGGCTTGAGCACGTGCTGAGAGTTTCCTGGACTGAGGCTTCCATTGAAAACACACAGGGATGGACTGAGAGCTGACATCCACAGTTTGCCGCAGCTTCCTGGGTATGGGAATTTGTTTTCATTTTACATTTGAACAAAATCCAAGAAAAGCAATGTGGCTGTGCAGAAAGGTTTGCCTTTTGTCTTGTTGCTTCTGTGAAACTTGTCTGGGCTTTCCATAGAGAGTGAACAGTTTTTCTGATTACAGTGTCCAACATCAGACAAAATATGTAAAAACTTTGTGCTTTTAATAGCTTTGGTACTCCTACCATCTCTGACAATTGCAATCCATTTAATCATTAGGTTTATTTTTTAAATATATATTTATTTATTTATATATACACATGCGTATATGTATATACGGCCCCTCATTTTCACAGCTGGACAGATATAGTATCAGTCATCGTGAAAGTATGCTCCAGCAACAGTCAGTCTTTGCTCCTGTTTAATATCCTCTCCAGATCAGTTTTATGAACATCAGCATTCAAAGACCATGTCAAAAAGCCTCCCCACAAATGCATGCATTTGCTTAAAATTCATAAATACTTGTTTAGAAAATAAATAGCAGGCTGGTTTTAAAGTTTGAGTTCTGCTATTAAAAAAAAAAACAAAACCAAACCTGCGCTTTGAACTTTTCAGGTTTGCGTGAGTCAAGTTTAACTCTGCAAGAATGAGGGTTAGAAATTTAAAGATCACCAATATTCTTGTGCAGAAGAACGACTCGAGCCATGAATGCTAAGAGCTGTTTGCTCTTGTTTGTTATGGGCAGCTCCTGATAAAATGTTGGGGTGACAGTGAGCCAGGGTCCAGCTGAACAGGAGGACTGCAACCCCTTCAGCATCTCAGTAACTCGGGAAATGCTTTTTTCATGCTTCCCGTACCACTGCACTTCTGTTAGTCTACTTTATGGGATGTTTACTACCTCAAAAGTCAACAATGCTCTGTAATAATTAACTTATGTTAAGGGTTATGGCAGGTTCTTGATAAATAAGCTCTCTTTAACTCTGGTCACATCAATATACACTGGTAGCACACGTAAGGAGGAGCATGTATGCACTGTCCCTTGCAGCCTGACCAGCTCTGGTCTACCTTTTGACTCCAGCACCAAAGGACAAATCTGTGCTGGGTTTCAAAGGACCTTCTCAACTGCTGTGAAAGCAGTGTCTATGGTTGACGGGGAAAGACGGCTTTTCTCTTCGTGAGATGATGGGTTGGCCATTTTATCTCTTCCTTCAGTAGTCTCAGATGCCTTCACAGCTAGCAAGCTCTCTCTTGCACTGTCCTCTTGGTGGTTTATCAGAGGTCTGTCTTCTCAGGTCCTGTAGCCTTAGTCAGCATTGCTTAAAAATTTTATTCAAAATTCACTAAAGATGCCACATCAGTTGGGAAATGTAGTGCACTGTTTTCCTAAGGGGATCCCAAAAATTCCACCTGCCCCCTGAGATAAGGAGATGCTTCCAGAGTAATAGGGAGGCCTTAGGGACAGGACGTAGGATGTGCTTTATTCCCCTCTACTCCCAAATTCCTGTTCTTATTTTATTCAGGGTCAGGCCTGCAGTTCTTGGCTGTTGCAAATCAGGGTAGTTTGGAAGCCTTTCAGCTAATGAAGGGAAAAAAATCAGCTGTAATTCAATTAAAGAAGAAAGAGATGAAAAGAGCAAAGTTGTTCTTCCCCCTTCACTAGGAATGATAACTCTAACTACAGTTCTAATCCTTATTATAGTTAGTAATATTTTAGTAAATGAGCTGCATGCGCTCAACACGCTGCTGACTCTTCCTTTTTTCGTTAGTTTATCGCCTGCACAGCCGTGCAAAGGGTCCCCTTCTGAAATGGGCGTCTCTGTTTTAGAAGGAGCTGTTCTTTGCCCTCTCTGTTTAGTCTTGATCTCCCTGACATAGGCAGCCTGTGGGGAGGAAACTTTACTGCCAGATGCCTGGCTTTTATGAAAAGAAAGAGACCTGGCTTCTCCATTCCTAGTGTCTTCTCCTTGAGCTCCAAAAGCAAGAAGGATTGCATGGTTATCTAAGCCTAAACAAGCCTACAGACAGTTTTATTTGCCTACCCATTACCAGTCATCCATCATGACTTAAGGCAGGAAAGGACGAACAAGTTTATTTTCTATTCTAGCCCTTTTACTTCCCTGGAGATTTTCACTCTGGGGGCAAATCGAGCATCTTTTTCTCTGATTACAAGTTTCAAACAAAAAAGAAGAAGACAGTGCCCTTCAAAACCCTGGGAACATGTGTCAGAGATGCTATGCCATCATGACACATCCTTTTCAATCCCGTGCGGGTGCCACGACCCTGGGGTCCCTGCAGCCCCAGCTCAGCCCAAACCTGGCGCAGCTCCTTTGGGCAGAGCTGTGCTTGTGCCTGGCTACCACATAAATGTATAGCTCTGCCACAGCCCCATGCGGGAGCCCACGACGAGCAATGATGTTCTATGTGACCTCGGGCGGCCCAAGGCTCAGCGCTGTGCTTTTCTTCTCCTGCCCCTTGGGTTTCTTCTCCCACCGGTTTGGGCTCTGAGTTCCCCGAGGTGGAGGCTCCTCTCCAGAGTGCTCTGCACAGAGGTGGCTCGCTACTGCAAGGAAAAATTACTGCAGTGGGGAAGGAGCATCTGTAAGCCTAGTCAGAACGAATACTGCTTATTTTCCTCTGAAAAAAAAACCCAACATCAAAGGATTTTAATAGTGTTTAAGTAATGCTTTTTTAAATGCAGAGATACTTGTTTTCTCACTCATTTGTAACAAAACCCATTACATGTACGACAGTGCAATCTATCATAAACGCAATGAAACATGTAAGGTGGGAGGAGGAACTCATGACATGTTTTTAATAGACGTTTCTTCCCTTCTCCCTCCAAACTGAAGGCATTCGTTATGACTTTTACTTAAAATGGGGAAAGGGGAGAGGGAGGGGAGTATGTTCTGAATTCACTGGAGAAGAAGAAAGATTTGTTTTCTTTTATTTTAGTAGCTCCAGGCTGCCTTTGAGTAACTGGGTATTACAGTCCTGGTGCATCTCTAATTAATAAGATCAACTGCCCCTGAATTTTCTTTTACAAACTAATTTAGATATGTCAAGGCTGCAATTATTTTGAGAAAGATCTGACTCTTTGCTTATTCATCTTTCCTCCTACTCCCTTAGAAAATAAAACTGTCAGCTTAAATGCCCTTTGAAGTCTGTTTTAGGTACTTGATTGAAAATTAAATACTGCCCTGCTGCTGTTAAAGTGGTCAAGGTTCCTGTTCTTTCTTTTTCCCCTCACCCTGCGATTTGCAAAGGATAATGAACCCTGCGATCTGGCTTATTTCCAAATACAACCTAGCATTGCTGTGGTCACCTGGGCCCCTGCCACCGGCCGTGATGGACGTCGGAGGTGAGACGGCGGCACCGTTGGTGTCGATGGCAAAGCAGCCACCTCGCCTGCGCCCGGGGTGGGACGGGTCCGACCCCACAAGGTGCCGAGTGTCCTCCGGCCGCAGCTGACTTCTCAACCTCATGCAATCGAGCTCTCCCTTAGTCCCAGAGAGCCCTTAGGTTTACGGGGAATGGCTCTGAAAACTCGTAAAGATCAAACCGTTTATTGGCACGAGTGGTTTACTTTTATTTGGCAGTGTTTGTGGAGCCCGGGCAGCGACGGGGTGCTGGTCGTCAGCCCAGGCTTGTGTTATAAAAGTTATTGTATGTCAGGTGCCTCCCAAAATCCTACTCCAATAATCCCTGCTTGCTGGGAGCCTCCAGAAAGAAATGAGGGAGGGGAGAGGAGAGGGAGGGAGAATTTGGGCTCCCACTTGTTAAATCCGATCAGTCAAGCTTTCATCTTCTGGCTGAGGCTGTGCAGCTGGAATAGTCCCCTCGGGATGCTAAAACAACAGGCCTGGCCTAGGCTACACGCTCGTACCTTGTAGGGATGGAGCGACAAGGCAGGGCAGTGGTTCCCTAACCAACACAAGGAACGAGATCGGCTAGCGGAGAGAAAAGCTACCCATGCCCGGGTTTTACAAGGAGAGCTAGTTCTTGTTACGAAACAAGCTGAACCCCTTGAAGTGAGGAAAAACTGCCTGGTTGTGGTTTTGTTTTGCTCAGGCTGGGTTTCCTATTCAGGCAGCGTGACTGTGCAGCACCCTGCCTGCCATCTGGGGCGAAAAGTTTGCCCCCTTCCTCCTTGTCCCTTCCCTCCCCTCCCAAATTCAAGCAGGATCAGCAAAAAGCCTGGCAGGAGGGATGCTAGCAGGCAGGCAGTTCTCAGACGTCACATTGAGCATCCTCCACCCTAATCCCTGCCTGGCACAGTTTATGACTTAGACTTTATTTTCTGTTGACAAACGAAGACTTTTCTGGAAAGCGAGTTTTTTTCAGAAGCTGACAGAGCACAACCGGAGCGTAGCAAGCTCTCAGCAGAGCTTTAACCGCACCAATTCATTTATTTGGAGGTCTCAGGCTAGCATTACATTCAAGGTGATGATAAATGCCGTCTGGCTGGAGCAGCGAGATGGGAATTTCTAGCCCAGTCCCGTCTAGACCAGGGTTTGTTATGGAGAGAAAGTCACAAAGAGGGGACTGTGGCATTGCTCTGCACGGTGGTGCCGTCGCGGGGGGACTCTGGGCATGTCTAAAGTGCAAGCCTGGTGTCCGGCTCCTGCTAAAGCTGCTGGAAATAACTTTCAGCGGGCTCCGGGAAGCTTGTAACCTGAACGCACGTGGGCTGCTGGTAGCCAGACACTAAAACACACCAGATTTCGTTTTTCTTCTTCAGACCCGAGAGTTTCAAGGCTGCGTTAAGGCGAAGAGCAAGGACGTAGCTGTAAGAAAAACGTGTTTGCTCTTCGAGCCCGGATCGGTGTTTTACCTGTGTCCCGCTCCATATAACAGAGTGGGAGAAATAGATATGAAATTAATATAATATACATGTATATTTGCATAGATGTGTATACAATATGCTACCTATGTATCATCCATGCCCATACGGAGCAGAGTTAAACGTAAGGCACATGCTGTAAAATGTATTACCGATGCAGATGGCACGGTGAGCAGTTTCCTATACCCTGATCATAGCAACCATGCACTATGTGGAGAAACTTAACATTTAAAGTATGCTGACAGCGCCTGGCTCTGGAAGACTAGACAGCAAAGCCCTTGTAGGATGCTGTTGCACATTTAGCTGTCGAGTCTGCCTGTCATCATCATCATTTACTTTCCCTTAAAATTTTGTCCCTTTGCGCTCCGTATTTCAAACAAACAGCGTGAGACTCTTGATAGTGTTTTGTCATGACCACATTTCATAGCTGAAACAGTATTTTAAATACAGAAAGGGACAGACAAGGAAAATGTTAGTATGTAATGTGTGAAGACCACCTTCAGGCATATCCAGCCTCCCATTCCACATTTTCACACTATAACTCTAGTCCTGTCCATTGCAAGGTACCACAATATCACATTTCGTTGAAGTCAAAGTTTTGCCAAATGAAACACAAGCCTCTTCAGATCCATTTTCACCAGTATTTGTTTCCAATTATAACAACATAGCTACTATATCAAACGTACTACCCTATCATTGTTTCCCAGTGAAGCTAACATTTTTATGCCTCAACGCGAATAGAAAATAATGACTTATTTATAGGCAATTTTCAATATGAAAAATACTGCAACTCCCTGTTAGTTTGAAATGTTATTTGTCCCCCTTTCTGACTATGATTTTAGGAACTTAAACTCTAGCAATGTGGCATTTTCCTATCCTTGCACACGGTGGTTTGCCTGTTGGATGGTTACAGAGCAGGATCTCTCACGAGGGCAGGTTGCTGACCAGACCTGCCCAATGCTAGAATGAAAGTGGCCTTGCAGTTTATGTTACAGGGCATTACTTTCAGTCACTTGAAGCTTTCGGTAAACATTTTCCATTCTGACAGAAACTTTTCTGTGTTGATCCAAAACATTCTGGTTTTGGGCAGGAAAGGGTGACAAAAGGTATGCCAGTTGAGGTGAAATTTTTCGTCTCTAACCTATTTGTCTCCTCTGTTCACCCTCCCCCTCTTTTTTTGTAGGGAACTTATTTTTGTGCACTAACTTACATGCCTTAACAGCTACACTACGAATAGTGCGAGGAAGCTGAAACCCCTAGGAGAATCTCAGCCTTTTTATCTCCTGAAGTATATTTAATTTTAGGAACATCACCAGTGCTTTTGCATTTAACATATCTGCTTCGAAAAGGAGCATCCAAACTTTTTGTTCTGTAAAACGATGCATTCATCAAGGCTGCCACGGATCACAAATGCACACACACACACACACACACACACACACATATGCCCGTCCCTTTTAACTTTGCATTTAGGCCCTCTGTGATTGAAAGTGAATCATCCAAAGTGACATTCTTTAAAGACCATAACAGCTCAGCAACTGCCATAGAAACAGGGAGATGCTACAAAGAAGAGAGTTTCCGACTGCGTGCGCCTTGTAGGCCTGTAGGAAGAAGCACATGCTTTGCTCAGGGCTAGATCTTGAAACGAGCTGGGCCACCATCCAGCCAAGTATTGTGAGCCCATGCTTAATTCGCCTTCAGGCAAAAAGGGGGTGCTCAAAGCCTCATGCAAAGGGCTCTCATGAACGTCACTTTATCTTTATTGAAGTTGGGTAAATCACTCCTGAGCACAGTTACTCCCCTGCCTGGAGGAGCAGGCTCTCCATACTTCTTATGTGTCTAAAAATAATACATAATTAACTATATATTTGTGTGTTCCCGTAATCTGTGTCTTAGGCTGTCATGTATATTATCTTTGTACATCAGACCACGCAAGTTATTTTTAAGTCCAAATTTTTCTTCTCTTTATCCCATTCCAAAAACAATAAACAAAGCTCTCGAGGAGAAGGAATAATAACATATAACCTCCCTATAAACACATGGGTATCATTCCGCCTGAATTCCTCTCCTGCCTAGCAGCCACCCCAGAGCTTACCTCCTCTCACAGCTCATGGCACATCTCACAGCTCATGGCTCTGGATGAGGCTTTGTCTTCCAGCAAGAACCAGTAGGTGCTTATACGTGTTGTTCTGCACTACTTCGTGCAAGGCTTTGTTCGGCTGACAGCATTTTTGAAGCCACCGGGACACTTTCTGACCATGTGGTCCAGCGAAGGTCACAGCCATGCCATGTAGGATGGCCCGTACAATGGATGTGGTGGTCCTGCTGCCAGCTCTCACCTCTCAGGGTTGGTACGGGAAACCCCAGGTGGAGGGTTACGACACAAAAGTTTCACCTTAAGAAACAAAAAACAATTGTGGGGAAAAAAATGAGACACAGCCCGGACCCACTGCCTCGGAGGAGCCGAGCGCCCAGTAAGAACCCAGCAAGCTACATCACGTTCCTGTCTTGTCCCAGAAAGGTGCGTTTTTTAAGCTATAGTTAGCAGATGTTGGCTACAGCATTGCCGTGAGATGCACACAGGACAAAAATAGCTGCAATTGTGTTTCCTCCTGTTTGCCTCGTAGGTGGGGAGATGTGGGAAGATTTCTCTCTCTGCCGGGGTCGCAGCAGTGCAATGTTTGTTGTCTTCTGCCTACTGTCATGTGCCCCATAAAAGCCAAAAGAGGCCTTCTCTCTATTGAAAGAAGTACTTGGCATATTTGGAGCACATGCTGACACCAGTTGCTTTTCAAAGGCTCTGTAAATTCCAGCTCACTCTTCTATCCCATTTTCCATTCAGAGACACAGCAAGGGGCATTTGGCAGACCATGAAATAAAACTGCACGTGCTGTAATCCTTTTCAGGGTGAGGCTCAAGCTCTCGCTCCCTCTCCTCCCTCCCTCTCCTCCCTTTCACTCCCAGTCTCTTTCTATACAAGTGTGACCAACTACAGGAGCACCTTGCTTGGATTAGACAAGGTCATGGAAAACGCTTGGAAAATCTAGGGCTTGTTATGAGCTCAACGAGCAGCGATACTGACCTTACTAGTTTTAATAGCGCAGGGGTTTAATTCCACCCTATGAGCTGTCTTTTGCTTTCTCCCCCTCCTTCTGTTGCTAGCCACGGTTAACTCTTTGCAGGCTTAGGAAATGTTGGCTACTTTGTCAGCCATAACAGAAAAATACACACTGTCTAAATCACTGTATTTTGCTTGCGGACAGGCAAAAAAAGGCAGCTCTGTGATTTGTGACCGAGCTCAGCCAGGTTTGCAGTAGATGTGCCGAGCGCTTCAGTGCATTCCTGGATTAATTTGATATTCCCTTTTTGGCACCGAAAGAGCCCGCTGCCCCACTTAGAAGATAAACCATGAGAGCAAAGAGCATGTTTCTCAGCTCCAGTGCCTGTCAGGTCTTACCCTGCAAGGGGAGCTTTGGAGTGCACTGGTGCAAAAGTGCTGCAGAACGAGGCAGATGAAGTGATCCTTAGGAAAATCAAAGGAATGGAGAGAGAGACTTTGTGCCGGTAACTCGTGAGCTTTAGGGACCAAACCTACTTAGTTATTTTAAATTGGCTTTGTTCCGTTGACTTGGTTTCTCACTTAGGCATAACTTCATGTGTTTCCGGGTCCTTCAATTTTAGGCCTTTGAGAAGAAAATAAACTACCTGATTTCCCAGTGTCTGTTTTCCTCTGCAAGGTTACAGTTCCACCCGTCTCATGGGTCAGGCTGACGGTTTGCTCTCCCCTCCCTTCCCTGCCTCTCTCCTCCCACCTGCCTCCAGCCACTTGCTCCTGTTCCCCTTCTCAGCTAAAGCACGGGCAAAACGGGTGCTGGAGGCACCAGGTGGGCAGTGGGAGCAGGGATGGAGAGGAAAGGTGGGAGAGGGGGACAGGCTTCCCCAAGTGGTCCTGGTGAGGTGTTGTGTTGGGTCATCCCATTGGAGCCATCCCCTGCAACGTTAATGATTTATCACTGAATAGTCGTTTGTGTTCACCGAGCCCACCCATGAATGAAGTCACTGTTGTGCAGGGTGATGGAGAAGGTCCTTGCCCCAGAGAGCTGACATCAGGAGGCGAGAGGTGGCTGCAAGCTCGCTGATGGGTAGAAATCATCCGTGGGAGGATCAGCTGCCGGGGATGCACTGTACCACGACTAGGGCAACCGGGAGGTGAAGGCACAGATCGAAAGAAAATGCAGAAATGCCTATGAGGAAAGGGAAGACTCAGGAGGGAAGGATGAGTTAATTACCTTAATACCAACCAAGCTGTATTAGAAGGGGTGCTTTTATTTTGAGTGAGTAGCTTTCCAGTATATGACCCTGGCAAGACTTCCTAGCCTTATTTCTCTAAATTGAATTCAAAAATCCATTCTCAATTTGCTTTCAGCAACTTGGAGAGAATTCATATCTAGATGCAAACCTCATGGCTTGGTCCAGTCCTTTCTGTCTCTCTATCCATTTATTTAGTTTCCCATTTATAGCTTTCAGATGTGGACAAAGGATAAGGCAAAGCTGTTTTGTTAACTTAGGCCCATTTTAGCTGTCTTCCTGTAGAATAATCTTCAAATACATATTTGTACATATTTGTTTTGGTTTAGAAACTTATAGAAATAAGTTAGCAATGAATACATGAATTCATGAATACATTAATGAAAATAAGTCATATTTCTCCACATACCTCCAAACCAGTCTCTTTGTACCCAGGAGAAATACAGTTTTTAACTGTCCTGATTTTTAACCCAGTGACATTAGAGAAGCACAGAAGGAACAGTGATGAGCCCCAAGGTGTGTTTACTTAATGTCTTTAGAGATGCTGTCAATCCATGCCTAGTGGTATCTCCTGTAATTCAGAAGAACTGTGTGGAAAGGGGAAGCGAAAACGCTGATCTTAGCAAATTTGGTACAAATTTGGGCAAAGGATCAAAGATTCTGTTTTTATGGAAGCCAGCTGATCAAGCCTTATCTTTCATGTAGCAGATCTCCTTTCTTCAATTTTTCTTCTTTTTTTTGGTCATTGTTGTTAAAAACGTGAAATAGAAAATAAATGCTTTATCACTGGCCAGGGCATGATTTCCACCAGCACATGAAGGTTTCTTTGCCTTGGTCTTTTCTAACAACCAGTAAATATCCGAACACATCGTTGTGCCAGATAAAGGAACAAAGTAATAGTACTGTATGAAATCAGCCCGGGCAGCTAGCTAATGAGTTGGCTTTCTTTTCTTTCAGAACTACGGGAATCAAATTCAGTTCTGCGCTGGTATTTACTGTCAAGTGGCCTAGTTCAGATTTTAATGATCTCTTGAGACCCTGGCCTGACCCAAAATGTTGTTACAACTTGGCCCACCCCAGTATAATAAACTATAAACCTGTCACATGGTGCCCCTCGTTCAGTAATTAGAAACCTCCTAAGACCAGTGTTAAGTACTGTGCCTAAAAACAGGCTGAGCAAATGCCAATTTACAAGGGATTCATGGTCAAGGTGCTGAGTGAATTGCTGGCTGAAGAGGCAGACCACAAAAAAGAAATGAAAAGAAACCTTGCTACGCTCTCTTTGGGAAAATTGCAGCAGCCTCTCCTCTGCATAATCAACAGCTGCAGGAGCAAAAGCATTGCTCATCTATTTTCCTACCAAGTGGAAAATATATACTGTATGCATCATGGAAATGGAGAAGATATATAGGGGTATAACGATGCTATAGATAGAAAACATTTATAAATGGCTAGCTGGATGCTACTTTTCAGGCAAAGAACCAGGAAAATAAGAGAATGTTGCAGAAAAGTGCCAAAATATGCTTAAAAAATCAAGCAGTAATGAATATATGCTCTTGTGACTATAAATTATGAATGTAGAATTAATTTATATTGCATTTCAGCAATGTTATACCCTACTCCACACTTAATTATACTAGATAAATACCTGGAGTGAGGAACGCGCTGCTGACACTTGCAGCTGAGGAAGTCTTTTGTCATAAAAATAAGGATTAAATTTTTGCAAGGTGGAGACAGCTTCAAGTATTTTCATAGTTAACGCAATCTCTACTGCTATTTCTAAGTAGATGATTAACAACCTATGGTTCCAGAGAAGACCTTGACACATACCCCACCTCACATCGGTGATCAACATCGATTAGTGACGCTGCACCTTTTTGACCCTGGGCAGCTAAGCCAGGTCCGTTTTGGTTGGACCAGGTGATGTGTTTTGTTTCCTTTCTGGTACTTTTTAATAGCTTGTCAAGCCGTGGAGACGTCCTTCCATGTTGCAGCAGCAGCAGATGCAGCGGGGCGGCAACGTGGGGGGAAGCTGCTCCTCTTCCTCCCCGCTGCCACATCTCCCATGCGCAAGCCTCCGCCAGGTGCTCTAGCATAAAAACAGTCCCCAAAACTTATAAAAGTTTGAGTAGAGCTTCTTTCTCATTTTATATCCTAATTTCAGGAGGTTCCCTGGTCCCTCAAGAGCGGGATACCACAGGTAATGGAAAACCTCTGATAATATCAACAGTACAGCTCTTACCCGGGGACGCAAGTGGATGCATTTGCAGGGCCCCTCTCCAGCCAACACGTCCTTTGGCAGTAGAGAGTTAACTGCATTTGCGCTATCATTAACCCCACTAATTCTCTAACCAAAAAACCCCAAAATGCCCTGGCAGAGAGCAAAAGGCACTGGTTCTAAATATACTTATTACATCCTTACAACCTAGCAGATCAGGAAAAAAGTCCTTTCGTGCATCTTTATACCTTATAAAGATGCATAAGTATGTCACACATGTAATTTATTATTCCTCTTTAGGTTGCCCCTGGGCAGGAGGGAGGCGGGCGCAGGCACGGCACTCCCCTGCATTTGATGGTGCAGACCTCCGAGAGGGCTTGGGGCAGGCTTGAGAGCAGGGGGGAGGAAGCATTTGGAGGGAAAAAGGCAATTGTTAAGGCCTTCACCGGCACTTGTCCCCCAGCTCGGTGAGTGACGTGTGATGCAGAGCAGGGCCGTCGCGCCTTTCCATCATTCTGCCATGCAGCTTCGGGGGGCGGGGGGAAGCCTCTGCAAGCCTTCATCCAGGAGGCCCGGTTGTGCACCGTTTGTCAAGCTGCGGCACACACCGCCGCTCCGAAACCCTGCCGGCATGCTTGGCCACACCAGTGTTGTGGAAAACTTGGAAACTGCAGAGAGACTGTTTGTTCTCATTGCCCTGGAAAGTGGAGCCCATAGGAAGAGGCTGCTGTTTTCCAAAGTAATCCTGTTAGGAGCAGTTACCAAAAATGGAAGATAAAATAAGCACGTGATTAAGATTCATGTAAATCTCAGATGATTATTTGGGGATGCAGCAAAAGGGCTGACTAAATGCATTAAAATATTTTTTTCCCTTAGTAGCAGATAGATTATGGTTTGTGTACAAAAATAAAATCACCATGTGCAAGGTTTAAGTGTGCAGTAGATAAAAAACAGCTCTCAAACCCGGTATGTAAATCATTTTGCTGTGTTCTTGGGCCCGTTGTGCATCTTTGTCACTCTGGCACTGGTGAGATGGGTTTGATCCTGCAGACATGGGATCAGAAGCCTTTCTTAAGCTTCCAGAGGTTTTTCTGAGGCCTCTTGGTGACAATTTTTTGGAATAGTCTTTCACAAAAGAGCTTGTAAATTGATACAAAGGTGAGCTGGTGGTTTCTCCTAACAGGAACGCCTGCTGTAGAGATGTTTAGAGCTAGGTTTTGATGTGATTTGATTTTAACATGTCACTTGATTTGGAACTGGTATCTTTTATATGATCAAATTGCATTCATTTTGTCATAATTCTATGAGTAATGTTAGAGTTAATATCCATCAGATCAGTAACTGCCCAGGATAGTACTTAATCCACTTTTAATTTGAATGAGGGGATTTAGAAACCTCTAAGAACATTTTACACCATTGCCCTCTGGGCTAGGTCCCTTTCCCAAGGACATCATTGATAGTGGTATCAGAGACTTAAAAGGTCACTGACAGGACAGCTCTTGTCTGTTGGATGACACTAAGTTGGCACACAGAAATGCCAGGGTTTAGCTGGCCAAAAAGAGGGCAGACACGGTGATGGAGGATGAATGGACGCATTGAAACAACCCCAACTCAATCTGCATCTGGCATCCCTCTGAAGCAGCCAGCCTCAGGAGTCTGCTTGCCGCTCTATCAAGACAACTCACTGAGAAGCCTATAAACTCAGCAGTCTCTTCATGGGGAAACAACCTCAGGTATCTTATTCTGGGATCACTGGAAACCCAGCACGGCCAGAGGATAACCCTACAAGGGGAGCGTGTGTTTCCTGCCTTTCTCCATATTGCCTCTTTCCCCATTAGCTGCTTGAAAACAGCAACGTGTGTCTCCAAGTCTAACCACATGCCGTCCTTCTCGGGTGGAAATCATTTGCAGGAATACTCTGGAAGAGCGGTACTGTGTTATTCCTCGGGTTTGAATGCTCCAGGGTTGGAATTAGGTGCTTCACCATCAAGTAGGTCAGACGTGTCCCCAGCCCACGGATCCAAATGATAAGGTGGATGGGAAAAGGAAGCAGGGGGTTACACGATACGTGGTTTTAATGGATGTTTAGATTGGCTGTAAATGTGCAAGCGCGTGTTTGTTTAGAGTTACCAGGATATGAATCAAAGAAATAAAAATAGCAATGCATTAAGGCTTAGAGAACCTCTTGGGAAGAAGCAAATTAATATTTTTAAATGTAAATATTTTGACCTAGCCTATTAGTCATGTTCCTGTGCTACAGTGTGAGACATCTGAGTTTGATGTGGTAACTCGTCTCCTGTTTTCTGCAGGAACAGCACATTGTGCTTCATCCACCAGCACCTTGTCTGACTGATTAAGTAGTGCTATTTTCCAGGTGACAAATATCTGTCAAAAACTTGTGCTTTTCAGAAAACACATGCATCTTCAAACTTTCCAGTATTAAGCAGTACATCAGTCTCTGGGTTATCACATTACCCCATAAAAAAAGCAACCAACCAAACAAAAAAACCAAAAAAAACCCCAAAACTATTTTTTTTCCAGATTTTCTGTTATTGGTGTGTGGCACTGCCCTCAGTCAGTCAGCAAATTCCCAGTCTTGGCTCTTCTTTTAAGACCTTTACTACTGTGAGAAGTTGCTGGAGACATTAAGAATACCTCTTCATTAAATCAGTGAGTTTCCTCTTCACTTTCTCTCTACTCCTTGTAATTCCCATGGACTTATTTAGCTCAGATTTTTAAACAGCAGTGATGTTTAAAAAGTTTAATAAATTATTAATAGATGTCAGGACATTACAGGCGTAAGAAGCATATTACAGATTGTTAAAAACCTTTGTTATTCAAAGATGTCAACATAGTCCTCTGTGAATTTTTGAGATACGGTACCATTGTATAACAAATGATTTTTATTCCAACATCTTCCTAAGATATTTACAAATATAAAACTAATACTAAACATGAACTATATTTGCAATGATTTATCGAATTGTTAGAACTGATGATAATTGGAAAAATTAGCTGTGCTAACAGATGTACGTACGTCAGGAGAGATGATTGCAGCAACTTTGCTTGTTCGGCTCTGGCTAGCTTTTCTCAAGAGTGCTGTTAAGTCAGAGGAATCACCTAGACTTTGCACAGGGGTAGCCCCTAGTCACGGTATCAAAACATTATAGTTGGGAGAGGAGTGAGTTTGCTGGTTTTATGCCTGCTCCTGGTTCCCCAGGTAGAGCTGAGGTCCAGTCTGAGTGTGGTTTCCTCCTGCTTCATCCTTCCTTTACTACTTGTGAAGACTACAGCTCACTTTGGGTAGCACAGGCCTTGAACAACACTATCCTGCTTACTTTAATTTTAAAAAGTCTATTCAATCAGTACACCAGTGTCTGCACTGGGCTTCTTATCTCTGTGGAAGCGGTTCAGCCTGTAGATGATGTCTCTCTGTGAGCCGTGTTGCATTGGCAATGCGTGATGGCCAGAGCTGGAAGTGCCTAGAACAATTGTTATAGCCATGAGCATTACAGCGTAGACTTAAAATCTGGGGCTGTAAAGAGGCATTGCTGGGGTGTGGTGGCCCCAATTGTTGGAATTTCCTTTTTCCATTGGTCTGAAAAAAGTACGAGTCCATGATACGAAGCCCGTCTGCTTCCTCCGTTTCTGACTTACAGAACAGCTATTGTGAGGAATGTAAAGAGTTTTCTTCCAAGGAAGTAGTCTAAAGAGGTCTATAATGCTTGTAGATTTACATTTTTTATATGTCCCCAGATATGCTGTAAAGAATACATTTTATAAATGGTAGGATAAATAATGGAATTGCGAACAAAAAAAGCATTGCATGTTGCAGCAGCAAGCTTTGCCAACCTTTGTCTTGAATGACCCATTCAAGGAGAAATGAAGTAAAAGCTCCTTTGCCTGGGCTCACTTCCAGTCATTTGGCATTTTAACTATATTTAGGCCAACCCTCTTTCTGAAAGTTTTAATTCTTACAGAATTTATAGACAAAGAAACAGCAGTAAGAAGGAGAATAATACAGTAGCTATATTTGGCAATAGAGTGCTACCAAAATTTTTGCCTATTTAATGTCTTTGAGCTCTTTCTAATTTCTTTTGTTTTCCTTAAGTCTTTCTTGGGTGCCTATCAATGTATGGAAAAAGGTCCATTTTCTGTATTTATTGAGAATCTCGCTGTAGTATAAAAGATTTTTTATTTCCACCGTCTACTCCTGACCAGCTGTTAGCTGACTAACAGTAGACTGACTCTGCCTCTTTCTGCTCCTTTTTAACTCTCTCAGAGACGCACAAAAGTACTTATTTAACTTACTTTGTGTGAGCTTACTTTTTCAGCTAAGAGGTTAGTTAGTGAACTGCAAAGTAAAAGTACTGGTATTGAAAATGAGATTGGAGATTCCCATGGGATAAAGGATGGGGCAGTTGGACATCGAGGCACATCATATGAAAAGACAAGAAAAAAACCAAGAAAGTTTCAAAACTGGGCGACTATAGATCATTATTGACCAGTGCAGGAAGTCAAATGTGTCACTTAGCTCCAGCCACTATATCAAAACGCATAAATTTTACCACAGCTCTAAAATCTCTTTCCCAGATTGCCCCCCTCTCATCCTGTCCCCTGAAGACTTTGCCTGTCTTTGAGGTGACATGCCGATTTCCCACTGGAGTTATAATTCAAATGAAATCATGTCATGGTGACACCAGCACAATTAAATCATAAATAAAGACCATGACATGTATTTCCAAAAGCTATTATGAAATATATAGAGACATAAAATGTGCATTAGATTGTTATTTAAAAGGTTTTTTTAAAAGCTCAATTTAAGTCAAAGTAGATTGCCCATATTTACTACCCTTCCTTTCTAATCTCAGGGTTTAGCAAACATGAGCCTGTGTTTCTCTCTCTAGTATATAAATAGGAAGACTTGAGACATTAAATGTGACTTTCTCCTGGTCAGAGAGCAGGGAGCATGGGAATGTTTCAGACCTCAAGCTCCTCAACTCTTCTATCCTCTCCGTTGCATTGACATGTCTCCATAATTCCTTATTTAGCTATAGGCTAGAAGTGATCAGGGCAATCTTTTACTAAATCTAGAATCCTACCAATTCTATTCCCACTGTTCTTCAGCTCTTACAAGCATCCTTCCTGTCCATTACCTTCCCAAAAGTACCTGGGCTAATTGGAGGTTTTACTGTATCTGAAGCAGATTCTATTAAAATTAGACATGAAATGGCGTTTGTAGGAATGCAGTTACTGGCATTAATTTGGGGGGGCTAGAGGCATCCAAACCACGCACCGTGCCCAGCTCATGACAGAAAAGGGAGGGGAAAAGCACTCGCACAGCTCTTCCCCTGGGGAATTAGGAGTCTGCATGGGACATCAGCTGGTCCCGGATCCTCAGGAAATGGCTTGAGCTTTATTTATTGCCATGTAAATAGTGTAGAATAATCCCGTGACAGATGCCATCTTTTCCTACCACATTTTGAATAGGAGCCGGGCTGCATTACTGCCGTTCGAGAACAAATGCCTCTGAAGGAAATGCTAGCATTTGCACCATAGCGCAGGCTCAAGGCACACAGCAAGTGCAGTGGCTTGCGATGATGCATGCGATGATGACGTCACGGGAGGGGAGAGTTAACTGACATAGACATATGAAAGTTCAGGCTCTAGACTTACTGTTTGCGAAGCTTATCTCTCTTGCCTAATCCAGCCGATTATCTTTTCAAGAGTATTTCATTTCCTAGGCAAACTTTAATTTATTACATTTTTTCTCTCTCTCTGGGTAGTGAATGGTAAGAAATAAACCAGATTAAAGTTATTGCACAAATAAGGAAAAAAAATTACCCGTCTGGTGATGATCTGGAGATAAGATTCCTAACTGGCAAAGGCCCAGGGGAATTGAGACTCTGAGTCCATGAGCTCTTAACAAGGGGGTAAGTGGGGACATGGAGAACAGCAGCTGAGGCTCCACGGGCTCACGTTAGCCTGGAGCATGTTGTGTGCAGCAACATCAACAGACGACACAGGAATTCGGCACATTTTGGCTCCAATCCTGCAACGGCTTAGGCCTGCACTTAAGATGCACGGAGGAAGGGTAATAAAGCTCGGAGTATGCAAAAGACTTTATGGAAGAGAGGCGTTTTTCTCACCCAGAAACAGGCTTTGCTGCACAAATTTTTGTGCCTCAGACTATCAAGCAGCAGCAGAGTTAAATGGAATCATGTTAATAAGCACGGATAATCCCATCATCTGGGGCTGGGCTGACAGCAAAGCAGCTTCGAACACACTCAGCCAAGTGAAATTTTCCTGCAATTAACTGGATTTGATTAAATTTCTCATTTAGTGGCTGGAGGAAAAGAAACAGACCAAAGACAACGAGTAACTTTCTGGCTAACCTGGAGCTTTGAGTAATAGCTGTGGATGTGGGAAACCAAGTTCCCCACTGCATTAAATGGGGAAAGTGTTGCTCTGAACATAGGAGCGCAAGTGCAAGAACCCAGTGCCTCACAACCTTTCTCCTTGTCCTGACCTCCCCCTTTTCTGAAAGATGAAAATTTTGACCCCCAAATGGCTGTTCTGATGCTGTTACGTTTCCATAAATAAAAGTTGAAACCTTTTTATTTTTGTTCCCAGGAAGGGTGAAAACCAATTTCAAGGCCTTGAAAGCTACTGGGAAATGGAGCTGTCAGTCTCCAGCCAGCTTTAGATTATGATTGTGAACTCGGATGGGGGCACGTAGCCACCGATACCATCCTGTCCTTCCTTGCGCGGGGCTATGCTCTACTCAGAAACACTGAATCTTGATTAAAATCGCTTACAGCCAGGTCCTGAAAAATCCCTAAGCGAATCAAGCAGTTGCTTTTATCATCTTGCTAAATTTGTGCGTGACACAGGAAGGCTTCGTGGGTACTAAATATGGCATAGATTTGCCATTAGATAATTCCTGAATTAGTTTTATACTAAGTGTCTTGTCTTAAATGATACAAATTGGGCCTGGTTTTGGCTTCATTTCTCAGCTGTATCGCCAAACTATGTTATCTGTTGAAAACAATTTGTTTTATACCAGTGACTTGAGTCCTTTTTAGTGCCACATTGAATAAAAAACTGAAAAGAGCAAAGGAATTTTCCATAAAAACACCACAACATTTTGCAAACATTCCGGCTGCAACGTATAGATCAGCTTTTTCAAAAGCCACTGAAAGTCTCAGTGAGCCCTGCCTTGCATAGTTTTCCGTCATGGGTAACACCAGTGATGTAACAGCAGTGATCTGCTAGCTCACCTGGTTTTGGTCAGATGTGCACATCATAGTGTTTAATGTAAGCTTTTTGCTACGGGGGTCCTGCTGTCTTTCCAACAAGTAGCAGTTTCTGCTACGTGACAGCAGGGAGCTCAAGTCCCATGCACGGCTCCTGGTGGCTCAGGCATCACAATCTCAGCGTCAGTATATTCACTTCCTGAAGTCTTGGAAAATTTCAACACACAAACTTGGTTTATGTTGAACTGATTTACAGTACCTCAACAAATGAGAATTAAGAGAAGCAACATCACAGCTCGGTCCCGCGTGCACATATAAACACATAAAGTCAAGTACATATATACATGTATGCATATACATGCACACCCGGCCACAGTTTCTTAACATCAATATGACCTTTTCTCTGATTTGTATCACATACATATAGATCATTTCTAAAACTATTATAGGATAACATAACCTGCAGGTGACAAAAAAACTGCTTTTATTTCCCTCTTGGTTTCTCATGTATCCCAGTAAATCAAAACCCAAAACACATACAAAACTAGCCACGCCGTAATTCACAGCTAAAATGCCCGTCTAAGCCAGCCCTCCCGACTGCCCATGAGTGAAACTCGGAGGGGATCGTGCCACCTGCTTTTCCCTCCGCCACAATAACTATCGCACCACTTTTGGAGGTTCCCCAGGCCAGGGGGAGGTTTGCTCCTGCGTTAGCTTAGCTGGGCACTGAGAAGTGCTCCAGGGCTACGCTGGTTACTTCAGCTTCAAATCCCCACCATCTCAGCAAGCAGCTGAGCTCTCCAGAAGGACACAAGTTCACTCGCCAGTCCAGGCTGTTCCCAGCATCCATCGACAGCGAGGCAAAGTGCCTGCAGCCAGTGCTGCACGTTTCAGGTCCCTATTTCGTTATCTCTTTCCTGTCTGGCTGCTTTAATCATCGGCTAATATCTTTCAAGGTTCACCTTGTTACAACCGACCAAGCAGCCAGGCAGCGTGCTGCTGACACCCGGCTGCTTCTAGACCAAAATCTGGCAACATCTGCTGCCTCCCAGCTGCTGGCATGGCAATGGGACTGCTCCTGCTGGCTACCAGCCCCCTAAATTTGCAGTGAACGAAACGCCTTCTCTGTCCCTCTCAACAGTAGGTGGGGGCACTTCAGCAGTATGGAGGTGGAAGTTATGCTACCACTGAAATGCACCCAGACTGCAAAGAGCTATACTGGCAAGGATGTGCCTTTTTTCCCTATAACATTATGGGCAATACCAGCGCGTACAGGCAATATAAGCTAAAAGCATAGTTTCTCATTCGTTTGTTTGTTTTCCTTAATTGCTGTATAGCAGCTCCCTGTCCATTACAGAAGGTGCCATTATCCTTCCTCCACAGCCAGGGATTTACAACGCACGGATTTAGAGAGGAATCCAGGCTACGCTGAAATCCACAGATGAAGTCCCAGGCCTGACCTTGGCAGGGCTGGGACTTCACCCAAAATGACTTGTGTGATGTATCACGCAGAAAGGCTGTGGCATATTATGGGATTAAACACCAGATTTGGGAAAAGAACCCATTTAAAACATTTGTCTTTTTTGAAAAAATACTCACTTTACAGAAATAACAGGCTTAATCTTAATTTTGGTTGTAATTTGTCAACACACTTCTTCAAGAACAACTCAGAATGAAGTGGATATTTTGTTACATTTTGCTATGAGATTTTTTGTTTGAATCTGTTTTTCTGAAATCTATGCCGCATTGTTATTGTGAGAAACACCTGAACTTCCTCTTGCTTTCCTGATTGAATGTAAGGAAAATTGGGTTGAAAAGGTCAGAACAAAAAAAAGTCACCTCAGCTTTTCAACATGAAGTACGCAACTTCACTGCATCCAAAATGAAATCATTCAGACTTCCTGCACCGCAAAAAAATTCTCAGCGTTTGTGCGCTCCTCATTTGGAGGCGACAAAATTCCCAGTCGTACTTTTTTCACCTTCTTCCCCAGAAAAACAGCATTTCTGGTTTTCAGCCAGCTCTGGCAATGCGTCCCTACCCGGTGCCTGCAAAGCATGGTCCTCGCCTTGCCGCCCCGTGCTCAGAGGCAGAGGGAAGGTCCCCTCCCGGTTCCACCTGCTCCCCTCCCGGTTCCACCTGGTTACTGGCTGGCTCCGGACCCACCTCTCATAAAGTGCCTGGCCGGCACTCACCATTTGCGATGATACCCCAATCATACACAGTGACGGGGACCTGGGTTAGACCGGTTTGGGTAGCTGGCGCGGCCAGGCTCGTCTCACCCCTGGAGGGTAAGGAAGGAGGTGCGGGAAGCTGTGTTTCTGGATGAAGAGGTATGGTCATTACTCCTTTGGGGATAAACCCGGGCTAACAACTGGTTTCATATCAGTTAGTGCCAATCACTCGCGGCGTCTGAGGGGCTGTGAGAGCTCTGCCGCTGTGAGCCTGCGTAGGATTCGGGCGGCTGACCTCGAGGTGAAAATCTCTCTATCCCATTATCCACCCCCTGAGACACCCAGGCCCCCTCTACTTTGTTTTCTCTTCTCCCTGTCATTTATTTTCATCTCTCGTTTTAATCTTCTTAGCGTGTCCTGTATGCCCGTCAAAGAGATGCTTTCTACACAATCTAGCAAGTACGTTAATACGGTTTGTTTGTCTCCGCGTTTGGGTATCAGTGGTGCTTTTTGGCTATTTGTCAAGCATTTCTGTTTCAGGAAGGTTTATCTGTCAGAGTTTCATATAATCACATTAGCAGGGCCGACATTAAATAGAAGTGGGGAAAGGGTGCTGAGAGAAGAGAGCGCAGCTCTGTGAAAATGGCTCAGCAATTTTTTTGCAAGGAAAAGGCAACTAAGGGCAGAAGATGATTGCCGGATTTGTTTCCACACCAAGGCTGAGAAATAAATAATCCAAGCTAAGGATGAGTGACTCTAACCCTACCAAAGTTTGGATGCAAGTATTCTGCAGAAATGGCTCAGAAATTGTACTTTGCAGGTAAATGGGGGGGAAAACCCCTCAGGGCTCTGTTACAAGAACGCAGAGCAGCTGGGATGAATAAACCTTGTCAGTATAAGAGGCCTTACTCATTAGGAAAGAATGACCTTCATTCTTGTAGAGTAGGTCCATCTTCGGGCTTTCTGGGCCACCGATGTCCCTCGGTGAGACTTCTCACTGTGGCTGGCTCTGCACGGAGCGGCCCTGCAGAAAGCAAGGTGCTGGTGAGGCTGTTGGTGGCAGAAGCCTCCGGGCCTGGCTGCAGCGAGGCTGAGGCTGCTCTGCCACCTTGTAGGTTCAACTAGAGGACCCTTTTGTTTGGTTTTTTGTGCCTGAAGGGATCAGCTTTGTTTAATGTCAGCTCTGATTCCTCTTGTATCAATCTGTCCACATCTCATTAAGTTTATATGTAAACTTCGGGTTTTAAATAAACAGCAGTGCACCCTTATTTCATATCAAGTAATGCATCTGAATATCTATATATGTTTTTGTTCTGAACTGGAATGCATGAGACATCCAGGGCAGCCCTGGTTTTTTACTCTTATAAATGCCTCCTATCTTTGGTAAAGCTCCAGATGTTTTCTTCTCAAGGGGTAAGACTTACAGCTGGAACCACTACTTCTCCAGCTACCTACCTACCTCTATTCCATATGCCAGGAATTAGCTTTGCAGGATCTTGCCATTGCCTCTTGATGCTTTAAGAGGCAGTTCTACACTTTGGTGCTTCATTCCAAATATTTTGTCAAGGTAGATGATACCAATAGACACAACATTACTGCTGTTTTACTCCTCAGTTGAGGAGAGGTGAGAAAAAGGCAACCAGAGGAATAAGTGGATGATTTCATATGATTTTTTGCTTGTGCTGTGTAATTGCTGTTGCTGGAAGTGGCTGATGGTGGTATAAAAATTGTTGAATTCTTGGTTAAAAATTAGCATGAGGGAGTCTATAATGTCTATGTAACACTTGATACTAACCTAACCATTGTCTGAGGTCTTTTTGGCAACTTTTCTGCTCCAACAAATCTTGCATAAACATCCAACTGGAGAATTTACTTGTAGCGTATTTTATCCAGGTGTCTTCAGTGGTGTGGAAAATAAGCTAGTTCTTGTACTCTGCTGATTCTGTACAACTGGCAGTGCAAAGGGCCGTGTCTTTTGGCCTGACTCTGCCCCACAGTGGCTCTGAATGCCAGCCCTTTGCTATTCCTGCTACGGGACATACCTTGGGTTTGAAGCAGTGCGTAGTACACCCTAGCATCCTGCTGCTTGCAGGCTGTAGCTAATGAAGCCATCTTAATGCAACTCCTAGACTGCTATTCTGCCATCTCTCTTCCTTATTTCCTCCAGTAGTTTCTGATTTGGGAGGAGCTCCAACTAAGAAGGGGTTTTGTGGGGGATGAGTTTGAGAGGGGCAGGCAGACAATCAAGATGGGGGCGGGAGGGGTGATGTTAGCAGGGGACTGGTAGGAGCAGAACTTTGTGCCCTGGGGCACCAGAAATGGGAAGGCAGACAAAAGCACCTGAAAAAGAGAAGAAAAATATAAATTCTGAAGGAAACTGGGACTGAAAAGGAGGGGAAGGGCTGCAGCTGGGAGTCCTGCCAAATGGCTGCAGTGCGAATTGCATGGCTGGTGGTGCTGTGAGGCCAGCAAGGACCTTGGCCGAGAAGCATGATGGTCTCCATCCCATGCAGCCTGAAGCTGGTAACCACGCAACATGGAAACTAGGCCACAGCTGCCAGAACCCGAATATGCAGAGTTTGGTATTATTTTTCTTGTGCAGATAGATTGTTCTGCCTAGAAAATACGTTTTTCCTAACTAAGCAATGATTTTTTTGTGTGTGTTAAATAATGTCTTGTCCTGGCTTCTAGTGCCAAAGATACCACAGGATGAATACACCTTTAGGTATAGCAAGAATCAGGATAGCAAAGAAGGCAAGGAAATATTGAACAGTCCTGAATCCCGGTTACTTTTTCTGCAACATTTCCCAGTGGGAGGGGCAGATTTGCCCCTGGCCTGTAAAGTCGAGATGAAAAATTTTATGATACGAATCTGAAAAATCTTTTCCAGACTTTCTTACTAATGTGGTAGGTTTTTGTTTGCTTCTCTGTTTTTTTTTTTTTTAATGTGGCCAGCATTGGAAATGTTATATGCCTGAGTACAAAATCACACAAGTCAAAGGCAGGATAATGAAAGCCACACTTTCACCAGGCTGATGAGATAAAAAGTAAGGAGGAGCATGTTAATACAGTCACAGGAGTTTTGACTTGGATATCCCCTCAATCATCTGCATCTAGCAAGTCTGAGTTTCATCTCCCTGGGTGTTAAGAATAAACATCAAGTGTTGTGGACAGCCACAAAAGCCTTTTAACATAGGTTTAACTACTAAGCCTGGAAAGATGTTTTGGCTCTGAAAAGAAGGTAATAAGCAGCGCTTCAGTTGAAATAGGTTCCATAGCTGAGAAGCATGCACAAAACCTTTTTTTATTAAGTTAGGAAGAACATTAGCATAATGGATGTTGTTATTTTTATATCGTGCATTTAGATTAGTACTGAAGAAAGTACTTAAATAACTTTAGGTCATTTGCAATGAGGAAAGCACTTATGCACATTATATAACTTTATGCAGGTATTAAAAACATCTCAGGTCTCTAGAGCATTTACTGAATCAAACTCAGTATTTATTAGTAAATTGTATGAAAAGCCACTTTCATATACACACAGCTTGAGTTCTCTAAAACCAAATGTGAACTAGAACTATTTCCATGACTCTTGCATTTAATTGCATGATAGAGAAAGAAAGAACGATTGGAAAGAGAATAAAAACAGTCCCCTGTAGCATATTACTAGCTTTTGAGCCCAGAAAAGGAGATTATGGGCAATAAATAGAACAGGACTGTCTGATGTAGTTATTACACCAAGAAACAGAAAGCCAATATGAAAGAGAAAAATGTGGGGTTTTAAAACCTTTGTCTTGGGAGGTTTTAGTTGGTTATCTAGGTAGCTATCTGAAAAATGTCTTAAATCAGGCTTCCGTCCAATCTTCAATGCACCTTTGTGCAGCTTGAAGGCATACTTGGAGTGTAGCAGTATCATTTACAATAATAAAGGACCACTAAGCCTGGCACTTCAGAAACTCAGATCCCCTCCCTCTTGAGCAGTTCTCCATCTTGAGTAACAACCTATTAAGTGTTATTTGTAATGCGAGTCAAGGCATTTCTATGTACTGCTTCATTTTGACCTTTGCAGCTTCCACTTCAGTTTTCGAGGGAAAACATTCATGGAAAACGATGCCCTTTGACAGATGCAGGGCGTGATTCTCCTACATCCCTTGAATCGGGCAGAATAATACCTGTTACAGTGTTATTCTAAAGAAATGAACTTCAATATCAGCACCAACCAGCCTGGAGGAAAGTGGAGACTTGAGAGTATAGGGAGCTGTCTAAACAAAGGCAAGTATATGGATTTGATCTTATTTACAAAGCAAAGAGCTCAGACTGTCCTCGCTATAAAACCATCAACTGGGGGAGTTGGGCCCAAGCTTTCTTGTTTCCCTGCAAATTATTTTGCAACGTTGAAAACGGGTGGGCGTACACATACCAGCCTTTTAAGTTTCCTTGAAAAGGGGAAATTTTGGGTACACCGCTGAGTCACTCTGTGCCTTTTCGGTTAAAAGAAAAACCACCAAACTTTGAAGGTAAACAAAGCAGCAGGTCATCCCATGTGTTTGTGTGGCACTGAACACGGTGGGGTCACGATTCAGAATGAGGTCAGGGCAACACAAATTACAGCCAGAAGAGAGTCGGTGAGCAAAGTTGCTTCCACTTTGCCTGGGTGCTCGTGTATTTGTCGCAAAACATATGACGCAATTCTTCTCTTGTGCCTCTATAAGTATGAGAAGTCTCCACAGTAAACAGAATAATATCAGAGGAAGCGAGGAAACAAACTGGCCTATTTATAATTGCTCTGCTACCAATATACTCCTTTAATAGCTTGCCCAGATTAGACATGATTGTGTATACTCTCTGGAAGAGTGGTTCTGAATCCTGTACCTATAATTTTGTTTCTTGGCAGAAGATGTTTTTATAATGCAATCTGTATTTATAACTGGATTCTCCACATCCTATTACATGGATACTTTAATATTAATTACTTTGACCTCTGTTTCACTACTGGGTAAAGGGACAGGGGGCTTTTTCCAGGAACATAATCCTTCTCATTTTCCCAGAGAAATGACTTCTGTTTTAATTTTGTTTCTCTCCAGTCACTGTAACATTTGTCTTGTTCCCAGGGTCCTTTTATAAGAGGAAATTATCTTTCTGTGTGTGCTTTTTTTCCCCTTAAAATCTCTCCTCAGACTTCCTTTCTGCCAACAGACAGCAAAGAAAGTCTGGCATGCTGAAAAACAGCAAAAACCCAGGTTCCTGCAAGTACCCTGCCAAGCTGCAGTCAGCCACCGAACAAGAGAACTGCCTGGCTTTACCTTGGGGCAGGCAGGGGAAGGAGGTTGCACGATGCCTCTTTCTGCAGAGGATTTAACCGCTATCGGCATGCAACGCGCGTCGACATTTAACGTGGAGCAGCATCCACAGCTGAGTGTGCCTGCAGATGAGGCAGAGGAGGCCACTTCACGCCATGCCAGGAGACCCGCTCCCTGCTTCTTCTGCAGCAGGTCAGAGAGGCAGCCGCCTTGCTGAAACCTCAGGCCTTCCCTGCATTACTGTTTCCCTTCCCACCTTCGTTCTGCCTCGCCTAATTACTGTGTGAGCTCTTCAGGGCAGTCTTTGCTGCCGTGTGCCCAGCACAGTGGGGCTGTGATGTGGGTTAGGGCCCTGGGGCACTAAATGCAGTGGAAGTCATTAATAGGTCAAGAAAAAAATTGTTGAGGCATGTGGTAAGGATGGAGAATGAGCAAAACCCTGAAAATTCCCAAATATTTACTGGCCTGAGCTTGGAGCAAACTGTTCTTTGAAATCTAAGATCTTGGCTTAACTCTTTGATGTTGCTTCTTTTTCCTGACTAAGGATCAGTGGTTTTGGCCAGCCCCTCCACTTCCCTCTTCTCTTCCCCTCTCTCCTTATCCACTGACAAATCCTCTGGATGGGACAGGGTTTTGGCTTGCAGGGAGAGTCTCATCTCTCTTTATTTTGTCAATAAAGCGTTTGCTTTATTGTAACGTCAGTGATTCCCGTATCGAATGCAACCATTTAAAAAAAACAGCAAACAAAAAACCCTGTAGCTAAAACCTCTACAATGACGGCATCAAGGCAGAGGCTCCTCTAACCTACCTGGAAGCGGGGACAGGGAAGGTGCTGCATTGCAATGACTGTGTTACGCGCTGCATAAGCAGGCGCTCCTCTGCCGGTACCCATGAGGGAACTAATGTTCCCTTATTCCCCCATCCCTCCACTGCCAGCTAATCTGTGCTTGCCCTCTAATTTCCTGGTAACTGTTCTAATGTACAGGCTAATAATGTTTGCAGCAATCCTGGGAGACGTCAGTGTGCAGGCTAGCTATGGGGTTATAGGGTCCAAAGGAGGATTAATTAGGGGAATTGTGGCATCTGGAAGGGGGGAGCTTGTGAGAAGCCCTTCATCCAGGTGGTGTGAGCCGGAGTTCAGATAAGCACCCAGATATTTCTGTGAAGAACTGAAATGCCATCCCTAATTGAAGTTCAACCGCTACTAAGTCCCCTTGATAATTTTCCTCCTTTCTTCCTCAGACTTTCTCTTTTGTTGTTATTTCCAACTATAACTTAATGAAAACACATTTGAAAGTAAAATGATGGATTTCTCAGGGACTCTGACCCTTAGGGGCAGCCATGGAGATACTGCAGGACGAGCTGAGTACACAAGCTCCTGTTAATTAGAGCGGAGTGAATGATTCACAGGAAATAATTTATTCAATTAATTTAGCCTCTCTTTCTTTTGCAAATTATCTATGAAAAGTTTACAGTTTTATTGCATTCAGCTGCTAGACAGCAAATGATTTTTCTGCATGTAGTTGACCCCCATGCAGTCTGAAATGTAAGCTCAGGCTTTTAGTTTTTCAGTGGACAGAGGTACTGGAGTTAGTGATCTTCCTTGATTAAACAACTGGCTTTTAACACGCGCCTCGAAAAACTGATGTTCATTGTTACAAATGTAGAGGTGACCTTCCATGAATATTATTAACCATGGCATAGAAATAGCTCTGCCGGTGAACCCATTTGCTAGAACAATGATCTGGAAAGTCTGTCCAGCGCTTCCCCTCCTGTGTCCGACATGGTGTGTCTTTGTGAGCCTTCCTCTCTGGCGTGCTCGGGGAATTTCCACTCTTTCTCCTTCACCAGACCTGTGCAGGGTCCTTTGCTTAAGCTCATCTCCACGTTGAGGCAACCTCTCTGGAATATCAATTGTCTGATCAAAGCAGCCATGAAGCACAGTTGTTAAAGTCAAAGTCATAAAATTCATTGCCAATAATCTGATGCCTACTTGCTGAAGTCCTTGTCAGCAAGGTGGATATTTATTCACCAAGAAGCATTCATGATGCTTACCGTTTTTCACAGTAAAGATTACAGAATACTTCACAAGCAGCACAAAATTCTAAATCGTACCTGTAATGCCCCTCCACCACCAAGCAGCAAACAGCCCTGCTCCCCAGCCTTGCAGCATTTGCTTTTGTTTGACTTCCACACCGAGGGTAAACTAAATTCACACAGACCTTGGGTACGGGCAACTGAATTCGCATATCTGTCTGCTCAGGTTTAGGGCAGGGTCATTGCCTCCAGTGGGCTTCTGCTGCCCTGAGAAGAGGGACGCATGGCAAGCCCGACCCATGGCGGGCCGGCCTTTCTTGAGATGCATCCGAGCGCATGGGTTGTAACTCCACGCTCAAGATAACATTAGTTTCGGTAACAGCTTCTCTCACTCCATCATCAAAAAACATTTTTAAAGAGCAACGGTACTGCGTGAAAATGAATGCACGGCAGCATTCTTGTAACAGGTGCATAATATTTCAGTAATAGGCTTGTGGGATGTTTATTCACTTGCCAAATTCATTTATCAAGTATTGGATTCAAAGGATTTCCCAACAGGATATCTGCAGAGATTAGTGAGCTAGGCAAATGTGCTTTGAACAAATGCATCCTTTCATCAGGCAGTCATTTGGATAATTCCAGTATCAACATGCTCGCTGCTGGAATGGGTCAGCTGGTAATTGCATTAACCATTTTTCCGGTGGTCATATGTATCTATCCCTTCAGATCCTACAAGGTCAAAGTTTGGCCTGCGATCTGTTAGTCAAGAGGCACCTGCCCATCCTTGCCCATACTTGTGCAGTTTCAGCTAGCCCAGTGTTGCCCAAAGTAACGCTTCTTGCCTGGAAAGAGCTGCTGTATCAAAAAAACCCCCAAAATGTGCTGCGAGACTTTGTCAGCACAGGTTGACAATACTTTGTTTTGAAAAATAATTGAAGAAAAATTGCCTTCAAGATGTAAGAACATTTTATTTCAAAGTATTTTAGAACAAAATACTCCTCGTATTCATTTTCTTGTCCTTTAGAAGGCATTTTTATTTTGTTTTTAAAGTTGAAAGTAAAATGAAACATAGTTTTAGCAGAAGAAATTTGTAATTTGATTTGAACTTTTTTCCCCTGTAAATTTTTCTTAGGAGACATTTTGAATGGTTTGTCATTTTGATGGAGGACAGAAATTAATATTGAAAGAAGAATTTCCATGGTTTGAAAAGTTCAGAAGTTCAGCTTTAAGATAGCAAGTCATGCAACAGATATATTGGAACCCATGTTTTATTAGCAGATTAATGAAAAAATAGCAAAAGTTTTGGTAGTCTTGTTCCAACAACTAAATGGCTCATTCCTTTTCTTATCTGCTATATGCTATAAAATTTCTGGTCTTAAATGCTGCAGTGAATAATCATGGAAAAAACTAATCAGCTTGGCTTATTAAATGGCCAGTTCTCTCTTAATAAATGAAGTTTTCTCTTTTTAGGAAGGTCAGCTGCCTGGTCTATGAAAATGAGGCTCTATTTGAGATACCTGAAGTGGAGAACCATCATTCTTTCACTGACTTCTGAAAATGTGGGTCACCATACATAAGGTACCAAGCTTAAATCTTGTAATGACTTAAATGTTTTTTCTGTGCCTTGAGCTGTAGAAGTGCAAACAAAACCAAGGATTTAAGGGTTAGCACATGGTTTTTCAACCTGCTGTTTGCTTTTTTGTCATCTTTTTTTGAGCCTTTTAAATTGTGGAGGGCTGAAAGACCATTTAATAAATGGATTTTGAAGTACACCAGGGCTTTCCTGCCTTATGAAACCAAATCTTACCAAGTCTTCAGCGTGAAGGGAACCAGGGCCATGGAGACAGCACAAAAGGAAGAAGGGCTTTGTGAGAAACAGAAAAGGAACAAGGAGGGTGACAGCATTTGCAGAATTGGGAAGGTGGCCTAACATGCTTGTGTTTTTATTTGTTTTTTTTTGTGGGACATATTTTGTTGTTATTTGTAAAGCATAATATTTTACTGTCAAAGCAATGCTACCCTCCCAGCAACCCGCTTCCCTTGTTTGCGTCCTTTGGAGGTGACTAGCTGCTCATGTAGACTATTGAGTGGAGGACTGATGTTTGCTCCCAAGCAGAGACGAGAAGCCAAATCACTTTCTTGTGTTCATTATAACAACTCAAGAGCAGATGTCTCAGGCTGTAAAGCTCAAGTTGAGTTCTGCAGGCCCCAGGAATGGTGAGGTATGATACAGATCTGCGGTTTGGGCTTGGCCTGCTCCAAGGACACGTGCCAGCTGTGTGCTCCACATCTGGATTCAAGTCCTCATTCCTCAAAAAGCCCTGCTCGGAGCTCAGAGATGTTCCCAACCACAGGCTTTGCTTGTGCCCATCTTGGTGTATCAGAAATGGCATGGGAGAGGGATGACAGCCTTCCACGCACAGTTTTGCCATGGTGATAGCACGAACAGGTAGGACATCACCACCTCATCTTTCCCCACCAGATGACCTGCATAGGTCCACAATGTCTTGGCGTGTCCCACCACGATTTGCCCCGGTGTCCCCGGGCTGGACTCTGCTGGGGGACCAGAACCTCACGTCCCACGTGCCCAGCCATGGGCAACTGGCAAGAGGCAGCGGGCAAGGATGCTGGCAGGCATCCTGCTCACCACCGCGAGCAGGCTCCTCCGGATGGCTCTGGCGTGGAAACGTCTGCGTGCAGGAGCCCTTCGGCAGCGAGGAAAGAAAAGCCAGAGCGCACTGCTGCTTTCTATCAGGGAGAGTTTAAAAACGACTTGCTGGCTGACAGAAGCAGCAGCTGCAAGGAAATTTCCCTTCCCTCCCCCCCCCCCCCTTTTTTTTTTTATAATGACAGCAATGTTTTAATCAACTTGGGCTGAGCATGAAAGTCTGAGTGGGAGGAATAGCTGGGGAGGGGAGGAGGAGCAGAGGAATGGCTGGCTGCTGGCATATGTCTGAGCTGAGGGACACTCTCTGCCTAGGAGGACAGTTAACCTACACAAAATGTTCTGGCTTCTTGCCTGTATCAGCCACATCATGCTGCTCCAGCCTTTTGTGCCAGATCCCCGAAATGGTGACTGTCACTCTGACAGAGGGAGAGAGAAGAAGAAAAGAAAGAAAAGATGGGGAAAAAAAAAACCAAACCACCAAACCCAACACCACAACCTAGTAATAAGGTTGCTGCCAAGCCCAGGTCGAGCAGCAGTATTTTTCAGGAATGAGTGCCGGTGGAAAGGTAGCGAGCCAGCTGTGTGCTTCTGCAGAATAAATCAAGGCCGGGCTGAAGGCCTCGGAGAGTAAAGTCAGCAGAGCTCCACAGAAATGGCTCCGAATGTATGGCATTTAATAGGGAACCTGAACTCATACAGTCTAGCCATAAGCGAACCGAGACTAGGGCTGGGATTTTTTTTTCCTGTTAAATCCAGGTGGAAGAAATGTATTGATTTCTAGAAAAGAAAAATTCATAGTCATAAATGCTTTGATAACACCTTTGTTTATACTCATAGACTTTCTTATACAGGAGATATTATGATAGCCAGTTTACCAAAACACCCCCTGGTCTTGCATCAAATCTCTTGGTCTCCTTAGTCCAGGATTTTTGCCACCTCCTCCCTTACAAACTTCATCTTCTGGAGAAGGCTGCTAGCTCCCACAAAGAAGAAGTTCTGTCTCCAAAGTATTCTGGAAAACCAAGTGGCTGCTCTCCCCCCCACACACTTTGCATGTGGGAGTTGACAGACCCAGGCCATTACCCAGTCTGCAAAAAATCTTTTATTATTAGCAACACAACTGCTGTTCCCAGGTTACACCACACCGCTCTCGTGGACTTCTCCAGCACCAGTGAATTAGCTGGGCATTGTCAGCACAGAGCACAAATGTCCTCCTTTGGCCGCAAATATCTTCTCAGCTTCTGTGGCTTGAGTTTGGAGCTGGCGGCTCCCCCAGCAAAGGCAGCTCAGGAAAGCACAGAGGAGGGACTGCCTGTGCCCCATGAATGCTGGGGTGGGAGCAGGGGGGCACAGCAGCTTCTCGAAGCACGGAGGGAGTTGCAGCTGATCCAACAGCGAGCGTTCAAAAGTGAAGAGTCTGCTGCAAAGCACATCTTAATAGCTAAAAGCTGTGTGCGACTTCACTTGGAGACCTGGCTGCTGATCTCGTAGCTTGCACTCAAATTGTGCTTTCAAGCTGTTCTCCGAAACCACTTATCTACTTCAAAAATATTTTTAATGGAACTTGAGATTCTCCAGTAGCTTGAGTTCTAAGGAAAACCACCAAATATAACAAGATTCAGGTCAGAATAACATATTGTTCCAGGGTATTTGAAGATGAGGGAAGATATCTAAGGTCATTTGAATGAAAGGACTCGAGTTGGGGAGGGTTGAGGATCATTTCATTTATTTTATTTATCACAGAAAAAGAAAAGCATCTAGGGACCATTAACGTGATTTTTAAATCTGCAAAAAACACAGATCAAGAAATTTGTTGGAAGCAAATAGACTACCAGTTGGTTTACAGTACACATTAGGGGAGTACAGAACCAGAGCTGCTCTTATTGCAACCGCCACCCAAGGTACGGGTCTTTCCTTGAGCCAGCCTGTCACACCAAGACCGTGCCAGATGCCTCGCGAAAACCCTTTCGGTGCCTCCCTCTCCTATGCCGGCAGCCTCCAAAGGGCAGAGGAAGAAAGAGTGGACAGGGGGTTACAGCAAACACCTTCCAGCTGGTAGGAAGCTTTCATCTGCTCCAAATGGATGGTAGGGTTGCTTAAATAAGCTGTGTGTTTATCTAACATACCCTCAGAGAATTATAAAAGTGACACTGCTGTACCTCAGCAGAAAGGCAGCAAGAAGTTGAAAAACAAAACAGAAAAGCCTGGTGGATGGATTTACAAAAGCTTCAGCCCCTTCTGCTTTCTTACGGTAGATCCACTGCTATCTCGCTGGAGGTGAAACGCACGTGATAATCATTTGGCATGCAGATGTATCTGTGGTTGTTCAGGTGCCAGGTTAACACCTCGCATTATAGGGGACATAAAAGAGAAGTGGGGGGAAAAAAGCCATTTCTGTGCTTTTTGCCACTTGTTTGGGGTTTAGGTGTAAAGAATCATGAAAGGGTTTGTTTTCAGGGCCCTATTTTCTTCCCACCTCTCTACTGTTAGCAATATCGTCTGTGTGAATTTTGTTGTTCAGCTGTCTCTGGTGGAAAACTTCTTGCAGGCATCAACAGTAAAGGTCCTTCAGGTTTTACCTGGATGGTTTAGCTCTTGAACAAAGGCTCTATTCTCTCATATCCGTTAATAAAAAGTACTTCAGAAAAGCCTGGAGCTTTTAATAACTGTATAGATATTAGAATAGGTAGAAGATTTTAACAGAACGGGGAGGATGCTCCTCGATGCATCTTTCACTGTGAGAGTGCTATAGACAGCTCACCCAGCAGTCCTCTCTGTCTACCTACACCGAAAAAGCCTTTGGCAATGGAGCAGGCTGGGGTTCCTTGGGTTGTAGTGCAGAGATGTGCTCAGCCAGTGGCCCCCCTATAGCCCACCTCTGTAACCAAAGGTAGAGGTGGAGAGGTCTGTAGAAAGGTGGTAGCAGTTGGGAATGGGATTCATTGCACCCACTGTGGTCCATCAAACTCAACCCATGAGTCAGGCATCAAGACCAAACCAGTCACCCAGCTCCAGCTGGTCAGTGTAGAGAAGCTGCTCATTCCGACATGGACACGTGTCCCTCTTTTGTTAAATACCCACCTTAGAGTGGCGTGGCTCACTCCCCATGGGTTGCCCTCAGCCTGGATGTTGGCCAGCCTAACGAGCTGGTGCTGACTAGTTGCTTAATTTTAAGGTGGATAAAGTTTTAGACAATAGGATAAATCCCATCTCTGGTTTCTGAACAGCCAAAGCAACAATCAATTGTTAAATAATGAGGGTTTTGTCACACTGGCTTTCTAGCAAGTCCTGTGGTCAAAGCAGACTCCAGCAATTAGCTTCCCTCAGTCTCCCTGACAAAAAACACAGTGTATCACATTATTTAAAGGTTAACATGGACTTCCAGGAAGAGGTACCAATGCAAAATAAGCTTGTGTTAAATCTTGATAATTGGGTTCAGCAATGTGGGTTTCAAAGTCTAAGTTAAAGTTAGACATTGGAACAATCTGCATTTTGAGCAGGATGCATTTAGGTGTGGCATAAGTGTGAGTATCCCGTAAGAGGTGGTACACCTCCTTCAGCTGATGAGGGATATAAGATCAGAATTGCCCTCAGAGGTATACGTAGCCATCCACAGAGCAGCTTTTAGACAGGCATCACTTGAGGACGTGTCTCACTGGGACACTAGATGTGTCTGAAGGAGGATACAGGGTCCTTGTAAAGCAGAGCAGAGCATAACACTGCCCTCATGCTGTGTGAGACGACATCTCTCATGCTCGCCTGGCATCCTCAGCATAATTCCTGGGAAACGCTGCTGTTACGCAGCTAGTAACATCAGTCTTATAGAGACTGATGATCCTTTCTGGAGTGGGGAGGAGGGAATGATGTATGTCCTTTTCAGCCTAAAAAGAGGAAAAATTATGAGCTCAGTTTTACCTGTGCAAATTATTTGAGAACCAGGTTACACAGGTAGCCTCACTGACATCAGGAGGGCAAGACTATCTTTTTCCTATAGCCCCAAAGAAGTAAAGCACCCTTGTTCAAGAAGGACCCCAGAGCATGCATGTGTGTCTGCTGAGCATGTGTGCTGGGGCTCAGGTTCACATCAAGTGGGGGTCTGAGGGTCGCTTTGGACCATGTTTAGAGGCTTTACTGTAGAGAAGGCAGGAGCTACT
This sequence comes from Mycteria americana, assembly GCF_035582795.1. NCBI lineage: Eukaryota > Metazoa > Chordata > Aves > Ciconiiformes > Ciconiidae > Mycteria > Mycteria americana. The sequence continues at coordinate 75,429,128 of NC_134366.1, read as the reverse complement.
ATTACGAAGCAGGGGTTTCATCTGATTGTTAAAGAAGTGTGTCAGCTATGATGTTTCATTTGTGATTTCATGGTCGTCTTAAAAGCCCATTCCTTGCAGGTCATTACAAAATCAGCTGGAGTCTGAGTCCGCTTCTGAGCCTTAAACCCCAGCAGTGACCAGATCAGTAACCTCCTCTCAGGTCTCACTGGCGGTTCCTCCCACCAGAGAGGAGGGATATTTTCAGCATCCCTGGTTCAGTCTTCAGCGAGAACAAACACAAAAAGCATCAACATCTCTGGCTCATCCCTTCCAGGTCCACATTGTGGATGCACCGGTAATACTCTTGAGAGGGTCCCGTATTTCCTTTGGACTCCTGATACACAGCAAGAGGCAGGAGAAATGTTTGCGAGGCAAATGCTGTCTGATGGGCCTGCCCCAAACTCACCAGTTACAAACCATTTGTATGGAAATGACACTACAATTACTACCCTAGAGCTGCATCCAACCTCGATTTCTGCCAGCGGAAGATATGGGCTACCAGATGGCAGAAATCCTACCCAAGCACCAAGCGGTTTAAACTGCTCTTTTTGCTAGGAATTTAAATGGTCCATATGCTGAAAGTATAATGCTCGGCTGCACCCTGGCTGCCTAGCAGAGGACTCTGCTGTCTGGGCTAAAGGGAACGAGCAATTAGCTCATCGCAGCTAGGAGCTTGTATCCTCCCTTACGTCCCAACATCAGACGGTGCTACAGTCATACGCTTGTTAAAATGTCTGATCGCGCATCCAGAGGAGGATGGTGGTGCCTGCATTTAGAGTCTGACTGTCAAATTGGGGGTGTTGTGACAGAGGCTTGAGAGAAAAGCAAAGACTGAGAGTGGTCTGCGTGTCCGGTCTCCCCTTTTTCTCACCTATCTGCTTCTGGGATCGGCTGGTGAAACCCCAAGCTAAGGGTTTCAAAGGGCATAGTTTGTCGTGGATTTCAGAGGAGCTCAAACTCTGCTCTCCGGGGGATTTGCAGCCTCCAATTTCCAGGGCCTGGTGAGACACCAGACCCTGGAAATCGGAGGCTGCAAATCCTCCCCCGGAGAGCTGCTTTGCAGCAAGCTGCACGGTGCCTGGAGCAGAAGGTCATCAGCTCTGGTTACAGGTTGCTCGCCACGGGGCAGCTAGGACGGCCCCGCTCTTTCATCACTTGGGTGATTTCATTTGGTTGCTGGAAAGGGCTTGCTTCTCCCCTGAGCAGACCCCCTACTCCAGGCACCCTTCATAAGTCATCTTCCAAAATTCTGCTGTCAGCCTGGCTGGCTGAGGCTGTACCCGCTCCAGGGCAGTAGTGCCCTTTTTTTGTGTGAAAAGGTGACCGAGCACAGTGCTTCAAATGAAGAAGTGCCCCGCCTTGTGCAGAAATGTTATCCCTTCTCCTGATTTATAGCCTCTTCTCCGATTCATCCAGTCTCCCCTTACCTTTTGTGTTGGAGTCGGACTCCGGCCGGATGACTCGGAGGGCTTCGCTAAACTAACCCCTGGAGAAAATTCCTTTCCTGGTCAGCTCACTCTGAATTACTCCTCTGCTTAAAATGTACTCTTGCTGTCCTGGCTCCCTGCCTCTAGGTTTCTTATATAACGTTTGTCTAATTTAAATTGCGTTTTCTATTTACTGGCCCAGTTGCCTGAAAGATCTGCTTCACCCTGAATCTGGTTACGTTGTTGTTCATTATTCACTTTTTCTCTCTCCAGTTCTGGCACTATCAACCAACGTCGGTATCTCGCACCTGACATCCTTATCTAAATCATTTACATACATTCAATGCATTTCAAAGACAGGGAGGTCAGATTTTTAGAAATCTTGCAAGGTCACTGCAAATAAGGCTAAGATGCCATTTGGGTTTTGTTTGTCTTTTTCATATGGAAAATTGTATTTTGATATTCATAAGGAGATTTTTATAAGCAAATGTAAGAGTGCCTTGAAACAGATATTTTAATCATGCATGTAATTTTTTATGATTGTGACTATTAGTATTTAGCGTGCTTGTTATCATTGATGGTTTTTTGCCCAGAGGGTCTCCAGATGAACAAAGCGGTACATACTTTAGTAAATTATTCTCTCTGTATCTGTGAGTTACTGACCCTTTTAAAAACACTTTTTGCTAATATATATATCTAATAATACAATGTCGTTTCTAATGGGAATAGACAACAGGCATTTCCCAGTGCAAATGACTCTTTCTAGCTGTTCCTCTCAGCCCTGTGTCAGACCTAAATAACTTCTAGGGGGCTCCAAGCCTGTAATAGGAACGCAGAGCTCCTCGGAGACAACGCTTTAAGTACTGCTGTTATGGTGAGCATTAAATCAAACTTCTAAAAGGTTTCAGGCTTGTGAAGACAAGTGCTCTATAATGAGCATTTTGGGCTAGGTCCTCCAAAAAAGCATCTGAATCCCAGGCACTGCCTCCACAGCAGTGGGGCACTGGGGTGGCATCTCCTCTTATTGTGGTGCAGGTGAAGGCAGCTCGAGCCTGAGCAGAGACATCACCCCATGAAACCCTTGCCACCACCCCGGTGCAGGAGCGCGCTGGGCTATTTGGTGCCCCAGCCGGGGCACGTTGCCAGAGGAGAAAGCCTCTCTACCTGGGTGAGGAGGAACCAGCAGTCGTTTGCTGCCAGAAGTGCCCTTAGGTACTGGCAGGTGACCATACATGAAAGTTGTCTATAGGCTGCTTTTAAGCTCTGCCTGAGCACCTGCCCTGTGTGCAGCTGGCTCTTCTGGAATTGGCTGGGTGCTCCTCAGCTGTGGCCCCCCCATGTTTCAGAGGTGGGGAGACATGGTTCACGGGTTCAGCCCAGACTCAGAAACTCTTCAATTCCCCCCAAGGCAGTTCATAGGAATCATGAAACCTTGAACAGCAGGAGTCTCAACCCCTCCTATTATGTATGAACTTGTTTCCAGTGTTTCATTGGGCTCCAGGGCAAGTTTGTTCATTTCAGCAAAAATTATTTCTCTTCCCAAATACAGCAGATTGTAGGCAATCCTTAACAGTAGATACGAATCCATTTTCACAGGTATCAGGTCTTACATCTCCGCAAGCAGACTCCGTTTTCACAAAATAAGTAGATAAAAGGGTTGAGGTTTGGAAACCTCCAGAGAAAATAAGTATCACATGATGGGGGGAGATGAAAAACTTTCTCACATATAACATGCACTGAGCTGGTATCTCCATGGCTCGTGTTACCATACATCTCCTCACACTAACCATGTCTCTCAAGTGAGGCAGTGCTGTCATTCTCACTGGATACATGGGGTTGTTTGATGATGGACAGATAGGAAATCTGTAAGAAAACTAGAAAATAATCTAGATTTCATGAGCTCTGGACTAGGAAAAGCAAGTTAGGTGGTTAAAAAGTGTTACAGTTTAGAGAGTAAGTCACCAGACTAGGAGACCGAAGTGTTTTATCAGGGATTTATTGCATTTACTCTTTCTCAGCTTACAGTGGTGAAATTAAAATGTCAACAATTGACAAAGAAATTAAACTGATCCAATAGCTATTAACATTTTATACTCCTCAGGTGGCACTAGTCATAAAATAACCCTTAAGTAATACATGTGCTAAATATCAACTGTAAGTTTCAGTATTTGTCATCAAATGTGCTTTAAGACTGAAGCTACCCATGCACAGAAAAATAAAAGGAGCAAGTAACGTTTGCAGACAGCAAGAAGACTAGAGATACCATGCTAAATACAAGAACGACCCTTCAGAAAACCACTCTGGTTATTAGTAAAAGAAAACTATTTGAAATAAAATAAGCATTAAAATGAGAAAGCTAGAAAAGATAAATTCTTGCATGCTAAATGTAAAACTAAATGAAGCAGGACAAAAAGATTTTCAGGAGATCTTTGCCAAGAACATAAAAGGTACCAGTGATGATAATGGCAGCAGAATCAGCAATAACAAAGGCAACCACCTTTGATACAGGAAAAGAGTCAATGAAACCAGTAGATGATCAAGAAGCAAAAGAAGTATTCAAGAGAGGCAAGGTCATTATGGAAAGAGTAAGTGAATTATTGGTCTCATTATTCACTACCTGTGAGATGAGGTCTCACACCAGAACTGTATTTGATGCTGAGGAGCCTAAGGAGCTATCTAAAACAGAAGTGTCAATAGAAGGGATTGCTGGACAAATCACAAGAACAAGACAGAGGTCGTTGAAGAGTTATAAGGGAATTCAGATATGAAATTATTCAACAACTAACTGTGGTATGTAACCTACCATTTTTTCCCCAGAATAACGTCCAGTGGCAAATGTGTCACCAGTCTTTAGTAATGACCGTAGGCGTCACTGGGAACTACGGATCAGTGAATCTCCATTAAAGACAAGTCAAACTTGTACAAACAATCAAACAGAATTCTTACACACAAAAATACATATGCGTTGCTGGGGAAGAACTGCACAGATTTTGTAAAGTCTTACCTTTAAAACGTATCAGAAAGACTTGCAGGAGCTAGCAACTACCTGAATAAATGTGATCCAGCTGCTAAGTAATGAACTTATGTTTCACAATACTTTTGACAAGATCTCTTACCGCAGGTTTTTAAGAAAGGGTGGCTCTCGTAGAGTCCACAGGGACAAGGCAGGGAGGGAAGTTACCGGGCAGCAAAGTTCTTGCTCTTGCTCTTACTCTATGTATTTGTGTGTTTTCCAGAAAAGCTGGTGAATCATGAAGTGACAAATTCTGCAGAAAAGATAAAATTACTCATGATAACAAAATACGAGACAACTTCTGAGGGAGAATATCGAAGAAGTCTACAAATTTGAGAGTGATGTGGAGCAAGCAAATGGCGCATGATGATTCATTATTTCTGTCAGTACAAGACCCATGCAGTACCCAAAAAAAAACTATGAAGCAGCAAGACTGAAATAAACAAAAGCATTTTTTTCCATAATGTATATGAACTCTTGAGCTGTGGGACTCTTTGCCACTGAACTTTGCAGATGTCAACTAAAAACAGGTTCAAAAACAGGTTAGGCAAGTCAGGACTATCAGTGACTAAGACATGCTGGCCTGAACTAATTTCAGGTCAGACTCAGTATGGCAGCTTGAATACCCTGTGGAAAAAAGTCTTTTTGTTGATGGTACGAAATGGTACTTCTTGCATTAAAGTATTCTTGCATTTAAGATGCATCCTTAGATGTTGAAGTGAGCTGTCAGAGCTTTGTTCTTGGCACAGTTGGTCAGAAAAATTGCAAAAGAACTATATTGCCATCAGAAATCAAAACACTTTGCAAAAGAGGATTGCTTTCAGCAGACTCCTGGAAGAAAATCAGTGGAAGAAGTACTGACAATGTAGTGTTGAAACATCCCATTCTATTTTTTATTTTGAAACAACTTTCTGCCTTGATTTTTTTTTTTTGCTACAACATAATATTAACTTTAAAAAGTCAAAGTCAAAACAGAATGTTTCAGTTTCCATTACAACAAAACCTGTCAATCAACTTGAAATACGTTGAGTTTTTTTTAATTCCCCTTTGCTGAGAATTTCAGACTTTGGGGGTTTCATTGCAATTCAGAACAAAGTCAGCTTTTGAAACCTGAAAGACCTTCAAAAAACAGGACTCTTGCTCTTTAAAACTTGGGCAAAGTCACTCTATTTTCTTTCTCTTTCAGTTCGCTTATCTGAAAAGTGGTAATAGTGTCGCAGATCCATCTTTGCAAAGCCTTTTCAGACTGAGCACCAAAGAATCACACGTTTCTGTGCCTGATGCTAACATTGCGTGGTCTCAAGCACCGTCCCAATCCCACTGCTTTCAACCGCGTCCCTCTTTCCCCTAGTCGTTTGTTCACAAATTTCAAGGGTACAACATACGGCATATTTCTTCTACGGAAACTGCCTGTGATGTGTTTTGGGCCTTTCTTTTTCCCCTCTCCTTTTCTTTCTGTCCTTGTCCAATGGTTTTAGTTTGCCTTTTTATTTGTGCAAACTGGGAATTGTTCCCTTCTGGGATGGAGGGAGGAGTTACTGTCCTGGGGGCTATTGGATTTTCCCTTGTCCAAGATCTTTTTACGGTTAGTGGCTTATTGAGTGGAGCATGCAAACTCCTGACAGTCCGAGCAAAGCTGAATCAACTTTGGCAGGACAGTATGAGGAAGCTTACAGTGCTGTTGCTTGTGCTATAAATACAAAGCTAAAAGGAAGATCTCATTCCCTAAACTATGCACATTACATCCTCAAATCGGGGACTCAAGCATGCTTTTTGCTGTACGTTAGCCATCTGCACCAGAGGGAATGTCTTCCTCATTTTGTTCCCAGGATGGAGGCATCAGGATTGCTATGAGATAGCGTGAGGCAGGAAGAGTTTTCTGGGTCCTGGAATGCCAATAAGCACTTCAAACATCTTTCTTGGCTTCTGGAGTCCCTACATCCAGCACCCCGGAGCGTGATTTCTTTTTATAAAAAGAAAGCCTGTGCTATTTTTCATACCAATCACATGCTGTTCTAAATGGTTTAAAAGTTTCAAGGCCTCCAAATGCTGAAAAACAGCTGTATGCTGATGTGAGCAGCATGTGTAAGGATGATTTAAATCTAGTTTTTATCCTATTTAACTCCCAGTGGCTTTTATGTTTTCCATAAATGGCTGAGAAAAGTTCTTGGCTGGAAAGAGCCATAAAAACATGTAATAAATTCTTTGTAGTCTCAACATGAGCAATTCATCACATTTTTGTTTGTTTGTTTTCTGGAATTTTGTTTGCTTTCTGTGACTTTGACATGTCTTGGATCTCTGATGAGTCTCTTGTTCCTCACTACACGCTGGTCCACGCTGATAAACTGTCCTTTATGCTTTGGTTTCAAGGCAGTGACCCACATCCAGAACAGAGCATCCATTGCCTGGGATGGCCACAAGGACAAGGACCACCTCTGTCCTACTGAAATGTGAGTCTTCCTAAACATGTCTCGTGCAGGATAATTATTCTCAGCAACCCAGAGGCCACAAGAGGCAGTAGGACTCCTTAGCAAGAGCTTAGCAGATTACAAGTAGAAGTTTTGGGGTTTGACTGTGCCCTGTTGCTGACTTGGGCAAGCGCTCTGTGGCAACCAACCCAGCCCAGCAGAACTGCTGACAGAGGATTCCAGGTCCTCCTGAACAGATCGTAGTGCGCATGTTCACATCGCATCTCCAGGGCCAGATTTAGTGATAATTTGACTCAAACTAATATCTACATAGGGGGATTTTGCAAATTTATAATTTCCAAAGGGCACATCTGCTAATATTCTATTATAATTTCTGAACTCCATTTCTTTCATTAAGGAGCTAATTTTGTTCCCAAGAGGATCATTAGCTTTTACCCATTTTGATTAATTTAATTCATATTACCAATAGCTACCTAAGGCTTTATGAACTGGATGGGAACTTTTAGCTTTTGCTTTAACGCAGTCTCTCACCATGAGAAATCTTGTCACCTCTAATTGCATTTAGAGGAATTTCAATTCACTTCCTTTGACATTTTTTTCCAGATCTATACTGAGTAAAGTGCACGTTACACTCTTCACAATGCTCTCATTCTGCCTTCAAAAAAACATTAACCATGGAGGGCTCTTTGTCCAGGATTATCCCAAAATCATTCTCAAGGGGCTTGATCCCAAGAGGTATGGGATTTCCTCAGCTCCCACTGAGCTACAGAGGAGCACTACAGATTTTCTTCTCCTCATATCTGTTGCAGCAGAGTTTAGCCTTGGGCTCTTGTCCTTCACAAGTCTCCCTGGGGTTCTTTACAACTATCTTGAGATATTTGTGCACAGGAGAGGGGAAGTGGCCAAGGGAGTTACCTTTCACCCATCGTGGACACAGGGATGAGGTAACAACAGCAAGGAAGGGACCAAGGGGTGCTTGGTGTATGGCTGTGGGACAACACCCACGCTTTTACAGAAGTAGGAGCAGATGCTGTTAGTGAATGGGCCAACCTGGGCTTCTTGGACATCTCTGGTGGCTACCAGTGTCTCTGCCACCCCTGTCAAGCAAAAGCCAGCATGCTTTCTCTTTCCCCACTGTCACGTTTAAGCTCTGGGCACTGGCTATGACCATAAATATATCCATTACCAGCAATTTCTTCTCAGATCCTCTTGGAGATTTGATAGCAAAGTGCATGTTCCTGCACTCCCCATTTCCTTCCATTTTTGCTTCAATGGTTTGGATTTGCAAAAGCTACAGGGTTGTTTAATTTTCATTTCTATTGACTGTCAATGGGAATTCATCCTAGCTGGATGAAAAAAATCACCCTCCTTAGGCCTAAAATGCCACTCTGCATGTTCCTAATTGCCTTGTTATTTTTGGATGCTTAGCTTCAGCCGTGGGGATTGTAGTTGATCCTGCAATTCCCTGATATTATCATCAAAACTGGTGGGTCGTGATCACAGGTAAAACCACGTGGTCTAGGAAACAGGCTTTCAAAGCACTTTACAGTGGCAACTATAAACGGCAGAAACGTGGTAAATGTTTTGCATGGGCAAAGTACGAGCAGAATCTGTATTCTCCAAATGGCACATCCTTGGAGACCACACAGTTGCTATTTAGAGACCTTGAACGGTCACCAAATCCAGCAGGAACTGCGGGCACTATAAATAGTACGTGCGGGGACTGACGTGGCAGAGCTAGAGCCGAGCGCTAGTTCTGTGAAACCTCTGGGGTAAAGGCAGGGGTGTAAAAAAAACGGGTCTGGATGGAGAGTTTGGCCCATGCCTTTGAAGCTAAGGTAGTTATAACCACTATTATGTGAATTCCCTTACTGCATGCATATTTTGCAGTGCACAAGCGGGAGGCAGGCTGCAAAGCCTTACCTTGTTGCATGCTGATGGTGAGCTGGAGAGAACACTGAGCAACAGTGCAGAGAGGACCTCATTCTGAAGCAGCCGGCTGCCCTGGACATACAGTACAAAGGTGGTAAACTCCTTATCTCACCAGCCTATAAATCTTTGTTGACCATCTCTGTACGTGTCTCCATAAGAACATTTGATCTAATAGCCTTTTTAAAAATTTCCCTTCATTTTCCAGTATAACCCCCCCGTGAATCATTAATGTAACAAGATAAAGATCTCTGGCTAAGGAATTATTCTTATTATAAAGTTCCCAAGTTCTAGTAGCAAACCTCTCCAGGGTATATATTAAACCAAAAAGGTCCCACACAATCATTTAAATCTACAAAATTCAATTCATTTCTGACTCCCTCCAGGCACTTGTTTTATAGTGATCTAATAAAGGGGAGTTGTGGCTGTTAAATGATAAAGTCTCCAAAGGGGATGTGGGAACTCTGCACACTAGTCCCCAACATTTGCTGCAAAGCTTTATTGCTCCATCTCGCCTGCATCCCTTTTGAAAAGAAAACCTTTCAAAGTCTTGCAAAATGAATAGATGGTTCTGTTTTTAAAGAAAAGCAAAGTCCATAAAAGTTTCCTTACATAAATGTACCGCTCGAGGATATAGGTTACAAAAAGATTCAGCACTTAATTGTTCCAGAAATTATGTGTACACCTTCACCAAATCACTGAAACCGAAGATGGAGCAGATGCACTTCTTCTCTACTTCCTTACTTGTGCAGGAATGTTCCCTGCGATGCTTTTCCTGCTACTTCCTCCAGTCTAGTTCTAAATTACCTGTGAAGTTATCACTGGTGCAATTTTGCCGCGCGATAATGCCCATAGATTCCCTGGCAGACAGTGTCTGATGGGGTTTTTTTCCACAGGCTTGAAAATAGAGAGGTAGGGATAATAAAATACTAGCTTTCCTGATTGCATCAAAAGTATTACTGCAGGTACACCGGTATCATCCACTAAACCGCACTCAAGAGACATCAGAAGCTTTTTTATGGTTGGAAAATGTATTTACATGAGGTGTTGTGTTAGGAAAACTAGTGGCTTACCTGACATTAAACACAACTTCCTACCTAACGCAGACACGGGGCTAGGTCAAGCTTGATACAGGTAGTTACAGTTCACCTGAGAAACCCCAGGGTTAATCATCATCAGCTAATACAGGTTTTGCAGTATCCATTTTTGTCCATGCTAAGAGAATATTTACGTTCATTTTTAACTGTGCGGGTAACGACTGTATTTTGCAACACGCTGTATTTTCCTTGTAAAGATGAGGCACAAAAGAGAAAATCAGAGCTTCCTTCCAAAATGCAAAAAACAACCTTTCTGAGGTGGATCCACAGAGACCAGCAGAGAGCCAGCTTTATTCCTAAGGAAGCCAATTCAGTTTGTCCTCCACCTTAACACATTAAATATTTTTTTGGGGTTGCCACTGGGACTGAATGTTTTTTCGGCCAAAGGCAGGCTTTGTGAGAATGTTTAAAGAAATCAATATGTGAGGTTTGCCTAAGGTTACATGTTTGTTAATGTTTTATTGATTACGGTATTGGTTGTAAATTATGTAACTTAATAAAGCTGGGGACTCTTTCTAATAAAGACAAAGAGGTTATTCCATTAGCTGGCAACTTAAGGCAAAGAAACTTAATAATATAGCACATTATAAGACCACAGCCCAGAGACTGACAAATCCAATTCATTATGGAAGTGGCTGTGATGTTGCAGACACTGGGCTACGTCCTCACGCAACTAGGGAGCGCAGGTCAAGTTTAAATGAGGGCGAAGTCTGCTTTCTGAAGCGGTGATGTGGCCATAAAAAGCAGATGAGAACAGTGAAGTGGCCCAAAGGGACACCCGGAGCCATTCTGGAGGCCGGGGCACCCCCTGGGCACCCCGCGCAGGGTCGAGACGGCACTTGTGCCATCGCAGCCTTCTGTCGCGCGCTCGTGGTGTTCGCTGAGGCTTCTTTTCAGCGTTAGTTTTCCCCAAAACTGCTTCCCACATCTCCTTGGAGATGAACCTGGTTTATTTTATTTTATTTTAAAGAAAGCTCTCATCACCCAGAAAAAAAAAAATATCCTGAAAATGCTTTTAAAAGTAAATGAAACGGTGAATTTCCAAGTGTCTGAAGATTGCCTCTCCACAATACAATTGCACTTCCATGGCTGTGGAGGACAGATACTGCAGCTCCCCTTGGCACATGTGGGACTAACAAGCGGTTGGTTGCAGAAGCGGATCTAATATTCGACTTGACCACAGTGCCAGGCACAGGAGTCTTTCGGAGAGCAGAAAAAAGCATTCCATGTCAGAGGATGAGGGAGCATCTCCTCCAGCTGCCTCAGCAACCTGCTGCTTTTTATTTAGCTGGGAGCAGAGGCCCCAGATCCTGTCTCCTGAGCGGTGCCCAGCCCTGGCCCCTCGCCCATCCACACGCACCCCAGCCGGCACCCTCTCGGGTCCAGGCACAGTAGCCGAGCGCAGGTGTCGGCAAGGCCACCCGGACCACTCTTTGGGTGCTTGAAGCACCGTCAGTCCACGGGGGGCAAGGTGGGCACCGGGATTTCTCATCAGCGAGAGCCGGGAGCTGGAGGAGCAGGTCTGCTGCGGGCAGAGGCTCCTCTCCAGACCCTGTTTTGGCTCCTGGACTGTCAGCACAGCCATTAACCCATAAAGCGGAAACCGTCCGTCAGGCGACACGGGTCCCCCCTCAGGAAGCACCAGCTGTTGTTGGGAGAAAACACCTGGAATAATCTGTCTCTTGGGTTGATGAATTCGGGCAGCTAAAATGGATGTACGCAGGATCACCTGGTACATTTTCCAAATGCGGGGTCTGCCAGCTCCTGCCATTAGGAACTTTTCAGTTTCTCATCTTCCTAATTAAACCCCTTATTATCTTAAGAAATTCAGAGGTTGGGACCGGATTCTGCTCACGGTTACATCTGCCTGAAGTCAAGACAGTTAGTAGGTGCTACATGCACGGAGTGGCTCCAGCATTATGAATTTGAAGCTGTGAATTAATCCCGCAGGGAGGCATATTTACACCATTGAGAATTTAAGGGGAACGGCCTAACAAAACTGGCTGTGTTTACATGGGCTTGTTTAGCGACGAATGGGTCCTGCCCTACCATATGCATTGGTACAAACCTACTAAGCTTGTAACCAGCATCCTAAACTGAAGCCCATTCCCGCAACTAACATCTTACCCTTTCCCTAGAATTGCTGCCATCTCAATCCTGGAAGAGTAACAAAAACCTCACAGCCCGAGTATTAATTCAGAAAAAAAACTAAAGCTTAAAGGAAATGCCAAAGTAAATTTTGAAAAAATCCTCAGGGACAATAATCCACTTTTATATGGCTCCATAGTGAGGAAGAGACGGTCCAAGCTAGTACAAGAGTGACCACGCAGCGTGTTTTGAAGGAGGCATGTCTCTCAGAGTGAGCTTGTGTGCCAGCGGTAGTAGATTTTATTTTAAAACCGAGCAGTCCGTGAAATGATGGACTGCCAGCGCTCTGCAGGGCACAAAATGAGCTCCCAAGCATACGACCCACATAGCAGCAAATTATTCTGACTTGACCGTTACCCACAGATAATGAAGCTAATGAGCTAACGAGGAGCTGCCAAGCCGGCGTTGGTCTCGAGTGGGACGTGTTGGCCTGAACCCGTTCCCGTTGCAGCGAATGACGAGTTGCTCGGCTGTTAGCACGGGAGCGGCCTCAAAACCTTCATTTGCCTGGCTGGGAGTTAAATTTTGTGGGGGATACGAATAACGGTGGAAAGGAATGATTAAACACTTGCAAATTTAAGGTCATGTTTGCAAGCTGAATTACTGCTGTTAAGGATGGGGAATCTCTCAGGTAATGGTTGCTTCTGCCACATTGCCATTACCCTGAATTGCACTGTCAGGGCTGCTGATTTAACCCTGACCCCGGCCCCCACCTCGTTGCTCCTCGCCCTCTCTGGTTTCTGCCTCCAAGCAAGCTGGAGAGGAGAAGGGAAACCAGCAAAGCTGCTCCATAGCTCATCCAGGTGAGCCGTACTCAGTCATTACATTTTTCCATCGTTCTTTTGTCTCGCAACGTCATGTTCGCATCTGATTATGATCTGACAGTGCAAATGCTTGGTATCATTTTAATATTTATTCCTGTGACTAACCCCTCTAAAATGAAAGGATTAGTGTTTGCATGATCAAAGCCACTGTAAACTCTGTGTTCTCTGAGGTGGCAAGCGTGTTTTATATTTGCTCCCTAAGCTGCTTTGAACACTGTGGCCACTGCAAAAATAATGCATAACAATGAGTTTTCAATAACAATACTTAAAAATTCTTCACTGATAAGAAGGGAAAATGTCTGATTCAATCATAATTTTGTTATGTGGTTTGGTTTTTTTTTTCTTTACAACATTGTTAAATAAGCATGAATGAGGTACAGAACCCTGAGTTTTATTGGACCATAAGCATCAGACTCATTCAGAAAATGCTCCCCATTATCGCATGTAATTGAAAAACAAAAGAAAATAGTCTCTTTGGGAGTTTAACATATATGATTTCTTCTAAAGAGCTAAAGCTGTGGGAGATAGGCACATTAATTCTGTGCATGCTCTTTTTAACTTGCATTATTTTTTAATCCTTTCAATAACTCAAGACCCAACGTTCCTAGTTAAATGCGCCTTTTTTTTTTTTAATTAATGCTTGCAGTCCAATGTCAGGTCACTTTCTCTAAGCGTGACTTGGATACTTAACTTTATTGCTCATTGATTTATGTTATGGTGGGACCCAGCGTTATCAATCATTGTGCTAGATACTCTGCAGACTTCTGACAAAGATGATGGCCCAATCTACATGATCAGAAACAACAGTTGGGCAAAAGCGGTAAACAGCAGCTCCCAGGGAGGGGGGGGGACGTGGGAGAGGAAGGCAAGGCCAAGAGGACAAGTTCAGGTGCTGTTGTGGAGTTTTGCGGAAACCACTACCCCATGTGCCCCGCATAACTTCTCCTTGTCTGTTGCCCACGGTTTCTTAAAAATATAAATCACTATAAACTGATAGAGAAGTAAAACTAACACTGGACAAGGTGGTGGAGGACAAAGCAGGCTCTTGATGGGAATGGTATTCTATTAAATGGTCTGTGGTAGGAAAACATTTGGAAATGACTCTCGGGGTTTCTCCTCCGCTTCAGTTCTTTTGTTCCTGGGAGAAGTTATCTCGCTGCCTGTCCCGATTTTTAGTGATTCGAAGGACAAATATGTGCTGAGGCAGCAACTGGGCTCGGAGCGATGGCTGGGGCGTGCGGAGGCCCCAGTGCAAGGGGTGCCATAGAAAGGCACTGAGAAGGTCTTGCCCCTGCTGGTGTCCGCAGGGGGTGCCAGGACGATACTCCTTCCACGCCTTGGGATAGAGTAGCTCTCACCCCCTGCCGCAATGAAGCCAGGGAAGCTTCTCCTTGCCACCCTCGCAGCATCTGGGAACGGCCCAGAGTGGGAGAAGGTGGGAGGAGAGAAAAGATGTTATAGAAGATCATAGGTCAGGTTCTGGGAAACTCTTTAAACTTACCCCAATTTTGTCTACTTAGCATTTCATCAAAATGCAGCCATGTTTTAAACAAATCTCTGAAGCCTGTCTCTCCAGTGAAGCCCATTATGTTTTGTGCTGCACAACTTTGATCTCGCAGAACAGTCTCTTTATATTAAGTAATAAGGCATCATTTGGTTTGCATTTCATCCATTCTTTATCACATTTACATTCAGGTAATTGCTTCCACATGCTCTTTAGTAAAAGAAAAATCCAACTGCAGTTCAGGCATGTTTACATTTATGGATGGATTGAGTATGTCAAGTGTCGACGCTTTATTTTATTTTTTTTTCCTCCAAAGTGACCAATCCTCAAAGACTGCTTTGGAGGGGGGAGGTAGAAGGAGAGTCAGTAATTCATGTTTCAAAATTTTCCAAAATTGCTCCCAACTGAGATGTTTTTCAAAGCCCTAATTTACCATACACAAAGCTTTAACGCTTGCCACGCCATCATGTTTATGTCAAGGTAGGCCTCCCATGCGTTCAGTCATGTGTCGCTATGTAATATGGCAAAAGCTTTAACTCTTTCTATGTTATGAGCTGTAAATAAGCTAAGCCTGCGAGTATTTCTTCAAAGTGGAACAAAGCTGCATTTTGCCTTTCCTAGGAACTTGTGGTGAGTAACTCCCCTTGTCTCCTGTGCTGCTAGCAGAAAGAGAAGTAGCTTGCGAACTACAGCGTGAATCGTGGAGCCCGAGAGAATAGCGGTGTGAATATATTAATGCTAAAATACAGTGATTTTTATTTTAATATTTTTCCTTTTTTGCATGAAAGCTATTGTTGAGCAGGACTAGAAACAAAGTACGGGCTGTACTGGAAGATTTAGAACAGACCCGTGTTCTGCGTGCTATATAAAGATTAATTTTCATACACCGACAGTTGTTGTCAGCGGAGTTGACATTTTTTTTCCTTTTGCTAATGTTAATGGAAATGTACCAGCACAATTTACCAGAGACATTTACAGCTGTTAAGATGGAGCGAAATGGAAAGAAGCTGTGAGAAGACAAACCCAGGAGATTTGACACCTGCTTAGGTGACAGGAAGCATGAACTGAGGGGAGAATCTCTTATTCCAGGGTCATGGCAAACTTTGCCGAATTCTGTTGTTTAGGAACTGTAGTAAATGTTGTAGGAGTGTTGCTTGTCTTTTTTTACTGATGTTGGGGGGGGAGGGTGGGGGAGTGGTTTTTTGTTTCTTCAAGGGAAGGAGCACTTTAACCAGTCCCTCTTTTCAGCAGAGTGTAGTGAGCCAGTCACAATTGCCTGCATCTTAATCCGTTTGACTGCGTTTGTACAGTAAGCAGGACAGAGGGCCTAGTAACCTGATTTGCTTGTAGACACTGCTCTGTGCACTTAACAGAAGTGGTACTATAGCAAGCAAATCTCTCGTTTCTGCTCGGGCACTGAGCGGCCTCCAAAAAGTCCCGCACAGATCAGTTTATCCTGGGCACTTATCGTAATATAGGAGCACTTCATAGTCCTTAACATAAGCTTCCTACTACTATCCCTAGAAAGTAAGGCAGAGATAAGGAGTTCCTCAGTAACTCAGGTCCTGCGAAATGCAGGTCTAGAGGGGCTTAGCTGAAGGACGTATCCTCAGGACCAGCGTCTTGCAGCCTAGCAGAAAGGTCCCAGCACCTGATCTGGGATCGCAATTTCTAGCAAGTTAAGGGCACAGTTGCAAGCCCAAGGATGGGAGCTGTGTGAGACAGTACAGAGAAGGGGGAGCTGCCCGTCCCAGCCAGGAGAGCGGTTTGGCTCCAGCTCCACCAGCAGTGACCCTCCCACTGAGCTGCCCCACCAGGCAGCGGTTCCGGAGCCCTGCTGTCTGCAAGGACAAAGGTTGCGCAGAGCATCCCAGTGTGGGAAACGTATCTTTGCCTTGTAAACAGGAGGCTGGCTCATTCGCCATGTTGTGCCACAGGTTTGGAAATTTTGATTTATTTATTCATTATCCACATGTAAAACCTAGTGGGGCCGAGTGCTGCACAGACCAGAAAACGATGAGACCATATGCTTGGCTGCATGAGCGGGTGTGTGCATGTGCAATCACTTGCCCATTGCTGTCATATAGTTCCGAGATCCAGGGATGGGATGCAGACAAAAATTGTCTTTATTAAATGTCACATATTATGAACACTTCCAAAATGCAAGTGCAGATGTGTTAGAGACTCTGACTTTCTGCAAGGGCCACCAGAAGAAATATTTCATATTGAGAAAAGCCACGACACAGAGAAGAGTCTCTCATAGTGCTCCGCGTATCCTTGTGCATTTGTCCTTGAGTGAAGAGGTAAAGTTAAAAAAAATCAAGTTTGTTGTAAAAGATACTGCATTTTTGACCCGCATTTTTACTAGCCTTTAACCAATGGACAAGGACTAGTTGTCCATTTTTGAGGCACACAATTGTCCGTTGTTTGTTTTTCTTCTATCCCACAGCTCCTTTTCATACTGTACTCTGCAAATTTTGTGCGAGATACCTTTGGTCATTACTGGCAGAGGGCAGATGTCTTGGAGTGGTCCGTTCATACTGTGATGGACGTCTTAAAGAGTAGTAGTAAATAATTGTTCTCTGACCATGAAGAGTGTAGATTCATAGGATAACTGAGGTGGGAAGGGACCTCCAGAGGTCTCTAGTCCAACGTCCTGCTCAAAGCAGGGTGGGCTATGGGATCAGACCAGGTTGCTTAGGGCTTTATCCAGTTAGGTCTTGAAAACCTTCAAGGATGGAGACCACACAGCCTCTGTGAGCAACCTGTTCCACAGCTCGGCTGTCCTCATGGGGAAAACGATATTCCCTTCTGAACTACTCTGGTTTCAACTTATGCTCATTGCCTTTCATCTTCCCACCATGCATCGCTGTGAAGAGCCCTGCTCTGTCTTCTTGATAGCCTCCTCATAGGTACTGGGGGGACTGCTTTTAGGTCTCCCAACCCCATCTCTTCTCCATGCTGAACTAGCCCCAGTCCCTCAGCCTCTCCTCACAGGGCAAGCACTCCAGCCCTGACTGCTTTGGGGGCAGTTTTGGGGGCCCAGAACTGGACGAGGTATCTAGGTGTGGGCTAAGGAGCGCTGAGTAAGGGGATCTACTTGATCTGCTGGCTGTGTTCCTGTTCACATAGCCCCAGATGCCGCTGGCCTTCCAGACCTCCTGTGCTCAGTACGTACCTGCAAGGTTATTTCAGCAGCAATGAGCTCGGCACACTCTCCGTTTGGGGAGCTGACGCAGCCCCATCAGCTCGGCTGCCCACCTGAATGCCAGAAGCCCCATCGCAAGAGAGGTGTGCTAGCTGGTGCTAACAAAGGGAAGGGGTTAATTCCTCTTGGCTTGTACATAACCCTGCACTTCCAGCTCAGTAGATGGAAGGAATGTGATTAAATCAGTGTTGATACCAAGTCTGAGAACAGATGTGAGAGTGAATTGGCAGAGCTGGAATTCAGATGGGATGAAAATAGCAAAAGGGAGTGGGTGGAAACTGTCACACATTTGTGTTACAGGTGCTTGGTCTAGACCCCAGCACTTGCAGAGACTCCTGTATTTTTCTTCTTACCAATTCTTATTGAGCCAGTTTCTCTTGTCAGTGGGGCCTTTTTCCCTTGACGTTCATGTCCAGCAGTTCAAGCCTCCTCTCCCCTGAAGGACAACTTGGGTAAAAAGTTCCTTTCAGCTCCGAGTAGGCAATAAGGTGTAAATATTGCCAGTTTCCCTGCCCCTCACACAAGACAACACTTGAACTCATTCGCTCCCATTTATAGATAGGGAAACTGAGGCACACAGTGAAAATGTTTTTAAAAACAACCAAACAAAAAACCCCGAACCACTACAGGTTGCTCTTACTCCCTTCACAAAAGCAACTGAAAGACGCTGCAGAGAGCAAAGCCCATGTTTGCACAGGGCTTGTGCAATCCATGTTTTCCTTAGGACCTGTCTCTTCTCTTGGTTGTTGCCCCTTGCCTTCAATCTGTCCGTGGGGTTGGGTTTGTTGTTTTGGATTGGTTTTTGAGGGGTTTTTTTTGCACTGGCTGTGACGTCTGTCTTGTAAGAGAGCAAACACTTAAAACCAGCCCAGGCTGCCTGTTTGCAGCCTAACAGATGCACTTGCAACTCAGCCACAGGGACATTGATGGAAAAGCAAGCTTTTCCATCAAAGGGTGGGAAGACTTGTATGGCTTGGACGTAAAATGAAGCCTTCAAAGGACCCACCGCTCCTTGCAGCGACCCGTGTCGGTCTTGCCACCGCCCATTCCCTCAGTGGATTTTTCAGGATTTACGTTACCGCTCCAGAGAGTTAACGGCACTCTTCTCGCAGCTTTATGCAGCAGTAATATCAGCTGTAGTCAGCGAAAAGCAGAGGAGTGCAAACACAGGCCTTGGCAGCGAAGTGAAGAGAGAACAGACCATCAACCGAAAAATTTGGTATCGCGTTTATTTGTAACTCTTTAATCTCCCCAGCAGTTTGTTCCACAAATGACTAAGAATTAGGGGTTTCGCTGATATTTACTTAAAAAGGAGGTACGGGGAAAGCACTTCCAATTTACCTTTAACTATGTAGCTGTAACGTAGCGTTACAGCATTGTTTCGCATACAGAGATGAGGAAAATCAATTGCAGGTCCCGAGGGGCAGACGTATTGGTTGAGGAGGTCACTAAATACTTGCAGTTGCTCAATGGACTTGGAACCAGATCCCCTCTGCTCTGCATGGCTGCTCGGCTCCACGCTCAGAGGACGAAGAAAGGGAACGCGTGCGCTGGGGAAATGTGCTTTTTGCTTTCCAAAACACTCTCATCAAGGGCAGAAGAAAGAAGGGAGCAAGGCATTCAGCATGCCCAAAGAGCCATATTCTGTTTGTATCATTCACAGGCACATACCAGGGATTACTTTGGTCGATGTTGTTGAATGCAAGCATGCTTGTAGCTCCTGCTCAGGAGAAATAGGTTGAAAGCTGTTCAGCCTTTACAGGAAATATTACTGTTGCAATGCTGTCAAGGTCACTGTCAGCCTGGGTTATCTGCTGTGTAAGTGCTAGCCGCACAAATCAGGCTTAGCTAAGGGCTATAATTCATACACTCAGCATTTTGTGGATTATGTCCTTTAGCTTTCCCTCATTGCCATTTTAGATATTCATTTAGCTCCAGTGTATGACTGTTGCAATTTCTCTTTGGGGTAATTTCCCCATGTGGTGCAGTGTTTCTCTGTATAGTCCTTAATCACAGGTGTACAAACTCGCTCTGTATGAGTAATTTTATGCACAATGCTTATTGTTATCTTTGAATGCAGATGGTTGACCTTTGGACAAAACAATAGAAAAATGCAGGCTACAGACGGAAAAAAAAAATCAATGAAAAAGTTACAAAACCCACAAGAAATATTAACGAGGAAGCTCCTGTGGTTAAGGCACCCAGAGGAGAGTCGGGAAACCTCGGATCTCTTCCCTGTTCTGATCCAGACTTCTTCAGGAGCTTTCTGATTTCCAGGTGTCTTAGCTTTTATTTCTAAAACAAAGATTATGGTATTTCCCACCTCATGGGTTTATTGAGATTAACTGAATTCCTGATTCTAAAAAGTATTGTAAGAAAGTATTACGAAGAACGGTTCTAGCATACACATGCTTTTATACTATCTTACAAAACTAAAGGCATCGATAATAAGAAGAGTGGTGCAAAATAAAACAATTTTTTTCTGCCCAACAAAGCAATTAATCTGTATAATCAGAACAGCCTTTTGATTGTGCAATCCTCAACACATTCCCTTTAATAATGAAGTGGTAAAGTCTAAAGAACGTGTGCGTGCACTCATCCCCTGTATGCTGGGCTAGCTGAGGCAGTAATTTTGAAATGTGAATAGGTCCATATTGCAAGAAAATGACTCTCTTCTGAGATACTTTGTTGAAAAATGTGTGGCTCATTCTTTAATACTTTTAGCCAACATGTGATGTTTTTTTTTTCTTCTTCCCTGTTAGTGCTGAAGTTGCGGTAATATATTAGCTTTTATCCTTCAGTTGTCTGGTTCTCATTCGTATTTCTAGCTAATGTTAGTTTTTGTCTTACAATGCCACAACAGTTTCTTTACATCCCTTACGCCCCAGATGTGCAGGCACCTTCATCACTTCAGGACGTCGTCTGTTTCTCTCCAGCTCTGTGATTCAGTCAAGCACCTTGGCAGAAGACTTTCTCACTGCTTACTCCTTCTAAACTCTTTAACGCATTTAAGTGGCCTTGAACACGATCACTTCTACTGCACAGCTGGGCCTACAGCAAATCCCCAGAATCAACCAGCCTGAAACTTCCGAGCCTGCAATTTGACTGCCGGTGTTATTACATCAGGCCCAATCTTCTGTATTGCAGAGAGTTGGGCTCAGGGAAAAAATAACGGGCATAGTTGTTCACACAAAGTCCCTTTTTTCATTCTGTCCTATCTGATCTGATCCTATTCATACATCTGAAGAAATAATTTTAAAAGTGTTTCAGCCTTTGCTGCTGATTAATTATCAATCAACCCCTTTCAACTGAATTTTCCCTTCCTTCCTCTTGTCTGCTCTCCTAAAAAAAAGTTTAATAAAAATTAAAAAATAAACAAAAAACTATGACTGTCAGGTATTAAGACTTTCTGACCAAATGGAGAAACTCCATGTACCCTAGGTCAGTTATTATGCATGCACATTAAGTTCGTATTATTGCCACCTAAATGTACAGGTCACCCATGATGGTACGCCATGCTTAAAAGTGACCATGGGTAGACTGAAACACCCTTGTATTTTCCTTAATGACTTGCCTGTCAGTAGGGAACAGGTGGTTTAGAACGTACTTTGGACAGAAAGTGAAATTTTGAGGAAAATTTAAATTATCTGAGTTCCTTAGAAATGCATAAAATTATCCATTGCTTAATCAATTATACACACATACATGCCCTCTCCCGCAGAAGAGGCTGGATCAGGCATCTACAATATTTGATGTAATTATGTCGGTTGTAAAATAAAATGCAATTGATACGGAGTATTTCTGGGTTTATTTGCCATATGTGGCACACAAAAACAAATGGTAGGTTACCTCTGAATTTTTATTTCAAGTATGTTACACACATTTATATGTAAAAATTGATTATAAAAAAGCAAATGTGGCATTAATTTATCATGCTCTAAGTAAATCGCATATCCCTTGTAACGTTCTTCTGGTCAGGAGCCCCTTGGATTCCATCAATGGAGACATCCTCCCTGCTCACAGAGGTACTACTGAATGATGCACAGTGCTTTCCTTCCATCAGCGCTTCAAAATTAGTCAAAGAGCATCCTTGTCACAGCCTGGAATTCCAAACTGTATTAAAAATCCTAATGTTGCAGTTTAACTCTTGAAGGATTTTTTTTTTTTTTTTGAGATTGTGCTCTTAAGTGCTTGCAAATTCTCATGTTTTGGCTCAAATTCTCGTGTTGTGACATAAACACCCACAGTCACTCTAGGCTCCTCTTGCTTCACCTTCTGCACCAGCAGCCCAATAAGAGAGGTTCCTTGATTTCAGAGTCCAGAATGTCTCTTGCTTTCTTCCGTCCAAGAGGACAAGCCTTCTCTCCCTTATGTTGTGTGCCTGAGTTCAACTTTTCTCATGTCCTTGTTTCACATATACTACACACTGTCAGCACCAAAAGCAGGTGCTCCTATGCCCCATCTTCCATTCCTGTATCTCACGGCTGACAACACATCCCAAAGGTACGGACGGTTGATTCCTTCCAAGCCATGACTTTGGTCATCACTTGCGTAACTTGACTGACATGGGTGTCGCATACATTTGGCTTCACGTTTTATAAACCACAAAATAAGTCATCTTTACCCGTCCTTAATATCACAGGCCACTTCATTCTTACTTTTGTTGCTTTAAGGTTAACAGTCTCATTGAAACTTCCTATGGATTGACCTATAGATTCCTATGGAGATGCCTCTGGGAAATAACTGACGGACCCGTTATGCAAATGCATCCCTACTTCTCTTGCAGAGACAGAAAGTTCCTCTCAGTCCAGAAAGATTTCCAGAATATTTTCTCCCTTCTTACAGTTCAGCCTGTCCGTCACTCTCAGATTTAAAAGCAAATGTTGATTTGATTCACCCAGGACAAGAGCATGAAGTTACCTCTTCAGCTTATTTGAACACCACACGACAAGTTACATCCCGTTGGCAGTAAAGGAACTCCATCCAGAATCAGGCTCAGAGCACGGAGCAGAGACAGCCCCGCACGCTTATCTTTCCCTACTGCAGCACCTGTTGTGTTTGCTTTCGAAAGATGAGAGCTATTAGTTCAGTGAAGAGCTTAACCCCCCGGCTTTGCACTGTCGTGGCCTCCCCATAACCTGGCCTTCGTATCGCAGGCGTGTTCTTGCTCAGAACAAGAGGGCTGCAGAGCAGAGTGAAATAAAGTTGATGCCAGCTTCATAACAGCATCGTAACAGCGTTGTGTAGCTGTAATGGTATTTCTTAGCTGCCTAACTCCCAAAAGTTACTGTAGTGCCTAACAGTGCTTTTCGAAGGCTTGTCCAGCGCAAGCAGGTCACTGACAGATTACCTCCCGGCTGTTCTGAAGAGGCCAAATATTAGCATTTATTTCCTCTCTCTACCACTCGGCCGTCCAGCTCGTGTCGTGTTTACTGATGAGCCCACGGTGCCGTCAACATCAACTTAGGCAGAACTTGAATTAAGCTTATTTTTGGAAGTGCTGTCGCTGTTTAAATCCTGGAAAGTTGTCATTTCATGTATGTTGATGAGGGTGAGCATGTGTTTCATATCTGGTCTGGTTTTTTGATAATTGGGAGACATACTCTCTTTCCTTAGGCATGTCTAAAAGAGAAAACAGAAAGGAAAGCTTAAAACTGAGAATTCCTATGAAAGGCAATTTTTTTAAAGTTTGAAAGTTTTGCTTTTTCTCCTTGCTAGCCATAGCTCATTACACCTTTTCCATTTGTTTGTCACCAGAAGCACCCAGTACAAAGAAAAGCTGCTGTTTCTTGCTCAATCAAGGAACTTCATAGGACAACAGCCTTAGTCACAAAAGGAAATTTATATTTAATTCAAGTTTTCATATGAATAGGCCTTGCATCAAGCTCTTGCAAGTGTGTTTCCACCTGCCTTCAATACAGGCCAGTGCCTGAAATATTTTCATCAAGTCATCAAAGTAAAGCCCCAGTCCTGCCAACCAGTCTTAAACTTAATGTCACTCTTGAGTTTAGTGGAGATAAGGCACGATCTCCACTAAAAGAGAGGACAAGGCAACCTGGAAGAACTTAACAGGCATTTTAAATAATGAAGCTCACTTGTGAGATCAGGGCAATATTACATTTTGATGAAAGCTAGGTTGGTACCTCAGACTGGGCCTCACCCAAGAGTAAGAGACACGTAATTCCACCAGAGTGGTTATCTTCACTACACGGCTCTGCTTTTTTTTAACTGCACCACTAAAACTGGGACTTTTTTTTACATATGGGAAGGAGAGGTTTCTGTAGAGGTCTGAAATTCTTTCAGGACACTGAGCAGAACAGGGGCATCTGTCTCTTCTGAGTGATACCCTTGCTTTCATACTTTCATCCTAACAAATTCCTACAAGATTTATCTTGTCAAACTTTAGTCTGAATGGCACAAATTACTGGCAGGATTGTCAATCTAAAAAAGAGACAGGCATAAATTTAATTGCTCCCTGAAGATACATGAAAAGCTACATTTAGCTGCAGCTAATTAGATATTCTCCAAGCAACAGTTATGATTCATCTGCTGAGGAGCAAAACAAGAAGACAAATATTAAATAGGCAGCAAAAGTTAAATCTGACCTCCCAAAATGCTGGGGTTGGTTTTGTTTTGTTTTTAGTTAGAAATGCAGCCAGAGTTGCACTGTACCAAGACCCGAGGCTCCTGCTGCCTTTAAGGCAGGAGGCGCAGACCTCCTGGTTCTTCTGCATGAGGGGGTGACTTCACCACTACCGCAGACAAAACATAGTTTTGCTTCTGTGAACTGAGCTTCCCAAACACCTCCTCTCCCCACCTTTCCCAGAACTACCTGCCAGCATTAAGGGTATGGATAAAAACCTGAGGAGGTTCTTTTCCAAGGATCTTAAAATGTCTGTTTACCAAGAAAGATGGAGCTTCACAAAAATGCCCATCTGAAATGGGGTTGTCACCAATTTACAGATATGGAAACTGAGGCAAAAAATAGGTGGACTCGCACTTGTCCATCATGCCACCACAGAAAGCAATGCCATAGGTGGGTAAGGGATGCCAGGGGCCTGTGCCTCCATCTCGGTGAAATGCTGTTCCCAAGTACCAGAAGGAAACAGAAGAGCTGTTGATGTGCCCTTAAACTGAAGAGTAGCTTGCACTCAGAGTAACTGGAAGCAGAAATGGGCAGCAGGGTGCAGAAAATAACTGTCTGGTTTGAGTTAGATCAGGGCGCAGTGAAATGTTTTATCTCTTTGGGACTCCATCCTGCGTTCCTCATGCACCTGAGTTTCCTGTGGCTTTGAAAATACTGTGCAAGTATTTAAAGGGTTTGATCATGATTTAAGTATGAACACAAACTTCTGAGTGGCTGTGTTAAGGTAGTGCTAGCAGAGAAAATTAGTGGGGTTTTTTTTCTTGGTTTTGGTTGGTTTGTTCATGAGAAAGGGAATTACTTACACAGGTAAAAAAGATGAGCAGCAAGTAAAAAATCCCAAGGCAAGTCAGCATGAAAAGCTCGGCTTTGTATTTTTTTAATTTTTCATCTGCTATTCCAGGGCAACCTAAAATGTAAAGCAAGGTGTTACATTGTTCTGGTGTTTGTAAAATATTTTTAAACTGTTATGTCCATGAAATGCCACGCAGAGCATGTGACAGTCAAGAGTTTCTACTGTACCTGTTACTTTTAATGTGACTGTGCTGCTCAGATTGTGTTCTCCACTCTGTTCCCCCAAAGAGCACTTATATGTCCCGCTGTTTCGGCTGGTCGCATTTTTGATCCTCAGTGAAAAGAAGGTGTCATTGGAGAGCTCCAGGGACCCCCCAAGTTCTTCTGGATAATGAGATTCCACATCAAGGACTTCCCATGCTATTCCTTCGCCATTTCCAGCCATCTGGAAAACACAAATATATTTCTTGTCTTGGGCAACAGTGTCATCCTGAGTTTTAGGGGAAAGAGAGTTTTAAAGCCGGCTTATGGTTGAAAATGCAGAGGCTGAAGAGAGGTGGGGGGGGACGACCTCAAAAGTTCTAATATGTTCATGCTCATAATCCAAAAGTATTTGCTTTTTTTGCTTAAATAGACATTATATTTATAAAGAGATACTACAGAGCTATTCTGTAATAGCTTCTTAATCTGCCTCACCTGGGGGCAATCCTGGTAGAGATGTAGCACGATAAAAGGCAGCGGTAGAGTTTGCTCTCAAAGTGTCTACGCAGAGGCCCAAAGGAGTTCGGAGAGAGGCGGTCCATGGGGATGGAGCTGAGGCAGCAAGAGGCAGCCCTACCCAGCAGCTCAGCAGTGGCTCCGGGGACCAGAGGTCCCCAGGAGAGCATGGCAGCAGGCAGGGAGGCCGCACCGCTGCCTGCGCTCCCCCTGCCAGCACGCTCTCTGCCATGCGGTGGTGGGAATTAAGCCTGCCTACCCGGCAAACGCACCGCAGCACGCCGGCTCTGCCAGCACGGGCTGGCATCCTCCCAGCGACCCCGCAGCCCAGAGCTCCTTGTGGGAACGCAGCCCTGGGAACTGCGCTTGCCTGTGCCGGTTTCTGTGCGGCTGACCCCTGAAACCACGGTGCCTCTCTGGAGGAAGGGGGGTTTCCCCCTCTCCCGTCCCCTCCGCGCTTTATTGGAACCAAAGAACAAAAAAATTGCTTCGACTCCTTCAGATTCGGTTGCGTGAAGGTCACAAGCAGGTTCTGGTGCACTTGGGGAGCATTTGTATGTTGAATTTCTTAATTGTAACCAGAAGAGCTACATTCCTTGGCATTGCTGAGCGGCTGCTGGAGGAATGAAGTGTATTCCCAGAACAGTTTGTACTGCGGGGCAATAGGATGCACTGAAAATGACAATTGGCTGGGAACCACAAAGAAGAGAGAAATCACTAACTTGATTTGAAAGATGGGAGAAGGGTTTGAATTAGGCCATGTCCGTTCTTATTCATCGACATTGCTCCCTGGGATTCAAGGCAGCGTGCCCTCCATGAAGGTTTCCCAAGTAATGAATTCAGTCTTTCTGTGGACCAGCAGAGCCAGAGCCACCTCATTCAGTCCAAGGCTCAGCTTTTCCGCCAAACCTATAACTAATGTAAGCCAAGGCTTTATTATTTTTATTAATAATAATAATAATTATTATTATTATTATATTTTAATAGACACATTTTTGGGTTGCATGTTGGTGCTTACTTTCTACCAGTATAGCTACTGCATCAGGGTATAACAGTTACACTACGTTACTACAATTAACACAATTTTCTCATACTGAGGCTAGGAGTATCTGGTTTCCCTTTCATATATTTGCATGAAGAAAGCGTACTCAGGAGTCTGGAGTGAAATATGGGCCTGATGCTCCATTATACTTTGTTACTTGTGCAGCCCTAAAATGGTGTAAAACAAGCTGCAAGTTGGGGAACTTCTCGGGAACTGGAGAATCAGACTAAAGCACAAGATTTTCATAATTGTAAAGATCCTTTCTCAGAAAGGTTTGTGTTTTTTTAGTGCCTCAACTGAAACACAGAGCAGTAATTCCCTGGGGCTTTCCACACTTTACCCAGCAAGAGGGAAGAAAGTACCTTCTTCCTCTTAATCCCCCAGTAAATTTACCCCAGCTTCTCTTTCTTATTACGCTCAGCCCCAAGCAGCTATGAGACAAGCAGTATCTATGGTGGTTTTCAGGCTGTAGGGACTTCACTGTGCTACAGGGATTTAGGTATTTTTGGGCCCTGTACGTTGTCAAAGATGTGGCCAGAGGAATTCCAATACCCAAGCTGGGCTCAGCTCTGGTTACAAGTGGGTCAAGAGCAGTTAAGTGGATAGAGTTGACCTCCCTCAGATCTAATTTTTGCCACTCTCCCTTCCCTTACCACCCCCTTCCTCAGAGAAATTTAAAACTGCCCACAGGGCAACAAAAAGAACCAGCCTGTCTGCCCTTCACGTTGCCCTAAAATGCAGATAGGGGGTCTGAGATACACACAGAATACTAGTTTTATTTTTTCTTTTTTTTTTAATTCACTGGTAGCATAAATAATTGCTGTCTTGGGTGGTAAATGGTGCTGTGATTCTTGTGGCTGAGACCTGGGAATCAGAAAACACTTTGATCTTTCTGTATGCAATTGTAATCACCACTGCTACTATAAGGGAGAAGTAAATTAAGTCCATGTATCCTATGCCTGACCATGCGCTTATTCCCAGCGAGATTTTCGGTAAACGATTTAACTTCTCTATTTTATGGGGACACCGAGGGATAGGATTGATTATTGCCTCCAACGCTTTTCGAGGCGCTCAGCTGCTGTCACAAGTACAGTGACGGTGACCCTGGAGACAAGTTGGAACTTTGCCTTGCACAGACCTGTCCCGTGTAAGGCGAGGCACTGTCCGTGAAGCTGCACGACCAGCCTTTCCCCAAAACAGAAGCCAAAGTGACTTTGTGGCCTAATCTGGCTCCCTCACTTGGGGAAAAACCGGTGGCGATCTGGATGCGGGTCGCGAACCTTTGCATTTGGGGAGGAGGAGGAACGGTCCATATGTGTGGGTTTAACTGGGGGTTTGCACGCCTCTCTTTCTCCACTAAATCTCCCCTTTCCTGGGGAGCAGAGGCAGGCAAGGCAGCCCGTGGCGGTGCTGGTGTGCCCGGCTGCCTCCCTACATTTTTTAGGCTACAGAGACATCTGGTGGCATTTTTCCAGCCTCTACACACAGCACATCCATCCCTCCATGAGACTCGGAGGTCACAGCAACCCTTTCTCTGATGCCCGAACCAAGCCTTTTTCCACTGCAATCTTATCTCCTATTCTCTTACCAAAAAAAATCAACCACCAACCCCTCCCTTTCTAAATTCTCTAAGTAGCGAGGAAACATCTCAGCAAATTTGTAGAGTGTGTCCCCATATCCCAGCCGTGTAAAAGGAAGTCCGAGAGATGTTCGGTAAGGTCATCGTTCTGCCTCTTGCTCTATTCAAGCTAACCTTTTTTCCCCCCAAACCTAATTAAAATTACGAAAATGCCACTTTGTTTGCCACCTCCTGTGAATTACTTGACAGACTCTCACTAGACAGATCATTTCGCAGCTCAAGCTCCTATGATAATCCAGCACTAATTCATGCCAAGTCTCCTCCAGGTGATACCACAGCCCAAGGTAAATGCTAGGGGTTTTACCTAATTAATTCCACACAAGCTTAGGAGGATTGAAACGAGCACTGTCGGTGGCAACAATCCACTTGTGTAGGGACCATCCTCTTCTTTAGTCAGTGACAAAATATTTTCCGCCTGCGTTTCGTTTGTGTTTCACATCCCTTTCACCTCGCTGGCGAGCAAGCTGCAGCACGGCAGCTCCCCCTGCTCCCCACCTCCACAGGGAGGAGAAAAGGGAGGTGGTCTGTTCCTGCTCCCATGTTTGCTGTTAATGGCTTTACCAAAATTCAAAAGGCAAATCATGACTCGTGCAGGGACCGGTAGAAATGCTACTGAATCTATTTGCATAAAAAGGGCTCGTTGCCATGCTGGCTGCTGGGGGTTACTGAAGCAAGAGTTTTGCTGGGAAAACAGGGACCTGCAGGCTGGCAGCATCACTCCGCCTATCTGCATAAAACTACCCATTAAGAAAATTAAACAACGAAAGAAATGTGAGTTTATGTTTATTGTCACATATACATTGGCCAGCGGCAATGTCTGTGACAGGCTTTTTGAGAAATCAGCTGGGGGGCTAAGTCTGTTGTTTTCCATCACCTCCATAGCAATGAGAGGAAATGCTACCCCCAGGGGCTGATACTGTCCAACACCTT
Source organism: Mycteria americana (assembly GCF_035582795.1). Lineage (NCBI taxonomy): Eukaryota > Metazoa > Chordata > Aves > Ciconiiformes > Ciconiidae > Mycteria > Mycteria americana. Next base: position 75,399,762 of record NC_134366.1, on the reverse strand, counting down.
CATTAACGACCTGGACACTGGGACAGAGCATGTGCTCAGCAAGTTTGCAGATGATACAAAGCTGGGAGGAGCGGCTGATACGTCAGAGGGTCGTGCTGCCATCCAGAGGGACCTCAACAGGCTGGGGACACGGACTGACACAAACCTCATGAAGTTCAGCAAATGGAAATGCCAAGTCCTGCCCCTGGGGAGGAATAACCCCAGGCACCAGAACAGGCTGGGGCCAACCTGCTGGAAAGGCCCTGGTGTCCTGGTGGATACCAAGTTGACCATGAGCCGGCGATGAGCCCTTGTGGCAAAGGCCAACAGCCTCTGGGGCTGCACTAGGCAGAACATCTCCAGCAGGTTGAGGGAGTGATCCTCCTCTGCTCAGCACTGGTGAGACACACCTGGAGTTCTGGGTCCAGTGTTGGGCTCCCCAGTATGAGAGACATGGACATACTGGAGAGAGTCCAGCAAAGGGCCACAAAGATGATTAAAGGTTTGGACCATCTGACATATGAGGAGAGGCTGAGAGAGCTGGGACTGTTCAGCCTGGAGGAGACAAGGCTCAGGGACACCTTATCCATGGGGAATAAAGCAGGTGAAGCCAGACTCTTCTCAGTGGCCTCCAGAGACAAGACAAGAGGCAATGGGCACAAACTGAAATTCAAGAAATTCCTTTTAAACATAAGAAAAAAACGCTTTTACGGTGGGGGTGGTTGAACACTGGAATGGGCTGCCCAGAGAGGGTGGGGAGTCTCCATCCTTGGAGATATTCAAAAACCCGACTGGACACAGCCCTGAGCGACCAGCTCTAGTTGCGTTATTTTAGTGAGTTTAATTGAAAGTTATTCTAGTTCCCAAAAGCTTGGAAACACTTGATCTAAAGAGGTTGCAATTTTCCCACATGTATTCTCTAGTCAATTGACTGATTCCTGTTAAGTTTCTCCTAGCCCGGAGCTTGTTGGTAAGAATAGCGGCGGTGATACAGTGGATATTAAAATGGGATAGGTTTGATTGAAAATACTGCTGAGCCGATACATTTCTGTTCTCTGACTGGATGAATTATGAGAAATAGGTAGAATAATTAGGCCTCCAAAATTTAAGTGCTCTTCAGCAAATATTTCTTTCTTGGGGAAGTAAAAACAAGGTGGAAGGAGGAGGAACACTTTTCTCTGTCCTAGCTGGCTGAGTTTTAGCTGCAGTTTTGAAAACTGCAACAGCATTACATGGTAGTGCCACTAAACAAAGGCAATTCACGCATGCTGTAGTACTTACACCCAGCTAATCAATTAAAACTGAATTTTATCATGTACATGTGAGAGCAAGCAGTTTTTAAGTTAACTCCTGTTCTCTGCTCTCATTAAATACCTTTTCTCATTGATCTTTCCCCAGACTAAGTTGGTACATTGGCTCCCGCGTAAATCAAAGTGCCAATATAATCCACTTTTCCCATAAAACCAAATTTTTATTTCAAACAAAATGGTTCAGGTCCAAAACTGATGTCAGTTTAAAGTTGGAATGTATTAACATTAATTTATTTTCTTCTGAGGGTGGGATGACTGTAAAAACAGTTTTGTTTAAAATTATACCAGGAATAATGGCCAAGTTGAAATTTCTGACTGCTAAAGAGATCTAAAAACTATACACCACCAGAAGGAATTTATTTTCCGAAGCAAAATACCTAGAATTCTGGCAATGCCAACATATAATGAATCACAACCGAGCTAAAACCACTTAATAGGTGTATTTTTCAGCACAAAAACACTTTCACATTTGATTAGTGCTGAGGGTGCATCCATATGGTTCCTATACAGTGTCATGCAGATACTAATGTTAAATTTGAAAAAAACAGACATAAATTGTGGGCACCTGTGAGTGAACTCTGGCTGTGCTTTAGAGGGGAAACAAAAAAGAAGGAAAGAATAACCAAAACCCAACCCCAGAACACCACCAGAGGAACTGCATGTGACACATGAGCCAGCTGGAAAAGCCCTCTGACTCAGCCGCACACCCTCTTTATTCGTGGGGTTTTTTAGCTAAGGGCACCCAGCACTAGCTCATGTCCGGCAAAAGAATTGTTTTGGTCACGAAATAATTTTCACTGCTCCCTTCCTGTCTAAATCGTCAATGTGTTGGAGCTGCTTGGAGCTGAATAGAAGTCTGAGGAGCATTTGACTGCATTTCTTCAGGTATGTTAGAAACTAGACTGAAGTAATTTAGCAGCTATTTACTTATGCTAATAGATAATAGCTATGCACATTTAGCAAACGTAATATCCTTTGAAGGAAGGTGCAATTAATATTAAATGACTATAAGGTTTATTCTTTTGTTGTAATATGACTTCCTCCTCTAATTCTGCCACAATTTTATATTTTTCAGGGAAGTGTTATAAAGTTCTCTCCACTGAAGTACAGCCTTCTTTCCTCTTCCTCAAGATTTGTTTTAGATTAAGACTTTTCTGGCTATCACATGAGCAAAATAGCAAAATATCCACTGGAACGTCATTTGTGCGTGTTTAAACTTGGTTTTCAAACTGGATATAAAGTGATAATTACCAGTTTTTATGAAGTGGTTCTCATTTTCAATGTACTACACAAAGAGAAACTCTTCAAGTTTTCAATAGCCCTACGAGGCAGAAAGGTAAGTAAAGTTTCATTACCCAGATTCTTGTTTCGTAGGTGGGCCATAGAGATTGAAACCAGTATTTCCACACACAATTCCCAGTGCCTGGGTGCTTATGCAAAAAGGGCCTAGTTTTCAATTCTCAGTTGGCAAACTTCCACACTGCTCATATATGGTTTTATGGCATGTAGGTTGCCCAGCACTCCTAAAAATGGACCTTTAAAGGGTACCATCATTATGAAAACTTCTCGCTGATTTTCTCACGGTGACATAGTGAATGGGATGAGAGCTGCACCAGGCTGGAAGAGGACTTGGTGCTCTACCTTCTCCCCAGTGTGCTAGGCCTGCTTACTTCTAGTATTTCTAAGTGAAAATCATTTTGTCTGAGCTGACTGACTGTCGTCCTGATTCTGCACAGAACTACTTACACGTGTGACTTCATGCATGCAAATAACCTAATTAGCTCCAAGGATACTGAGTGCACGACAGGTTAAACACATGCACACCTTTTTGCAGTACGAGCCATTAGCAAAAGTGAAGGAACCATTGAACGCAATCCTTCCTTTTTACATCCAGTTGGATTTTGACACCAGAATATTAACTCCTTTAAACAATTATTTCTCCATACAAAACTGAAAAAGCAAGTACTTTTAAATAGCATCCTTTTTGGTTTTTCTTAAGCAGGTCATAGCAAACTATTTAAAAGTACCCCTTAATCGGTCAGAGCATGCAGCGGTGCCAGGAGGAAGGAGGGGGCTGCTCGCCGAGCGTTCACCCTGCACAAACAGCTGCACGTGCAGCACCGTAACGTTGTCGCCATCACTTTTTTAAAGCAGCAGAAGCAAAGGTTAATTGCCTGCATTTACTGCACAGTTCAAAGTGACCTCATACAAAAGATTTAGCCTAACAGCTGCTTGAACTTTACAGTCTGAAATTTCATAGCATTTGTTGGAATTACCTTTTAATTAGCCCTTGGGGGGTATACGTGGTGTTTATTGATTAATCCTTCAGTAGTTGTTTTTTTAAAAACAGATTAATTCTCTAGGTTGGGTAGCCCCGTCATGCTCTGCCATTCTCCTACCCTCCTTCTGCAGTGTTGGGTGGGGACTGCAGCACACAGCCGAGGAGAGGAGAGGAGAGGAGAGGAGAGGAGAGGAGAGGAGAGGAGAGGAGAGGAGAGGAGAGGAGAGGAGAGGAGAGGAGAGGAGAGGAGAGGAGAGGAGAGGAGAGGAGAGGAGAGGAGAGGAGAGGAGAGGAGAGGAGAGGAGAGGAGAGGAGAGGAGAGGAGAGGAGAGGAGAGAGCTATTTAGCTAGCCCCACAAGTAGAAGAAGTATTGCTTCTTCTGCACAAAACACTGAGCCGAAATTACTTTTTCCTGCTGAGAGTCAGGCTTTTTAGCTTTGGTGCTGCACGTTTCCTAATATGGCTGCGACTGTGGCTTGGGCTAGCATCACTGAGAGTGGCGGTAACTGCCTGTCCCCACTTCCCACCTCTCTCCTGGGATGAGCAACCAGAAAACTGCAGCGCCATGGTTGGTGCCATCAGCCCCTGAGGATGGTGGCAAGAGCCAAAGATAGCTAGATTTTGTTACTTCTTGTCATTTCGGCAGTGCCAGCAGAGAAAAAAAGCATGAAGTTCTGTCATGCTGGGCGCTGGAAAAACAGTCTTTTCCTGAGCGAAACGGATGAAGCAGGAAGAGCAAGGAGACCACGGAGGGAGAGGACATTGGTGGGACAGGGCAGGGGAGGTGCAGCGGCCGTCTGGACTGTAACAGCCTGGTGGCTGCAAAGGGCAGCAGCACTAGTGAGGGCTGCCGAGGAAGGGGCACACACAAAAGGCATCATCAAACATCACCCTCCCCTGCATGTGCAGTCATTTTGTGCCCAGGTGGAACTGTGGGGAGCTACGGGACAACACAGAATTGGATCTACAGCGTTTCCTCACACTCTTTCATCAGGGCAATGGCTTTTGGCTCCTGTTGGCTGCCTGGCCCTCCCAGCTGCCACTGAACGCAGAAGGACATGCTTCTGGAGGATCCCCCCACTTCAGCCTGCTGAAAATGTTTTCGGTTTTGTTGACTTCCAACACTGGTTTGGGGGAGAATTTTCAGGGATCCAGTCAATGTCTCTGTCTATTCCTCCCCCACCCCTTACGACTTCTGCTCAACTCCTCCAGGTCCACCAGACTGCATGGTTTGCCTGCAATGAGCTCCCTGCCCTGCCTAGACTCTGTGGTAAACATGGGGCCTATAATGAGCATGTATCTCTATGGAAAACACATGTCTTTATCCAGCTTTTGAAGCAGAAAGCAAAAAGAGTAAGTTGACGCCTATGCCAGCTCCCATAGTGATGTTCAATCAAATGCATTATTCTCTCTTCTCTTTCTCCCACCCACACTTAGTTCAGCATTTTGGAAAAAGAAAGAGACTATAGATGCTGCACTTGCTCTTGGGCTGTTAGCCAGATGTTCGAAACAGCTCTTTCAGAGTTAGGTACCTTTGGGTTGCAGTTGTCATCCAGGCACTAGGCAGATGCTCATTGTTGTACCAGCACTGAAACTCACATGCATTGCAAGTTTCAACCACGGAAGCCCTATCTAATAACACTCTTTGTTGGTTTACTGTAAGGAATGATTTTAGAACTGTATCTGACCAAAATGCTGGGGAAGCCAAGGCTGTGGTTTACGTTCTGGCAGAGATAAATTAACAGGCTTTGCCCACCAAAAATAGGGTTTTTTTCCCTTCCCTTCCACTGCTCTCCCATCACATGGGAAAGTAATTCAAGTCTGTAACTCACAAAATCTTTATTCGCAGATTGATTTTCCACTATTTAAACAAGCAACAGCGAGTTGACTTCACAGGCAACCAGAGGACCACCAGGACTGACCCATGGTAAGCAGCAGGAGTGCATGTCTGGGAGTGAGGAATGGGGGAGAACAAAACCTTCTTTTTTTTTCTGTTAATTTGGCTCACACCGTAAGCTGAAACTACACACTGAGATGCAAATACACAGTGCCATACAGCAAGTCAACAGACACTTCTTCAGTCACTGTGCAACTCCGCCTCTCTATGAGAAATTTCATCTGGAAAGTGTTGAACAGGACTTTCTGCTCATAGCTTATTGATCCTTGTAGCCCTCCTGCAAATAGGTGGTCAGCAGGGCTCTCCTGCTTTGGAGATGGGAATTCTGAACCAGGGCATCCAAGATTAGACTTTTACTTCGTGACTGCAAAGAGATGACTCAGAATTTCTAGCTCTCCATCAGCCTTCTGCATACCCTGCCCTTATGCCCACCTCAACTAGCCAAATCTTCCTAAAGAGTAGCAAGTACTTGTTCAGGTTTTTTATTTCAAAGAAAAAATCAGCTCCTGTTCGGGGGGACATTAACCAAGGCACATCACTGATGTTGCAAGGTTTAAATTTGAGGGTTAGCTCTGAAGAAAAATCCTGGAAAGACTCCTCTTTGGAGTGGTATATGTACTTGGGGCATCACCTGAATTCTGATCCCTGGAAGCCAGCAATAGTTAGATAGAAAAGCAGGCCAAGAGCAATTCAGGGATCACGCTCAAATTGTCTACAATGACATGGAAAATGCCTGTCCTCTGTGATCAGCTCAAATGCTTTCATTGCTGCCTTATCTCTGCTGCACTGAGGTGTGGATGTCTCTTCATAAAATAACCCATTTTGTACAAGCCAAGCCAGTATCAGGTAGGAAAGCAAAGCAGACTGCTCAAGTAACTTAGTCTTTTTTCTTACTTTATACCAAGATGCTGTCTGGTAGGTGATTGAGGAGTCCCGAAGAACTTTACAGGGCAGCAGCGCTTCTTCAGCACATCTCACAGCAACATCTGGGACTGCCACAGAAGCCCCACTGATCAAGCACCAAACTGCAAAGCACAGGTACACATCGCCTTTAAAAGAGATTGCCTAGGTAATCCTCCCTGTCTTCCCAAAACATATCCCCACAAAACAGATGTGAAAGACCAGAATGAAAAAGGCAAGGCTCCCCACTTACCGTTGCACAGGATGACGAGCAGAGCATAGACCACCGAAGACATGGCTTTTGCTGCTTCAAATCACAGGGCAGCAACAGCGTGCCTCTTCACAGGGCAGACTGTGGGAGCAGAGTGAAACTGCTACTGCTTCTAGAGTGGTATTTCTGGAGGCAGACTGGGGAATCCCCCTGACGGCTTATCTTGAAGTTCCCCGTCACAGGGAAAATCCCTAGGTGTAGGAGCCAGTGCTCCTCCCATTAAATATGTTAGGTCACTCCCTTTTCTGCAACTGCCTGCAGTGATAGCTCCTCACCTCCCTTTTTTTCTTCTTTTTTTTTCCCCCCTTCTGTGTTGATCTGAACAGAAATAAGGTTGATTGTGGGGCACTGTGGGTCAGCGTGAAGGCCATCAAAATCAGCACTGAAAGAATCTCTCTCTTGAGTGACAAAACGCAGGGGAAAGGGTCTGTCAGCCTCCCAAAATCCCCTCTCAACCTTCTCTCTGCAGCTCTAACAAAACAGTGTCTGTGCAAAGGTTGGCCATATGAAGCGACATTTCTGATACCACATTTAAGCCTACAGGTCATAACACCGCAAGGACGCTGTGTCTTGGGTCTAAGGGCTAAGCAGGAATTTACAGCATGGCTGAGCAATACAAACTATATTTCTGTAGTGTTACACGTGTAACTCCCCATGTAGGCACTCATGATGTAGAAGCAGCATCTCTTCTTAGTGTATTTTGTCATTTTCAAGACAAGTAGGGGCAGCTGAAGTGACATAATTCTACCAAATTATATGCTGGAAAATTTGCTCATAAAAAAAAAATCAAGACAGCTCCCAGAAGAGGAATCATTTGGACATCCCCTCTAGATATCTGAAAAAGAAAAAAAAAAGAAAAAAAAAGTCCTTTCCTTGTGATCTGTAAGAGCTGTTTCCCCCTGGAGAATTTTTGAGGAAGTTTGAGGTTGATCACAGAAGCATTTACAAATCATGAAACTCAGAAAGTTGCTGACATGTTATTTTTGGAAAACAGTTCTGGCTGCTGTCTTTAGGCTACTGAGATCATGATGGAGAGAAGCCATTTAGGAGGGGGTTTTTGAGTTTTGATGGGTGAAGAGTGTATGGTCAGCCTCTTTTGAAAACCAGGCTCCTGGAAGCCACATCAGGCTGGGCACCCTAAAGTCAAATCACCTCTAGAAAGTTTTGTGAGGAGAAGTCAGTCTGACAAGTCCTCGGCATGCAAAAGTCCAACTCAGATGGGTAAATGCCGTGGGTGGGCAACACTTTCGGAAGCTCCAGTCTGTTCTGTGAGGGAAGTCAGGCACAATTTCACCAGGGGCCTCGCTGTTGAAATAGCCTACTTATTTTTAAAGCTTTTTGCTTCTATCTTCATTGACCGACATAGTAAATAGAATAGGCTCTAAGCTTTATTTTTCTCTTAGTGTTTTCCGGTTTCAAGGACCTCAATCCATTACTTAGAAGATAGGTACAAGTAAAATGTAAATTCCAGTGGATCTCTCTAGAGGGAGAGAAAATCCTGAACTCTCACTTCTTTCTCCTGTGTGAAATAATAGAGTCCTTGAGAAGACAGAAGTGAGGAGGGGTTGCTGAAGGAAATCTTGGAGAGAAGAGGGCTCCAGTTAATATATTTCACATCTGTTCTTCACTAAAATGATGGCTCTCCTGCCCCCATGAGTCAGTCACACATCAAGCCCACCTCCAAGAAGGGCACTCAGCTTTCACCCAAGGGCCTCTTTCTGTGAGTCCTGCAGAGCTACGTACTTACCATTCATAAACCAGTTAAGAGGCAAAAACCTTCTCTACCTCCCTTTTCATTATGGGGAAACCCTCAGTGAGCAAACCGCAGTAAGCTCCTGCCCCTGCTGTGGGTCAGCCCACAGCAATCTTTCCCCAAATGGCCTGACCAGATGTAGTCTGGAGGGGCTGTGGCATGCCTAAGGCTGAGGTCACAAGTTTGCCCACAAAGAAGTGCACCGAAGGTAAACATAAAGGATCAGGCTTCAGTTTGATCTGGGAAATGTACACGCCACACACACTTGCCAAGGTGATGTTAAACAACATTCTTCCTCGGTTAGTTAAAATACAGGAGTTAGGAGTCTTAAAAACACACGGTTGTTCCCTCTAGGACAGGCATAGCTTCAAGCAAAACAGCCCTTTTCCTCCAGAAGTGTTGGCAAGCTCAGCTGCTGTTCCACAGCACAGTATGTGAAGCAAAAGAGAAAGATATGAAAAAAAAACCCTGAAACTCCCTTTGCTGGGGGAAGAGAAATTTTGCTTCTAAACTTTCCCTGGTTGGGATTTTTTCTTTAGAGAAACTTTGAACCAGGCTGTACTTTCTGTCCTAACTTTTAATACCCTTTATATGGTTTCAGAGAGCAAGCCTGTTATCTCCAGAGCCCTGGAAGCTGCTTCGAGTTTTACTCCGGTCCTGAGGAGTGGAAGCAATGGGAGCTCAGTGGGACAGGTTCAGGTGTGGGAGTGAAAAGGCAGTGATTGCCTGTCAGCCTTCTCTGTGAGAAATAGATACACAGGGCCCTCAGGAACCACAGGAGCTGCACAGTTATGTGAATAAGTGGAAGTTTATAGTTAAATGCATTGTTCTGTGGACCTAGTGAGACCTGCTTTCCTGCAGGTGTGTCCTATTGCCTCTTCCTCTCCTTCCCTTGCCCGTACCACTCGCTACACCAACTGTAAGCCCTCGGTCTCACTGACCAAGAAGCACCATCTGCTCTGGTGAGTCCAGAGCCGCACGTAATGACTGACATTAGCAAGCAGTATGTAAAACGGCTGTGTTCTGCCTACCTTTCCCTTAGCAAGGGCACTCGTTTGGATCTCCGTCTTTGACCCAGCTGCTGATTTTCTTGAATTTCATAGGCACTTAATTCTCTTTGAGCCCCAATCCCTCTGTCAGTTTGATAGAAAGCAGGTTCAGAACATACTGGCTGATAGACAGCCAGATGGCATGATCACAGAAATTTCATTCTCTGTGGGAAATGAGGCTAGAAGCACAAGGATGTGGGATGGATTCATGGGATAAGGTTAAAAAGTCAAGATTGTATATTATTTTCAGTGTTGATAGAGTCTTGAGAATGCTGTTCATGGAATCGTACACTTTTTCCTTGAACCAGGTAGGTACTGGCTCCCTCAGATACTCAGGTAGTGGATTTTTCTTATTTTTTATTCCAGTGTGTGGCTGCAAAAGATATGCAAGATTCCTTCTTATTCCATGTATTTGCCCCTGAGCGCCAGTGTTCATCAGGAAGCACAGAGTTTAAAAAAAAACAAAACCTTAGGTGTCTACAAGGAGTACAGTGCTCTCCACAATGAAGAATCAAAGGTTAAGACAAAGACGTCAAAACGGCATTTAGCATTTCTGGCAAGGCACAGATTTTTCTGCCTTGGGATATGATTATCAAATATCCATTGTTCCACTGCATTTAGGTTCCTGCTTTGAATAAGGTCCATCCATGTGCCTCATGTCTATCGGGAAGCCAGTGGCGAGGGGGGGTTGTTTATTTATTTTCATTATTATTAATCTCCTGTGCAGCAATAAAAACTGTCTGACTCAGTTCAACTGACAAAACCAGGGAGGCTTTTGTTTTATGTTTCAGTAGACAACTGTTTTTTAAATAATATACTGTGTGTAATGTGGCACTGTCAGATGAAGGAACAGTGACAGAAGAATCCACAGCCACAAATGCAGAGTAGTCATGTATTTTGAGGAGCCCAGCAGAGCTGCAGTCACAGTGTTTACTTTCCTGTCATGCTAGGATCTTGACACTCACCATACCAACAACTAAAAGCAACTGAGAGTTTCCAGATTGCAGCTAATGAGAGGTACGTAGATTACTCACAAACTGGAGTTAGGAAAGTTTAAGGACAAAGTTCTCCTCTCTTCTCTGCCCCTTCATAGCAGATGTTGGGTCAGGGTCTGCCTTTGCTGTTTAAACAGTGGCAATCCAGCAATACTGAGAAACCAAAACAGTGGAACTGTGACCTGCTGGGCGGTGCGGAGCTTTGTGCTACAAACCGTCTCCCACTGCCAGCTCAATAAATAACACCCAATTAATTATACACAAATGGCCACTCCTCTGAAATGCCTGGACTTTGGAGTGAGCCATTTGAGATGTGCCAGCCCTGTTTGTCAAAGTAGTGATTAAGCATACTCACGTAGAAATTGAAATGTGACCCAAAATACAGACTCAAAATGAAGGTATCCAAAATCAGAAGCCTCTTTAGAAACTGTTGGCCTGGGAGTTTAGGAATTGCCTTTAAGCAGATGGGAGCAAGAACTTATCCCATGTCTATACATGCGACTGTAAGAATTGGAATAAGGCTGTACTGAAGCTCCATCTCTAGTCCAGCATCTTGTCTCCAACAGCATGCAGGGAGCTATCGGGTAGCCAAGCAGGCCAAGGTCCTGCATTCAAACTGCAGCGTCTGCTGGAGGTGCACACTGAAATCTCATTTTTAACAGGTCCCTGGTTCCTCTTTTATCATCAGCATGCTAGATGGTGCTGGCATCGCCAAGACTAGGGACATCTTAGACCACATTTTGCAGATTTCAGTGGACTCTCCATTGCTCACCCTCCACATGGGGTCATCCATGCTGCCTTCTCCAGAAGGTAAGGAGCATATTATTGCCTGCGGTCTCTACTGAATTCTGCAACAGTAGTCCCCACATAGTCCCAGCCTTGCAGAACTCCTTCTTGGACCTTGCATCTCCTTACCACACCTGGCCAGGCACTGTTTTAGTAGAGTTCTAACGTTCAGCTGGTCTGCCCCCAAATCATGCTGTGGAAATACTTACTCCTCCTGGCGCTCCTCTCCCTCTTCTCTTGCCTGTAGATCCTCCCTAGACACACATGCTATGGGACTTCTTACATAGGAAGAGAATGAAGGATCTCAGTAGGTCACCTTGTACTCCTACCTCATCCCACGGCCCACCAGGAATGTAAGTTAGGAAATCCTCCTGGGAGCAGCCTGTGCTAACAGCAGGTCTCACAGGGTGCCCTGACCGCTCTGTGCCGTCTGGGGACCCGACCATGCACACAAACCGACTGTGCCAAGCTGCAGCCCCTCTCCTGGTGCCTCCAAGACCTCTTGTTGTGGGGTGGGTTTTTTTATACCTTCCCCATCTAAGGTCCCACTGAGTCATGGGACTTCCTGATCAACTTCCCCCACCATCCCCAGCAGCAGAAAGAGGAAGCCTGGTGACAGGGTCCTGGTGACTGCAGGGCCTATATCCATTCCCTTTTCCTCTCAGGTCTCCCAGCACAGCACCAGTGGGCACTGTCCACTGGCTCCTCAGATGCCTTCAGGCTGGTGTGCCCTGCATCCCCCTCTGGTTCCCTATCTCTACATTCCTGACCCTTTGACCTTGATCTTCGTCTCTTCTCTCCTTTGTTGTCCCCCGTGATCATTTGGCTTTCCCCAGGTCTTTCGAAGAGCATAAGGTCAGTGCAGGCATATACTGACACTTCAACAGAATACTTGTCTAGCCTGAAAAGAGTTAAGGCAACTCGCCCCTACTATGTGTAATAACTTTGTGCCTTCACCAAATTGTCTTCTCATGATATGCCCTCTTTTCCAGTTCATTTATAAATAGGTTAAAAAGCAGGAGCCCAGGAACAAAACCCCCTCAAACATCACTTGAGACCTCCCTCAAATGTGAACGCTGGCCATTTATCCTCCTTTTTTAACAGGTTATTCACATGAAGACTTTTTCTCTTGTCCCATGGTGCCTTAATTTCTTTCAGAGCTGTTACTGATGGACATTTATGTCTTTGGAAATTGTTACTGGGATTCTATACAGCTGACCTTGTTGTGGTTTTCATTTAACTTGCCAGAGTTTATGATCCTTTCTATTTTCCATTCTTGGACACAACTTCTATTTTCTGAAGACAGTCTTCTGCTTCTAATAAATTCCTTTATCCTGCTGTTAGCCATGTCAGCTTTCCTTTTGGTCTTTCCAAAGTCTTTGCCCATACACAGAGGCTTAGTGCAAATGTACTCCTACATGTTATGTTTAAATAGTCACCATGCAAACATTTTAGCCTTCAGGCATCCATTTTAGTTTCTTTTAAACAAGGTTCCTTGTTCCTATGTAATTCTATTGTAGTTGGGGTTTTTTTGGCTTTTGTTCCATAGGCAAGAATGTTGAACAGGGGCATTTTGAACCAGGTTCTGTGTGTTGCTCAATATAAAAGTTTCTTCTTCTTCTTTTGTAGGCTCTTTCATGCAGCAACACTATTTTATTTTTCTGCAGCATCGATCCCTGATGTGACATTTGCCCAATATGCAGGTGGGAAATTGATATCTCCTGTTACTGTTGCATTTCTTGCCCTGTCAGCAACTCTGATCTCCCTCAGCATGTAATAGATACAGACATTTGATCTAACCCTGATATGGCATATTTCTGACGTAGGCCAGGAATGTCAGGCTATATAGGTTTTGAGCTGCTTGTAAACACAATTAGCTTGTTACTTTGATTTGCCACAAAGTCTTCTCTAATACATGTTACTAATTCTCTACTGCTGCTACCTTCTCTGTCTTTTTTTATACTTTGTACCCTGACTCTAGAGCATCTCATCAATTGCCTTCTTCCCATCAAGTTTCTGATACACACAGTATGAAATCATCCCTGTTTAAAGTCAGGCATTTTTGTTTCCCCATCGTGTTTGTTAGACTTCTAGCATTTATAAAGAAGCATCTTTTCTTTTTCTCTCTTGATACTATGGGATCCTTCTTGTTTGATTATACTTCATTCTTGCTTTTTAAGTTTCACCAAATTATTGTTATTCACTGGAGGACAAAATTTTCCTGACTTCCTGCTCTGAATATGTGCCATCCTGAATCACGTTTTAGCACTTGTCAGCTTCTCCCTTCCTTCAATTAAAAAAAAATCTCCTAACACCTTTTTAAGTGCAATCACTGCTTTCATTTTAGTTTACCTGAATCTGACTACATACGTTCTGAAAGTTTTCCCATTTTCTAACAAGTTCAAATCCTTTGTCTTCAACCATTTCCTAGCCACTTGTTGAGAATCTGTCTCTGTTTCTCCCAGTTCAGCCCTGCTCATGGTATTGGAGGCATTCCAGCTGAAGCTACTATGGAGCTCCTGGCCTCCATCTTACCATCTGACTGCATGCATTTTGCCTCTAGAAACCCTTTCCTGCCTTCCCAAGGTCATTGCTCCATACACGGTGCCCAAAGGCTCCCTCAAGCCTTCCCCAAGAGCCTGCCCAGATATTCCACACCATCCAGCAAGCAGATATTGCATCCAGAGTCTAATCATCACGCAGTCCTTTCTGGTATCACAAAGCCAAATGGATGTATGCCTGATAGAGCAACAGTGTCCCTCTACCGCTGTATCTTCCTGAAAACTGGGATCTGAAGAGTAATCTCAGTGGAAAAGCGTATGTGGCCTCAAGGTGTGAGATCATTTCTCCCCCTCCCCCAAGTCCCCAAGACTTCCAGCCACAAAGCCTTCCCCCACCTCAGCAGCATGGGGACTATATAAGCCTGGAGGTAGGACTGCTCAGTGATGATCCTAAAGAGACTGTCAGTGTATCCGTCTGTTACCCTGAAATCTTTCATGGGTAACAGGTTTCATGGCCTCAAGGACTAGGATGTTGGGCTAATTGCACTGGATACGCGTAGTTGTTACCAATTAACTGAGTAGATAATGATTTATAGTGCTCAGAGGAGCAAACTGAGGACTCCTTGCCCACTCACTATTTAAATAGCCAGCTGCTGCTTTAGTTTGCTTATGATAGGGAGGGGTCTGATGGGCTCTATCAGCAGCTCCAGGCACAGATCCCTGAAGGAGGAGCCATTCAGATACCTAAAACAAGGAGACAGGCAAACTCCCCCTCTGGCAGATCTCCTTTTACATCACCCAGCTCTGCTCATTTGGACCTGCTGTGATGCCCCCGTGAGTCTTTGGTTTCTCTCTTACTCCTTGTCACTCACATCCAGAGAAGGGAAAGTGAGAACAAAAAGCACAGTATAAGGGATGCTGAAATAAATAGTCATTGGCAACTATATACTGTTACACTGCTTTGCCCTCAGGTACGCTTTGGATCTTCCTCTTTTTAGATTAGAAGGACATTTTACAAACTTTTCAGTTCAACTGCTCTGAGCAGAGGCATGCCACAGGAGTCAGAAATGGTGACTTAGAAACAAGAGACCTTATACTAAGACTGTTGGGGTTGAAATATGTTTAATCTTTCTTGTTATATTTCTTCTAGGTACTGACATTTGGTCCTTCATTCTCCTTTAGCTTTCAAAGCAAAGATCTACCACCTGAGAGCTCCACCCTTGTGGAAGAAAACAAGACCCAGGAAGCAACAGCAAAACGGAGAGCAGCAACACCCAACAAGAAGTGTGAAGCACCAGGTGTGTAGTCACCACTGGAACAGCAGCTTCATGGGAGGTAGCCTAGGATGGAGCCCAGCCTGCCTGGAGACAAGGGACCAGGACACCTAGACAAGGGAGCACGCTCATCTGAGTTTCCATAAAGTCCCTGGGAACCACTTTCTTCAAAACAGTAGGATACCGGGCTCTCCCAGACCTCAGCTCCCACAGCCTCCCTCCTTCCTTCAGCCCAGGGCTCTGCACACAAGCTGTCGTCAGCAAAACCTTTAGTAACCATACTGATGCACATAAGAGATGGAAAGGGGAACCACTGTTTCTTGAGGGGGAGGCTGAGGAAACAGGTGACGTGTGGTGGGAGGATGAGCAGTGAGAAATGGAGAAATGAAAAATAGAAAGTTTTCGCTAGAGCTATGACAAATATAGCTCTTCTAAGTGTAATGGAACTAGACAGCAGAGTGGGCAGAGACAACTTGGTGGCCTTTTAAAAGAGGAAGGAGTGACAAATAATGTGAAGATACTAAACTGACCTATGTCTTGAGGGCCCTGACTCTCAAGCTCTGGGGGTTCACGCTGAGGTGACTTTAAGAAGCTACTGGTCCAAGTTGCCCACCCATTGCCACAGGTTATTGCCCCATCACTGACCTGTCAGAAATAGCAGTGTGCCCACACCATAGGCACCAGACTGATATATTGACATAAACTGAGGTGACTGTGGCCAATTCAGTTCACTAGGATGTGGACTGTGGTGGCCAAGGGATCTCCTTCTTGATCCCTATCAGGTTTAGTTCAAGAGGTGACCAGCTGAGGTCAGAAACCTCCTGAGCCATCACAGCCTAACCTGACAAGCACCAAGAGCTGCCAAGAGAGCACCAGGAGAGCCTTCATACCATTTTAGCCAATTTGCTTGTCTTTAGAGCTCCTTTTCTCTGCTTTTCACAAACTCCTTTGTTGCCCTAGCTTGCAGAAGGCATTGGAGAAGGTTTACAAAAGCCCTGTAAACTTGTTCTTTTGGTCTGTTGTCTTTCCTCTAGGCAGCTGAGTGCCAGACTGAGTAGCACAGGTGGGATGTAATCCCTTGACATGGTTCAGAGAAGAGCACTGGTAGTTTTATAGCATGGCTGTCAGGGGAGAAATCCCAGGGTGGCAGGGCAGAGCCTGGCAGCCAGGGCCTGTCCCACTGCCCTGGCCAGGGTAGCCTGAGCAGAGGCAGCCCCAGCCCCGGGCATCCGGCACCTCCATGGGGATGGGGATGGGGATGGGCCCATGGCCAGGCAGGACAGAGCTGTGGGGGGCTGGAGACAAGCCCTGCTGCGGCATCACTGGGGCAGGGATTCACAGCCCTGGGGGTTTGAAATGGGGTCCTGGTCCCTGGGTAGGGTGGGGGGAGCCCCAAGGCAGCTGGGGCAGGGACCGGCAGGGCTGGTGGTGCCCTCAGGGCCCCGACAAGGTCATTGACCAAGACTGACACTTTTGATCATCTCTTCTCATATTAAGGAACTACAGAGAAAAACCTACTCCAGCAAATGAGTTGCAAAACTAAGCTTCATCTACTGTAATCAAAATTCATCATTATTACTTTGGTCATGTGCTCTGATAACCACAGTGCAAATTACCACTGCAGAACCAAAAAGATGCCAGCCTTACACTTGGTGCCAGCTTTGCACTGCTTATGGAGATTTGGTTTAGCTCTGACTACAGCGATCCCTGCATGTGCTAGGAGGAGCTGCTAGTAAATGGCAAGTAGTCCCATGAGAATCACAACTAATGGCTCCTGCTCAGTTAGATAGTCAACCATTTAATAAAGGGTGAGCTTCTACCTCTCCCCTTCCATGGGGAGCATTAATGCGTTATTTTTTCCCTCCTTAGCCACTTATTTCCACAAAACTGGTAGGAATTTAATATTTTTGAAACCACTCTTCCTCTATTAATCTTAGCTGAAATTGCCCAATGGATTCAAAAGTTATTAGGAATAGCTAGATGGTTGTACGGATGTTGACAGAGACAGACACAAAGCATTATTGTATTAAGAAAGCACTCAAGTTTATAGCAACATGGATTTTTAAATCACATTAACATCCAGCAGATAGCTACTATATGAGGATTATGTTTCATTTCCACACAAATCTGCCTCACTAGCAGCCTGAGAAGCTAAAGGAGCTCAGAAAGAAGTAGCCATTGCTTAGCCTTTGTGCCTTGATGGTCTTTTCTGGGAAGGAGTGATTGCACAGTCAGGACTTGGCAGGAGAGCTTGCATAAATACTCTTCAGAGACTAAGAGTTTTGCTTTGCACATCCAATTCCAGATCTTTCAAAGCTGCAGTTATCATCTTTCTCCCCTCCAACATTTTATAAATTAAACCCCCTCTCACTCCGTCCACTTCTCATGTTAGCCTTTCCATTCTTGTACCTTGAGACTTGAAGGAGAGGAGGTTGCTGCTCTTACTGATGCTGAGCTTCTCAAGAGCTAAAAAGCCTTAATGCTTTATGTGGGTATTTGTTTCTCAGGGAAGTTCAAGCTTTAGATATAAACATTTGTGAGTAATTTCTCCTTAGGACTATTTAAAATATAATGAGATCTACATTTTATATTGATTTGAGCTTTGGTTTACTTGTTCGTGTATTTTTGAAAAAGAACAGATGCTGCTTGAATGTTTCCTATGAGGCAGATTAACCACACTCTAGAGAGCGCACCTGAGCCAAAGGTCAATCTTTCTCAGCAAGCCAGCCAGTGACAAACTGCTCCACGGTTTCCCAATTTTCATAATGAAGGCTTATAAAGTAGACTGTAAATAAATTATTTTTATTTATTTTTGTTTAAACTTCTACAAACTACTGAAATACATGTTTTGAAAATTTTTGCTTTAGTGGCCTGCAGAGGATAGCGTCTGGTTTTCTACCTACAGTAGTATTTAATTTGGAAAATTCCAAGTCTTCCAGTAAATTGGTCTGGCAGCTTTCGCTGCAGAATTACAAGTTGAGTGGTTTCCACTACCAGCCATGCCTACAGTTGTGCCCTTCTGAGAAGTATATTTCTCGCAAGACTTAAGCTTCTTTCCAATTAAATTCTGAAATGGCTTTGTCATATCTGTGGGCCACTGTACTCTTATTGTAAAGCATCTCATTTAACTAATCTCACTGCCATTGGCTTTAAAATGATAGTGTTCATGCCCAGGACAAGCACTCTGTTTCTTCCATGGGAGACTTGGTTACCTCAGAGAGTTGTGCCAATTATGTCAGGGAAAAATCATCTCTTCAAAACTCTCCATGCTGGCTGTAAGCAGAGTAGTAAAAACCGGATGGTGAAATAAAAGCTGTGATCTGTCACCATGTATGGCTAGGAGGAATTACTGAAAAGCTCATTGTGTTCCCTCCTCACCCTCTGAATTGGTCTGGGTATTACAGCTTAGTCTATTTCAAAAGCAGAAGAGAAATCAATGTTGCATGAGTGTTCAAAATGTCAAAGCCACCCAAGCAAGCAGTGGATCTGTCATTTGTTTGTGATGATCTCTACTTACAGATTATTCTGTAAACTATATCTTAAGCTAGAACTCTAGTTTGTTCATTTTCAGAAAGGGACTGGGCAGTTTTGGGGGGGATGAAGGGAGACAGTAATACTTTTTTTCAGGAAGAGCTTTTTATTGCTATTCATGCAAAGACAGAGCAACTGTTAGCTGGTCAGTTTGAGTGATTTTCTTAAAGGAAGGTGGGGAATAACAAGTCACAGGAAGCCTGGCCATGTTTCCAGGAGAGAACAGAGCATTTGTCTCCCATCTATCTAAAGCGGCCAACCAAAATGGCAACTTCCCTCAGCAAAAAAGCAGAATTATATGAATTTAAAAATACCACTAACATTTCAGTACATAGCTACATATGCCATGGAGACTGAGACATTTCCTACTGACAGTGGAAGCAGAATGTTTATATTATAAATTATTCTTGATGGCTCTGAATGATAAATGTCAAAAACAAGTGATCCTAGAGGGAAATCTATTCTAGCAGAATTCTAAATCTGCTCTGAAAAGCATATTCAGCCTGAAGAAATTGATGGAACTGATATTTTTCAGAAGCCCTTGCTTTTCTCCTTTCATCTTCAGTTTCTAAATACAGATCTGTAATATTTTTCCCACACGTTTGGAAGATCTGAATTTCTCCTGAGATGTCTTCCTAACTTTTTCAACCACCACTTCACCCTTGTTACTTATCTGTCCTGATATTTTACCTTTCTAAAGTTTTGAATCAAGGAGTTATCTTTGTGAAATGTCTGGTCAAGCAGTTACAGATTACAAAAGCTCTTGTATGGGGCTCGTTATCTGGTAGAGATGGGAGGTGAGAGGGACCAGGCAGTCAGTGAAAAGGGCCTAAGTATCTCTAATCTCCTCTACTCTCCTTTATTCTCTGCCTTAGGAACGGCTGCACTTCAGAATGAGTTTTACAGAGAATTTTTTCTTTCTTTCTTTTCTGAAGATTTCACTAGTTGTAGTTGCTCTAGGATTCCCCAAGATCATATCTGAGTATAAATAATGTCTAAATTTTTATTAAAAATTGATGCAAGAGAGAGCAGTGAGAACAATATTGGGATCTTAGTCTAAATTCTGTTCAGTTTCTGTTTCTCAGTTACCCTGGGTATAAAATATGAAAAAATACAGAAGTGGATAAACTGATTTTGTTTCAGAAGCAAGTGTTTTATTGTCCGGCGTAGAAGTGGATACTCCACCTACACAGAAGAAGAGCTGTAAATCCGGACTGGTTGTTGAATCTTCACTGGGATTTTATTTTCCACCAGTTTTCATTCCCACATTTCATTTCCTTCCCGGCCTGTCGTGGTTTAGCCCCAGCCAGCAGCTAAGCACCACGCAGCCACTCGCTCACTCCCCCCCGGTGGGATGGGGGAGAGAATCGGAAGAGCAAAAGTAAGAAAACTCATCGGTTGAGATAAAGACAGTTTAATAGGTAAAGCAAAAGCCACCCACGCAAGCGAAGCAAAGCAAGGAATTCATTCACTACTTCCCATGGGCAGGCAGGTGTTCAGCCATCTCCAGGAAAGCAGGGCTCCATCACGCGTAATGGTTACTTGGGAAGACAAACGCCATCACTCTGAATGTCCCCCCTTCCTTTTTCTTCCCCAGCTTTATATACTGAGCATGACGTCATGTGGTATGGAATAGCCCTTTGGTCAGTTTGGATCAACTATCCTGGCTGTGTCCCCTCCCAGCTTCTTCTGCGCCTGGCAGAGCACGGGAAGCTGAAAAGTCCTTGCCTAGTGCAGCAACAACTAAAACATCTCTGTATTATCAACACTGTTTTCAGCACAAATCCAAAACATAGCCCCATACCAGCCACTATAAAGAAAATTAACTCTATCTCAGCTGAAACCAGGACATGGCCCCGTGTGCCATGTATCCAAATCTCTGCGTGACCAAAAGCAACAATATGTGAGCCGTGTGGTTTGAAGAAAGAAAAGGGGAGATGGGGCGGGGGCCCTAGATCCAGATTATCCACCAGCAAAGTGGTCCAGCAGCCACACGCATACCCTTGGCAGCGCGCCGCACACACTTGCCGCTCCTGAGTTAGCTGGTTTCGTTGAAAAGGCCAGAGCTGTGCTTCTACCATCAAAGGTCAAGATTGCTGATGGGTGAAAGTGGTCTCTCTGCAGACTCTAATGAAAGGAAGGCTACAGGCTGCCTTGCATTCTCCAGGAATTCACGTAGAGGTAGTGAACTTGTTGGAAGCACGCCTTTGGTTTTGTTGTAGTGGAAAAAGCGGTGCTAAGTGACAGGGTGGGAGATGTTTGGGTATGTTGGAGGATTCCTTTTTCAGTAAGTGGAGGGAAAAAAAAAGACACGCAGAATTTCTGTTTTGATGAACTGACTCTAGGTGGCAACAACACGCTGTGTAGCCTTACCAGAGGCTAGTCAGGCAAAGGCTATTTAATGCTGCTTACAGAAGCAAAAAAATGATAGCATTTTCAGTACTGCTTCTAGAAAATTTTCCAGCTGATTGCACCAGCTGCACATTGCTAGAAACATTTCCAGGTTCTGTCAGTTTTCATTGTAATAGAGGACCTGGTTTTCAACACGTATTTTGAATAAGAGGCTGCATGTTTCATTTTGTAGGCATAATAATGCAGGTGTGCAGAGGAAAATTAGCAAACTATTCTCTTTTGGTTATCCTGCTTGGATGGGCAATCTCAGGAAGCACGTGTATAATCCTGATTTGTAATGATGCCCGTAAAAGTGCACAGATGGGTATGTACAATTGCAGTTCTGTAGCATTCACCAGTGATGCTCTTGAAATGCCGCTTCATGACCTCGTCAAAAAAAACAGCCACACAGATACCTATGAAATGCTTGCCACATCTTCTGTGTAAAACACTGTATTATCTGCCAAGAGATTTGTAATGCCCTATTTCATTCCCTCTTCGCTACGTATGCAGCTTCCTGGGCTTAGCAGTAGATAAGCAAACGCTTGCACAATATAAAAAAGTTTTACGAATATGATGAACTGCAGTGTTTTCACATTTTTCTCAAAAGTCAGTTTTACTGTTAACTCCACTGACCCTTGAAATGTTTTAATCTGTTATTGATGTGTTCACAGGCATAGGGAGAAAGCAGAGAAAAAAATACTAGTTTTGATTACCCATTGCAGCAAAGAACTGTCATTGTAACCACACTATATACTAATAATGACCACAGAAAATCTGTCAAGTGTGATGACATCATGTTTGTAGCAAGGCCAAAGTGTCTGATGGCATCTACAGGATATGATAAACTTCTTTATTACTCTGTCAAAGTGACAAAGCTGTGAAACCCTGTGATTAAATCAGCTGGTTTGTATAATTGACCCATTCACCTGCACGTTGTCAATTAATCTCCTCTGGGGTTATTTCCAGTATTTCAAACCTCTAAGCTGCTTTCACAACATCACAGAATCACAGAACCGTATAGGTTGGAAGAGACCTTTAAGATCATCTAGCCCAACCGTAAACCTAACACTACCAAGACCACCACTATACCATGTCCCTAAGCACCTCATCCAAACGTCTTTTAAATACTTCCAGGGATGGTGACTCAAAGAGAAGAACTGCCTTTAAAATGTAAAAATGTATCACCTGAAAGCAATTTCTTCCTTTCTTACCGAAGTGTGGAATTTCCCTTTAGATGATACTGAATCAGGTTTCCAGATTTGTAGTATTCTAAATCAATATCTTATAATCCTCTGTAAACCTGGTAGATTTTTTAAATAAATATATATAAATTAATCAGGATTTATTCCTACTAGGAATATATAAACCTATCTGGAATGAAAGTGCCCTAAAAAGGAAAAATAGAATTCACTAACCCTTTAAGGTACTTTGTGCCAACGTACTTTGTGTAACGCTTATTTTTATTAGTTTTTCTTCCTTTCAATTAAGCAGTAATTTTACTATACATTTTTCAAAAAGTGGGGACATGATGGCGAAAGTAATGGAAACACAATTGGAAAAACTGGTTATACCTATGACATATTGTCCAAATACATATCATAATATGTTGTTTTTCAAGTTTCCTTGTGTTAAAAAGGCATATCCGCGTAAAAACAATGCTGCTAATCATGGGGGGGTGTTTTCAGTTGTATTCCGAGATACCCACACTTCATATCAAGGTCCTAGGACCCTTACTCAGAGGCATGTATACCACCCCAAGACCTGAGGTGTGAGACTTGAGTACACCAGCGCTGAAGATACATTTTGGACAGGCCCCGAGATCCTTCTCGACTTGTCTCCTGCACAGCTTGAGGAGACTCTTGATAAAGTACCATCATGTATAGCTATCATAACACCCGTCCCATACTATCTGCAGTAACCCTCAAATGCAAAAAGTGGCACTTTCATTACAACCACTGTGGTTATTTTCAGGAGTCATTCACCTTGTGGCATCTGAGGTAGACAAGGCTTCTCACATCTGTTTGTCTCCCCACAGTTGTCCCATGTGTCACCTCTGCTTTCAGATGCTAGGAGCCCTCATTTCCCTCATATGCCCTGCATGCTTATAATTTTCTTTCTGCTTCCCATACAAGGTGTCCTATTCTCCCCGTTCTCACACCAGAGCAGGCTCACCTCACACTCCTTAGAGGTGGCATTTTCATGCCACATTCCACATCTTTTCCCAAAAAGCTTAGCTTGCACTAATAGTCTCTGCACCATTTTTTCACCCACTTGGGCTTCTCCCATCAGGCTGCTACCTGGCTCTGTTCCCTTTCTCCCCTCTCCATACCAATGCTTCTGTTGATCCTTTCACACATTGCTTAAGCTGTGGTTTTCTTTTTCTCCGTCACGCCAGATCTGTGTTGTACTGCGGGACTCCATACTAGAAATCCACATTTCCTCCATGCCAGAAGCTTTGTGTGCCCCTTCTAATTTTTGTCCCTCCTGCTATTTCTTACTCCTTTCTCTTCTTCTCTTTCTCTTTCAAAGTGTCAACATTTTGAACACAACTGGGTTATAAGGCCAAAATAAAATTAGTAATTGTCGTGGTTTAACCCCAACTGGCAACTAAGCACCACACAGCCACTCACTCACTCCCCCCACAGGGGGATGGGGAAGAGAATCGGAAGAGTAAAAGTGAGAAAACTCATGGGTTGAGATAAAGACAGTTTAATAGGTAAAGCAAAAGCCACGCACACAAGCAAAGCAAAGCAAGGAATTCATTCACTACTTCCCATGGGCAGGCAGGTGTTCAGCCATCTCCAGGAAAGCAGGGCTCCATCACATGTAACTGTTACTTGGGAAGACAAGCGCCATCACTCCGAATGTCTCCCCTTTCCTTCTTCTTCCCCAGCTTTATATGCTGAGCATGACGCCATATGGTATGGAATAGCCCTTTGGTCAGTTTGGATCAACTGTCTTGGCTGTGCCCCCTCCCAGCTTCCCATGCGCCTGGCAGAGCATGGGAAGCTGAAAAGTCCTTGACTAGTGCAAACATTACTTAGCAACAACTAGAACATTCCTGTGTTATCAACACTGTTTTCAGCACAAATCCAAAACATAGCCCCATACTAGCTACTATAAAGAAAATTAACTCTATCCCAGCCAAAACCAGCACAGTAATGTACTGAGACTTACATGTTTTTCTGCCATCAGCTAGCTCTTTGATCAACAGGAGTCTAGCAAGTGCATTGCAAATGCTAGCTGTCCCTACTGCAAATGTGGGGAAATGCATTGCTTGCTGAGAGCCCAGTGGGTTTCCAGATACAGCTGGGTAGGACATATGCTAGCAGCTCACCAGGGTCTTAACCAGTATTGACATGGGCAAAATCAATGTGACTACAGGCAGTGAGAATTAAAGTTGTAGGGACTGATAGTTGCTAAATTATGTGTTCTTTAACTCTTCCGTGGGGGTCTGGATCACCATTCTTTACCCTTTGGGCATCCCTCCACCCTAGTTTTCATCCACGTCAATGCAGTTTTTCCCACTGATGATTGAAATGTTCCCTGAAACTTCTGAATTGGTCCAGTAATCAAAAGCTACCACATGACACCTAAGCTTAAAGTGCCATGAAGTTATAAAAAACAGCCTTGTCTGTTCAACCAGCCATTGAAACATGAAAACCATAAGTGACATGTCAGATGCCAAGTTATGTTTTAAGATGGGGCACCATGTAATAAAAATAGTTTTCAGAACATTCTGTTATTTGGTTTGGTTTGGTTTTTTTTCTCAAATAGGGTCAGACATTACTTTGTACAGATTAAAGATTCATATTTTCTAGATGAAACTGTCTCATGTTTGCAATGAAACAGTTTGTCACTGTTTGGTTGCAGTACGAAATGTCATACTCTACAGTACCACCAGCAGTTCCAGATAATCAACAAGGGAAACAATACAACATTCAAAACAAAACCAAATGTCCATGTGTCCCATAAAGTGTAGATTCCATATTTTTGACCCACCTAAAGGAAGTCACTCCATTCCCTGTTTATACTCAAGAGCTGCATCCATTTCAAAATAAGTTTCGTTCAGCAAAATAGTTATCACATTTTCAGGAGCTCTACCTTCTAGAAGGTTTACCCAAATTTTATTTGGCAGAGCACCATCATCATGGAATAGAATAGCTGTCAGTGGCAATGGCACAAACTCTGGAAGGAGATATTTGGCTGTTTGCACATGATTCTCCTTCAAACAGCTACTCTATATTTCCTTCCATATTACAAGTCTCCACTGTGATTTACAATTCTAAATACAACCCTAGTTATTACAGATGAGTTCGAAAGTAAAGCTTCTCTATAGTCAGTCTATACTATACTCTCTCCACAAGCTGTAGAAGAGTGAAGACCTAAACCAACCTTAGTAGACTTTTATTGATTATACAAATAAAAACAGATTTTATGTTTTGTGCTTAACAGGTAAATCTGGAAATGATGAAAAGTGGAGTAAAGGAAGACTCCAAACTAAATGTAGACTGTACCAGTTGACTTCTTTAATTGATAAATAATATTTCAAAACTGTTTTTTTTTTTCCTAACCAAAGCCTACCTTTCTGAAACTCTTCCCTTGTCCTCAAATTCACTTCAAATCCCAGAGTTACTGCCTTTTCAAAAATTTTGTTCTGTGTTCACTTTTCACTTTGGTTCTCCAATTGACGTTTACCATAAGACAATTTAAGGATTATTTTTCCACGAGGCAAGCAACATTTAACATAAGAATTAAATTTATTGTATGCAAAACTGGTTTTAGGATAGTAATCATTAATTAATGATAAATCGTTGATTCAGATATTGAAATTACTACTGGGGCTTACAGATCTTAGAGATGCAGGAACATTTATTCAACATTATTCTGCCTGCAGTGGCCTTCTTACGATATGCATCATTAACTCCTTTATGTGCAGTTAACCAAAGAACAAGAAAAGAATAAATTCAAAGTAAAGAGGAAGTTGACAGGAAAAGCTATAGTGTCTTTCTTTGTCGTCTCAGGTTCAGTTTTTTAAATGTAAAAGCTGCAGTCTTTGGTTTTCTTGGTTTCATTTTTTCAAACCTTAAGAAGCAGTAAACTGATAAGACAGGCTGTAAGCATTAGAGCTTCTGATATTCTTTCGCAATATAATTAACATTACCCTACCAACTCCTTTGTATCACACAGAGTATGTATTTCCTCTGGGAAATAGTATACCTCAAGAAAACTAAGATAGTAGCACATAATGTGAGTTCTACCAATTTCATGCCACCGATAGACACAGAATCATATCCCAGGGAAAACTGAGTTCCCATTAGAATGGTATTCTCTTCCTTACTGTCGTTTGGGGCAGGGGTTAGAAGTGTAATGGTTCATGAACATTTTTATGCAAATTCATCCTGCCTTAAAAAAAAAAAACAGAACAAAACGTTATATAGAGAGTGTTGATGGCAAACGACTACTGAAATGCAATTGTCACACTTTTCTGCAGTTGCTTTAGCTGTGCCATCGTGTTTCGTGATGTGGATGGGAAATGCAAAGGGAACCAGCCACTGCTGGTACCAAAGTACTACACAGACTCCAGCTGTGAGCCAGTAACTGGAGTTTTTTTTATGTGATGCAAGAAAAGATGGGCACATTTTGAATCTGTTAAAGTGTAGTACAGGTTGGTCAATCTGCTTGAACAATCTCAGGCTGGTTTAATGCACAAATAGCACGGAAAAATGGTGATTCCTGTGAACTGAACAGACAGCTTCAGCCTGAGGACCTGTTTGGATGACGTAGCTTAGAAGAGGGTAAGACGGTAATAGGTGTAATAGTGCTCTGCAGTACTGGCATCATAATTCACCATCAAATTTAAGCATGATTCAAGTTTATATATAAGTAATGGCTGTGTGAGGTGTAAGTAGTTTTCAGTTGGCTGAACATCTTGGGATATGTGTGGTCTTGTCACATTATTATCTTTCCCAAGACATATGAAGTCCCTACTTTTTATGCCAGGCACATTTAGTATGTTGTACTGAATTCCCATTATATGAAAAATGTATATATATAATGGAATAATATAATTTATAATGGACAAAAGTAATAATAATAATAATAATTTAAAAAAAAATTAAAATCCTAATGTGTCCTTTAAGATTTTGGAGTTTTGTATGACTAATGACTGGAAGGCTTGAGGTGAAAATTTCAAAAGTGATTCATTGACTGGGGATCATGACATATTAAAAGAATAGCAATAGCCTGTTTCCAAAATACCTAGCTTCTGTTGGTTTTCACCTAGTAAGTTTGCATCTATTTGAAGAAGCATTAACAGTCACATATTCAAGCTGCCCCTGAGCTGGGTTAAGTATGAACCACACAGAGGGTTACTATGTTCAGTAGTCGAGAGGGTTTCAGATGGGAATCAGCTGGTGCTTGGCAGGACTACTTAGAGCATGGACCATAGAAATACAGGACTACGCCTGTCACATGGATGTGTCTTTAGATACCTGAGTGCCTAAAGGCCAGATTTGCAAATGAGTTTAAAAAGAAGGGTTTGCAGTTTCCCAGCAATGTAGTCCTTGGTGATCTGCAGAAAGAGAGACACCCAGTGCTGTGCAATCGGAGAGGATGTTCGCTTAGGCACAGATGGGTGTCTGTGGTGGGGGGGTGTTAGTCCCTCCTGGATGAGAAAGTGAACCTGCATATCAGATGAGAACCAATATCATCTGTTGTCATGTCTTGCCCCCCTAATCACAAGCAGTAGACACTTCAGAAGACATTTCAAGAAATTCAATAATTTGCCCAAAGAGGAGTTTCTGTTAACGTTCCTTTCCCTCTCGCTCGTTCTACCTCTAGCTTAATGACAGGCTTACGCATTGAAATATAAAGGTTTCAGTCCCTTTACACATGTTCTATACAATCTAATCCTTTCTTTAAACTTTATCTCACATAACAGTGAATGCTTTCACTCTAATAGCTAAAATTTCCTTTCATCACTTTCAAATTTGTATCTTTTTCATTCCACTGGATGAACTCTTGTTCTTAAATTATGAAAAAAAGGTGACTAGAAATGCAGGATTTATCTTCTTTGTGCCATTCATTATTTTTTGTAAAGCTCTATCATGTCCTTTCTTCATGCCATCCCTAAACAGGCCTAATGTTTTCCATTTCTCCAGATACAAAATTTTCTCTCAGCCTCATTTTCATTGCCTGTCTCCAGGTGCTCTCTGTATCTGCTATATCTATTTTCCAGTCAAGTTCCCAGAACTGAACAAAGTATTCAAATCTGTGGGAATTACAGTATTTCCAGCCTGATTTTTTCTTTCCCACTAGCATTTTGTTCAACGCTGCTGTCCACTGAGCTTTCTACAGTAATGGAAGAATCTTTTTTTCTAAGCAGTTGCACTCAATTAAGATCCCAGTAGGCTGTGTGAATAACACAAAATATACCATCCAGAGTTATGCTTTCCTAGCATTAATCCTTTTGGCCACTGTGGTGTTTATTCAGCTGCTTAGGCTAGGCTTCTCTTCATTATCTCGGAGGCTCTTCTACAGTAAGAAAACAAAATAATGGTATGCGTTCTGTATGTTGCCACATCATTTACCCCTTTCCAGCTCAATAATGTTTTAACATGCCCTTTTAACTCATGTGTTTCCTTGAGACACCATGTTGTCACAGGAGGCCTGTAAGTGTATAAACTTGGGATATATCTACGCTGCCCCGCATAGTGAGTACAAACACAGTCAAGCATGTCTATAATGGTACAGCACCGCACTTCAACTCATATATTGCCTGTTCCTCAGCAGGCTATTTCACTGCCTTGTTTTGAGTAACTGTGGTACCTCGGCACAGCACTACATGGTGAAGGGCAGGCATGAGCCTGGACATGTTGAAAGTCAACCAGATAGTAGTAGTATTTTCTTTCTGACAGTTTTGAATGCTCAACAGTACTTTCTTTCCCATCATAAGTTTGGATAGGAGCCTTTATAAACCTCTGATAATTATTTTGTTAAATGATCAGCTGCAAGTCTGAATATATTTCTACATACTTGATTTTCCTTATGGCAGCATCTCCCCAATGTGGTAAAAAAAAGGCAGAGAAATAGAAAGGCTGGGAATCCCAGGCTGGCAACCTGGTACCCCAGATACCATGGATCTGGTAACTACAGTGCTCGCTCTCAAGCCCTCCTCCCCTCAACAACCTTTTTGCGTCACTCACCCCTAAAAACCACTTGTGGCCCCTGCCGCTGCTGCGGTGGCTCTACCCAGCCGGGGGTGGCTGTGAGAAGCAGCTGGCAGAGCTGGGGAGGGCCCGTCTCCATTTGGCACTGCGGTCCCTTTTGTACCGCTGTAGCTTTGTCTCTGCAGGACATCCAGAAATCTCAAGCGAAGGTTTAAAATACACATTTCTGCCCAAGGGAAAAAAAAAAAAAGAAAAAAAAAGGGATATGGCTGAGGAAACACAACTGAAAGCCCTGGGGAAAGCATATTTTCCTTTTACAAAGCCAGAACCTAGGAGTTCATCCCCTATTTTAGCATATTCATGTTTTATTGCTTCCTTCAATTATCATTTCAACTCATTTTCCAGGTTCCGAAGTCTCTAATTTCCAAAAGGACTGCTAGCCCATAGATGCAGAAAAATGGTTTTGCACTGTCTCCTGCCAGAATTATTATTACAATGATTACGTTATTTAAAATTTATACGACACATATCTAAAAGGCTGCAGTTAAATTAGGCCCCACTGTGTTCACCACTACCCAAATGTGTAACTAATAGCATTCCAGGCCCTCAGGAAAAACATTTAATTCTAAGGTAAACTCCTCGGGGCAGAAATTACCTACATTTTTGTTCTGTGGAAAAACAGTGCCTGGCGCTGGTGCAGCCTAGAGGCTGCACCACAATCCTAAAAATAATAGTAGTAATGATAATTCACATTAGTGTTAAATATTGTTTCTTTTGCCACAGCCTCTTGTTTTAATATGATGTGCTAAGAATGTGTTTCATTACTTCACTTGAAACATTTTTTATTTAATGTTTCAGTGCTGTGCTAAGGATACTTTGCTCTGCTTACAGGGAACAAATAGTCCAACAGAGTAAGTGTTTGGTGGGATGAATGGAGTTTGGAGTGAGGACAAATGGCAAAAGAGAGGGGACACCATCAAAAGCTGTTCTCCTGCTCCATGTGAATGTTAACACTTGTTCAATGTTCCACGATGAACTCCTTCAGTACACAGAGTTACTGGAAAAAATCCTCCACACTGAGAAAGATGCACATGCCACTGCTGAGTCAGAAGCTGGCATTGGTCATATCAGCACACATTTTTTTAAATGGTTTTTTTTTTGGCCACCCTCCCCCAAGTAAGTATACGTGCCCTAAAAAATGTTGCCAGAAGGCATGCCAGTTATAGATTCTAAAAGTATTGTCCTTAACCCAAACTGGGAGAAATAGGGACAAAACATCAAAACACAAAGGCAGGATAGCTTAGCATTAAAATGTTACAAAATGTGATGCTGATTTAATACTGATTTGTTACTGCAATGCAAGAGTTTAATATCTTTTATGTTTCATTCCCCTCATTATAATTAGAGAAATACTGTGACTGCAAACAGCCTGAGCATCAACTTGGCACGTTTGTTGTTAGTGCCCTACTTTGTAAATGCTATTACAAAAGTTAGGATCCGAACGACATTAAGCTGTTAAAATTAAATACATTTCAAGCATTTCAAGCAGAGTTTAAAAAAACCCAGTAAAACACTTTACAGGCACTAGAACTGTGAACTGGCTAAGGCTCTGTCCTAAAGATACAGGTGATATTCATCTACAAAAATGGCTCATCTCTGTCAGTAAAATACCACCGTAACCTTGATAGGAAAAGTAATCTAGGAGGCACAGATATCTGCACAATACTAAGACACATCTGATTGTGCCTGCCTGCAAGTCTTTTAAGATATCACCCAATTGTCTCAATTGCACCTTCTGGAAATGCTATTCTTTACCTTCAGCCTAGAGAGGGAAACATATTTAGAAGTCTGTGTGTAAAACTGCATTGAAGATTAAAAGCCCCAGGAACACATGAAATAATATCAGTACTCAGGTGCTTTGTATCAGTGAAGACCAGATAGTAAGTCTTTCCTATCATTTTTCTAGCCCTTCCTGCAGTTCCACCTGGGAGAAAGTGCTATGAAATTCTTTTGTAAGAAAAATGAATAGGCATCATAGCAACAGCATTGTGTTTCTTGCTGTCAAAACAATGACCATTTCTTTTAGCAACATTTGTGTCGCTAAACTCTCTTTTCTAAACACATCTTAAGCTAAAAAGCATCCTTACTCTTCTAAAAGGTTTTAGAATATGAATTGCTTTCCAGCTTTCAGGTTTTTAAAGAACTATATTTATTATGAATATTGTTACTCGATTTGATTAAAAGGATGAAAGCATTCTTTTATATATAGGGAAAATGAGCAGAATTTCTCTTATGCTATAAGATCCAGCATGCGGCAGACCTTTCAATTCTCTAATGTTACTCTTTCCACCTCAGAGCAAGCGAATTCGCTATAAGGTAAAACAAAAAAAATAATTCAGCTCTGCTATGCTCTGACTGGATTTATCTTTTTTTTAACTCTAGAATTAGTATTTAGCATGCAAATTAGATAGATAAATACGTGGTGACCCCCTGTCTTTCATACCCAACCTTCTGTCTCCCTCATTGGTGCTGTCATTGTCATTTGGCTGTGTTAGGGTCTGCCAGCAGTTCTGCTGTAAGCTGTGTTGTTTTGTGACGAGCTCCTGTGGGGGATCTTTCTTGTCTTTGGCAAACTCTTTCTGAAGAGTATTTTCTGCAGTGTGCCAGCAGCTCTTGGCACAAATTCGTCAGCTCACGGTGACTTGCAGTGCTGATACTTAATAGTCATCCCCTGTAGCTTAGCAGTGGCAGTAGCTGGGATGGATAATGCAGCCTCTGAGTTGTGCCTTGCATGTTGGGTTTCTTCTGTTTGGCCAACTTGGAAGGCCAATTTAATCAATATAAACCAGGGAAAGAGAAAAGGAGAGATCTATCTTGCACTTTGAAGGATGTTTTATCAACTTTATTACTATTGAGAGAGAGAATAAGAATGTTTCAGGGAAAGAAATTAGAAGGCAATAGATTCAACAAACGAATACCACTGAGCCTTCAGTGGACGAGGAGGAAAGGAAAGAGGGACTGCCTCAGCTTTTGTCAGTCGTGCCAAGCAGGGAGAATGACGTGAAGATGGGTGTCCGTGACATGCCGTAGGCTGTTGCTGTAGGAAAACACGCCATACCCCAGACTCAGGATAACGCAAGGGAGACCCTGAATCTCATAAGCGTCAGGACACAATGGTACCTCCCACCCACCTGGCCGCTTTACCCTATTTCCCTTCCTATTTCCCTTCCTGACCCGTTTCCCTTCCTATTTGCTGCCTGCACAGCACCCAGGACAACAGGCCTTACTCCTGCTCGTCCCTTAGGGCCTATTCCCTTCCTGACCCATTTCCCTTCCTATTTGCTGCCTGCACAGCACCCAGGACAACAGGACTTACTCCTGCTCGTCCCTTAGGGCCTGCTGCATCAAACAAAACTCACCGCAGCAGACAAAAACCCCACCAGACCCTTGGATCTCGCTTCAGCGACCACGAGCTGCTGTCCAGAGGGGTCCCAGCAGCAAGTTCCCACACGAAAGCAGTTCCTCACCACAGGATGTGGAGCTAAATCACTTTT
This sequence comes from Mycteria americana, assembly GCF_035582795.1. Lineage (NCBI taxonomy): Eukaryota > Metazoa > Chordata > Aves > Ciconiiformes > Ciconiidae > Mycteria > Mycteria americana. Next base: position 75,367,115 of record NC_134366.1, on the reverse strand, counting down.
ACAAAATGGAACGTGGTTGCTAAAAAACTTTGGTCCTGGGTTTGTGGTGATTTTTGGGGTGATGCTCTGGGACCAAACAGGCTGCAAAGGCAGGGGGGCAGGAGCAGGAGTCCAGGTCAGCCCCCGCCATTTTGTGGTGTGGGTGCTCCCCAGGTCCCCGCTGCCCTGGGGTCCGCTCTCGGAGTGGGCGAGCTAAGGAGTGAGTGCGAGTGTATCCCTGTGTGTGTTTTGGGGGAAGTCTCCCTGAGGAGGTGGCGGCGATGGGGCTGGGGATCCTTTGAGCGGAGAGGCCCCGTCCTGGCCCGGGGAAGCAGGTTGAAGTGAGGGCGGCGAGGCGCCTTCCCACCCCCCGGGCCGGGCTGGGCGGTGCCGGGGGCTGGCTGCAGGCGCAGGAGGAGGAAGAGGCGAGGATATTCCTGAATGAACGGCTCCCTCCTCACCCCACACCTCCGCCCGCCTCCCTCCCGCCACTCGCCGGTGTCGCTTTGAGGCGCAGCCAGTTTCTATAGCGACGGCGCTGGTCGGCGGCTCTTCCGAGTAGTAACAAAGCCGGCTGCCCGCTGCCGGGCCGGGGCTGACGGGGGACGAGGCTCCCTCTCCCGAAGACACCCCGCCGCCTGCAGCGCTCCAGACAGGTACGGAGCGAGGGGCTCCCCGGCGGCCGCCGCCCGCCGCGGCCGGGTGATCACCATGCGGCCGCGGCGCCCCCAGCCAGGCGGCGGGGCTCGGGGACCTGCCGCCGGGTGACGGCTGCGGGAGAGGCTCCCCCGCGGGCCAGGCGTCGGCGGGTGTCGCCTGAGGCGCGACCCGGGGCGGCTGAGGGGCGGCGGGCATCGCCTGAGGGGCGGCGGCGGCCGGCTGAGGGGGAGAGGGGGACGCGCCCGTCCCTCCGTCCGCGTCCGTGGCAACTGATGAAAGCGGGGAGGCGTGCCGCAGGTAGACCCGCGGCGGCCCCTTCCGACTTCGCCTCGGCAGGGCCGGGGGCATCGGGGGCGGTTCAGCTCCCGGATAACCGCCGCTGGCCGGGGTGGGCCCGGCAGGTCAGCTCGCCTCACCCTCCTGGCGGCGGCGTTAGGCGGGGGAACGGTACGGGCGGGCTCCGCGCCCTGGGCTGCAACCGGTGGGCTTGGCTTTCCCGCTCCGCCGGGGACAGCGCTTCCCTTCGTCAGTTAAGATTACCCTTGATAATAATAATTTTATTATTGTTGTTGTTGTAGTTGTTATAAAAATATGCTTTGCCCCCCTGGAAATTTTGGGGTTACAAAGTTTAATTTGTTCAGCTTTATAAAGTAATGTTGAATAGGGTGATAGCTATTAGAATGCGCCACTTGTTTGAAAAAGAAATTCTAAAGCATTGGTATTGAAGAGTAATCAAGAAATTACTGCTTGTTTTTAGGAGTAAGTGTACCAAACGGTTTTACGTGAAATGAGTCTGTAGCTTTCAGTCAGCCTAGTTCATTAGAAGACGGAGCTAAGGTAAGATGGTAGAGATTATAAAACATAACACGTTTGCTTATCTCGGGCAACCAAGGTTAGTCAAGAATTAGCCACCCTTAGCTCTTGAGATACTAATGTCAGAGGGTCGTTGGGAAGGTCATTAGCAGGACAGTTGCCTGAGCACTGTTTGTAGTGGCTGTACGAATAACTATGCATTTCAGCAGAAGTTTAAAATTCAGAGCAACTTCCCAATGATAACAGAAGGGCTGACCTTGCATGATGAGGTCCTAAGGAGCAGCCATTATGGTTCGTTGCTGAGTGATTTAGGAAATAAACTAGTTGGTAGGCCAAGGCAAAATGGTACTGTGACATGTATGCAGCCAGCAGGATGCTCTAGATGGGAATCTTCTTGGATGTGAACAAGAAAAAAAAGGGAAATAGTATGTGAGATGAGAAGAGTGTGGCTATCATAGTTATTGAGTGGGTGGACAAGAATGGAAATTTTAAGTAATATGTAATCTAAATATCAGATTATTTGAGATTTAAAACACTATACGTAAGGTAATATCACGGTATCAGAACCCAAAGACTAAGTATTGACTAGAAGTTTGAGAGGTATATAAAAATAGTGACTGTTAAACAAAAAGTGGAGCTACCGATACCATTTAAGTAAACAATGTGAAAATACTTTATAGGTTGGAAAGAGAAGATACAGCTCTCTTAAGCAGTCATGAACACAAGTAGCATATAAAATGGAGACAGGCTTCTCTTGCAAGAGATGTATGAAATTAAGTTTTAAATGAGGGTTAATCAAGGTTAAACATTTCTCAATATAAAATTTATATGAGAAATACCATAGCAATAGATACAGTGGAATTCAGATCTAGTTTGTTAAAAACAAAAAACAAACAAAAAAGAAGTGGACTTTCTTACTTATGTTGATTGCAGTGTTTTGCCCAGTGTTTATAAGTGTTTGTCCTTTGCTTCTTTCAGAAGTGTCACAACAGTTGTTTTGTTGAAAAAGTTATAACCTTCTGAATGACCTCTGTTTTTCATGCAACTGAAAAGCAAACTCTTGAGTTTATTAAATGTGTAAAAATGGAGACCTCAGATTAGTTTAGCATGATGGAAAATAGCATTTCAAGACTATACTCTGGGCTATCTGAAATTGAATGCACCTAGCAGGAAATAAAAGGTCAGGTGTGTATAATAAAGACCTGGGGACTTCTATTCCCTTAGCTGCATGGCAGAGAATGAGAAACATCAGAACTCAATATGATCTTGCCCTAAAAGCTAACGGGATAGACAAAATATTTACGCTTATGCTGCTATGTGACATTTCAGTCCTGAAATTGTTCTATGTGGAACAATTGCAAACTCCACTTGATGAAGTTTATCAGAGGAAAAAACAATGTAGTAGTTGAGGCAATACCAGGAAAGAACAAGATAGTTTGCTATAGAGAATATGTCCCATAACATAGCCTGACATGTATAAGGGCTTCTAATGGTCTAAACAGTTCTAGCACTTAGATCACAGTCTCTCAGACTGTCATTTCACACCTTTCTGATGCTCCTCGGTCCAGACTAGGTTTATAGGAAGCCTGTTCTCAAATTGTCATGAAAATTGTCATGATTGTCATTCTCTAAAGCTGTGCACTCTGTACAGTGATACAAGGCCACTGCAGGAGTCTGCTCGCCAGTATTCCTCTTGCTTTAATCAGTTTGAGTTTAACATGTTTGTCTATATCTTAGGTTTGATGACTGTCTGTTAAAATGTTTTTCTGGAGATGTATGTGTGCTTGCTGTAGCCAGCAGCTGTTTCAAGTATACAGGGACACTTATCACCTGCTGTCTAGAGGTTGTGATTCAGTCCTTCCAGCAAGGTTGCTAAGGAGTATTAGGGATCCTTGGAGAGCAAACCCCAGGAAATTCTCCTGTGGCCTTTGCACGCATTGTGTGCTGAAGTGCTTCCTATCCAGTATAAACTACTGTTCTGACAGTAATATAGTATGGGCAGATGTGTACCTTAGAGTAGTGTAACATGATAATTGTGACTTTCTAGTATAAAGAAAACATTTGCAAGTGTGAGAGTGCTGTAGTAAGCTGCAAAGAGCTCGGGCATCCTGAAAAACGTAGCTTAGGTTTCTAATTCATTTGCAAAGACACATAAAGAAGTACAAGATGTGCAGCTTTTAACCTGCTACGGCTCTACAGTTTTTTAAACCCAATCCTCTATGGTTTCATTCAGCTTGGTTTTCCTGCAGAGATGATGCAGCACAGCAGTTTAGGCACAATAAATGCCATAATTAAGCATACCTTTCCTTTTCCCATTTTATCTTTTTCACTATAGACAGATGAATCCAAATTTTCAGATCTGATGGTAGCATACAGCTAAATTATTTTGAAATGAGGGGATGTTCATGTGAGGGCTTAACTTTGGTAAATTTCCAAATGGAGGGAAGTCTTTATTAGCTTTCCAGTCAAGATCTATGCAAACATTCAGTAAAAGTTTAAATTACACAGCAGTAATTTAAGTTTAGTCCAGGTGGTGTGAAAACATGACATGCTCCAGCATTTCCAAAGTATTGAGCAGAGACTTGAAATTCATTAAGGGTTTGCCTGATGTCTCTTGCTATTTCCAGGAAATTTATCCAAAGTGTAACAAGTTGTGGTTCTCTGAAAGACTCGGGTTCACAAGTGTTTTGCAGATATGTACTACATTTTGAAAGTAGCATCTATAAAGATTACTACTGCTGGTGCTGCCATGTTCAGAATTGGGAGAGGGATGGGGATGGACTGTCTTATCTCTCAGCTTTCTTGCCTCAGTTAGGAGTTGCCCAAGTTATTAGGAGAAACGGCAGCTTGGCAGAAAGAAAGGGGTCTGACAATCTGGGCTTGAGAATAGCTGTAGGGAAACCTGAAAAAGACTGAAGGTGTATGGGACTGCAATGAGGAACAAGGTGGGGTTTGATGTGCTGCCCGTGGTGGAGACACAGCCCTGGAGGCATGGTGGGAGAGAGTTACCTGGGACCGGTATGAGGAGTCAGATTGAGATGGGGCTGGGACTAGGACAGGCTGGTGGAGACCTGGACAGGAAAATCCATAGGTATTAGCCTGTGTGCTCCAGTTCCTCCCAGTGGATGGCCCAGTTAGGGGCTGAAGGCTTCTTTTAGGCCCACTTTTGTAAGCCTTCAAGGCTTCATCAGCAATATCTGTGGCAAAAGGTGTTGTTAGGAAACCCAAGCCTTTCCATAATAGTTTCAGGGCAGGTGGTGTTCCAGGCAGGGGAATTCATCTTGGCAGGCAGTTCATGGCAAAGAAAGAAAACTCCTGTTTCAGATGATAGATGGATAGCCAGTCTGTAAATCTCAGGCAGGAGATGTGCTCCTGTGAACAGAGAGGAAATATTCCCCCCTTGGTGACTCACAAGCAGTGACCTGATCAGAGTCTGCTTGAAAAAGCATCTGACCTTGAAGCTTCTACTGTGGAATAGCTTTATGTGAAAGTATGGCTTGACCCCTGAGGAGCTACCCTGCAGGTGTTTACCAAGAACCTGCAGAAGCCATTTGCCTCCTAATACATGATGGGTGATATGGAGTATCTCCACAGTCATACTCTGTGGTGGAAACAAACCTACTCACACCTCAAGCTGATACTGGCCTTTCACTCTTTAAATAATTCCTACAAGTAACTCTCAAAAAAGCTTGAAAAGGCCTGCCAGTGCTTCTACCACTATTGAAAATATTTAGCTTATTTAACTAGAATTTTATAAACACCTTAAGCAGAAACTTTGGGTAGTGTTTGAATCACCCTTTGTCCAGGTGGAGTGTTGTATAACATGTGTGTGTAATGAGGGCTTTTATCTTCCTGTATCTTTTTCAGTTCACTGAATTACACTCATACGCTGTTAAAGTGACAGCCAAATGAGTCAATGCAGAAAGAAACAGTGCTGTGTTTGGTGCTAGGTTTAAATAGTGTACAATGAGTGAGTTGTGGGGCCACAAATTAAACAATGAGAATAAAACAAAGCATTCACTAAATAACCACCGACTATCCCACATGCTCAATGAAGCTGTGGAAGAAAATGATGTGTGATTGTATGGCTAAAACTGTATTGTAATACATATATTCAATAGAAAGCCGATGTTTTGTAATACTCTAGTACTTGGCTTTGCTTTCAGTATATTACAGACATTTTACTGTGTCCACTAAATCAAAGAGCACTTTTGTACCTGATGCTTTATTCCTGTAATCAAGTTGCCTCTCATCCTCTGATAAGCTAAACAGATTGAGCTCTTTAAAGCTTTCACTGGAAGGAGTTTTATTCAGCTCCTGAATAATTTTTTTTGTGACTGATGTCACTGTTTCTGTGAGAAACTGTCCAGTCGTTCAATATCCTTTATAGAATGTAAACATCAGAACTTCAAAATATCTGAGTTTGACTCTCACCAAAGCATAAATGGTAATGGTATCTAGAGGTAAAAACCAGCTGTGTTTCCCTCCTCACCCATCCCATGTTGCTAAATCCATGTTGCTAAGATCTCATACTCTGTGATTTGTCCTCTGTGACTTCTATATTCTTTCAGATTATTTGTTTTCCATTAGATGGTTCCTCATTCTCAAGGACTGGTTTGATAATTCCAAACTCTGTATCTGGTTGTATTCAGGTGCATTTTGTTTGAATGAGCCTGGTTTGCCAAATAATCCTGTCTTCTTAATTATTTACTGTTCTGCCAAGTTTTTGTGCAATCCATACAATTTATCAGAAGTTATTTTAAGTCCTTCAAATCCACTGGTGAAAACACTTATTAGCCTGGTCCTCAGTCCCCCCTTTAAAACATGCCTATTTGATGATACCTTCTGGCAGGCATTAGTGGAGAAATGTCTGTGAATTTTTAATCTACATGCTTCATTCACAGTGTGAGTTAGGTACTAGCTTATGGGAATAGTCATACCTTTCTCTATAGCAATCTGATACAATAACAATGCAACTAGAATGTACTTAACATTAAAGAGAAATGCTATTTTCTTTGGTTAGTTCCTCTTTTTTTTTTTGCATCGCTTGAGCAAAGTTGTTGTTAGGTGAAAGCGCTCTCTGCATTTTTGAATATTTTAATGTATATCTCCTTTCCGTTCCCTCCATGGCAGACCTGAAGTTGTCTTATCCTCCCTATAGGTCTCTGAGAAGTCCTTGATGTTTGTGCTATTAAGTTCAAGGTCAACACCCTGAATAACGCTTGTTAAGTAAATGGAAATGAAATATGATCTTACTAGTCAGATCTATCTAAAAAGACCAAAAGGGAGAGCACCTTCTGACTGTATAGCTTATGTTACTCTTCATTGGCCATTAGGTGGTATTTTACAATTGAGAAGATATGCATGGGTACCTGCTCATTTAAAGACCAGCTAACAATGAAAAATTTCACTTCTGGCCCTGTCTATCTCCTAAAAATTAGGCACAAGTATCTATCCAGTAAGATAAAAACTGCCCTCTTTATACCGTAAGTTTCTCTTAGCCTGAAATATTAACACCTTAATCGTAAAATACCATGTCTCCCACAGGACAAAGAGAGAACAGAGAACATGCCAACGATGAATCATCTGTTTTTGTTATCAGTCATTCAGACACTTTGGTGATGGATGGATGAACAGATCAGGCCCAGAGCTGTAAGCCAGCTTGGCAGCTGGCAGGTAAGTCCCTGGAAGCTCACCAAAATGCTTTCTCAAGCATCACATCTCTATTTTACATGTTGTATTTTGCCAAATCATATCCTAGAATATAAAGTATCTTCTTAAGACAATAGGATCATGCTTAAGCATACATCTACTTTCAGTGGAAATTAAGTGTGTACATACTTGTACATGTGCTCAAGTAGGGATCTGAAGAAGGATGCTTTCTTGGATGGGAAAATAGAGAAACAGCTCTTACAAGACTTAGAAAGAGCAAGGCAGAGCTGAAAATTAATGGTGTGCAGGTGATGTAAAAATGAAGTAATAATATTGCATATCAATGGATCCCGCAAAAATCCCAAATGAACTAAGTTTCCAGTAAATCTTATGTCATCTGTCTCTTAAGGATAAATGAAACTCTGTTACACGACTGCTTTGTCCGTCTATGCCATCTGACAGGCAAGTTAAAGCATTTTATAACCCCGGAACGGAGAAACATTGAGTGCAATGGTGTCTCCCTACCTTCCCCTGGTAGATCTCCCAAGATAGCTTGTCCCACAGTAGTGTGCTGTGCTTATGGATCTGGCAACATTTGCATTATGAAGCTTCTTTTTATGAATTTATTGTAACATGGCCAAAACATTTGCTTCATGCTGAATTGTGTTTTTTAGGGACTGAGGATAATTTTCAGTGTGTTCATCGGTGTAAATATAAGGCTTCAGAAACGCATGTTGACATAGTCTTATTCAAATACGAATTCTTGTTGACTTTGGGACAGGGAGGAGGGAGGCATGTCACAATAAGACATAAAAAGAAACTTTCTGGGGTTCTTCTTTTTAATGCAGTTTTGTTATTCAGATATGGCTATGAATAAGTTGAACAGCCTTCTGAACTTCATTCCCTGTTAAAAATTGTTTGCCTATTTTTCTGTTACAGTAAAGTAAAATTATTCATAAGAAGAAGTGTCAGTAGTGCCAATCTTGTAATTTGTTTTCAGTTTTAATAACATTAATGTGATGCTTGACTCACTGTCATGTATATAGATAGCTCATATAGTGTGTGTGTATTTGAAATTCTATAGGTGTCTTGAGAGGGTAACAGCTTTTCTGTAGTTCTAGTCCACACACACATGTGTATACATATATTTATGTATGCTACCCTCTCAAGAGAGCTATAATATTTTAAATTATGCAAATATGCACACATGTATATTTATATTTGCCAGGTAGACCAAGGGTGTAAATTGACATTACAGATACATGTGTGGAAGTTGCCTACATACAGTGCTGTAAATTACTGTACAAACAAGTTCATCCCTGTCACCTGTTGTTTGCCTGTTGCTCAAGGAAGAGAAACAATTTCACACAATATGATCAGTAAGAGCAGCTGTGGACGTAATTCTATGCAGGTGTCCAAAAAAGAAGTATCTATCCACTGACTGTAAAAGAGTAACTTGTAACAAACAATCCTGCTGCATATTTGATGCCTCCTCCTCTTTACTGCTTCACTCTGCACCTCTTTCAATAGCAGTGTTGTGTCTTTATACTTAGTTTTGTCACACCTTTTTTTCATTTATGATCTTGTCTGTGTGAGTACAGAAAAGCCAACCTCACTGGAACACAGATATTTTTATTTAAAAGGTGATCCAAAGAGTTATCCTAGTTTTATTTTGGTGCTCACACACTAGCAGTGTTAACCAAAGCACTGAAAAAGAGCAAAAAGAAGCATGAAATAATGCTATGACAAATAACTCCTCCTGGGAAACAAAAAAAATATAGAGTGATCAGCACATGACAGCCTGTATTGAAAAGTAAGGTTCATATCACCCCATTACTTCTGGCCCAGAGCTGTTTTGATTATGTTTGAAGAGTCACATTTGTCTTGGGATGTTTGGAGAATTGGCGGGGGATGGCTTCAATCAACATTTGCTTTGATGTTTGTATATGCATAAAATTAAAATTCAAGTGTGTATATGTGTGTTACAGTAATGCACATAGCTGATGGATTAGATTCATTATTTGTTGTTAAAACATTAGCAATATCTTTGATGGACAAGATGCAATACAGCCTTTGCTGTGCAGAATTTAGGGTCTAAACAGACCCTAAACAGAAGAGCAGCAGGTAGGGTATGTCACAAAATTCCAGAGAAAGAGATTAATATTATTTGGCATCACTTTTTAGTCGAAATGGATTGGAATAGTTTGCTGGGTTTTGTGTGGGTTTTTGTTTGGTTTGGTTTTGTTTTTTTTTACAGTAGGAAAGATGGAAGATATGGGTCTTTGGGGAAGAAATATGAATTAGGAGTGGGATTTCTGGACTGGCATGTGGATGAGAATGAATTTCTATCCTGACAGTATGCCTATTAAAATACCTAACTTTGCACTACCAGTACACACTGCAATGTTTAGATCAAATTTTCTAGAGAATACACTGAAAGAATGTGAAGTGCTCAGGTAACAGGCAAAGTCTGAAAGACTTGTAGGAAAAAAAAAATCAAACCACCCATATATTGCAAGATCATATTGTTCTGAGAGAAGAAACAAATCTTGAGAAAGTAATTTCATCAGCGTTGATAGTACTAAGCAGTGGCACAGTTCCTGTGAAATCTGCTCCAGAAATGACGTCATTTGTCCACTGTGACATACTAGGCCACTCAGACTGGCACACAAATACTGAGCAGCTGCCCTGCACAAATCCAGTTGCGTATCTCTAGCAAAAGAAAGGCTCTAGTCAGAGATATGAATGGTTATTCACCCATCTGCAAAAAGAAATGCAGTGTGCCAGGCAGCAAACAGCAAGCATCATACATTCACTGATGAGCAAAGTTATAATGGGAAAAACACAGGAAATTGTGTTGATAGGAAATGGGCAAAGATTGGGAGGTTGTTCCATTAAACCCACTGGTTCCAGCGAGGACAGACAAAGCTCACTTCCTGTGTACAGCTCCAGATGTCCATGAAACTTCCCACACCCCACACCCCCCCACCCCCAATTTTTCTTTCACATAAGCAAAGAATGGCACTGTCCCTGACATACCAGAGATGGTCCTTGGTCTGCTGGAGGTCTGAGAGGAAGGGAACTGAAGTGGTATAGCACTGCTCTGCCTCTCCACAGTGCCAGCTGTCCTGGAAAGACTGAGGTTAAAAGTTGTGGCCATTGCATTCCTGCAGCTGGCTCTTAGGCTTTGGGATATGACAGGCAAGATATGCACAGGTCACACCAGTTTTAGAGTTTCTCTTAGTTACATTTGGAACCAAAAAGGGCCATTGTTAAGGAATAGAAGAGTATAGAGACATCTTTGATCCCCTGCCTAGACTGAGTGAATTAGCTAAATGGTGAATATCTCGCATTGTGCAATCATTATTGTTCATCATTGTGACAGGCCGGAAAGAGCAAACATAATAATTAGTACGAGGCATTGTGATAATGGCATTGTGTCCCAGCTTTAAATTGTTTAAACCAAGCTTCTGTTTTATTTAAGTAACGCCCTGATAATTCTGTTAAATCTTCAGTCTTGAATCGGCATTTAAAATAGAGACATCTTGTGTCCTCTGGCTGAAGTGGGCTTAGAGGTGGGGAATGTCTGTGTTTGTATGTGTGTGTTACTCTTCCTCCCTTCATCAATATCCCTTTAGAGTACTGATTGTAGAGCACAGCTATGACTTAGTATTTTTCTTGAAACATCAGATAAAATTATCTAGCTAAATATTGTACACATGCTACTTGTAGATTAAAACATTTATTTATCAATGTAATGTTCAAATAAATATATTGAGCTACTTTTCTTCTGCATTTTCAGAAATGCAGTGTTTTGTTCCATTTGAACAACAGTCACTAACAACAGTATTCTACCTGAGGTTTCTTTTATGAGGAGATGGTAGTGCTCATTTTCAATGTGAAAATTTATCTTTATTTGATAGTGCAGTTCATGCATGATTCAAATAAAAGTATCAATGGTCAGTCTTGTTTGTATGTTTCTTTTAATGTTCATTCACAGTGCTGTGAATGTGTAATGAATAGAAGCCCAGGGATGAAGACAGGCATACGGAAATTGTGTTAAGTGCCTTTGCTAAAACTGAGGCCAGCCTCATGTTAGAGGTAGAGAGGAGATTGCCACCCTCAGGGATGCCTACACCCCAAGCTAAGATCCAGCTGGCAACTCCATATAGGTAAGGGGTAAAATGTCATCTGCGAAACAGACTCAGGGAGAATTTAACAAATCTTACAGCAGCAGCCAACATTTCCAAGCAGGTATGCTCTTAGTTAGGGATTATGGAAGCCAAGGGGGTATTAAGCTAGCTTTGTTTCTCCAGAGCAGCACTGTGATCTGTACTGGCCACAGGAGGTAGATGTCAATGCTTGTCAAGCCTCTCATATACTCTGCTCAACTTACTGTCCCTTGTGTGGCTGTGCAGACCTTCCTCATCATCTTGTGCTTGCTTTCTGTGTGGGGTAGCAATGTGCATGGTATGAGAGGTTGCCTTGGATCTGCCCCCTGAATCAGTGAAAGAGCCAAGGGGGATATGAGTGAATTCTTCACTGTGAGTCAGTCTTTGAAACAGGTGCCCGGAGGGATCGTGGGCCATCCATCATCACTGGAGACATTCAAAACTAAAATGGACGAGGCCCTGAGCAAATATAACTTCAGACCTGAATATAAATATCCTTTTGTTGAGAATTGCAATGGGAACCTTGATTGGTGTGAATGGGATTTTATGGGTGTGGAAGCACCAAAGTAACAATGGGGAAGGGCTGTAAGAATGGCTGTTGATGGCACCCAGATTAGGAGGTCGTTAACGTAACAGCAGACATCTACGTGCAGCTTCTCAGGACACCCACATCAGGGGACAGGTCAATGAGTAAATCCTGATGACTCACAGAGGTGGGACAGGATGAAGAGATTGTTTGCTGTTGGTGCCTAAAGACAACAGAAAAGCACATCCAGCAGCAGCATGTGGTTGCCAACCTAAAAAGAAACCAGAAGTTAGGATGAGGACTGGATAGCTGGCATCCCTTGTCCAGCATGTCATTGCAAGGAATGTATCTCCATTATGAATGCTGGACAGACTTCGGTTATATATGCCTTGGTGCTTGGGAGTACCTGGGTTGAAGTGAGATCGGCACCCTCCTGTTCAGTAAGATCTCACATTGAGCTCTACTAAACTGTTGGTACACAGTGTTGCAATATCATTTTCTAGACTTTTCAGGAAGTAAGGTTTGGACCAGATGACCTCCAGAAGTTCCTTCCAATCTAAGTTCTGTGATTCTGTCACTTGAATGCAGGAATTAGTGGAGTATGTTCCATGGTCTCCACTGCACAGGAGGTAAGATTAATATAGTTTTATGGTCCTTTCTTAAATCTTGCATTTTTGTCTTCATTTGTTCCAACTACCCATGTCCTCACAGGTAAGGATTATTGTTTTTTGTTTTCTTTTTAAAAAACGGATTTGAGTCACCCAGGTACAAGAAAAAAAAAAGCCTGAAGCATTTTCAGAGCATAAAAGTTAGTTTCATATTCCCAAGAGGGGTTATTTTGACCATCTGTTAAATAATGTTGCACTTAAAAAAAATTCCATTTAGTGGATCTTTTTGATCAGAAGGCTGTAAACCTCTGAACTTCAGGGAGCTGGGATTGAAATGTCATCTCAGTTGTTGACTGAGACAGGATCATCACAAACAATGAGGATTATGTATCCACTTGTTGCCGTGAAAAGCCGAAATCAGGACTCAATAGTCGGGATGACTATTAAGCAGGTATTCTTTATTGCAGTGCTGGGCAGCACTGGGGATCGCTCCGCCAGGTTAGCACAACACATCAGTTCATATACAGAAAAATCATACATATTCATCAGATTTCCTGAAAACGGCAGTTTTATGGTGATGAGTTCCCGGGATTCATTTACATAGTCCAAGCATGAGCAGTAAAATTAGGGTTAGGGTCTTTTCACCCTCCCGGTGGTCTTCCATGGTCTTCCTCACGTTGTCTGTTAGTTGAACTTTGGGCTTCCTTTGTCCATATAGAGTCATTGAATCAGCTCATCAGTCCTTCACCCTCAGAATGTCATAAGGGGGTCGATTTAAACTATCTGCTTATCTTTGGCACAAACGTCCTGAGTTCCTGTTATCAGTGATTTAATTAGGAAGCCTAACGAGTTTGCTCAAGACCTGTTTAGTCCTATCAGGTAAGAAGTTAGAGGAAATGTCCTATCATCAACTCTGCTCAGCAGGTAACTAAAACTATCTTTGCAGGGGAAGAAAACAAAAGAGAACAAGGATGCAAGTGAAACTAAAAAAAATGCAAGTCTATGTATCACAGTAAGGTCTTAGTCAGGGATTGTCAGGGATTTAACCCTTTCACACTTAAAAAAAAAATACAGTGCCCAGACTGAACTCCCCGATTTGCAGAGCTCATTTTGTAATGTTCTTCAGCGTGCTGAGCTGATTGTATGAGGCTGGAGCTACAAATAATCTCTCTCGTTCGTCTCTACTGTAATCATAGAATCATAGAATGCTTTGGATTGGAAGGGACCTTTACAGGTCATCTAGTCCAACCCCCCTGCAAGAACAGGGACATTTAAAACTAGATTAGGTTGCTCAGAGCCCCATCCAACCTGGCCTTGAATGTTTCCAGGGATGGGGCCTCCACTACCTCTCTGGGCAACCTGTTCCAGTGCCTCACCACCCTCATTGTAAAAAATTCTTTCTTAAATCCAGTCTAATGTTGCTGTATATATAGAATGAAGGCATGTTACTCAAAATCATGGATGTCTGTCAGCTCCACCGCAGACCAGGAGTTGTACTTGTTGGTTTGCTTGTTGTCTGAGAAAATACTGTTTCTTTAAAAACACTAAAGGATCTGCTATGAACCCCATCATCCACTCCTTGTCCAGCCTTTACCCTTAATAGAATTTCCTGTTAAAAGAACCAAGCCATTTGTCATGTTGGTGGTCTGACAACTCAAGGAGTAAATGTTGTGAATGCATCTCTTCCCTGCATCACTCTCCTCCCTCCCCCAATCTCTCCTGTTGTGTTTTGTTTTTTTTTAATAGCTACTAAAACTTGTGATTGCACTTGATAGTGAGAGAATTTGGTAATACAACAAAATAAAACAATGTTCTCCTGAATTTTGCTTTGGCTGGCTCTCTAACATTTCACTGTAGCTATTTTACTGGTATCACCAGTATCAAAATGAATTCCATGTTTTGTTCCTACATCCTCTCCTGCTTTATCATTCTGTTACTATTTATCACTTCCATTCTCATCAGCATGGTGGGCAACAGAAGCCATATCTCACTTCTCCATTTCTTTTCATATTCAGATTAGTACCAAATTTTCCTATCATCTATTCTTGTGTAACACACAAAATTTTCCTCACCTTCCACCTCTGCGTATGCCTTAATATTTTCTTACTTTGATTCCTGTACCTTGTAACGTATAACCTGTAACCTACTCTTTCCTAGCTGACTTGACACTTCCATTGCTTCCCTTCCCCATATCTAAACCCCTTGTATCTTTTCTGGCCATCTTCCTAAACCATATAATTCTGCATCTTTGAAACTCCCCACAAATACACCTTGTGTATCAACTCAGACTTGTTTTTATTACATTCAAACCTTCTCCGTCTGTATGTACTTTCTGCTGGGTTCCTTAGCATGCCAATTTAGAAACCATTTTTCCTAAGTTTTCTTCACTTGCTCTTACCTCCCTCTGTCCATGCTATACATAAAACTCTTTCAGATTCAACATACTGCTGCCCTCTCTTTTCTCTGATTCAAAACTCTCTTCTGTAAGGATCCCAAGAACCTGAGATACCAATCTTGTAAATTGTATTCTGTGCTCAGTTACACTCATGCAACACCAGTAACTCAATGGAATTGAGCTCCTTGGCTTTACACAGGTATAAGCAAGAGTAAGACTTACTGCAGAGTGCTTAGAAAAGATAGTGGGCATTTACTTTGAAGGTCCTTTTTTGTTCCATTTAGATCTAGGGCTTAGCGATGTTATTAAGGTGTCACTGCAAGATGTCTTATAGTTGTTAAAGACAATTACAATGCATAGTGCTTAGTTTCCTTTTCTGAATAGCTAAGTTAAAATCTTACCAAGTGAAATGGTTAAGGATTGCTGTTGATGGTGAGTGGGATCTAAAGTTCTTTCAGAACCACTGGTGTAATAAGCCAGTGGTTCTGCCTGGTGTGTTCACAGAATATGAGACACAGCTGAGGCTGTAATGTCTCGTTTGGACATGATACCAAGTCTGTGTGAGTGTATCAAATACTCCATTCACATAATGTTCGATCGGTAAGTCCTACAGACTTGATATCCTGCCAGTAGGGCTGCCACAATTCATGTATTCATAAACACTGTCCTTGAGATCTTGTCTGCTCCTTTCTGCACAACCCAGTGTATTAAAAGAAGTTTATCTTTTTGAGTAGGGAACAGTATCCTGCAGTTTTTATGAATTACTAGATTGCCATCATAGTTCTTTACTGATGATGTTCCCTGGTTGGAGTTATATATTATGAAGGACAGTTGTTTCCAAGATTAATAATGTGACAATTAAAAACAAATATATTTTTTTCAACAACTGAGCCAAGGAGAAATTAATGGTTGTTTGTGTCAGTCTCCTAGTCAATTCAATCTGACTTTTGCCTTTGCAGGGATTACAGATTTAGGAACTGAATAAATGAGGCAGTAACAAATTTTAGAAACATCAAAAAGGGTTTTACTAGATGAAACAGAAACCAAGAAAAGCATACGGTATTCTTCTAGTGCTTAATTCTACCAGCTTTCTCCCTGTTACCCCACTAAATAGGAATTTTGCCTGAGAAAGGCCTGCATGTATGTCCTAAGAAAATGTTTGCATCCAAGATTTAATTTCTACTGTCATTTTCCAAGCTAATTTCAGTGAGAAGATTAGATGAACAAATCCCTCAAGTTTTTCTTAACGCATCTTTAGAACTACAGGCTATCATAAGGAAAGCAACAGGAAGAGGACTTTTTCCCCAAAAGGTTTTGTTAATACAAAAGCCAATGTGATTTGTTCACATTATATTTGCAAGTGTTGCATCTCGTTTGGTGGAATCACTCTTGATTTACACAAGAGGATCTAGTTTACAGTATCTTTGTCTAATGAATTATCAATATGCCCTGTTGCCATTTTCCTAATCAAAAGGCTTTTAACCACTCTGGCCTAAAGGTAAAGAATACTTTTATTGCTGTACTATACCATAAATTGCATCACTGAAAATGCTGTACAGAGCTTTTTATTTTTATGCAGTTGAGTGGGATCGTTGAAAGCTAGAGGTTTGGGCATAGACAGTGTGGTATTTGAGCACCTTTTGCTGTAGAAAAGGAATGCTTCATTAACAAGGCAAAATTGCCACCAGGACTGGCTGAAGTAAGTCATAAATTTCAGTCTGAATCATTCGGTCAGAAGAATTTCACCAAGGGGTAAGCATGTTCTGTCAGTCCTTTCCCAGATACTCTCATTCAGTCCGGTGGGACCTCACAGATAGCTCTCATTTATCTGAATACATGCAGTGCATTTGGTACAAGAAAGCAGCTTTGTCCTTAGAAATCAATCTTAGATGTATATATAGAATTGTTTGTTTGTTTGTTTAAAGCCATAACTGTTAGCATGTTCAACAAATCTGCAATCTGCAAACTTCTGTTTGAATTCCATCCTTACAGTTTGGTCATTTGACTTGATCTGGTATGTAAAGCTGTGGTCATTGCTGTGTGATGGGCTTTTTGCAGCAGTCATTTGGTCTGCTGAATCCACTTAATATAAAATTCACTATGTGAGCAGCTGTTTCTCCCTCAGTCCACTTTTGTCTAACGATCCATCCATATAGCAGTGTTCTGTGAAGGCCCTTCAGAAACAGGAGTCTCTTGGGAAAAATCATGAAAGTTAAAGTTTTTTCAAACCTTCTACTGGCAGCCTTGTTGCTTCAAACATGCAAGACATTAATGGGCATGACAAAACTTTAGAAGGCATCTGTATGGAGGAACACAGCCAGACATGATGTGAATAGGAACAGTTGCATGAAGTTTTGAGTACGTGGAGATGAAAGTCTCCATTTTCTGTGGTTACTGATCCTCTGAGATACCCAGTTCAAACTGAGACATATCTAAGTTTGGAAACTCTGAGAATGAAAGGTAAAACTTTTACTGTCTTCTAGGGTATCTCCTATCACATTTCAAAATGCAGTCTTCTGTAGCTTAACACCATACAGTGACTGGGTACAGATAGGCAAGATATTGGTGCAGGTTGTAGACAAACCTCAGCATATTAGCACAGGATGATGGAGTGGGAAATGGTACATAAGTCTGGCTGAATCTCCTACGAACCAGATTAACTTCGCTCGTCCAGAACTACATGTTGTTATAGCTAGGTTGCTTCCAGTACCAGATCTGGCTCAGCTATATCAACACTGCACTGCCGTTTAAAGTGTAGATGTACTTGCTGTTGCAAAATATATCCACCACAATTAATTTGAAATGCCCTTCAGGGTGCACTTTCTTAGGGTGGACTTTCTGAGAGAGCCTTCCAGAAGCAGAGAAGGACAAATAAGAGCTCAGAAGTCCTCAAGGAATACTGTAACCATTTGACTCTGGAGAGGAGACTAGAACTGGATTTTACTCAATTTCACAGAGACGCCTTCTGTCAGGAAGCCAAGGAAAAAGGTATATTTTAACTTGCTACACATTATGTGGTTTGTGTTTGCAGATATGTGAAAAAGTCATAGATTCACAGTGGGTGCTATGCTGCCTTTTGCACTGAGTATTAGTGCAATACTTTTAACTTTATAAACTGTGGTCTAGTAGGCTAACAAACAGCACTATGCTGTACTGGTGCTTCAAGCATGGAGCTTTCCATGGAAAAGTGATAGCATAAAGAAAAACTAATGCTTCTTAGCTTCCAAATAGATAGTACATTTCTATAGTCTTTTTTTGTAGATCTTCAGTTCTTTGCAAATTGTATGCATTCAGCACACTGGAAATGAAGCCATGGTGAAATATGTGGTATCCTCTAATGTCTAGGAAATAAGGTCACTTACTAACTCATCTTTCTAGTATCCCTTTTTGGAAAAGAGACTTATGCAGTGCAACATTCGGAAGCCTCCTATTCACTTGCTTAAGTAAAAGCAGAGCAGAGGAGATTAATTATTTAAAATATTTTAAAGAAAACTGTCATTTAAAACATCTGGTATTTTAAGATGTTCTTGGTTATGTTTCTGTTCTATCAAAAATTGTTTTCTTAGTTAGTAGGAGGCAAGAGATGTTTTTCATTTCCTGTTTTATTCCATAAGCCTCAGCCAAGCTGCTCATTTGTGATACTGTATAGAAAACCTGATATCCTTGGGAATACTCACTGAGAAGCTGCTGTGTTGATGCTGGGATTTATATTACAATAAGTGAAATCCAGAACTTGTTAGTGTTCTATTTTCTAGTTTTTCTAGCCTTGTACTATATGTTGCAAAACACTTAAACTAAAATCCCCATTCATTATTACCAGTTAAGAAAATACCAATATCTGGTCTTAGTTATTAATTTACACTAAACCAGGTAAATACGCAAGTGTAACAACTCTCTGTGGATTTTATTGCTTCTTAAACCTTTAAAGTTCCTTTTTATGTTCTTTCTATCTCGTTTTGGGATTTTTATTCTAATTAGTTTAATAGACAAGCTGTGTTTCTGACTATGTCTTGATTACTTCCAAAATTTCTGAAGCAATGTTTTCCTTTCCTGGATTTTGTATTTTAAATATGCTCAACTGGCACACTTCAAACATTTTGATTTAGTTTAGCTTTTCAACTGTTATAGCTACAAATTACATAAAAATGCTGTAGCTCTGCTCAAAGCAAAGACAATTTCATACCCTCCACTGAGTTTGTGAGTCTTGACCAGTGTAACTCTTTTGAATGATGGAAAATTTGGGAAGTCCAGGTTGTCCTTGCCCCAAAAACGAATTAGGCAACTCTTGCTGAAACACATTTTCTAACTGCTTTGCAGATTCATATTGATTAGATTTAACTTGATTGGATTAGCTGCCACTGTGGCAGTATATTTCTATCAGAAACACATGTGAGGGAGATACACTGTATACTTAACTGAATTTTGATATATGCTATGGATAAATTGCCTGCTTGTTTTTGCTCCTCTTATCCAGTCTGAAGGGCATCCCAGGCCTGAACATGCTCACAGAAATAGCACTAGTCTCGGGGCAACCCCTGGTGACCATAGTGCCTTAAGAAATACCCAGAGGATATCATATTTCAGCTTATCCTCAGCAGATTGATGTGTACTTTAGGATTGATGTAGGATGGGATGACATATACATGGTAAGTAGAGCCAATTTTTCTTTTGATCACTGAGGAAAATTTGACCCAAAGTCTGAGGTCTGGTGAGGGCTAGCTCTTCAAAGCTAACTCTCAAGGAGACATCGAGACTACCAATGGAGAGGGTTTCTCTTGGGAAAGCAGTCGCACCAAACTGGTTCCTTACAGAGTGTAGTCTCTGTATTATTGCTGTATATAGAGTCTCAGCCCATGAGGATTCTGTCCTTTGCTTGAAATACTCCATCCAGACGCACTAAAACTCTTTCACTGAGAGTTCACGATGGGTAAAAAAAAATCACATTTCACTGCTAAATAACATGTTAAAAGCAGAGCAATTCATATCAATCTCCCTGAACTTTAAGTCCGTTATAAGCATTAATCTGAGTTAAGCAAATCTCACCAGCAGAACACTCCAGCAATTCTGAGACTAGTGGTGTCGGCACTTTATGGAGCTCTGACAGTCCCAGATCATTCACAGTAGTTACAAAGAAGATACCTCCAGAATAATACTTAAAGCTGTTCTTGTTTAAGAGGATTCCCGTATTCCTTAATGGCATAAAATAAAAGCTGTGCATATCATTTGACACAATTTAACTCCTTTCATCTATTTTTTAAATATATGCAATTTCATTTCATGTACCTGCATCTAGAATGATAGGTGTGCATGCAGTAACTGTTCTTTGTAGTTTATTTGCATGCAGCAGCCATGCACAACTGTGAAGCCCTGCTAGACAGAAGTAGAGTTGTTGTGATGCTTCTTGTGGAGTTACTGTAATGCTGCTTCATTTTCAGCAGAAGCACTCAAATTAAAAAAAAAAATTAGCTACTAACAGATAATTTTCTTCTGTATTTTCTTAACACCATAGAGGTCATAGATTGTAATTTGCTTATAGTTAGTATAAAAACCTAACAAGAAGTTTTTCTTTTTTATTATTTGAGGGATCTTTCATTGCCAAAGAAAAATACTACTGAAAGTTAGCTAAAAATAAGGCTGTTTGGTGCAGGGTAATAATAACAAGTGCTTGAAAAATAATATGCAGTTAAAAACAAATTTGGTACATTTCTGAAATTATTTCCCTTGTGTATAAATCAGGCAAAATTGACTTTTTCCTGCAAATATTTTTAAGAGGGCAATACATGTTACAGTCAAAGTTAATGTCTCCTCATTGACAGTTGTCTGTTGTGATCATTCAGTTCCCATCAATGCAGTTGAAGACATACAACTTAGCTTTACCGCATGTCAACAAGATCTACTAATATTATATTTTTCATAACATCTGGGTTTTTTTGTGTTTACTCTTTTTTAAATACATCGATAAGATTTTTAAACAAAATTTTTCTTGGTTATATCATTGCAATTCTAGTGATACATAATAATGTCAAATGAGGAGGGAATATATGCCAACTATTGCTATATTGCCAAAATAAAAATTATTTTGATCCCAGCAGTAACTATTTTTAGATGTGTGCTTTAAGTGAACCAAATTAAATACTAAAATTACAGTTTAGCATATCCAGGTTAAAGTATTGTTTCCTCAGACCCCTCCCTTTTCTTTTCAAGATACTGGGGCTATCTGCAACACCAGCTAGATTAGATTTTGGTTGCCAGCTTTTCAAAAAGGATATGCTGGTGGAAGACCAGGACTGGAAAAGTTGTTTATAAGTGGAAGTCTGTATTGGATTTGGATTATTTTGACATATGGTTTTCAAACATTCTGTGACTCAAGTAACTGCAGTTGTTTTTTACTATTTTCCTTTCTGCACGGGATAACATGCAAATTCTGAGCAGTAGTTAAAGCAGAAAACCTTGTTCCCAAGTATATGTAAACAATAAATACGTAAACTTCAATATCATTACTGCCCTGTATAATCCGCCACCTTTTTTATTTTCTGTTTGCACTAATCTATTGAGATAAAATAGATAATATAGTAAAATCTTTATACATAGTCGTATCCTCAAAAATGTCTGAAACAGAATGAACCAAGTTAAACATACTTACATATTAGACAGATTGCTCTTAATGACAATAGAAAAAGCAAGAAGTACAGCTTCATTTCTAGTCTATTCTGGGATTATTTTCAGCTCCATTAGGACAAAGCTAATGCAACACTTACTTTCTATTTAAATCTTATTTTGAAGGTTAATTGGAACTTATTATAATGCATTAAAATGATTCCCCTGTGTGAAGAGGAATTTCTCACTGAATGATGTAATCAAGATTAATTTTCTGTAATTTTGTCTTACCTGGTCCCTCACAAATTATGTAATGCAGAAAATATGTCCAAAGAAAAAGAATTCTGACATATTTTGGCAATCTTACACTTTGTGTATGTCACTTTATCTTCCAGTACAACAGTCGTTTTTATTAAAAAAGAAAAAGTTACTTGCTTGTATTTCTGGACTTCTTTTAATTACTTACATTCAATCCTATAATAGTGAGCAAAACAAGGAGGAAAACTTCTATGGTGTTATCTTCATGTATTCTGAAACCCAATACAAAATCATATTGGCTTTTAATAATACCTAATTTAAAAATAAATGCTAGACATATCTGTAGGTCATATGATTAAACATTTATGCCTATATTAAGAAATACTGGGAAGCTTTTTATTTATTTATTATTTTGTATCTTTTCAAGTCATATTCTAGAATCAATGTCCTACAGTCTGTTCAATTCTCAGAAGAGCTTTTAAAGGACACAAACACTAAAGCAGAGAAACAGAATTCCATCTTATTTGAGAAAGCTGCCAAAACCCACCCCTACTACTGAAGAGGGGAATGTCTAACCTTTCCCTAAAATAATAGTAAGGTCATGAGTTCTGTTGTTAAATATATTCTTATTGGAGTAGATAATTTCTTGGTTTCAGAGTCATAAAGAAAAAGCCATTGGCAGCAAGAAGACAGTACAAGAGAAAATGCTAAAACAGCCCAAGTAAGCAGGCTGTGAAACAATTAAAAATCATTTTAAAAGGAATGAATTCTGTTTAACTAGTGTATTTCTAAAATTAAATGTTACTATTTTAGATACAAATTTCAAGTAATATCTTTTCACTTATCAATTTAGTGTAATTAATAGTCTGTTTAAATCAAGACAGCTATTAAGAGATCAGATCCTTTGTCCTTTATTAGTTTTATTCTTAAAACAGCTACAAAGCAACCCACAACCGTATGTCACGTTAAGCAGTCATTCAGCATATTGCTATATAAATAGCTCATGAATTATATATGAGGGAAAAATCCTTCTTAAGAAATATTGGAAGAGATTTTGTTTGTGTCTACAAGCCTAACTAATAAAACATTTTTTTCTACATCATAGTTTTGAGATTCATATCAATGCTGTAGTAGCCTCTAGATAGAAAGTCATTGAGGATAGTCGGGTTTCAATAAGGCATTCACTGTTATTCATACCACTTTCCACTACTACCTCACACATAATGTGAGTTATTGGAATAACAAAAAAGTATTGCAAATTATATTGTTAAGAGGAAATGGAGTCTGGTGATATTGAATATGCACATGCAAAGGATGTAGAAAGTACCCTAAGAGCCAGTGTCACAATAGTGAATAAAGTGAACCCTGTGTTAGATGAAAATATTTCTGCTTACTTACCAGCGTGGGAAATAATAGGAAAAAAAAAAGAACATTAACTGTTGATTTTTTTAATATAAGATGGCACATTAATATTAATGACTTCTCATACTAAATGATCTGAGACCCATGAACTCCACTTTGAATATGAAAAGCTATGATTTTCTGTATTTTGTATTTTTGTGATACTGTAGAGGATTGAGAGACACCAGGCAAGGACTCTAAATATTGTAACAATAACTTCTGATAAAAATACTTCTATTTGATATTAGTCCCTTGTGAAGCAGTCAATAATATACAAATATTTGCTGTATATGTTGCAGGGTTTCTCTTTCATTGAGAAATAACCTCGTTACCTATCCCATCGAAAACTATGTTTTTGTGAAAAGAATTGAGTCATTTTTCATAGCAGTTTATACAGCTGACCATAACCCAAGCATGGATCAGTACGTCACATTCTGTAACTCTTGTGCAAAGTCTCGCATTGATTAGAGTTGACAGGGAAATGCCCATTGTTAAAACCCATCCAATGTTAGCAGAAATGTGGCATGAAACAGGTTGAACATGTGACAGCTGCTGGCACTTTGAACGTAGTCTATTCAAATGCCAGATTAGTAAAGCAGTTTGGGGTTTTTTTTTTTTTGCATTGTGCTTAGCACAAGCTGGAAAAATCTAGTGTGATGGTCATTTCCTGCTGAGTCAGAATGCAGCAAAGCTGCTTGAATGTGAATGCAGTGGTCCACAGGAGATGGTTGCTTTCTGGTCTATGCTGGAGAAGAGACTGCAGTTTGTTTAGAAACGTAGGAGTGATCAAAGAGCTTCTATGAGATTTGTGAAGGAAAGTATTTTGATATGTTTTTTTTTTAAACTCTTCTTTCAAAGCACAGTTTATCTCTTCAGCTGCTTTGCTTTTGGTTGGGTTTGGGGGTTTTTTGAGTGAATTGCTAACACTTGTGAACATGTGGTTGCTAGAAGAGAGAGCACTTCGGAGTGTTTAGTGCATAATATTGAAAGAGGCTTAAAATCAACAACAGATCTGTAAAGATAACGTTGGATTATTTTACAGAAATAATTTTAGTAAATGGGATTTACTCAATATATTTGTCTAAACAGAAATCTTAACATATGGGTATTTCCATCCAAACTAGTGAAGTTGGACTACTTCCTCTCTTTCAGAGAAAACAGACTGAAAAGTCTCCCAGCTGTATTCCTGCTCTACTAATTTTGTTTCCCTCCTTTCTACCAGTTTTTGCCTGTGTGGAGAATAGGCATTTCTTGTGTTCCCTGCAAGTGAACCTTTGCAAGAAGTTCTTTTTCTTGGAAAGTAAGTTTCTCTGTATTTATTTATCTCTATATATTTTTTCCTTCTCTTATTCCCTAAATACGCTTGGCTTGCATTTAGAGGAAACTTTAAAAACTTTTGAAAATATCGCAGGTTGGGTAGCTCCATGGATGATATCTTATGGAAGTTAATTAGTGACCTCATGTATTTGTTTTAGATTATATGTGAAATATTGGCAGATTCCCTTCACAGAAAAAAAGTGTGAGAGATGGATGATAAAAGGTTGGTTTGGTAAAGGATGATCTTTCATTAGGGAGGAGAAGCACAAATTTCCCATCTACTTTGCCCTGTCAGCATGCCTGAACTCCAATATTGAGAGTTTCATCTACAACTAATTGCTTCTGGCCTCTCATAAGAACACTTTGTCTACGCAGTGTTTGACAGATGAGTGCAAAGAGGGGCCATAACATGTTGCACAACCCATTCACCTTTCTTTCTATGCCTGGGATGAAAGCCTGTAATCTGCAGTCTGCAACCCAGCAGTGATTAGTAGAAAACTGATTGATTGACAGTGGCCTATTCGGGCTGGTGTAGTCCATTGCACTCTGTCTGGCCATGCCTCGGGGTGCACACAAGATCTTGCTATTATTTATTCAGTCTGGTTCTGTGGGTGGCCTCCTCTTGCTCTCAAGGCAAGATATTCCCCCTGCTTCTGGGAGTGCCCTCCAGCAGTCAGCTGGAGCACTGTGGGGACTGCCGGTGATGATCTGCCATCCAGAAGATACCTCTCTGTCTTCAGCTTTTCTCCCTTTCTAGTAAAAGGGTCAGGTAGAGGAGTCTGCAAGGTACAGGACAGGTGGCACCGGGAAGGGGAAGAGAGGGAGTCAGAGCTCAAGCAGCAGCAGGAACATGACATGAATAGGAATGATGGATTCAGTCCTGCAGTGCTTAGAACTCTTACAAAAGACACGTGCTTGTCGTAGTATAACAGATGTGCTTGTTCTTGGATAAACTGCAGTGGATGCTGTTATCATTGTACGTGTCTAGTAGTTTATATTTTGTTTGGAAAGCGGCTATGCGCTACATAATAGACACAGGAATGAAAAGTTCTGCAGTTGGATTGTGTTGATCCCATCAGATAGGTTCTATGGAAGACAGAATAGCAGAAGGTGTCTAGGCTTTCTTGTAAAGAGGAATACATATATTAGATTAACGAATTATAATCTAGGAGAGATGTTTAGCTACATAAGGAACTATCAGCCTGATTCCTTATTCAGTAAGGGACAAAGCTTCTCAAACAGACCACATAAAGTGAGTTCAGGATAGTGAAACATAGAATCATAGAATAATTTGGGTTGGAAGGAATCTCCAGCAAGGCTCCAGTCCCCTTTGCCCAAAGCAGGGCCAAATTCCAAGGTAGAGTGTCCTGACCAAGGTTGTATCCAGTCAAGTTTTCAATATCTGTAAGGTTGGAGATTTCATTTCCACCTCTCTTGGCACCTGTTCCAGTGTTTGAACACCTTGTGTAAAATTTTTATTCCTAATACCTAATTGAAATTTCCCTAGTTACAACTTGTGTCTAATGGTATCAAACAAGCAGGTGAGACACCTCTATCTAAAAATAAATAAGCTCAAGTGGAAAACTGGACATAAGGAGTAGTTTAGTCATTACAAATATCAGAATTAATAAAAATAAACACAGTGCTTTAAAAATAGACATGGGACCTCACTTTGATCTCAAGTCAATAGCAATTTTGTACTTGAAGTGAAAGAGGTTAGACTCATCATAGGATTTGCATTTAGGAGTTTTTATTTGACTGCCCTCTGGATGTCAAGGTCAGAAATGACATGCAGATTGCAGCCCAATATTTAAAAAAGCCCAAACATTAATGGAGTATTGGACCATATAATAGGGACATACCTTCTCATGGCATCATAAAAAAGTGGCTCAAAGAGAAGAGGACAAAATGCGAACACACAGACACAATCCCTTTTTTCTGTGTGGTATTGCAGCTTCTTTTGCTTTCAACACACAGCAAGCAAAGGTACATGAATTGCCACCTTTTTGGTGGGGACCAGGATTCAGAGGGGCAGCAGTTAATCTATTCCCTACTTTAATTACTTATTCTGCCTGCTTCCAGTAAATACCCACCTGGGATACATGCAGAAGACAAGCTAGAAAATCTTTGACATAGAGTAGAAGTTGCTTGAAGGAGTAGCTGGCCATACTTCTCAAGAAATAGGGCTAATCTGAAGTCAAATTTCTTTAAAATCCTCAGTTTTCTTATATTTTTAATAAGTCTCTGATTGGAGAGCTTTTTAGTATCAGTGGTATACATAATAGCAGGGCAGCATTAATTAAGCTCAGAAAGGTGTCAGTTTTCAGCAGAGGAAAAAAATGAGCAGGAAAGTGGGTATTGAGAAGGAAAAATAGAAAATTCCCCAATAAATCAGGACAGCAAAAAAGACAGAGGAAGCATCTAAAACCACCATAGAGCTGAGAAGGTGAAAAATGTATGACTAGAATTAGTAGGAATTAGTGATTACATTTTAATTTTCAAAGGAAAACCCATAGAATCATTCAGGTTGGAAAACACCTTTAAGATCATCAAGTCCAACTGTTAACCTCACACTTCCAGGTCCACCACTAAACCATGTCCCAAGCACCACATCCAAACGTCTTTTAAATACCTCCAGGGATGGTGACTCAACCACTTCCCTGGGCAGCCTGTTCCAATGCTTGACAGCCCTTTTGGTGAAGTAAAATTTCCTAATATCCAATCTAAACCTCCCCTGGTGCAACTTGAGGCCATTTCCTCTCGTCCTATCACTTGTTACCTGGGAGAAGAGACCGACCCCCACCTCTCCACAACCTCCTTTCAGGTAGTTGTAGAGAGCGATAAGGTCTCCCCTCAGCCTCTTTTTCTCCAGGCTAAACAACCCCAGTTCCCTCAGCCGCTCCTCACAAGCCTTGTGCTGCAGACCCTGCACCAGCTTCCTTGCCCTTCTCTGGACACGCTCCAGCCCCTCAATGTCTCTCTTGTAGTGAGGGGCCCAAAACTGAACACAGTATTCAAGGTGTGGCCTCACCAGTGCTGAGTACAGGGGGATCACTTCCCTACTCCTGCTGGCCACAGATGTATAAATGAAGAATAGTAGTAAGCAGTAATCACGCTAGAATGCATAAGGAGAAATTCAACATCTAAACTTAGTCAAAGAAAAAACAATCAATGATGTTTTATTACTGATGGATATGTTTTGAAGAGACTCTGTGAAGAGAGAAAGATTATGAAAGTAGCTTTTTCTTGTACAGTACATTTTAAAAAAAGTTTGAAAATAATTTGTAGAATAGCTCATGACAGAAACCACATAAGGAGGATCATTGTGTTCTGGAAATGAAGCTGATGGTCCCAATTTAGCAATTGGGACATTGCTAGTCCCAGGGACTTGTTATTCCTTGTATTAATGCTAAATTTGGCCACTTAAAGGGGATAGAATCAGGAAAATACTTTCAGTTTGAAAACTGATTCAGGCAGAAGTGATCCATGTCTGAATAGAATTGGTTGGAAAGTGGGCTGTTTTTTGTGCAAACCTGGAAATATTAATTAGAAAGATAAACACTAAAATACAAACATTTTGTACTTGTGAGTTTTCAGAGAAAGGTCACAATTTTCCGTAAGAAGCAGACACATTTTCTGGGAAGATTTTTGTTTAATCAGAAATCTAGTTTTCTGTCATAGGACAACGTTCGCCAGCCTTAGCTGTGAAGCATGAACATGTTAGTAATCCTAATTCACCTCAGGTACAGAAGATGAATGATACTCAAGATGTAAAAGTTCAAAACAATCACTTGTTTTGTTTGGCTTCTTAACTTTTCAGTGGTGCTTTGCCTTCCTGTAGGCTGGCATTTCACTTTTTTAGGTCCATTTTGTGGTTTCTTCATCCTTTGGAAAGTTAGCATCTCATGACATTTATATATGCCTAAAAGTCATCTAGAAGATGATATTTAGAGTGAAATAAAAAGACTAGTAGAAATGAATAAGGAAGCACACAGTGTAACAAAGGATAAAGGATAGGTTATAATATTGGTAAAAGGTGTACTTTTTGTCTCTTATAAGATATTTAGCTTGTACACTCTGAAAATTATGTATCAACCTTCTTGTGTTTGTCTTGCCTAACGGAATGCACCACAAATATAGTCACAGTACAAATAATAAGAACAACAGGAAGGCAGAGATGAAAACTTTTAAAGCACTAAAGAAATAAGTTGGAAGAGGCAGGAAAAAAGTTAAGACAACTGAATGAAGAAGGGGCCATATCTGTTATAAATTCTTAGAGAAATATGGGTTTTTTCTTCACTATGTTGTCATGTTTTTTTCATTACTCCATTGTCTGAAGTATAACATCTTTGTTTTAAAATCCAGGTGAGTTTTAGAAATTATGTTACTTACAGAAGCTATATTGTGCAGAAAGTTGAGAGAGAGAGAATGGAAAATCCTTAAAGCATGGTAGGAACAAGAGACTTTACTGTACCTGATGGTTGGCAGGTAAAATGTACTGACAGAAGGAGCACATTGCTTAAAAGACAGAACTTCCTGCCTTGTTCTCAAAAAAAGGACAAAGATCTGAATGCTAGGAGTGCGTAAAAACTTCCCAAGGAAAAGGGAAAGGAATCAAACATTTACTAAAACTAATAGTCAAGAAACAAGTTTATTGAAATAGACCACTTTTTCATATTCCGTGTGCCTGATATTTACTGATAATGCAAGAGGCAGCAGGACACAAGTGCTGACCCCCATCGCTTGACTGTGGCAAGTTCCTTGCTACTCTAGCAGTGAAGGAATGAGTTTGAAAGCCTGCAAAATGCGATACCACACCCATCTCTGTGAGCAAGCATATGCCTGAATCTGGAAGAGGTTTTTATCTTCTGGCAGCTAGAGCTGGTTTTGTAAATGCTGGTAATTATTGGTCCCCAGAGTACATAGTCCTGGTTAATGTTTTGTGTATAATACATGGACTGTTTCCTGAAGGCGTGAAAATGCACAGTTACAAAATATGACAATACGTTTGTTTAAGCAAGGCTGATGGGTCTGGTGGCAAAAACACTGCGCAGAATGGGAGTACAGTGGTGCAAGTATGCCACCCTCTCCTTAGCTGAGGTGTGAAACAGCTGTCGAAGCCATGAAACACTTGAAAGCCAGTGCATCTGGCGAATGCCCTTGAGAGACACAGTAGCCTTCACCCTAGCATCCACACATTAAAGGAGACATTTGTTGCAAGCTAAAGAACCCTCATTTTTGTGTTCAGCAGCTAGGTGGAGACCGAGAAATGAGCTGTTCCACAAGCAGCAAAATTAATAAAGCCTGACCTTTTCCAAATTTGACCTGGGTCCCCACATAACTCTTTACAGTAACCCCAGCCCTCTTCCATACCCACTCTACTCCCCAAAATTCTTTATTTCCCCAGAGTATCACCAGCTTCCCCCTGTGTTTCCCTCTTCTCTGGCTGAGCAACAGGCAGCATGCTGCCTGTTCAGAGCAGAGGCTGGGTGCGTGCTGGCTGACCACTGCCTTCCAGGATAAATGGCAGTTGTTATAAATACCTCTCCCTCTCCTCTACCCGACTGCCAGTGTTCACTACTTTTTTAGAAACTTAGTACTGCTGCCCCTCTGCTGATTTGTTTGAAATTGGACAGCAGATTCACAAGTTACTGAGAAAGACAAAAATCTTCAGGGGTCAGGTTTCATTTTCTTAGGAAACCAGGGTTTACACAAATAGTCACAGATCAATGATTAGATTGCAGCTTCTGCTGAGAACTTCATGGGCTGAGCCAGTCAAAGTTACAAGTCTAAAACAAATGCATGCAGCGTGATACTAAGTTTTATCAGCATGACTGCTATGTAGGCCCCATATGCCACAGAAAAAAAACTACCTGAGAGGTATTTTTAGCAAAGGAAGCTAAGCTTGTAAAAAGTGGAACTTGCAAATTTCACCTGCTACAGCTTTTTCTTTTCTTTTCTTCCACAAAAATTCCACATCATCTTTTTCAGATGGATTCCTGGCTCAGAGTAAAGGACGTGCAGTGCACAATCCCTAGCAGAAGCTGAAAATGGATGACGCCTACTGATGCTTTTTGACAACGTCATCTCCTCTTTTCCTGTTTGAGATGGGTGACATGATCATCAGGAAAAGGTTCTAAAATAAGCCTGAGTGACCTCTTAGTCCCTTAACTCCTCTTTCTGCAAGTCTAAAAACCATCAGAAGAAATGACCAGTCAACTACCAGAGGAGTCTATGGAGACCCAGAGCTCAGATGAGCTTGAGTGCAAGATCTGTTACAACCGCTATAACCTGCGACAGAGAAAACCGAAAGTGCTGGAGTGTTGTCACAGAGTATGTGCCAAATGCCTTTGCAAGATCATAGACTTCGGTGATTCCCCGCAAGGAGTCATAGTATGCCCATTTTGCAGGTTTGAAACATGCCTGCCAGATGATGAGGTTAGTAGTCTTCCTGATGACAACAACATCCTTCTGAATTTAGCTTGTGCGGGAAAGGGAAAGAAGTGCCTACCAGACAACCCAACAGAACTGTTGCTGACTCCCAAAAGGTTGGCATCTCTGGTTAGCCCTTCTCACACCTCTTCTAATTGCCTGGTTATAACAATCATGGAAGTACAAAGAGAAAGTCCCCAGACTCTGAACTCAACCCCCGTGGTGGAATTTTACAGGCCTACGAGTTTTGACTCTGTTGCAACTGTGTCCCACAACTGGACAGTGTGGAACTGCACATCTTTGCTCTTCCAGACCTCAATTCGGGTGCTAGTGTGGTTGCTAGGGTTGCTGTATTTTAGTTCCTTGCCTTTAGGGATTTATTTACTAGTATCTAAGAAAGTCACCCTTGGGGTTGTCTTTGTAAGCCTCGTTCCTTCAAGCCTTGTTATTCTCATGGTTTATGGCTTTTGCCAGTGTGTTTGCCATGAAGTTCTAGACTGCATGTCATCTTGATAACAAATACAGTAAAATAAGATGTATTGCCACATGTGTAGCATAGTTGATTATTCTGTCTTTGTATTCTTATTTATTCTTATTGTTGTCTATCCCACTAAATGGAAACAGTGGCCCTAGTTATATGGTCCTTTTTTGCTACTTGATTTGAACCCCCTGCCTCCTTTTTTTAAGCTAAATAATGGAAATAAAATTTACATGCTGATTTTTAAAAGGCTGAGTTGTAGCAAGGGATAAAGCAAAATTGCCAAACTTGGTGCCTGCTGCTGCTGCCACTATTCAAATGAGTAGCCCTTTGCTTTCTATTGGCTTCATCATGTCAGTCAAGGCTGCAGGATCCACCCTAGAAGAAATTAGTATAACA
Source organism: Mycteria americana (assembly GCF_035582795.1). Taxonomy (NCBI): domain Eukaryota; kingdom Metazoa; phylum Chordata; class Aves; order Ciconiiformes; family Ciconiidae; genus Mycteria; species Mycteria americana. The sequence goes on along the minus strand of NC_134366.1, from coordinate 75,335,428 downwards.
GGCACCTTCCAGGTCAAAGTACAGCATCTCTTCATCCAAAGAATCTCATGCTTTGGAATATCTGTTATTTATCATTCATTATCATTTATAGCAAATGAAATCACTTTGTTAGTTAATATTATAAGAAGAATAAGACAAGCTACCATTGCTTTTTTTCAGTTCTTGTTATAGCAAAAATATTTGTGGGAGGCCAATAGTTACAGATTTTTTGCATTCTGCAACATGAGGAATCTTTTTTTCACCATGCTAAAAACATGTCTCCAAAACACTTTCCCCAAACAGAAGCCCACTTTACTTGTCATATAGTTGCAGCTCCTTCTGAGATACTCCTGCTAATGAGTACTTCCAGGGACCCAGCCACACGTTTGCTCTTCTCTAGGTGCACTTATTTCAGTGTGCATACACCTTAGGCTTCCCTTTGAGGGTTCAGAGCTCTGCAGACTTCTCTAGCTATGTTTTGTTATGCTTATCCTCCCTCCCAGCATTTCCACACCACACCATGTTTCCAACCCTTTAGTCCTCATAACAAATGGCCTGAGCAACTTCATGCACGTCTACTCTGTGGTAGCTACACTGGAGATTTTGGCTTATGTGATTTTAGGTATCAAGATAGACTTTTATTCCCAACCATTAGGAAATGGACCTTCAATCACTAATACAAATTTCAGAGAAAAGCTGAAATGGTTAACCGGGGGTTTTTTGCTTTCAGAGTTCACAGAATGAGCATTGTAAGGAGGTACTGTGACTTTGGGAAGGTTTCTGTTTAACAAGTAGTCCTTCAAGATGTTTAACACCCTGAACTCCCTCTGTCACTATTGTGAGTTGATGGCACTCTAGATGTGGCAATTAGCATGTCTTGATTAGTTGAGTTCAGAGGAATTACTGATGATTTACCATTCCACAAATAGAGTCAGGCCCTGTAAGGCTTGCTTGTATGTTGCATGGTTTAGGCTACTTTTTGAACTACTGGAAGAGCACAAAAATAAGAAATATTTAATGTTTATGTGTATAACTAGGTCTAGTCAACACCACAGTTGCAAACTCATTTTCCTGTGCACAGCGGGGTAAAAACTGAGATGAAGGAGTTTAGCAGTGCAACTATGGCTTTTGGGACAGGCACAAGATTTAGTGATTTCGAGGCAGTGTAAGAGGGAGAGGGGTTTATTGCTTGAAGAGTGAATGTATGGCCTAACAATATATTCTTAGAGCAAACTGACTTTGGTAAGAATGAAAAATGCCGATGGGAAAAGCAGAGCATAAGTGGTTGTTGTGTCTGTCAAGAGGATTTGAAGTCAAGCTGGTCCAATTTTTGTAGATGGCACAGGTGGTATTTACAGTCTCATTTCTATTGCAAACGTAGGGACAAATGTGGAAATGTAAAGGTCATGCTTTTCTTGACACTCATTTTATAATAGTGCACATATATGTGTGTGTATGTACATATAGACACATATGTAAGAAGAAAACCTATAGTGAAATTATAGTTTTCAAGTGTATGGAGTTATGGAGCTATGTACTGAATGATTAAAGGAAATGTCTCAGACTTTTCTGTAATGACTTGATAAAAATAATAACTAAAATATTTTCAGAATTCCTAGAAATGACTATTCCTAAGTAATTGTTTTAAATGTTTGTGGTAAAGCACATATAGTTAGAAGAGGTATCATCTCCAGTTCTGGTATACTGCAAAGTTTGACTCATCTATGAACTCATAAATTTTAAGTATCCAACAACAATCATGTCAAAAAGCAAGAAAAATAGAAACCTGTGTGGTTTTATAGTACTTCATAACTTTGGAAAAAAGATGTATTTGTAGTGTTAGGGATTTATATGTTTTAGGATTTGTTCAATTTGTCTGAATATAGTGTCTCTAATAAAGGGCTGGCTAATAGAGGAAGTAGGTTTTGCAAATGTGTGACAAATATGTATTACCTCTGCACAACATGTCTACAGTGCTACCTGTTGTCTTTTCCTTTTGATTTTCAGTTGATTATCGTAGCTCCAGCACCAGGTATTTTGTACTCTGTTTTAAAACAGAGCCTAATCTCGGCAGGATTACAGTGGTATCAGTTACACATCACAGCACAAATAAATACACCTGTTATTATACTTCAGTACTTTTAAGACTGCCAGCCCATTAAATTTATGCTGTTATTTTAGACTGTGCTGCAATACTAATCCACTCAAAAATGCGAGCGCGCAAAAACATATTGATTGTATAGCTATTCTGCCGCTCAGCCAGAGCATGTTATTACAGCTTTGGTCTCATAAAATTCCTATATGACTTATAATATGACCACTGAGAATTGCTAGGAGGTCTAAATCTCAATTATTTGTGGAGAATGTATTTGCTGTGTGACTGAGACTAGAAGAACTCCAGGTATTACTCTTTCATTATATTTATTCTCCACTATCCTTGAGACTTAGAACTGAAAACTCTCGTGTCCTCTGCAGCGGAATAACTCTACTGAAGTTAGTGTAAATGGGGCTAGAATCAAGTCCTGCATACCTGCCTGCCTGCATTTCCTTCCCTTTCTGTGACTTTTTTCTCTCCTTGGAGAGTAATGGCTCCTGTGGTCGTAAAATACTGCCTGCACACCAAGGCAATTCCCTTTCAGTAGGATATTATTCCTGCTTTGCCCGGACATGCGACTCAACCAGGTACAAAGTGTTATAAATTCATTACTACAGGATTAGTTTAGTCCCAATTAGATTTTTTTTTTGGTTTTAATTTCTGCTTATCCTATCGATGCGGACCGTATCCTCACCGGCTGCTCGTTTACAGTATGATATAGTGGTATCCCCGGAGGGCTGGGGCAGGACGATGCAGTAGTAGTTGCGGGGCACAACATAGGAAGGATCCTCTGAGCGGGACTCAGTGAGGGATGAAGCTCTCCTGCAAATGTGACCTGAGCCCAGAGCCTAAAGGGCAATTAACAGAGAGTGGGTTACATGGAAAGCAGGGCCTGTGGGTTCATAAACAGGATGTAGGGCCTTGGGGCTGGGGGTGGGCTGTGGCTGAGAAGCTGTGCAAAGCGGAGAGGGGTCTATGCCTGGGACAAAGGGGCTGTGTTTTAAATAAGGAGTTTGGGGTACAGCTGCTGCAAACAGAGCTTAATGTTTTTCATACTGACCCCTCTGGGTTTTAAAATTCATTTGGTAATTAAAAGTCATTTGCTACTGCTAGTAGTAGCTACAGTTGAGTATTTTTACTTTCCAAATGGCAAACTATTGAACTTTATAATTTAAAGAGATCCTTAGATTTGGGCATATTCCCTCTATTATGTTAACTATTTAAAGCTACAATCTTTCAAACAGGATTGACCAAAATAAGGGCTGATGTCTTTGATTTAGCTGCATTGTGAGCTTTGTCCTACTATATTGATTATATGCCTGCAAAACTGTATATGCTAATGTAAAACACTTAAAATAGGCGAACTCTTGTCCTGGTAACACTATTGGCAAACTTCAGGGTTACCAGCATTTTACGATGTATCCGAAAATAGGCCCTCTTCCCAATGGACTTCATTACCTGAAGATACAGATAAGTCCAGCAGCACACAGCCAAATAGACAAGTACAGTACAGGAAAACACAGCTTTCTAGCTGAATGGCTACTCATCACTTCACCCAGAGGAAGGGGAACTGAGGAGGTTCACAGGAAGGTGGATGATGTTGTGTTTGAGGGAGTTCCTTGTTATTAGGGTCCAGAACCATTGTTTTTCCTAATTCTAACCAGTTCCAGGGGTAGATTCATCTCACTTTTCCCCATTACTTTTCTGCCCCCTCTGCTGGGACGAGGCTATATGGAACTGTGGGTAAACAGTATTTTGAAATGAAACAACCTTTTCTACAACACTGAGTTTGCAGCTCAGTCCAGCACAAGATTGCTACTGAAAAGGTGGCAAATAGGAGCCAGGATGCAAGAGTGAACAGGGTGCAGAGGGGAAATGGCAGCAGGTTGTTAAAATAGTTTTGATGTCAAAGCAAGGAAAACATGTGGCTACATCCTGCCTTGTCTTGGCTGGTTCAAAACTAGTGAGAGGCTGTCCCAAGCCTGAGGACCACCATGAATCGACACCCTCCCCTGCATTACCTCTGTGACAGTTCACTTCAGTCGTGCGTCTTGATTTGTTGTACAGCAGTTGTACGTCATGATTTCATCTTCCTGCATGGATGATGGGTGTAGTAAAACATCCACAGTGTTCCACTCTTAAACAGGCTCATTTTAACTATCATAAGGTTTCTCAGGGTTTCTTTCTGGATTTCTTCATATTTCTACAAAAGCAAGACAGTGCGCTTTATTTTAAATAGAGCAGTGCCTTCAAGGATAAGAAAAAAAACAGGGGGAAGAAGAAGAACTGAGAATTTTGAAATCATTTTAAGATGGAAAGAGACAGTTCTGAGAGTCTACTTTTACTTTCATACTAGCAGATTAGATTATATCCTTTGAGTGACAGCAGTAAATATTTAGCGCTGGAGATTCCTGAGGGAGCTTATAAGTCTGTCAGGCCTTAGGCACAAACCCTCTACTCCACTGCTTTTCCGTAAAGCACCATCCTGCCTTTTGCATCAGCTCCCCTTGTCAAAAGTTGAACCATCACAGTTTATAAAGAGTTCTCACACAGAGAATAAATCCCTAGTCTGGGGATGATAAATCATCTTTTTAGAGACATGTGTGGCAATAGCAACGCTTTCAGTGCTAGATCTTAAACAAAGAGAAGTCATCTTGCAGTCTGAATTGCTAGCATAAATTTCATTTTAAATCAAGTTTCATTGTGTTGGGCAACACCACAACTAAAAATCCTTTTATTGTATTTCTGCCTCTTGCTTGTGTTATACAAATGTGGTTTGCATTTTTAAAAATGTATTAAATCATAGAAATCAGAGATGGGTAGAAAAAAGCCTAATAAGTCATTTCATCCTTTTCCTCTGCCCCTGTAGAGATGAATGCTTTGTCTAGACTGGTTTTAAATATCTCAAGTGATGCGGCCTCCACCTCTTCCCACAAGGGCCTTTTCAGCTGTTTAGTAGGTATCTTTGTTAGGAAATGTTTTCTTCATACTGATCCCAATTTTTTCTTCTGCATAATGTAATCCCTTTATTCTGCGACCACAGTTTCAACTTTTATGAAATCTGGGAAATGTATCATATTTGTCCATTTCATACTGTAGATGAATAATTCATAATCCATGTTGTTGAAGTAATGCAAGAGATAAACAACCAGTTGCTGAAGAGCTAATACTTCACTGAGGTGGTGTGCCATGTACAGTAGACACATTTCCTGGCAAGTCCTGGCTGATACTTTTTCTACATTACAGAGTGAAAAATGTCAAGTGAAACTGAAGAAATACGTCTTCCCAAGTGCACGCGTGGCAATATTACTGAAATTTCAAGAGGTGCTGAGGCAAACAGCCTACTTCTTTAGATAGAGCTTTTCTTTCTAAAAGTGGATGATTTTAATAAAAATACGCTTTTAAAAAGCGTTTAAATGTCCTTTTCATAAGCAAACCTCTATGTGACAACCACACTATGTCAAAACTTAACTTGTTGAGAGACAAGGCTGGATTGATTGCCAGTCACTGCAAAGCAGTTTTTGCTGACAGCTTAGCTCAGAAGAAAAATTTAATCCAGCGTTAAGGAGAAGAGTTTGAAAAGGTGCCTTTGCAACTGTGTCGCTGGAATCAGATCTGTGCATGAGAAAGTGACTCACATCTCGACAACAGAAACAGTGCATTGCCGATTTAATTACAACGCATTAGATAGGCAGAGGAATGTCTCAAATGACAAGAAGGAGCAGTGTGACTAAGGAAACCCGAGGTGGACGGGTGGCCTTCATATGGTTTTGCATTCAAAAGATACTTCTTAAAAAAGCAGTACTATGCTCTATAAGAGAACACTGAGCCTGGGTCAGGTGGATGGTCTGCTGGTTCAAGAAGGGTCTCTCTAACAGTAAGCGGTGGTGGATGCACGTAAAAAAACCCATGAACAGCCCACATGGACAGCGAGCTTCCAATATACCTCCTCATTTACAGCAATCTGCAGTTTGAAGACCTCTTGAGATGGAGGTTATGTCTGTATCTCTGGGTTTGATTCTTGCCTATGGATTTCTGTGAATTCCTTTAAAGGTTGTTTTTAATCCATTTATAGTCTTGGCATCTATAAAATCCCACAGCAGCGAGATCCATAATTTAATTATATACTTCGTGGAAAAGGTCTGCTTTGTCTTAAAAACTCCTAAGATACTAGTTACATGTCCCCTGCTTTTTCTGATAGGAAAAGCACTTCCGAGGTGTGATTGTACATTGTTTCCTCCGCACCCCTCAGAACTTCATCTGTCTCTAGAAATATTAATGTCATGATTTTATCCCTCATACTTCTCCTCGGCTGCCTCTTTTCCAAGTTGAAGATCCTAGTCGATTTGATCTCTCGTTAGATAGCAGCCTTTCCATGCTTGACACCATCCATTGCACTTTCTTGAACCTTTTCTACTGCTACTTCTTTTTTGCTTTGACGTGGGACAAAGCACTCAGAAATAAGTTCTAATTAGTGTAATTTGTTAATAAGTTGTCTGACCGTGTAAGACATCTGTACTCCCATGGCCGCTGAAATCACTTTGTCATTGATATCATTCCTGATATGGCGCGTCTGAGGCATTACATTTGACTATTGTTAGTTTATATATCATGCATTATATGGAGGGCAAAAACATGTGCATTGATAAACTTGCTAGCATGTATTTATCCCATGCATTCTAATCTGTCTGCTTAAACTGTCCAGTTCACGTGGGTGCAGGAGATGGTAGATTCCAAGAGAATACTTAATTTAGTCTTGGCATAGACTGTACAGATTATAGCTCTACTAAGCACATGGCCTGACATTGCTGGACTGAGCAGCTACTCATCAGCAAGCGCTGTAAGATGCCTTCTCTCTCTGCCGTAGTGGTGTGCCTACCTCACCCACTTGCTGCAGCCATCCCAAACTACAGACTAGAGCTTTTCATTGCAAGAATACTTTTTTTTTACACCTTTTACTTAGTCTTTTATTTCTTCAAGGCTTGTGGCCTTTTTTGTGTTCTTCTTTCTTCATTGCAAGAGGAGGAGATGCTGGCAGTTAAAAATAATGCTGTTTAGAGGGCAAGCCCTTTACATTTGGTCCTTCATATTACCAGTTAGGACAAAAGTTAGGGGTCTCTGCGTTCAGCTCCCAGGGATGTTAGCAGGAGGCTCAGCAGCTTGCTGTCCTGGGCCCCAGGGAAGGCTCCTTGGAGCCTGTGGAGGACTTCTTCACATTGATGCTCTTTACATCAATGTTCCACCTTTGTTCCTGGTTTTACTTAGAAAAACTGAGTGACTGTAAAAAAAACATTATTATTGCATTAAAACTAGATAGGGCTCATTTTCTCTCAGCAAAGAATAAAATTATGAGGCTGAAACTCAGGAATTTTGTGGCGCTTCCAGGGTCAGCTGCAAATCTCTGGTGACTTTTTTGTTTGTCTTGGTAATGAAACACACTAAATAAAACCAGGTCAGTGAGGCTGTATAAATCATGCAGGTAGTTAATGGAACTTCGCAAGTAGGTTCTGAAAGTGTGAAAAAAAGTTTTTTAAAAAGAAAAAGAAAAAAGAGGCTTCATCGCACAATAGGGCTTGGGTGGAAAGGGCAAACAGCTGGATATAACTTGACAAGAGATTGTAGAAATGATGCACAAAGACAGGTAGAATGTGAAAAATATGTGTGCAAGCTCCAGTGAGTTATCAACACATTGTAGTGTGTAATTCTTGATCCAACAAACTGAAAAAAACCAAAAGGTTTAAGCATATACTGCTTTACTTTGTACTTCGTCTCCTAAAATCCACTGGTTTTAAATTCCAGATCAGCTTCAGGATTACCAAATGTAACGTGAGTTTTATGAGAGGAGTTTGACTGTTGTAACTCTGCTTTCTATAGTTGTCTTTTTTAGTTTTATGAGGAAAAGTCATAGCGTGGGAACTTCTTTTTGTGTGTTTTTATTTCAGGAGTGGAACAATGAAATACAACGTAATCTTGCAGACACAGAAACTATAACATGGTAGCAAATGGCAAAAGTATAACTATTCCTATCTGAAATAATGAAGTACTAATGTAAAAGCAATTGTTTCACTCAATAAAAGTTTAATTTTTCAGTAAAGATTTGTCATGATAAGCATATTTCTTAATGCCTGGATTTGGAGGTCTTTCAGATTTCATTCCTGTTATTCATCGGAACAGTTTAAAAAATAGACTGAAGGTGAGTATGTGATAGTATTTCACAGTATTTTAACCAAACGGGACAAAATATTTCTGTTTACCGCATGAGAAAGTAAAGTATTTTGTGTCAAGAAAGACTGCAAAAAAATAAACAAAAGCTAGGCAGATCTCTAGATGATCACTCAACCAGATCTAGATGATCACTGTATTTTTAAGATAAAATGACAGCGTGTATGAGGGAGAATTCCAGGTAGCAGCCAAAAGCATGTATTTGTACTTTGGAGCATGTATTTTGCATTGGAGTCCTACATTTGCTGACCTTGCCCACTGACTGTTACTAAAAACACAGGGCTAATTCCTGGTTTAGAGAAGGATGTTCTTGCCTGGAAACCCTTAGTACAGGCATCTCTAAAACCTGAACCCACCAATGTTTGCCTCTTCTGAAGCTGCAGGTTGTCCCTCATATTATTAGAGAGGTTGCGGTGGAGCCTGGTCCCAGGGGATGTGGGTGTGATCTGCACACACGCGTGCACAGGGAAATGCAGCTGCCCGGCAAACACACGCTCCCCTGGCACGAATTATTCCTTCTTTTAGCAGGACTACAAGGAGCGAGTGTGCTGTGTAGCTCTGCTGGCTTCAGGCAGAGCTGGACCGTCTAGGAGCACAACTCACAGGGTTGTGATACGTAATCTTGTAGTAGGGGATAGAATAGGAAGATTTACTCACATTAGCCAGTACGTGGCCACTGGTGTAATTTGCATTTTGAATGGATTGGACTTTGGTATAGTGATGGTTAGATATAAATCTCATGCAGTGGCTTCTTTATTTTTTAAATTGCAAAACCCCACCTGCCATGCTTTGCTTCCTTTTTCTCTATTAAACTGAGGGATGGTCCAGAACTGGTAAGCTTTCTGATTTCCAGATCTCATGAGCCTCTAAGCTTGTCGGTATTTGAACCCTGAGTTGTGGGCTAAACCCGCTCTTAGCTGAGAGTAAACCATCCTTGGAAAAAGGTGGAGGTGTACTATCTTTTCCTCTTTCTAGTGTAGAAATAAAAGCTCAAATTAAAATTCAGGCATTTGTTTTTTCCACAGGAAATTCAAACATGAAGTTTCTTTGCAGTTTCATTTTTACCACACCAGAATTTCAGATATTCCCCCTGTTTTTTCCTGACACAGCCCTATGCATAGGTTTAGGAAATCAAGTTCAGTACATAAGCAAATGAGGGAGAGTGTGATCTTTGCTCGGAAGTTCTTTGTTTCTTTGTTGAACTGTACTGATAAAAGCACCATAAAAAAAACCTTTGGGAGAAGAGGCAGCTTTGTTGGGTATCCAAAGTGCTGAGCTGTTAGCGCTCAGCCAGTGTTGCTAGAACCTCGAAAGAGGAAAATAAATGAAGCTTAGACCCGGATTCTTGATATGTTAGAGCTAAAAGCCAGCTCTCCCCCTCCTCAAATACAGAATATATCAGGAGCTGCTTATGCATCACAAAGGGATGCAAACCTGTTCCTCTTGCCATTGACACATTATTCAAAAGGCAAATTATTCAGTGGTTAGTTTTGCTAGACCCATTGGCGTTTTGACCTGGGACTGAGCCTCTGGTAGGAGCAGGGAAACGTACCTCAGCATCACCTGGCTGCACGTCCCTATAGCGACCGGGTGGGGAGGACCGGGAAGGCTGCGTCTCCCAGGCCTTGAACGATGACAACATTTAGAGATGCTTCTTGAAAGATGGTACCTGCCAGCTGTGCCTGCTTGTCTGAAACGTAAATCGTGGCTGTCTCCTTGACCAAGGAGATACAGCTGAACCATGTGGTGCCAGACGCCTCCAGGAAATCCTGTAGAGCAATCTGAGCTGGCTTCAAAGACAGAATTGGGAGGAAGAGCCTTGTGGGTATCACGGCGTGTGCTTTTTACACAGCGGCAAGGGAAGAAGCCCTGTGTTCCCATTAACGTGAAGAGGAACGGAGCATTTCATTCCCAGCGTAGCATTGTGTGCGTTTACCCAGCGAGTGGCTCGTGTTGCGTGAAGCCTTCTCCCCCGCCGCAGCGCCGTGCGCCGGTGGCGTAGCACTAACCCGCAGTCACGAGGCTGGGCTTGATGAGAGCTTGCTCCTTAACAGGCCACGTTCCCTGCTGCAGCTTTGTCTTCTTCCGTGCTGCACAACTATTTAAGCTGTAGGGCAGTTGTTGCGCTTGGGCATCGGTGGCCCCAGCAGCCACCCGTCCTCTCCCCCATGGCCTGCACACACCTGGCACCGAGCAAGCGGCTCCTCCCATCCCTCCCCACCACCAGCCCCTTAGCTCTCCTTCCCTGTCCTCCCTCTGCTGCTCCTGCCTGCCTCGCTGCTGCGTTTCTTAAGGAAGTGCTGCAGCCATGTTCTGCTCCTTCCATTCAACTTCTTGTATTGCTTTGATATATTTCCTTCTGTTCTGCACAAGACACAACCCCCAAATCACTAGACAAAATACTATACTTAGACCCGATTTACTAATTCAAACAGAATACCTGACACAATTTAGACTTTGCCTTTCCCTGCTTGCAGAGCACTGTCACAGAGGTTGCTGTTTCCTGAAAATAATTCATTGCTTGTTGATTTCTTTAAATTGATATCTCTTTGAAGATTCTCCTTAGTGGAGTGATGACAGATGCTTGCAATTTGAACGGTGTTGTGGATTGCGATCGGTTAAAAAAGTTGGGGTGCTGTATCTTCAGTAGTGTGTGGCACAAAAGCACTACTCTTCCTTGTGAGCTCACCTCCAGACTGCACGACAAACTCTGTCAAACCTCCTCGCATACTGGTCACTGGTGGTTTCTAAACCAGGACAGAGCAAACAGGATAACGTGGATGTTGTTGCTCCAGCGCTTCACTACTCGGGAAGAGTAGGGCAGCGTCTGCAGGGAAGCAAAGGGAAGTGGGGGAGCGGGAGCGGGGGTCCCCAGAGGGGACAGTGATGTGTAATAAGCAGGGAAGGCTGCACGGTGGGGAGGTGAAACTGGGAGGTGGAGGCTAATGTAAACTCAAGACCCGTCTTGAACTGGGAAGTCTTCTGGAAAGACTCTTTTTGCATCAGTCTTCCTTAAGGAAAGGTTGGCTGTGAGCAAATGGCTCTTAAAGTTAATACCAGTGACAGGTAACATAGGGCAAGAAAAAGTGAGTTGGTCATTGGGTAGCTTGGAGGCTTTCCAGTCAGGCATGTCACATGAGCTTTTCCTAGGCTAAAGATCGTGCTGAAGCTGTCTCAGACCTGAGGTGGTCCTCTTCAAAAATTCAGGAAGGATGGGAGAAATACCAGGAAGAAGGAAAAAACCAGGTGTGTATGCTTATTTTTTTAAAGGTGGAGTGGGTAGGAGCAGGGAATTACTGACTCGTCAGCTCTTTGCAGCTCTCTGCGGTTCACTTGATCAAGCCACTTGCATGCTTGAAGGTCTCAAGGAGTAAGGGAGCAGCTTTATCAAGAGCAAATGCTGGCAAGCTGATTTCCTTCTGCAGCAAGGTTATGGGCCTTGTCATTAAGGGAGAAACAGTAGATGTCCTACATCTGGGATATTAGTACGGTTTTTGTTACTACCTCATATGAAAAAATATATACATAATCTCATAAACAAAGAAGACAAATGAAAGGTAGCAAAGCTGTATATTTACACCCAAGATCCTCAAAGGATAACTAACCAAATGGAGATCAGAATGGGTACTGAGCACCGTTACCCAGAGTAATATCCTGGTCCATGTCTGGATCCAATATTTGCATTAACCAACCTGGCATTCAGGATGTACATATTGAAAGTGGACGCAGGGCTCCCCAGTGCTCCCACCACAGTTTTGTCTCTGAATTATTGAAAAATTCCATATCCTTTATGGTAAAGGAAAAAGCCAAGGTGAAGGTAAAAGCATAAATGGAAAAATCTACTAGAAAAAAATACACTGTAGGAGTTGCATGCTCCTGAAAAATCACCTAAGATTTATTTAATAACCAATTGTTTCAGCAGTAAAAGAAATTTCCTATTGACAAGGATTTTCTTCAACTGCTGCCAAGCACAAATCAAGGGATGTTTACTTTGGTGCCTTTGTCTGACAGAGAAGGATTGTTTCTGGCAAGTACTTTATATTGTATTAAGAAATCAGTCAAAACGAACAAGAATGTGAAAATTACATTTTAAAAGTCATTTACAGCCACCATGCAGAGTCTCAGACATTAAAGGACACAGTGAGGGCAGATGTGGTTGGTTTGAAAAAGAGTATATTCATAAGGTTGGCAATATATTTGCCTCTTTTAAGTTCCTGATGTGAGTGAAACTCTTCTGGATCCATGGATCTATTATTTCTTGCACAGGGAATAGAGCTCAGTCTTTACAATGGACAATGAGTGCTTCCCCCTGCCCCCAGTACGGACATCCCAACCAGTAACGTGCTTGTGCAAAAAATATTGATAGATACCTTATTTGCAGGCAAGTCACAATTAACTCCTCTATTTCCACCATCAAATACCAGAAGGAATAGAGAAAAGGAAAAACTGCACATCAAAGCAGTGTTGTTAGTATATTTGAAATCCTTTTGAGTTAACAGTTTATCTACTGTATGTAGCAAACAGTAAGTTAAAAATACTTCAGGTATGTAATTTTTTCTTTCAACTTTACATAGTCCTTTTAACATCTGGCTGTTGAAAGAGACTTTCATGAGTATTTTTTCTTCCAGTTGCTTTGTTGTATGACTTCGCCTTTGAATTCCCCAAGCTGACAAAAGCTTCAGTAGTTCAGTGTGCCAGGAGCTCCTGCTGTTAGTCCCACTACAGCACCTTAATTGCAAACCAGAGATGATAGCTCATGTTCGAAGAGCAGAGATACAGGTAGGACCAGTGATCTATCTGAGCTCTGTTACAGCATGAAGTCATTCGGGGAACACTGCAGGTTAACATGGAGAGAACAAAAATTAAAACTAGCATATCAAGAGTGCAGGTATTGGTACCAAAACCACTCCGGTCCCCATCATTGCAGGACTCCCAAATGGAGAAACGCTCCCCAGACCAGTGTGGAGCATACGGCTTCCTTGGGTGTGGGAAGCTGTACGCTCCCTCTGCTCTCAGGCACAACACCACACCAAGTTGTGCCTTCCAGTAGTATGTGAAGTGCCTGATGTTACTGAAGTAGCTGATGGGTTTTTCTCATTTCTTTTCTCTGGGTGGGGGAATGAATGTATCAGATGCCTGCTACATCTAATGGATGAAAATGAAAACCCACCAGCATGCTCTTAAAACATGAACATAACATACAAAATTATGAGAATGTTAAAGATGACAAAATCAAAGAAATGCTGCATCTTGCAGCTGCAGCAGCAAGTGGTGCAGGACAAAGGGGGTGGATGGGAAGGTGCCTTCCCAGAGCAGCTTGTTAGATCCCAGAAGGAGGTGTGAGGGAGGGTCTGCCTTCCACCCGGGTGAGTCTTGCTCTGGGATACTTCCATGGTGCAGGAAGAGGGACCTCAACAAACTGGTCTTGGATAAACTTCCAGTTAGCATAAACCATGAGGTGCATGAATGGTTAATCTGGAAATCTAACACTCAGGGTAGTATTTTAGGGAAGGCAGCAGAAAGTAGCAGGAAGGTAAAATTTAGATTGCTGAGGGGACCTGCTGTATTAGCACAGACCCATCACAACCTAAGGAGGTTTCCCAAGCACCGACGGCTGCCTCCCCACCTGCATCAGGCAGCTGCTGCTCAATGGAGAGATGACACAGGTATGATCGGCTGAAGCCAGGTTATTGCCCACCAGAACAGGGCAACCTCTGAGCCAGCAGTGACGGAAAACAGTAAGTACAAAAGCTGCAGCATGATGCAGCAACGCACACGTACAAATGCTGCGATGCAAAATGATGCAATTTAGGATCAGTGACTTGTACCGTATGAGCTGAGGCAGTTAATAGGTGAAGGCAGCACTGTAGCTGCACGATCCAATCTGAAAGCTTCCAGCTGCCCAGTCTGATGGGATCTGTCTTACTCAGTATTCCTCTTCCATGATCTGATCTCACACAAGAGCTGGACCTTACAAATAATGGAGATCCATGCATACAGTAAATGGTTTTCCCTCTGCTGCCAGCAATTCAGCCTGTGCTGTCTGGCCAGCCCACCCTGAAACTGCAGAGAGAAACAGAAAAGAGATGGAGACAGATTTGGGTCTTCATGGGGACAGATTTGGGTCCTGTGAGTCTTCACAGGTGAGTCCTCCAGCAGCAGGGATGCAGTTCCTCCCTGTTGAGCACTGCTTTTATCTTTCTAAATTACTTTACAGAATATGTCCACATGCCTTGCCACTTTTTAAAGGCAAAATGGTAGCGTGCATTGGTCAGCAGTATTGAAAGCCCATAGCGGGATCTAGAAAGGGGTTGGAAATGAATATTGCCCTTGATGGGAAGAATCCCTCAGGGTCAGCATTTCCCTCTGGAATATTTGTTTGAATTTGGGTTTTGCACAGTCTACTACATTAGATAAGCCTGTAGTTGGCCTCCAACTGTCTTTGCTTTGATGAGCTCCTCTCTCGCTTCAAATTTATTGTCCACCTTATATAAGCACAGTGCCCCTCTGTTAAGACTGGTATCCCTTGCCATCTTTTTTAAACACAATTAATTAAATGTTCCATAAAAGGCAGGGAATTCACAATCTTGTAGACACCAGATCAGCCCTGAATCTTCATAGTAATCTCCCTGTAGGGCCTGACCACATGTGAATAAGAATTGTCTTCCTTTGTTGCATCTGGTTTGGAGAGAAGTGTGGTTTACATTATAACATTCCTGTTAGTGAGGTGACTCTAAACTCTTATTTGCCTTGATTGGAAGGGTTTAAAACGAAGATTATATCCTTCTGGCTCTAAGTCAGGAAAATATTCATGTGTGTGCTCCTGTAAGAAATGTGGTCTCAGCACATGCTACTGTCAAGCGTATGTTTAGGAAATTTATTTTTAGAGAGAGGTGAATTTAAGCAGCAGCTTAAGACCCATCTTCAACTGGGACACAGTAGATAACACTCATTTGGCCAGATTTCCGTCCTGGCTAAACCATTTGAACCGCTAGTAGAAGGGAAAAAAACACATGATATTAAAACCTTGCTAGCAAT
The DNA here is from genome assembly GCF_035582795.1 of Mycteria americana. Taxonomy (NCBI): domain Eukaryota; kingdom Metazoa; phylum Chordata; class Aves; order Ciconiiformes; family Ciconiidae; genus Mycteria; species Mycteria americana. The sequence continues at coordinate 75,320,094 of NC_134366.1, read as the reverse complement.
GGTGTTTGTATGTACTGTAAATGTGTCCTCTGTTGCCTTTTGATAGTGTTTGTAACACTGAACTGTTAATTACCATCTTGTGTAATCTTGAACTAGTAATTACAGTTTGGTGTAATCTAACTCTTTAAACTGATTTTTTATTTTTATTTTACTAAACTCTCTGATGTTGCATAAGCTTTTCATTAGTACTAGTCACTGTTGACATCAAAATTAGCAAGTAAATTTAGCACAATACACTAATGTGCAAATAGAATGCTTCTTAATGAATCTTTGGGGGATTTTTTAGATCATCCCTTTTTTCCCCCTTAAGATTACAGCAGCAATACAAAGCATCTTTACCTTCCACAGGTGCTAACTACCATCATGCAGTCTTACAGCTTTCTGCTGTGCTTCTGCAGTGGCACAATACAATCTGCACAGTTCAAGCAATAAAATGATTAAGTAAACTGTCATAATATTATGATAAGATAAATCTATCCACCTGGCCACAGTTCGTTTGCCTTTTACAATTCATCATAAAATTTTATATGGAACGTGTAAAAACAAAATGCTTTTAACAAGAGATGGAGATGATCTTAAAGTCCTTTATTAACGTGGATGATGGTAACAGAAGAGGTGTAAATCATTGATATACTGCTGCTCATTATGGAGATCTTTAAAGATAGTAATAGACACGTTTACAGCACTTAGCATTGTCTAATTCAGCTCAAATAGAAATCAACCCATAGATTTCTGTGACATTGTCTTAGGTGCTTAGAATGAAAATGATAGAGAATGAGGAGCTGAACAAAAGGCAGTTACTTAACCTCTCCGAGTCCTGAAAGCCTGTAGATTGCAGGTTATTATAGTGCCTAAATGATAGGGATATTTTTGATAAAAAACTTTCTTTTACCTCACTGAAGAGTCACAGATCAAAAAGCAGGGGCTGGAGCACAGGGGATAAAAGCCAATTTAGTCTGTCTGCTTTGCTTTATTTTTATGTCTTTGCTTTTTTAAAAAGGGTTTTAATTGTTTCTTGAAATGCTCCTGCCTTTAGCCCAATACTTCTGAATTCAGTTTATTTTTAAGAATTTGACCTGGTCTTTCACCAGCAAACTCCCGGGATAAAAACGATGCAAGATGCAACAGTGGCTCTTTCTTTTCTATCTAGAACAGATAATCAATATAATTCTTAAAGCAAGGAGAAGAACGTATTTTTATTTCTAACACAAATGAGAGAATAATAAACAGGAAAAACACATCAAGCTAAAAGTGAATAAGAAAAGCAGCTTGAGCTGGGAGTTCTTCCGTGTTTGCAGCTCCCTCAGGAGTGAAGAGGAGGAGATTCATGTTACCAATAGCAGATTCTGGTCCTGTTTTAATGCAAGTTTATAGCAGTTATCACGAATGTTTATGAACACTGATCATGCAGATTGGTTCAATAACAAAATACAGGATTCAAAGGTGCAAGTATTATTGAAATAAATCACAGTTTGTCTGAAATACATGCATAGGTCATTTGAAAGTACTGACTGCAAGATTTCAGTCATTAGGCAAGTTTCTGTGCTCTGTGGCATCTTTGGAGTTGCAGTAGTGTAACTGAGATGAGGTTACGGTTTCTCTTCAGCACTAGGGAGAAAGCCACTGCTGCCGCTGACTTAATTTTATTTCATCAGCTTCAGTTTCTTTGTGATGCCTATATTTCTCACCCGCTGACCACCGTCTCAGGAGCTAGACCGATTCTGCCTGCTAGCAGAACATGCACACGGGTTTTCAGGGCCGTTAATTATTCAGTGTAAACTGTCAGATGAAAAAACTTGTATCGATGTACCCCTCCAAGAAGACAGCTCGTCGGAGTGGTTTGAACCATTCCCAGACACTCTTCCAAGATGGATTAGTTTGGAGGCAACTTCATGTTGCATTTCAGATTCCCAGTTCTTCTACCTTTATTTTTGTTTAAATTACTGTCTTTTAACAATCTTACTGAAATAAATCATATTGCAGAGAACCCAAAGTCAACAGAAACTTTTGCCATAAGAGAGATGGGACTCACAGGAGCACTTTGAACTCTGCAGGAAAAGGCAGTGCGTGATGAAAGAGCTGGAACAGAAACACTCTTACCCAAGGAAATTACTATTAGGAGAAATCAGGGGCATTATCTCACAGCCCTGTGTAAGAAGATTGAATCAAACTCACATAAACACCTGACAAAAAAAAACCACAAAGAAGATGCTACTGATAGGCATGAATTTGAACCGTGGTTACCTGCAGAGCTAACAAAAGCCTCGTTTCTCAAATGCAAAAGAGGAAATGTTTCATATAAAGACCACAGAAAAAATCTGTGCAATTAGCTTCTCTGCACAGATGCTACTCAACTGAATTCAAATTAGGGAGTAACAACTCCTGTGCTTGTGAGGATTCATCTGAATTTGAAGTATAAGATTCAAATGTAGATGATCAAACAACAGCATGATTTATCTGTTAGATGTATCGAAAGAACTGAGCCTGGGGCTTGAATGCACACATGGCTTTAAGCCACTTAATGCAACATGGTACTTCTGCTCTCTTTGATCACTTCTTCATCTTTTTTTCATTTTTTAAGATTTCTTTTTGTGTCTTGAGCAATGTACACTCCCCATTCTTAAAGGGGATTGCTCAAATCCCAAGCTCTCCTTTATTTCTGATTTCATTGTGTGAATGGTTTCAACTCAACTCCTTCCCTTTCTGGATGAAGAGGGGCAGCGTTCACACTCCTGCTCTCTACTCTAGCTGGCACTTGAGCATCCCATGAGCCAAGCCTTAAACTCTCCCCTCCTGCTCTGCTCTCAACTTGCCAGTCTCAGAAATGGCCAAGCGTCTTCCACAAGGAGGTGAGCCACTTTGATTCCTACTGACTTGACAACTCAGCTTCTTATCTTGATCTGCTTGATCTGCTTGAGGGTAGACAGGGGTTGATCTGCTTGAGGGCAGACAGGCTCTACAGAGGGACCTGGACAGGCTGGATTGATGGGCTGAGGCCAATTGTATGAGGTTCAACAAGGCCAAGTGCAAGGTCCTGCACTTGGGCCACAACAACCCCATGCAACGCTACAGGCTTGGGGAAGAGTGGCTGGAAAGCTGCCTGGTGGAAAAGGACCTGGGGGTGTTGGTTGACAGCCAGCTGAATATGAGCCAGCAGTGTGCCCAGGTGGCCAAGAAAGCCAATGGCATCCTGGCTTGTATCAAAAATAGCGTGGCCAGCAGGACTAGGGAAGTGATCGTGCCCCTGTACTCGGCACTGGTGAGGCCGCACCTCGAATACTGTGTTCAGTTTTGGGCCCCTCACTACAAGAGAGACATTGAGGGGCTGGAGCGTGTCCAGAGAAGGGCAAGGAAGCTGGTGCAGGGTCTGGAGCACAAGTCTTGTGAGGAGCGGCTGAGGGACCTGGGGTTGTTTAGCCTGGAGAAAAGGAGACTGAGGGGAGACCTTATCGCTCTCTACAACTACCTGAAAGGAGGTTGTAGCGAGGTGGGGGTCGGTCTCTTCTCCCAAGTAACAAGTGATAGGACGAGAGGAAATGGCCTCAAGTTGCACCAGGGGAGGTTTAGACTGGATATTAGGAAATTTTACTTCACCAAAAGGGTTATCAAGCATTGGAACAGGCTGCCCAGGGAAGTGCTGGAGTCACCATCCCTGGAGGTATTTAAAAGACGTTTGGATGAGGTGCTTAGGGACATGGTGTAGTGGTGGTCTTGGTAGTGTTAGGTTTACGGTTGGACTCGATGATCTTAAAGGTCTTTTCCAACCTATACGATTCTGTGATACTGTGATTCTCACAAGATGCTGCCTTGAAACAATTCTGGGTACAGAAAGGCATTATTAATGTATTCGTGTTGCAAAGTGTTCTTTGTGAGAAATCTACAGAAAGTACTTTTTAAACATTTTAAGTCTAAAGCTGTATTTCTGAAGTGTAGAAAAGAATCGTGTGTTCCACCTAAGTATTTGATTCTCTGTGTAAAAAATGCTGCTCCTTTTTTTCAGTAGTCTTAATGGACAAATACCTTTTCCTCCTGATAATTATTCATTGTAAACAGAACTTCCTAGTGCATTGAAGAATGTAAGAAAACAAGCACGTACCAGATGTTAGTCACACTATTTACTGCATTATTGGAAGGTACTTGGATATTGTGGTGATAACTGCAGTATAAAAACCCATGCAGAACAGAAACTAGCAACCAAGAAGCTTTTGAGCCGAAATGAAAATAGGATTAAATTGTCCAACTGCGCAGCTCTGGTATTCTGTTTTCTTGTACGTAATCTGATAGGCTTTGCATTATTCTCCAGAATACTTCATTGGGCCAAATTCATTCTTAGTGTAACTCCATTGACCTTAATAGACTTGTACAAGAGCTTAGTTTGGTCTATTGTTATGTCAGATGTTTTATGCATGCAGCATCATTCCTAGGAGAAGATTACTTAAGGATAAAAATGTTATCTGCGTTTCAAGACATGGTACATCTTCCAGTTGAGACCCAAGAGAGCAAAATAAAAATGCCAACAAATTAAGAATTGGCAGTTGCCCAGGAAAATAAGTTAAAATGCTTTTTAAAATAGTAAATTTTTTTTCCATAGTTCCTTGAGAAACATTTTTATGATATTGGAGGGAAAGCTGTTTCATGGGGTTTTTTTGTTTATCCTATATTTAATTCATTTCTATCTTCACGATTAAACAGCTTCAGTCAGCTACAGAGACTAATTAGGCTGTGCTATAACAAGGATTACTGAACTGTAATTATTATTTATTCAAATCAGTGGAAGAATTACCGAGGCTTACGTTAAAGACAATAGAAGCTAATGGAGGAAGAAGCAAAGGAGGACAGTAGTGATTTCAACTGCGTATTGTCAATCACCCCAGCACTACAAAAGTATCCATCTAATTGACACCCTGAAATAGGGGCTCACTGATATTTGCTTGTGAGTCATTCATTTCAACCATATTTTTAAACATGAGCTCTTTTAAAGAAATATCCTTGGGAAAAAATTATATGTAGGGTATGAACACTAGTATTACTAGCTGGTTGATGAAAGTAAGTGTCAGGAAAAAGCTACAGAGATATATTTGCCTGGTATTTTCACTGTATTTAAAATGTGGGATTTTTTGCTCATTCTCTGAAAGACTCCAGACTGCTTGATTGCTCCAAATGCCCACCGCTTTTCATCTGCAGTTTTAACCCACCAGTTACTTCCAAGCTGCACTTCTAGCATTCAAAAAAACAATTCCAGCTGCATTTTAATTTCACTGAAAAGTTTCAACACTCCCAAAATGAAACAGTGCCCACCTGAGCTGCCGTTCTGCCCAAGGGCCTCATTCCCCTCATCCCCTTCCCTCTGCATGCACTCCAGCTAACAAACTTGGCAAATCTACAGGCAAAAACCAGGTATAGTACTGGGGTTTTATCTAGGCAAAGATCCTGATCTGGAGATAAACTGGCTGATGTGGAACATCAGTATTAAGAGCTCAGATTTTTCTTGCTCTGATCTAGAATAAAAAGCTTTGATCCAATTGAACAAAAAGTTTTGATTCTGGTCAATCCAAAAATATTTCCATTTTACCCAATTGGGTAAAAATTGAGATTTTGTGGAAACCGTCTTTGCATTTAATTGTACTTTCTGGAAATGGGGCCTGATACCACTTAGGACTTTAGGTGCTAGTAATGAAAAGAGAAGAGGCAGCCATTTAAAGCTGGAACTCCCTTTCTAGTCCTTCCCTACTCTCCAGCCTCCCAGCTCCCAGACTTGTGTCTCTGCCCCTCTGTTAATGTGATTCCCCCAAAATCACGGGAGGTAAGGAAGGCAGGGCACGGGGAGGGGGGGAGGTTATTTTCCAGCAGCTTTGTCCCACCTGGGCGGCTGTGGGAGCCAATGATAGGTGTGATTTTGTCATTTTAACAATGCATGTGTCTTGCCAAGGGATAATCAATATGTAAAATCACCTTATAGAGATTTTTTTTTCCTTTTGATACAGAAGAGATGTCCTTGTTTTCCTCCTTCATGGCCTCAGGTCACATGCATTTCTCTAACTTCATGTGGCGTACATGAGGAAGGGCACGTGGCAGGGCACGATCACAGCCTGGGAGGATATGACAAAAGACCTGAGGTGCAGACATGGCTATGGCATGGATGCGTGAATAAAGGTTCAACATGTAGGACCCTGAAGTCTCCTGCACTCCTGCAAATTTGAGAGGTGTCATTTGCCACAGGGATCCATGAGCTAAATCCTTTTCTCTTAAGGAAAGCCCAGCTGTCACTTTTGGGCTAGTGAAACCTTGGGGCTCTGGCAATACCGCTCATCTGCATCACCACCACTATGAGATTTGAGAGATGACTCCATTTGCCTTTACATCCACAAATATGTGTCCATATAGTCCATTTACTGGAACTATGCAGTGTCTTCAATACTAGCCTAACAATCCGTAATTATTTCCTTGCTCCCAGCAGTGTGGCACCTTCAGCTCAAACCTGAAGATATAGGTGATAAAAGTTAACGTCCAGATGGATGATATGTATTGAAAACACAATTCCATATTGTTAGTTTCATATAATGTGTCTGATTTTTTGTGTCTGAGCTCCGAAATGCTGCAACAAAGATGCAGTTTTGCTACATAATCTTCTTATTTGTTTTCTAAATCTTTCATTCAGATTTATGCAGATGTTCAGTCTGCAGCTATGCAAAATTTCAGATGGTTGTAGACATAGAAAACATGATCGCAAGTGTTTACATAAGCAAAATGCCTCAGCAATGCTGACTTGAAAACCTGAGCTGACTGTCCCCGCTTCATCTCTGCATAGTCGGCTGATTAGCATTTGGTTTTTAACTTACCTCTTCAAAGTACAGCAAGTGTACAGCTTGGTTCTTCTGAAGCATTTATGAGTTTATACACAGTAGCTGAAATGGAACTTCAGATGTCATCGCATCGATCCCATCTGTCCTTGAGCCTGCGTAAAAAGAAATTGCTGATACACACTTCCATGCTCGGAAAAATGTTCCTGGGTCCTACTGGCAGGCATGGCTCCATTGTGACCACTGCTGTTATAAAAGCCCCTTGGAGCAAAGACATCCTTTTTATTTTTGTGTGGTACTTGGCATTGTAATGTCCCAGTCTGTGACTAGGACCCTGAGATGCAATGGGAATAGAAATAATGTCATAATAAAGGCACTTGGAAAATTCTGCTCAGCTGGCTTTCTCTTGCAGGAATTTGGCTTTGCCCTCAATGAGGTCATGTGAAAGGAGCATTTATTTATTTATTCATTATTTTTGCATATGTACAAAAGGGTTCTGGAAGTGCACCCTCAGCACCTTTTACACAGCTACAAATTATCTTTATAAAAATAACACTAAACCAAAGTGCAGAGCAGCCGCTCAAAATAAGTAGTTAAAAATACACTTGGCAAATGAAAAGCTGGAATCACATTTCTATACCAGTGAGATTCTTCCCCCATCGCAGTCATGGTCAGGGAAAAATGAGGGTCTTTATACTGAACCCATAGAGTCAACAGATATGAGCTCTTTCAGACTGTGAGAACTTGATGAGCCTGAAGGCTAGACGTAAACTCTGTGGAAGAACTTTGGATTTCAAGTGACTTTCTTGGCACAGCAAAGAGGGATGGTATCACCGTGTGTGAGATTCCCTATATTGCTCTTCCGTGTTCCTATCAATCAATAAATTACATCTATTCTTCCAGCTATTTGTGTCTCCAATATTATACCAAAATAAAAGGACAAGACTCATGCTGGATATGAAATATTGAGATAATTTTCCCATCAACAGCTGTGTATGAAAGTAAAGATACAGCAAAAATTATTGGGTCATTAGTAGGTTAGGGTCTCTCCTAAGATAGAAATGATGGCTATCTGCTCCTGTTGCATTCCAAAGTGTTTCTTTAGATTACAGTTATATGAAAAATCTAAATACTTTATGGAACTAGTTCTGCTGAAAGTTTTAGAATCATCTTCTGGGTGATGTTCTTTGTGAACACAGCATTGTACTCTGGAAAGATGTAATGGCTTAGTCATTCAGGCTGATTAGTTTTGTCAGGCACTGCAAATTGAGTGATCTTCCTTAGGAGTGGTATTTAAGTTTGTTTTGTTTTGTTTTGTTTGTATAAAGTACCTTTTTACTTCGTTTGTTTTAAAAAATGCACCTACATCTGTCTCACTTACTGGTGTGATTCATCAGATGTCATGAGCTACGTAAGGATGCGCTCAGCCTGGATTTCAGAGGAGATGCTCGGAAGGACAACCCAGGCAGAGCCACTGCTAATGCCGGAGACCCCACTGCATCCCCTCAAGGTCAGCACTGGACAGTTGTGGGCACCACCAGCAGGTACGTTATAGGAGGTAGGGCAACGGGAGCTGGGAGCACTTCACAGGACTGAAACTCCCACACCTGGAACCTGCTCCAGTACCAAATCAGTGCCCAGATATGGCATTAGGTCCCATTTCAATGGTAAGAAGGGCGAGTCCAAAGTTTAAGGAACTGAACTGAGGTTTACGAGATTTAATGGCTGGGTTTGCCATTCCTTCAGGGGAAAAGCATGTAAAGCAAAAAATTTCAAACTTCTTCAGCCATTCACAGTAATCTTAACAAAAGTGAGATAACTTAAACACATAATGAGTTTCTACTTGCCTTACTGAATTGTAGGGGCTTGTCCTTATTACAAAAATATATCCAAAAAACAGCCACTGACTATAATTTAGGGGCTTTACATCTGTAATAGGGGAATTATAGTAATATTGCCATTTCTCGCAGTGGTGCCAAAAAGAACATTCATTAATGTTTAGCAGGCAGAGTACATCTCTACATAATACTCCCAATGAAAAGATGTAAAATTAAAGTCTTCAGTGTGTATAAACTAATAGAAAATTCTTCCAAAAGCCAGAGCACCTCTCCTCATCTGATGGCCAAGTCACAACTGAAGTAATTTCATCTTCTTAAATTCTGTTATTTCATTTGGGCACACTGGCAGCATTTCACATCAATTAGGTACTCATTTCAGCAGCTGTACCTTACCTAAATATATTTATATGAATGTACAGACTACTTTTGTTAGATTTTTACAAAATCAACTAGCTTGAGCCTTTCCGCGACAACATGGATATTCTGTATGATTTCTGCCAGTTCTAGAAAAGGAATTTTCTGCTGACAAGCAATTAGCTTTCTGCTATTATTAAAATTATTCAATGGCATTTTTGCCATCTGTTACGATGTGTACTTTTCTTAAATGCAACAAAATTTGACACTTAAAGAACAGTGCGGGAGAGAAAGGTTTCTACACAAGCAGGACCTACCTCAAAAAAACGACAAGCAACTAGGCACCCAGAATTGTAATCTCTTTTCACGTATTGCCAAAAATGCAATGTCTTTCACAGATAATTGTGTCCCCAAATGACCTTACTGATGCAAAATCTTTTATTGGACTGCTTTCTTCCATCTGGAAACCTCATGAAATGCTGTAAGCGAGACCATTGTTCATTAACAAAAGGAAACCTGTTACTTTCTTCTTCCAGCCACGGTATTCATTTACAATAACTTGGGGGTAGGGGGGAGAAGTTGTGTTCTCTGGGAGATGTGCATTTTATTTAAAAAGGAATTGCAGTCTAGTGAAATCTTAAAGAAATGGAGGTTAGTTGTTAGTTGGTAATTTCCTTTCTCTTTCTGAAGAGTTAAGCAGTTATCTACCACAATTTAAAGATCCTTCCTTCCTTTTGGCTTCACAATATTTATTTTTTGAAAGCTCTAGGTGAGGTTGACATGTTAATGCTTTTCCAATTAAATGGGCATTGCTTTCATGGCATTTTTATGGTTATAAAGTTAATTGTATCTCGGTCCTCCTGTGAGTCACTCCGAGTGTACCCCAGCAGGGATCACTTTTCATGTCAGCTGTAGAGGTGAAAGTCCCCTATTTTTAGATGAGTCTACAGTGCTCTGTAGAGCAACCAGCCTCAGCCCAGACGCTCAGTCAGTTTCTGGCATTTATGTCACCTCCCTGGGGAGTCTATGACTAGGTCTCATATTTAAGTGATGATTAGAAGAAACAAAGCATTAGATAACAGCCAGGATTTTTTAAAGTAGCTTATGCTTGTGTCTCTCTCGCCCATGCACCACCCCTTGGAAGGGCTGTCTTCCCTGAGCTCTTGTTAGGTCTGTGTGACTTCTTCACAGGTAACTGACATTTCTGAAAGTACATGACAGACCTCATCAGAGTTTTTCAGAGTTCGTCGAGTCATTGGTTATTCCTAGACAAGTAAGGCCTTCAGGCTCAGAAGGAGTTTGACTGCATGTCCTCAAGGCCACTGGGTTGGCAGTGTCTTTTTGGCTCTTCAGTGTCAGTTAACAGGCAGCTGCCTATAAGCTAAAGTTTTCCGAACTGAAACATTGCAGTTATACAGAAAATAACGCCATAACCAGCTTGGTCAACCTATGGAGCTGGTTGGAGTTCCTATGGAGTATTACACAAGAGAAACCTTTTGCCTCCAGACTACAGAGTTGGCATTATTCCATGGAGGGGAAAAAAATAATTTGGATCAAACAAGAGGTTACATTTAACATTATGCCGCAAGATACTAATAATTATCAACCACAAAGCCTTGGGTCCAGAGCCAGCCTCTAGTCTATATGTACTGAAGACATCTGCAACTACTGGAGGCTGCTAGGAGGCAGGTCAGACTTAAGCTAAGGAAAGCAATTTCCTAAAATGCAACTACAGTCAAAGATATGGGTTGATGCCAAGAGGAAAAAAAACCACACAGGAGTTATGGGAAAGGAAACATCATTGTTTATCCTCCCTTGTGTACATTTTTGTAAACAAGATTGTAACATCGGGAGTTTTTCTCCCGATTCATGTTGGCAAATTTTCCTCCTTCTCACAATAGCCCTACAAGTCTTTGAACACTGAGTGGTGTTGACAGAGAACAACAGTGTTATCTACAATGTCAGCTGTCCCTACAACTCAGATTCCGATGGCAGATGTTTAGGGCTTTTGCATCCTTGTCTTGAGATATATACATTACTTTCACTTTTAAGCATCTTAAATCATTGGGGGGATAAGAAACAAAGGGGGTTTAACATTAATATTGCATTAAACCAATAACATGAGATTAAATCCAGCCAAACAGACTCCAAAGATCTAATAGAAGATAATTCTAGGAGGGAGATGTCTGGAAACAAGCAGCAATGAAAGAAATAAACTAATGGTGTTGAAAGCCTGTTTTGAGAGTAAACAGCCAGTTTGAGCTATTTTGCACAAAGCATGCCACAGGTTTGCCCTACTCCCCAAAACTGAGTTTCTGGCTGAAATGAAAATGTGAATTTTGTGCAGAATAATGAAGTCAGCATGCACGGAAAAATCTTCCTCCCCATCTCATGAAGAAATCTCAAGTGGTGAGGCCTAGAGTGCTGGCAGTCATTAGGAGATAAAAAGAGGACCACCTCCGACACTAATTGGGCCTCTGCAAGTTCAGGCAGAATCTGACAATCTGCAAGGCTGGATGTCAGGAGATCCTGGCCATCCCAAGGGGCCCAAACATCCTTCTGCCTTAGCTGAGAAAGGAGCACCTCTCTCAACCTCTTTCTCCCAAGCACGCCCATCTGAGGGAGACCTAGGCACTGACATGCAACCAAGTCACTGAGGACGCCCTCTCAAAGCACATCTTAGCTAGCACAACTGCCCTCTCCACAACTGGAAGGCAACTGGGGAAAAAAAAGAAACAGGACTTACAAGGCTGCAGAAACCTTTTAAGAAAACCTAGAGACCTGATGAACCTGATAAAAATTATCTATGTGGGTACAATGACCAGCATGAAGCAGCTGTGTGAATGTCTAAATAATACCGTTTCCAGATCTCATATCTTAGAGGAAAAAAAAGAGGAAGCGTTTAGTTACGACTGGCAGCTTTGCCCCAGCATAGTCCTCCAAAATAAAAAAAGTACAAGCTGCAGACTAATGCAGATGAAATTGTATCTCTTGCATTTATAATTTCTGGATATTCTCCATAGAGAAATTTTTACATTCTTATGTATATACTTTATCTGCATAATTTCCAATTGCATGGCTAGGTCCTCATAAAGGCAGTGCTAACTTCAGCAGCCCTGAACCTTAACATAAGGACCATGTTACATTGCCTTGGCGACTAACTGGTGCAATTCATACTGATTGCATGTGCTAGGTTTTACTCTGACGTGCTGCACTGAAATGATGACAGAAAGCCACAGATAAGAGCAAAAACCAAGAGCTGAAGTTAACATTCTCTATTGTCACATGAGAATAGTAGTTTACAGCATTTTTACCATGGCTGAACAGAAAAAAGGTGGCATGGTATC